>NC_092453.1:8136858-8736858 GCF_036169615.1 Heliangelus exortis | reverse complement strand
CAAACCCTTTCAACATTAACCATTGGACTCTTGATAAGTATTGTTTTATCCCAAGACCCTACTCCAGAAGGGCCATGGTCTAGTGCACGCACACTACCACGCTCTGGGGAAAACGAATTTGAGATTTATGTTCTACATAACAATCAACCTTATATGATAGATGAATGGGAAAGTAACACCTTTTTCGTGGCACAAAAAGGAGGCTAAATTCAAGTAGGATGCCGAGAAGTTGATGCCCTAGTAGGAAAAACAAACACTAATGTTGACAATTGAATCTGGAGAAAAGGTCCCTAGACAGAACTTAATTACTTACAGCCAGGAAAAAGATAAAGAGCCCATTATCTGGGTTCAAAGGAGGGGACCAGTTTCTTGTCAATGGGATAGTTTTAAAGGAGGTAGAGCACAGTGTGAAATTATATTCCAACTAGACAAATTAACTTGGTTTTCATGTAACAGAGAAGCTAAAATTCTTGAACCTATTAGTAAACAAGGCAACATGATCGGCAGAGGTTTTAAACGGGCCATTAAATCCACGACAGACTTAGTCATGGACCCGTCTCATGAAGCTACTCCACCTCTAGAATGTAGGGAAATGCATAATCTACTCTTTATAGGACCCCAAGTAATAAGACAGTCAAACGAACTGAAGTTACTGTTAGATCCCACATATTCTCTGAAGAAAGTACGGATAAACATTCAGACAGACATTACACATTTACAGAAAGATTGTCAACCTTTTATACAGCAAAGCCTCAAAGGCTGGAACGCTTGGTCATACCACAAACGAACACAAAGAGATATAAGTGGAATATCCTAATATCCTAACAAAGGTTACTCAAGTAGGTCAACATCATTGGTGGGACATCTTTACAGGATATTCCCCAACAGCAGGATTAGAACTTGACGAAAGAATTCGTAAGTTATAAGAAAAGGGGGGAAATGAAGCCACCCAAAAGGAAGCAGTCTTCGAGAAATAACGAGTTAAAACATAAAATGCAAGGCACTATAAGAAAGCTTAGCATTAGGAAAATACGGAGGTAATAAATTGTCTGAGAGAACAGGACAGGTTGACAGAAAAGAACACTAAAACTATAAAATAACATAAAATTTGGCATCAGTAGCCTCAGAAGTTTTAGGATGAGCCAAGGTCACTAAGACCCTGCCAAATGCACAAGGAGACTATCCAAATTAGGAAAAAGTTATGGAAAGGACACCAGTTCAAGAGGATGAAATACAGGAACGACCCCAAAAATCCTCCCCAAATTGAAGACCAACCCTCTAACTCTGCCTCAACTCCGCCTATTATGAATATTAAAAGTAGATGTTGCAATATAATGAATATTCATAATGTATGTTGCAATTGCCTGGGAAAATTGTATAAAAGCTGAATTGTGAGATTGCTGAACTGGAGCAGTTTGCCCAGGAAAACCTGGCTGCTCCCCGGCCGTTAATAAATACCTCCTGCTTAAAGGCTACAAACTTTGTCTCTGAGCAGTTACTCTGTCCGTGCCTTGTTTGGGGCATAAAATTGGCATCACACGAAGGGTGTTCCAAAAGGTTCAAAAAACATTTGCTGGGTGTCATTGATTCAAATATTCCAATTTTCTTGAGTGTTTAGGATGCACAGCTCCTGCTGGGTGTGGAGCTGAGGCCTTTCATGAGGCACCTTGCAAGTGAGGAAGAGCAGAAGGAGTCAGATGAAGGAGCTCAGGATGGGGGAGAATATCTGTCACAGCTGGATGAACACAGAGGGCTCGCTGGGGGGCAAAGCCGGGGGTGTTTTTATAAGCTAAGCAAGCACCCACAAATAACAGAACTCCTGCTGGCACCTTGACCTGTTGTGTTAATGACAAGGCAGGATCTGCAGGCAATTAAAAAAGGAGCCAGACTGGTGCACTGCCAAATTGCCCAAATTTATCAGTCACATCACAATGTTACAGCTCAGGGGTCTGAGAGCATCACATCTCCTCTTCCTTTTAGAAACACTCCTAAAAAACAGTTAAGCTTCAAGCCTTCCAAAAAAAAAAAAAAAAAAAAAAGCTGGGGGAGAAGAGAACCAGAGAAAGCTGGAAAATATGAAGGCAGTGTAACCTCACAGTTAAAAAAAAAAAATAAAGCTTAGAGAGGAAAGAAAGAGTGAGGGAGGGGGGGTTGACTCATGTTGTTTGAATGCTTGGGGTTGGCAGCACTGTTTGTGGCATTTCTGTCCGAGTCCAGCCCATGAAATCCTAGAAGTTTTGCAAGACACTCTTGGATGATTTATCAACCAAAAAATTTTCTTCATTTCAGAGAGCCTTCCTGGCCCTGCTCCCAGCTGGGGCTTGCGACATTGACTTTCCAACCTCTATTCAGGGATTGAGTGGACCAAAGGGTATCCTCCTGTTTCCCTTGTCCTCCAGTGTTGGAGGCCCAGAATCAAAGAACTCTTGGTTGGAAAAAACCCTTAAGATGATCAAGTCCAACCATTAACCTAATTCTACCAAGCCTGGTGCTACACCTTGAAGAGCAGTGTGCTGGAGCAGGGGTTTGGCAGTGATAGTGAACATCCAGTTTCCCAAAGGAAAGCAGTCAGTTCAAGGCAGGTTTGGAGATCTCCACACTATGAGGTTGGTGTACCAGAGCCACCAACTGGGACCTTCAGGAGGAGATGGAGCCATCAGCCAGCAGGAGCAGGATGAGCTGGGGAGAAGGGAGAAAAAACTAAGTGCAGGTGAGTTGTTTGCATTGGGGCTGGCTCAGAGACAGCTGATTAGATCTGGAGATGCAGAGTTGATGAGTTGATGAGTTGGGGCTGGCCCAGGTGCGCATGCCCGGATTTGGCAGGGTGTGGTTCCAGAGCCAGGCGGATCGAAGTTAGTTCTCTGATACTAACCCAAACCAACACTAGCTTGATTGACTCTGTTCGCAAACCGAGCTCGCGCCCACGGCGAGATTCGTCTCACGCAACATCTGGTGGAGAATGCGGGCAACAATTTCGGTCTAAACCGTCTCCCCGAGCGTTTCGTCCGAAAGTGACCCTTCTCCACAGACCGTTCGATACCCCGAAAGATTCGGGTAAGAGAAACCTTTTCTTCTCTTTCTTCGACATCGACATCAGTAAAACCGACGATGGGATCCTATGCAAGCAAACCTACCGGCACCGCCGTTGCCAAGCAGATTGTAGCCCAGGCGGAAAGGCAGGAACCCCTCCGCTATCTGGGTCCTGAGACTGCCTGGGACCTCTGGCGGGAGGTGTATAATCTGCTGGCAAGTCTCCACTATAAGGAGACCAACGGCGACATTATTGGTGCGGACAACACCTGGCGGGTCGTTTGTAATCTATTAGCTGTTATGAAAGCCGAAATAGAAGTGGCAATTGCCACCGCCGCGGCTCCATTACGAAAGACCGAGGCATTTCCCCCGAAGGAAATGCCAGCCGCGACCCCCTCGGCACCACCCTTCGAGGGGGAGGAGCCCGAGAGAGCGCCAGCCGTGACCCCCTCGGCACCACCCCTGGAGGAAGGAAAAAACGAGCAAGTATGTCTGGGGCTGACCAGTGGCAAGCCTGCCATAAAGGGCATGTCCGGGAAGCCCCACCAAACCGTGACCGAACTCCTATCGGATATCGGCCCGGAAGTCGAAACACCGGAAAATGATGGGGCGGAAACCGCGGCTTGCAGCACCTCCGGCTGCCGCGGAGAGTTACCCCCGCCGCCGCCCCCGGCCCCACGGAAGGCTGCAGAGAAAAAAGCAGCCCCTCAACCAGCGGCAGTATCTGCGCTGGAAGACAAGATATCGGCCCTGCAAGACCAGGTCACTCGGGCCGTGCAACTAATAGAGAAGCGGGACGTCGAACATCGCCCAGCTTTTCAGCAGTACAGGAACCCACCCACCGGCTCTGAACAACAAGGCACCACGCAACTAAGATCTTCGTGTATTTCTCATCTTTTCCCCCATAAAAACTTAAAAAAAAAAAAAAAGGGGGGGAAATGTAGGCAGCAAGTGCCAGGACTTGCCGGGTGATGGGCCCGGACGGTGCTCGCCCCACCTGTGCCCAGTTGGGGCTGGCCCAGGTGTGCATGCCCGGGATCGGCAGAGGGTGTGGTTCCTGAGCAGGCTCCAGAGCCAGGCGGATCGAAGTTAGTTCTCTGATACTAATCCGAACCAACACTAGCTCGATTGACTCTGTTCGCGAACCGAGCTCGCGCCCATGGCGAGATTCGTCTCACGCAACAACTGTCTGAGTTGTTTTGCTGACCCAAGGCAGCTAAAAATAAAGGCAAGTAGACAAAATATCCCCTGCTCTACTGACGAAGCTCATTAGTAACTAAGGCTGGCCTCAGAGAACCAGATTAGGACTGCACAGCTGGATTCTCTGCAGCCTGCTCCTGTGGCCAAGGGCTTCCATAATAATATTTGGCCTTACTGATGGTTTGGAGTCCTCTCCTGACAGCTTTCTCCTCGCTGGAGCACTGGAAAGGTCTTTCTCTTATTATTTCCACCTAAATCATAAATGCATCTTTGAGACTCCAAACCCTTTGCCAGCTTGAAATATGTTTAATGGCTTGGGAGGGGGAGACAGGCAGAAGCTGGAGTTTCTTTAAGAAAGGAAATTTAACCCCCACCCCACCTTCTGCCTCACCACAGAAAAACACATCAGGGCAGGGCACCAGGATGCTCCCAGCATCCTTTCCAACACCAGATTTATCAGGGTTAAGTGAGACCCCAGAGCAGCTCTGGATCACTGAGCCTTGGAGGTGATTTATAGCAACTCCTTTTCCTCCCTGACTTTGCCCTTCATCTCCTCAAAGGGGAGCCCAGGGCTCTCCAGTCCTTTGATGCAGTAATGGGGAGGTTGTCTTATCCTTCAGGGGCTCCTGAACCCCACTGAAAGCCAAAAAACCTCCTTCTGCTTTTTAGCCAGGCTTATAAACTGGGATCTGCTGAGCTTCATCCTATTCTGCAGCTCTTCTTCATTCCTCTCTCTTTTTTTTTTTCACTTCTGGCTCTCTTCCTCCAGTCCAGGGCTGCAATTAAAAGTCCAGGTTCTTTCCATTTCCCATGGAGAGAGTCACAGAGAGTCACCCCTGCCAGAGGGGGGATTTCAATCCTTCATCTGTGATGTGTCTCACCTCCAGTCCTTGGCCTTGCCTAAACTTTCCCAGCCCTTTCTTGTGGCTAGGAGAGCTCTTCTTAGGATGCATCATCAAGAGACTTGGGTAAATCTGGAATGTGGGTGCTGTTTCCAGCAGTGAATATTTCCCTGGAGCATTTGGCTGCTTCCTAATAGAAAAATTATCTGCTAGGATGAATCCAAAAGCCCAAAGCTCTCAGCTCTTTGAAAAACACTATGCCTGAGTCTACTGCTTAAGTCGCACAGTTTGGGTCTGGGGGTTGGTTTTTTTTTAATGGTAGAAAAAAGAAGCAAACCCTGAGCTACACACCATGCCTGTGGCAACATTTGAGGTATCTCCCAGGCTTCTTGTTTCTCTCACCCTTCCCTATTTCTTTCTATTTCATGCCAGAAATTCCACACAGGGCTGGGATGCAGCTGGCATGAAAGATGCTGAGTGTAAGATCCTCACTGCTGCACACTAGCAATATGACCTTGATGAAAACTGGAAGCTATCCCAGATCTTCTTCCCTAATATATTTTGAAGCCTTTGCTGAGCCTGGCAGAGCAGCACTAACCTGTGAGCTCAGAGGGTGTCAGAGGAAATGTCCTGTGATTGATGGCTGAGGAACTGCCAGGCTACAGTTGAGCAGCAGGTGTGGAGTCAGTCTGGGAGTGAAGATCCAAGACTCAGTATCTGGACATTGGCTAAAAGCTTGCTGAGAAACAAAGGAGAAACTGCCTGTCCCAAGGCTTGGCCTGGGTGGGAATGTCTCAAACACACCTTTCGGAGTTGTCCAGGTTGATGCTCAGGCTCTGGAAGCCTCACTGAGATGAGTGCCAGGATTGGCCTCTCTTGTGCTCTTCTCAAATCTCTTTGCCACTAAAGTGAAATATCTTGGCAGGAGATGATTTCTCTGTCAGGAGTGTTGAGAGCTGGGAGCAGTCAGCAGGGAGGGTGCTGAGGGAGGTTTGCCCACCCTGGCTCTTCTGGAGGTGCCTGATAATTGTGATGAGTTATAACACATCACATTAGCAGGACTTGGGGGAAACCTGCAGACACAAGGACTATCACCACCTCCTACCAAGGCAGATAAATCTGTGCATCACCTTCCTAAACCTTGCTCAGGAGAGATAAGTGTTTGAAAAGAGAATAGGTTCTCTCACCAAGATCTCCAGCTCTTTCTGGTGCACCCACCATTTAAACAGGAACCTGGAGATGTTGATACAGACAGGGTCATTAAGTTTAAAATAAGGAGGCTGAGAAGCTTGCTGATCTCCTGCCACAGCTGAGGAGCTCTAAGCATCCTCATGCATGATCCAAGCCCACAATAAGCATCAGGTATTTCAACCTACTAACTTCTGGTCACTAACTGGGGGGATACAGGTTGAGAGCACAGACACAGAAACCACAGTTCTGGCAGTGAATGGGAACTTGTGTAGCACAACCTTTTAAATATCAGAGATCACAGAATAGGATCACAGACTGATTTAGGTTGGAAGGGACTTTCAGAATAATCTAGATCCAACCCCCCTACCATGGACAGGGACACCTCCCACTAGACCAGGCTGCTTCAAGTCTTGGCCAAGCTGAAATCACTTAGGGTGCTATCTCCTTGCAGAGCCTCTCTGATGCCTGCAGAGAGCTCTACCAGTAGGCACTGGTGGGAGGGATACTTATGGATCAGCTTGGAGGACTCCAGAGGCTCTAGCTGGGTGACTGGGGATAGCTGTGCCAAATTTACTTTTAGTCCATATGAAGTAGGTTCACAAAGGGCTTACTGTACATGGTGATGGGAGGTCCCAGCCTGGGCCAGGCTAAGTGAGGTTGTATTTTCTGTGTTTAACAGCACGGAGCACCTCCTTGGTGTTAATCATGAAGTGATAGTGTTGAGAGGCCAAGCAGACTTTTACTTCAAAAAAGCTTGAAGAACCACCTCAAAGCTGAAGGTGTTTGGTTTCCACATGTTTTGTACCTCAGCCTTTTTTCTAGCAGTATTATCAGCAAATCCAAACTCCTTTGGTGCTGGACCAGCCACCAAGCCATCTCAGGCACTATGGTCAAATTCTGTGTGACATGACCAAAGCTCATCTGGTTGCCGGCTGGTTTGATCTGGGCCTCTGCTTGCATCTACTGCTTGACATCCATCTGAGAACTTGCAGAGGTGTTTGCCATGCAGAGGGGTAGATCCTGGGCTGACATCTTCTTGCCTTGCAGTAGAGCTGCCCCCAGCTGCAGTGAAGCAGGACTGAGAAAGGGCCACCAGGGAAAAATTAACAGAGACAAATGCTCAGAGGTGATGAAGTTCCTATTCAGGAGAAGAGCATTAGGTCTGTTTAGTGAAGTTCAGGAGATAATTGCTACAGTGTAATGTTCCCATTTCCAAAGTGCAAAAAGGGTATTTTGTTGTTTTGTTTTGTTTTGTTTTTTTGCAAATGTAAAGACATTCCTGTTGGAAAAGGGAAGAGAGGAAGGAATGACTGAATATCAGCTTGGGGGAATGAAAGCATATGCATTGCTGAAGGAGAAAGAAAGAGAGAAAGAGGGAAAGAAAGAGGGAAAGAGGGAAAGAGGGAAAGAGGGAAAGAGGGGGAGAGAGAGAGAGAGAGAAAGAAAGAAAGAAAGAAAAAGAAAGAAAGAAAGAAAGAAAGAAAGAAAGAAAGAAAGAAAGAGAAAGAAAGAAAGAAAAAGAAAGAAAGAAAGAAAGAAAGAGAAAGAAAGAAAGAAAGAAAGAAAGAAAGAAAGAAAGAAAGAAAGAAAGAAAGAAAGAAAGAAAGAATCATAGAATCATAGAATCATAGAATCATAGAATCATAGAATCATAGAATCATAGAATCATAGAATCATAGAATCATAGAATCATAGAATCATAGAATCATAGAATCATAGAATTGGCTGGGTTGGAAGGGACCTCAGAGATCATCAAGTCCAACCCTTGATCCACTCCCGCTGCAGTTCCCAGCCCATGGCACTGAGTGCCACATCCAGGCTCTTTTTAAATATCTCCAGGGATAGAGAATCCACTACTTCCCTGGCCAGCCCATTCCAATGTCTGATCACCCTCTCCGTAAAGAAATTCTTTCTCATGTCCAACCTAAACCTCCCTCGGCACAACTTAAGACCTCTTGTGCCCTCTTGTCTTGCTGAGAGTTGCCTGGGAAAAGAGACCAACCCCTGCCTGGCTACAACCTCCTTTCAGGGAGTTGTAGAGAGTGATGAGGTCTCCCCTGAGCCTCCTCTTCTCCAGGCTGAACAGCCCCAGCTCTCTCAGCCTCACCTCATAGGATCTGTGCTGGAGTCCCTTCACCAGCCTAGTTGACCTCCTTTGGACCTGCTCCAGGACCTCGATATCCTTCCTGAGTTGAGGGGCCCAGAACTGGACACAGGACTTGAGGTGTGGCCTCACCAGCGCTGAGTACAGGGGCAGAATCACTTCCTTGGACCCGCTGGCCACACTGTTCCTGATCCAGGCCAGGATGTCATTGGCCTTCTTGGCCACCTGGGCACACTGCTGGCTCATGTTCAGCTTCCTGTCAATCCAGACTCCCAGGTCCCTTTCTGCCTGGCTGCTCTCCAGCCACTCTGTGCCCAGCCTGGAGCTCCCCATGGGGTTGCTGTGGCCAAAGTGCAGGACCCGGCACTTGGCCGTGTTGAACCTCATCCCGTTGGAATCAGCCCAACTCTCCAGTCTGTCCAGGTCCCTCTGCAGAGCCCTCCTGCCTTCTGGCTGGTCCACACTTCCTCCCAGCTTGGTGTCGTCTGCGAATTTGCTGATGATGGACTCAATCCCTTCATCTAAGTCATCGATAAAGATATTAAACAGTACTGGGCCCAACACTGATCCCTGGGGGACACCACTGGTGACCGGCCGCCAACTGGATGCAGCCCCATTCACCATCACTCTCTGGGCCCGGCCTTCCAGCCAGTTTTTAACCCAGCACAGGGTGCTCCTGTCCAAGCTGCGGGCAGACAGCTTTTTCAGGAGAATGCTGTGGGAGACGGTGTCAAAGGCTTTGCTGAAGTCCAGGTAGACCACGTCCACCGCCTTCCCCTCATCCACCAGACGGGTCACCTGATCATAAAAGGAGATCAGGTTGGTTAGGCAGGACCTTCCCTTTCTAAACCCGTGCTGGCTGGGTCTGATCCCTTGCCCATCCTGCAGGTGCTGTGTGATTGCACCGAGGATGATCTGTTCCATAACCCTGCCAGGCACTGAGGTCAGGCTGACAGGCCTGTAGTTTCCTGGGTCCTCCTTCAGGCCCTTTTTGTGGATTGGCGTGACATTCGCCAACTTCCAATCATCTGGGATGTCCCCAGTGAGCCAGGACTCTTGGTAGATGATAGAGAGAGGCTTGGCGAGCTCTTCTGCCAGCTCCCTCATCACCCTTGGGTGGATCCCATCCGGTCCCATAGACTTGTGGGGATTCAAGCAGCTCAACAGGTCACTGACTGTGTCCTTCAATATTACAGGGGGGCTGTTTAGATCCTTATCACCTTCTTTAAGTTCCAGAAGCCATCTGTCCTCAAGATAACCTGTCTTTCTTTTGAAAACTGAGGTAAAGAAGGTGTTAAATACCTCAGCCTTTTCCTCATCTTTGATAACTATATTCCCACTCATGTCCAGTACAGAATGAATGTTTTCCTTGCCCCTTCTTTTGCTGTTGATGTATCTGTAGAAGGATTTCTTGTTGTCTTTCACAGAGGTGGCGAGTATCAGTTCGTGTTGTGCCTTTGCCTCTCTGATTTTCTTTCTACATGACCTGACTATATTCCTAAATTCCTCTTGAGAAGTTAGTCCTTTTTTCCATAAATGGTAGGCCCTCTTCTTTACCCTAATTTCTTTCAGAATCTCCCAGTTCAGCCAGACCGGTTGTCTTCCCCGCCGGCTCGCCTTTCGGGACTCTGGGACAGCCTGCTCCTGTGCTTTCAAAGCTTCCAATCATCTGGGATGTCCCCAGTGAGCCAGGACTCTTGGTAGATGATAGAGAGAGGCTTGGCGAGCTCTTCTGCCAGCTCTCTCATCACCCTTGGGTGGATCCCATCTGGTCCCATAGACTTGTGGGGATCCAAGCAGTTCAATAGGTCACTGACTGTTTCCTTCTGGATTACAGGGGGCTGTTCAGATTCTTGTCACCTTCTATAAGCTCCAGAAGCCAGCTGTCCTCAGGATAACCTATCTTGCTGTTGAAAACTGAGGCAAAGAAGGTGTTAAATACCTCAGCCTTTTCTTCATCTTTGCTAACTATATTCCCGCCCATGTCCAGTAAATAATGGATGTTTTCCCTGCCCCTCCTTTTGCCATTGATGTATCTGTAGAAGGACTTTTTGTTATCCTTCACAGAGGTAGCGAGATTCAGTTCAAGTTGTGCCTTTGTCTCTCTAATTTTCTTTCTACACAACCTAACTATATTCCTAAATTCCTCCTGAGTAGTTAGCCCTTTTTTCCATAATTGGTAGGCCCTCTTCTTTTCCCTAATTTCTTTCAAAGTCTCCCAGTTCAGCCAGACCGGTCGTCTTCCCCGCTGGCTCGCCTTTCGGCACATCGGGACAGCCTGCTCCTGTGCTTTCAAAACTTGCTTCTTGAAGTACTTCCATCCCTCCTGGACCCCTTTGCGGGAGCGGCAAAGAAAATGCGTGCAACCAATATGGTTGATAAACGGACTTCTGGTTTATTGCGCAGCAACTTTTGCTTATATAGTGCTTCCGTGACCACACCCCAGCCACCAACATAACTTTTTATTGGACACCCGGTGTGTTTACCTGTAGCACAGCGAATCCCTGGTGCAGGTAGCACCGGAGTATGGGCCGATCTAATTGGCCTCCCAAACATGGGGTTGGGCATAGCAAAGGGGTCGTACCTCCTACCTCTTCGAGAATATTCAGGAATATTCTCCAACATTCTCCGAGCCTTCCTAACATTCCACAACATTTCCCCCCTTTTCTTTTTGCACAAGCCCATGTTTGGTTTAAAATTTTGCAGTGCTAATTTTCAAACAAATACAGTGCAAATAACAAAAACGTGCAAAACTTAAGAATACATTCAGTAATATAGTGCCTTTTTAAAACAATCTAGAAACTACTCAAACCACTTAATTAATGAATCAAATAGATTGATACATTCAATGTTATAATGCCCTTTTGAAATAATGTAAAAACTATTCAAACCACTCAATTAATGAATCAAACAAATTGGTTAACAAGTTATCAAACAGATTTCGTTGTCTTCATCAAGTAAGAATCGACTTCGCATTAATGACATGTCTCTATTTCATACAATCATTCATACTCACGCACTCTTTAACAGAGCTCTGTTTAATATTAGGAAGGTCTGGCGTCCACTAGTGCAGAGAGCCAAAAGAAGGATAGGAGAGACTTATCCGACGAAATGTTGTCGGGGGGCCCCTATAAGCGTCTCCAGGTCCCACCGGCTCATAGCATAACGGAGTCCTAGGACCTTCATAGTTGCCGAATTGTGTTAAATTTAAGATTGCAACATTCAACCACCACACTCACAACGGGCGAAGTTTTTTGGGTTTTTTTTTTTTTTTTTTGTTTTTTTTTTGTTTTTTTTTTTTTTTTGTTTTTTTTTTTTTTTTTTTAGAAAAGCAGTATGTATTAATCTTACTATGTACTATGTCCTTTTTCTTTTCTCTTTTTCTTTTTCTCTTTTTCTTTTTGATTGATCTTGTAAGTTCTTAATATACTTTTTATGTAACTATTCACAACCTTTTAGTACTTAATAGAGGTCCATGTCCTTGTACCTCAAACCATTGTTCAACAAAACCTTTATCTTTTTCATAATATTAACAGCTTTGGCAAATAACTTCTTAAGTATTACTTACATACAACTAAAACACATTACAATTATCAATATAATACAAAATACGAGTAAACCAATCTTACCTAAACCTTGAGGCCATCTGGTGAGGCCAAACCAATTGACTAATTCAACTATACCGAAAAATACTACGTCTTGCTTGATATTTTGAGTATGTTCTACTAACTGTTGTATCTACTTATGTATCAATTTAGAGTGATCACTCAAGTTCATACCACACATACCATCAAAATCTTCATAACCATGGCCATGAGCTAAAAACAAAAATCAATAGCAGCTCTATTTTCTAATACTGCATGTTGTACAGAAGATAAATCATCAGCTAATTCAGATAATACCTTGCTGGTATCACTAGCATACTTTACCACCCAACAACTCAACTTCTTCCGGTTCCGATGTGCACGAGCGGCAGCTGCTTCCGGCAAAAAATAGAAGTAACAATCACCTGTCATTTGGACCAAAGGTTAACATCATCATCACATCTCTGCGCTAGTATTTGGGCCAGGCCTCGCTTCCACCGCACACGATGGGTACTGTTCGGGTGTGCGTGAGTCATAGCTAAGCTCAGTTGACCAATGGTGCAAGGCCCTCCAACGGGATGGGATGGTATACCTAACCATGCCCAATCTCCGCAAATTAAAAAGTACCCTGATGGTAATTTCCTAGGCAGCTGTGTCCCAGGCGATGGGTTAGTAGCACCACAGAGGGTGTAGTTGCACCACTGGCTGAAATTGCCCATTGGGAAAACATTGGTAGTAGCGCATTGTCTCCTCATGACTTCTGTGCAATCAGTGGACAAGCTACTCATCCAGAGACAATAAGTGGCATTTAGAGTCTATAAGGCACAATTCTTGGGGATTGGGCCCAGCGGGCAGACCACTAACCCAAGCGTCGTAGTCACTTAAGCACGCAACTAGACTGGCCTTGGTGGAACATAGACTCTCGGTGTGAAATTGCACTTGTGTGTGGTTCATTAGTGCTTGAAACATTGGCCACGTCTCTTCAGAGGCTGGTACACCAACCAAATATGTAACAAAAGGCGATTGGGGTGGGGTTTTTCTTGGGGTGGGTTTTTTGTTTTTTTTTTGGTTTTTTTTTTTTTGGTTTTTTTTTTTTTTTTTTGGTGGGTTGGTTGGTGTCATAGACTGGCACAAAAGGAAGTGGTGTTAAGCTGACGCACAAGGGTAACCCAGACATTCTGTCAAGGGTCGAAGTTCATGAAGGCAAAACAAAGTTTAAAATGACAATGAAACCTATGATGAAGTCAACACGGCAGTTTCTATCTTTAAACATGTTGAGCACTTAATACGGCTGTCTCTGCTCTTGAACTTATGCTTTCAAATTTGGCGGAGCAGGTGCTGGCTGAGTCCGCTTGCTGGGAACCTACAAGGTACCTGTAAGGGTGGAAACACACGTGACTTTTGCCTGAATATTTAACCTCTGCTGGTCTTTGCCATATACCCGTGGTGGGGTCTCTGTAGGTCACTGTAGGGGCTTCTGAAGAGTCCGCTTGTTGGGCTATCTTTTGGTCCCTGAATGTACACAGATAATTCAAGACAAATAGAGTCTTTGATAATTGCTCCTGTGGGTCTTGTAAATCTGTGAATTTCGTCAGGTAGTCTTTTAATGTTTGATTTGCCCTCTCTACTATAGCTTGACCTGTTGGCGAGTGGGGAATGCCTGTAATGTGCCTGATTCCCCACTGTTGAAAAAAAATCGAGCTAACTTGCCCCTAGTATATGCCGGTTTACTATCAGTCTTTATCTACTCTGACACACCCATGACAGCGAAACAAAGGATGAGATGTCGCATCACTTGCAACGCTTTCTCACCAGACTGAGCTGTAGCCCAGATAAAATGACTATAAGTATCAATAGTAACATGAACATCTTTAAGCCTTCCAAATTCTGGTACATGAGTGACATCCACTTGCCATCTTTCATTTGGACCAAGATCTCGGGGATTAACTCTGAGGCCGAGACCAAGTCCCTTTTGGTTACACTGTGGGCAGGCTTTTACAATGCCTCTGGCCTCATCCATGGAAATCTGGAAGTGACGATGGGGTCCTCTGGCGTTCTGGTGGAAGGTAGCATGCGCATTCCTTGCCTCTGTAAATTCGTCCATGGGTACAGATAGCGAAAACAATCTGTCTGTTCGGGCATTGCCTTCTCCTAGGCTGTCAGACCATTGGTGACTCCGAATATGAATGATAGCATAAGGTTGATCTCTCTGTTGTATGGCAGTCCGCAGCTGACGAAATAAGTCATTTAATTGCCAGTTTGCGACGTCTTTGAGATATGCGTCCTCAATTCGCTGTACAACTCCCACAGCATAAAGGGAATCTAAGACAACATTAAGACGCACATTCAACCAACGTGAAAAGGCGTAAACAATGGCTGCCAACTCTAGAGTCTGTAGGGTATCGTCCTCTTGTGAGGACAGGAGTTCATGGCACCATTGCTCCTTATCTTGCCAAGTCACTGCGGCTGGTTGTGAACGTTTTCCTGCATCGGTAAAAACCGTTAGTGCATTTTGAAGGGGTTCCTCAGATCGTTTTGGAACAGGAATCCATTCATGCAGGGACATCCACTTTAACACAGTAGATCGCAATGGAGAGAGATCAATGGCTTGCGGTGCTTCTAGGAGACTTGACTGTAGGTCTGGAGAGTGCTGCAAATACCAGTCCAACTCTCCTTGCTTCATTGGAAGATAAATTGTGCTAGGTTCATCTCCAGTAATTTGTATAATACGGGTTCGGCCTTTACAAATTAGAAGGGCCAATACCTCAATCTTTGTTTGGATTGTAGTTTTTGGCTGTAGTGGTCCGAAGATCCATTCTAAGACACGGATATCAGCAGACCTAGTCTCCCCCTTTTTCTTTTTGGACTGCGTGAGAGCTCCGAGTAAATGTTGTTTACCCGTAAGGATGGTTAAGTCTATGGGTAAGTTTACATCATGGCGATCCACGGAGCACTGAGGTATTGTCAGGCCAATTTCAGTTATGGCCTGTTGTTGAGCTGCCGAAAGAGTAACAGGGGAGGCAGGATCGGTGCCTTTAAGAAGTGGTCGTAACGATTCTAGATGATCGTTTGTTATACCGATCACAGGGCGTAACCATTGAACATCACCTAGGAATCGTTGTACATCATGTAAGGTATTAAGAGTCAAATAGAGAGCAGCTTTTTGAGGTCTAACTTGTGACTCAGTAATATGCCATCCTAGGTACTTCCATGGTGGCGTACGTTGTATCTTTTCAGGTGCTATTTGGAATCCCTGGTGACTTAGCTGTTGTATTAAAAAATGCTCTTGCTGCTCGGTAAATGGGTCTTGTTGTACTATTAGGAAGTCATTCATGTAATGATAAATTAAGGCATCTGGCCATGCTTGCCGTACTGGCAATAATGCTGCATCTACGAACAATTGACACAAAGTTGGGCTGTTTTCCATGCCCTGTGGGAGCACTGCGCACTCAAGTCGTGAAGCAGGGGCTTCTCTGTTAAGGGCTGGGAGTGTAAATGCAAATTGCTTTGTGTCTTGTGGGTGGATGTGTATGATGAAGAAGCAGTCTTTTAGGTCTACTATAAGTAGATGCCAACGCTCTGGAAGCATCGCGGGGTTAGGCATTCCGGGCTGAAAAGCTCCCATTGCTTCCATCTGGGAATTAACTGCACGTAAATCATGTAGTAAACGGTACCTGTCAGACTTCTTTTTAATTACGAAGATTGGAGTATTCCAGGGGCTAGTTGATGGTTGTATGTGCCCTTGCTCTAGCTGTTCTTGTACTAAGATGTGTGCTTGTCTGAGGCTTTCTCGCTTCAGCGGCCACTGCTCGATCCATATTGGCTGTGATGATAACCATGTCAATGGGATCGGGAAAGCCCAAGGAGTGACTGCCAATAAAAATGGTCTCTTGTGATTAGGCGTGCTCCGATCTGACTTAGTATGTCTCGACCAACAAGGGCCTGTACGTTTGTGGGCGTGATGGTGATGAATCGAAGAGACGGCTGCTGCATCAGTTAATTGTCGTGTCAGGACTAGCTGGGCAATTCGAGTTCCTTTTAGAATTACCATAGGTGGTGTCCAAGTCATAGCTACAATACAAGTTTTTCTAGTATAGTCAGTGTCTATTGCTCCTGGCAAGACAAACAAACTCTTAAGTCCAGCAGACGACTGTCCTAATAAAAGGGGTCCACATGGTTTTTCTTGACATTTCACTGGATTGGTGATACCCGTAGGGATCTTTTGGGGCTTGGTGTCACTGCGAGTCACATCTACTGCGGTTGCCAGGTCCAGCCCGAGGCTTCCACTGGTTGCTGGTTGGAGGGAGGTGGGTGGCTGGAGTTGTTGTTGAAGGGAAGTGGAAATTGACTGGCTGTCGAAGGGAGGTAGGGATGGCTGGTTGCTGAAAGGAAGTGCGGGTGGATGATTGCTGGAGGTAGGTGGGGGTAGCTGATTGTTGGAAGGGAGTGGAAGTGCCTGGTTGCTGGAGGGGAGTGGAAGCGGTTGATTGCTGGGAGGGAGTGGGAGTGCCTGGTTGCTGGAGGGGAGTGGAAGTGGCTGGTTGCTGTTGTTTGAAAGGGTCCACACTAGAGCCGCAGTTGGGGTCTTTGTGCCATGGCTCCTCGCGCTCCTTGATCCATTTCTCTGGTATCTGCAGACTTCGGTAGCATAAGTGTTCGTATTACAGTGTTGACACCAGACTGTGGCTTTGTGACAATGCCTTCGAAGATGTCCACTGTGTCCCCAGCGAAAACATTTGTCGGTTGATCGTTGCGGCTGTCTGGCGTCGGCAGGACGTAACGGGGCTAAGGCTGCTAAGGCTTGGTGCTGGATTGTGAGAGCTTGCTGCTGATGGATTGCAAGAGCTTGCTGGTGGGCTTGTTGTTGGGCTATAAAGGCTTGTTGTTGGGCTGCAAGAGCTTGCTGCTGGGCTTGCACCATACCTTTCCCTACATCTTTTATTGCCTCAATTAGCATTGCCTGAGTCCCTACTGGTACTCTAGATAATTGTTCCAGCATCTCCTCAATTGATGCTTCTGATGGCATGGAGGAAATTATATTTTTCGTGGGAGTATTGCTATTGTCTAGGATACACTGACAGAGCAATGTAGTTTTCATTTGATCTGGTACACAAGTCTGGTTGATGGCATCAGTGAGTTTATCTACAAACTGTGAGAATGGCTCATCTGTGCCTTGCTTAATTGACATATGAGATGGGACAACTGATGTAGTTCTAACTTTACTTATAGCTTCTCTCGCAAATCTCATAAACTCTCTTATTATATGTAGGCCTAATCTTGCTTGTGCCTCAAAATTAGGAAGTAGTCCACAACCCATAAATTGATTTATTGTTATCCCATACAGGGGGTCATTTTGTTCTCTAGAAATGTTTACGAATCTGTGACATAATGTTTGCCAGTGGGCTCGCCATAGCAGTAAAGGTGATTGAGTCATGATCATTTTCATAATTCCTTTTATGTCCTCTGGGAGCAACAGTCCTGAGCCCCAGATATAACTTATCATTTGCTTAACTGGTTCACCATGCAACTCGCATTCATTTTACCGTAGCTCTTAACTGTGTTAGCAATTTCTAATTTAAAGAGTGATACTGCAACTTCACATTTCCGTGATTAGCTTTTGTATATATGATTGGGAAAACTTGTGGCAGGGTATCTAAAACTAAGGAAAAATCATAATCTTTATTATTAAGGGCTTGCTCATGCATTTGAGATCAATTAATTGTTAAGGTGCGGTAGTGCCGTGCAGCAGGCTTTTATTTCTGAAAAGCGGCTGCTTGCGGCGGGAGGTGGGGAGGGGAGGGAGGGGGGGGGGGGGGGGGGGGGGGGAGGGAGGGAGGGCGGGCGGAGGAGGGGTGCTGCGGGCCGGGAACGTCCCCGTCGGGTGATGTACGGCGTAGGGGTGGGGCCGAAGGCGGGGCCCAATAGAGGTCGGGACCAGCCCTGGAGCCACCCTCGCCGGATGACACGGGACATAGGGTTTCCGGACTCTGATTCAGTCCGCTTCCGGCTCTGCAAGTGGTCACTTCCGTCCCGTCCGCACATCCCGAGCCACATGGCTCAAGATGGCCGGCACAGGCCACATTAGAGGGAGGGGGGGGGGAGGGGGGGGCAGCGAGTTGCGTCGGAACTTCACTGGAAATTTTGAGCAAGCTGTACAACTATTTTGTCTCCCGTTGGGGGACAGGGATCGTAATCAACTCCTAATTGATGCAAATCTGGTATCGGCTGCCCTTTTAAGGTTGCCGAAGCTACAGCGGCGATTTTCTTCTCTGTCTGATAACGGTGCAAGCAAGTAATCATTGTATGCTACGGTTTCATTAACTTACGAGCTGTCTTATCCTCTTCTATTACCTTATACCACAAAATGTCTCCTAAGCTTTTCTATTCTTTCTCATCAAATAAGTTAGCAGGGTCAGTAAAAAACTGATATGTGCGGCCGTATGCTACAAGCGCCGCCGGATCTTTTCTAAAATCCACATCTTTTATGGCACGTTTCTATAAGAAACTAATAAAAAAGGTCTAGAATAAAATAGAAATATAGAAAGTCTAGGGCTACTTCGTTCTCTATTTTCTGCGCGCTTAACTATCCCTTTATTATTTTGGTGCAGCCTTAATCCGAAGCTTTTATGGGCTTTTTACAACTTTTTATAACTAAGAACCGGTAGCCCTTCCCCAGCAGCAAACAAACTCGTTCATTTTTCTTTAAGTTGCGAATCACCTCTCTACGCCTGCGTCGAGAGGAATTTATTGCCATCCGAAACGTTGCTTTTTCGGTGCTTTCTTGGAGCCCCGTTCCCAGCCAAGTTTTTTGATTTCAGCGGTTTTACCTGCCGAGCTGCGATTGGTGCTATCGATGGTTCGGTCCTCCACCAGGCGTCCCTAGTGAAGATCGGTCTTCCGCAGGATTTGCCTGTTGATTTCGAAACTTTTCAGACTTTTTCAAGGCTCTTCAGACTTTCTGATTGTTCAGGGCCTGTAGCACGGTTCGGGCGCCAGTTGCGGGAGCGGCAAAGAAAATGCGTGCAACCAATATGGTTGATAAACGGACTTCTGGTTTATTGCGCAGCAACTTTTGCTTATATAGTGCTTCCGTGACCACACCCCAGCAACCAACATAACTTTTTATTGGACACCCGGTGTGTTTACCTGTAGCACAGCGAATCCCTGGTGCAGGTAGCACCGGAGTATGGGCCGATCTAATTGGCCTCCCAAACATGGGGTTGGGCATAGCAAAGGGGTCGTACCTCCTACCTCTTCGAGAATATTCAGGAATATTCTCCAACATTCTCCGAGCCTTCCTAACATTCCACAACACCCCTTTGTTTTCAAGGGCTGTTTCCCAGGGTACACTCTGAATCAGTCTTCTGAAAAGGCCAAAATCTGCCCTCCGGAAGTCCAACGTAGAGGTTTTATTGACAGCCCTCCTTGCATCCCTGAGTATTGAAAACTCTATTACTTCATGGTCACTGTGTCCCAGATGTCCACCAACCACCACATCTTCCACCAGCCCCTCTCTGTTTGTGAAAAGAAGGTCAAGCGGGGCTCCATCCCTGGTGGGCTCATTTACCAGCTGGAGCAGGAAATTATCCTCTATACACTCTATGAATTTCCTAGACTGCCTCCTCTCTGCTGTGTGGAGTTCCCAGCAGACATCCGGCAGGTTAAAGTCACCCACGAGAACAAGGGACAATGATTTTGAAACATGCGCCAGCTGCTTGTAGAATAATTCATCACTCTCATCATCCTGATTGGGTGGTCTGTAACAGACTCCCACCAGGATATCAGCCTTGTTGGCCTTCCCCCTGATTCTGATCCACAGGCACTCCACCTTATTATTACTGACTTCAACTTCTACAGAGTCAAGAGACTCTCTAACATATAGAGCTACCCCTCCGCCTCTCCTACCCTGCCTGTCCCTTCTGAAGAGCCTGTAGCCACCCATGGCAGCACTCCAGTCATGGGAGTCATCCCACCACGTTTCCGTGATAGCGACTACATCATAGCTTTCCTGCTGCACGATGGCTTCCAGCTCCCCCCGTTTGTTGCCCATGCTGCGTGCATTGGTGTACATGCACTTCAGCTGGGCTGCTGGTTTGTCTCTGAACTTGGGCTGTCCACCCTTGGGCTCCTTTCTGGAGAGCCCTGTTTCTGGAGAGCCTGGTTTCAACCCCTTCCCCCTTCAAACCTAGTTTAAAGCCCTCCTTAGCCCCGCCAACTTATGGGCTGGAGTCTTTTTTCCCCTGTTAGATAGATGCAGCCCACCTGGTATGCTGAAATTTGGCCCATAGTCAAAAAACCCAAAGTTCCTCCGGTGGCACCAATCCCTTAGCCACCTACTGATGAGATAGGTTTTCCTATTCCTCTCATTCATATCCTCTCTACTGCAGGAACTGAGGGGAAAGGAAAGGAAAGGAAAGGAAAGGAAAGGAAAGGAAAGGAAAGGAAAGGAAAGGAAAGGAAAGGAAAGGAAAGGAAAGGAAAGGAAAGGAAAGGAAAGGAAAGGAAAGGAAAGGAAAGGAAAGGAAAGGAAAGGAAAGGAAAGGAAGTGTAGTGAAATGAGGCAACCAGGTGCCACTAATTGCCAGGTAGTGGGCATGAGCTTGTGTTAAGCCCACCTGTGCCTGATTAGGGCAGGCCCCTACTGTGCATGAGCAGGATTAGGGGGCCAATAAAGCTCACTCCTGAGGAAGCTAGGGAGGGTGCTAGTCACTTTTGGAGTGATAGCACCGATCCAGGCTCGTCAGCCCTGAGGGTAATAGAGCACTATTTGTGAGTTTCTGCTGGAGCACCTGGTTGGATCTTGGAGCGCTGTGCCCTGAGAGGTTCGTCTTGCTATATTTGGCCATGGTGTTCAATCCATGAAGACTTAGGGCTTGAGGTGCAGAAGTGAGCTGTGTGGTCTCCAGGCTTCACTGATCTCTGGGCAGTGATGTTAAGGAGGCCACCACTGACCTGGAAACTTCACACTCACCTCTCCTTGCTTCTCTTGGTTTAACTTTTGGGTTTCTTGTGGGATACAAAAAGGGTCCTTGTGCAGTCCATGGAGGTGTGTGCAGTTTTCTGTTTAACTTAAGCAGTCTTGAGAGCAAGGATTAAGTCTTCTCCTAGATAAATCCTTAAGCAATGAGCTGTATACTCACATGTTCTCTCTGTCTCACTCTCTCCAGCAGTTAATTATTTTATACAAAACAGAGAAAGAAGCTCAACAACCCCCACTTAAAATAACTTGCCAGGTGGCTAATCTCCTTAAAGCTGGGAAGGGGGCTTCAAGGCCTCCTCAAGAACTTCCAGATGGGTGCTCTGGTTATTGAGTAAAAAGGCACAGCTTCCCTATGACAGTATTTTGACCTGAAAAGGTCAAAAAGGCAATTAAAGAGGCAAAAGACCAACCCTTGCCAGTGCTGAAGCAGATCTCAGCCAAAACATTTGCCTAGAAGACTGTATTTCCTTAAGGATTATTAATCATTAAGTGTTTTTCAGGATGGGGATCATAAAGATAATGCACTGAATGACAAGTAGAGTCAGGATTCCTTCACAAATGATTCCCCGTTGAGTTAGACAAGTGTTTGAAAAACAAAATGCTTTGCTTTGATTTTATAATCAGGGAGACCCTGAGCTCATCCCCAGCAGCTCATCCCAGCTTTAACTTGCTGGTGAAGGCAGGTAACCTGTTGGGTTAAGGGAAAGCCACCTAACCAGCAGCAGGGTGATGTGCAAGCACTTCCTCCCTTCCTGGCCATGCATGTCTGCTCTCCCCACCCTGCATCACCCTCTGCTCTTCACTTTTCCTGGCACTGCAGCAGCTCAGCCAACTGCTCCAGGTTATAAAAAAAGGAAGAGTCAGGGGGTTTGTGGTGGTGGGGCTTGGTGCCAAGAAGAGTTTCAAATCAAATTACTTAGATTTTCAAATGTGGGCCATGTTTGAAAACATTCTGTTTAATCTTGGTGTGCAATGAGAGCTCTTTTTTTTTTTTTTTTTTTTTTAAATATATATATTTACTAGTAACTATTAAAAGATGCTGATTGCCACTTAAATATAACATTTTTGTTAGAATTTGGTTAGTAGGTAGGCATGAGATCAAAGCAGCCAGCATGGGATGTCCATCACTGGAGATCAGCAATAACATGCAGATGAAAAAGGGGCCAGAAATCGCAGCTGACCTTGCCCTGGGTGTAGGGGATGGAGGAGCTGAAGAGCCCAAGTCCCTCCCAGCTCTGTTTTGCTCTGACTCCAAGACAGAAACAAATATTTAGGTCACCATAAAAAATGAATACTCACTTTTCAGAGTGTTAATGTCTGTTTTACATTACAGAACAATAGCTGTTGCTCATGCCTTGACTTGTTTGTACCAAATCACAGAATTTAATGGAAATGAACTAAAATGCAGGGTACAAATGAACTGGAAATGAAGGAAATAGTCTCCCTGCATTTGTAGAAAAGTTGTCTCCTGTCAAAAGGTGCATTGGTTCCTCAAGAAACCAGGGCTTCATGTTTTTTGCTTTGACTGTGGCTGCTCCACTGCCCTGGCAGCATTTGCAAATTTGGTAATTAAGGAAATTTCATAGTGTTATAAGCCTTGGACTTTCAAGAAGTTGTAATCCTTTCTTTTCAAAGGTGTACCTAATTTAAATACAAAAACCTGCTCTAAGTAGAAGCCATCAGAAGAGATTAATTTTGGTCTCCATCCTGCTGGCTCACTGCATCTCAAGCAGGAAATGGGGAGCTCTGATTTGTGTGAGATCAAAGTTCAGAGGGGAAAATAAAACTTCTGCTCCCTCACCTGGGTCTCAGGGCCATCACCTGCCCTGGCCAAGTTCTCTAGCTCTCCAGGAAAGAGTGGATGGACATCCCCACCACCATCCAGGCAGGGTGGCTGAAAGGAGAACCCAAGAAAGTTAGTGGTGAGCAGCAGGCATGGCATGTCTCAGGTGCAGTGTAAACACCAAGGGCTCAATCCAGTTGCCTAAATGTGGATCTCCAGTGCCAAGTGAGACACTTAATACCGGGATAAAGCCTGGTGGGCAGGACACAGGGCTCTCAGGAGACATGACATGGAGTGGAGGATGAAGGTAAGGCCAGAGCTGGCTTCAAATATCTCAGCTAAGACAGGAGACCCTCATTTAGACAACCCTGAGGCCCTTGGGACTGAGCTACAGCCATGCTCCTCTTCACTGACAAGGGGAACCATGAGGCTCATGAGATTCCAGTTGTTTTGCCTGCTCCAGGTCACTCTTCCCCTCTCAAGGCAAACAGTCCTGAAACCTGAAGGACTCCAGGGGAGAAGCAGCTGGCTGGAGCCAGCAGAAAACCCTCTAGGACCTCTCAGCTACAGCAGAACTCATTGCCTCCTCCTCCCCCAGCCAAACCCAGGGGTAGGGCTGCATCCCCAGTAGCAGAAGCTTAGCAGGGTGTAGGGCTGAGATTCTGATTGTTCCCAGATACCATGTGATACATTCAAATACTTGGCAGAGTGGGGAACATGGATTCATGTTTGCAAAGCTCGGGGCACAGAGAGAGAGAGAAGACATTGGAATCTCTGCCTTCCTCACCAGGGAGGTGCCACTCAATTATCTCCAGCTTCTGCTTCACAGAAGAAGCCATGAGCCCCTTCCTGCCTCTCTTCTCCCCTTCTGCCCCCACATTTCTTCTTCTTGTCCCTGCTTAAGGGCACCTTTTGCTACACCCAGCAGGGAAGGTCCAGCCAGGAGCCCATCGGAGGAGCTGGCACCCACCCCTTTGTGTGGATGAGCTTCAAGAGGGACCTGGGGCAGAGTTCTGCTAAGCTCTTTTTTCTCCTGGAGGCAAAATCCTCATTCCCAAAGCAGGCTGCAGACAATCCAATCCTGGCCCAGAGCCTGGGAACAAGAGATGACTGCTAAACTCAGACAGCTTCTTCAACCTGGGGTGCTGCTCTGTGCCATTTTCTCCAGGGCCACTTTTGTGTCAGCATCTCCACCCCCAACAACCTGACCTTCCCAGGGAGGCAAAAGGGCTCTCCCTTGGCATCTGGTTGGCAACCTTCTCAAGATCTTGCTGGGACAAGAGAGAGTCAGATGTTATCTGTGCCCCAGTCCATGGGGCACGCTGTGGGGCTGTGTCCAAACACCCAGGGCAAGCTTTAGATGTCAGAGGCACAGTGCCAGGAGGAGCAGCCCAGAGCTCCAGCCAGCTTGCCCCAAGTTTTTGAGATGCCAAATGCTCCCATAGACATCCTGGATCAGTCAGCACAGTTCCATCCCAAGGCAGCTGAAAGTCCCCCTAGACATGCTCCCGAGGCATCCCTGCTTTCCCTCAGAAGTTGCCTCTGGGATGACAGGCACGGCAACCGAACTCTTTCTGCCATCCCTATATCAGCTGTGAGAAGAAGGTCTGCCTGCATGGGAAGGTTGCTTAGCTCAGGAGGTGACCCAGAGAACCATAGAATGGTTTAGATAGGACCTTAAAAATAATCTAGTTACAACCTCCCTGTCATGGGCAGGGAGACCTTCCATTAGACCACAGAATCAGGGAATGATTTTGGTTGGAAAAGACCCTGAAGATCACCCAGTCCAACCCTTAACCCAGCACTGCCAAGGCCACCACTGCCCCATGACCCTCAGCACCACATCTCCACAGCTTTGAAAGCCCTCCAGGGATGGGGACTCCACCCCTGCCCTGGGCAGCCTGGCCCAGGCCCTGACAACCCTTTCCAGGGATAAATTGTTCCCAAGCTCCAATCTAAACCTTCCCTGGCACAACTTGGGGCCATTTTCTCTTGTCCCATCCCTTGTTCCTTGGGAGCAGACACCAACCCCCTTGTCTCCAATCTCCAACCTCCTCTCAGGGGGTTGCAGAGAGCCAGAAGGTCTCCCCTCAGCCTCCTTTGCTCCAGGATCAAAACCCCCAGGTCCCTCAGCTGCTCCTGGGCAGACTTCTGCTCCAGACCCTTCCCCAGCTCTGTTGCCCTTCTCTGGACACATTCCAGAACCTGAATTTCTTTCTTGTAGACAGGGGTCCAAAAAAGAACACAGCGGGTATTTTTCTCCAGATAAATACTCAAACCCCATCCAACCTGACCCTCAACACTTTCAGGAAAGGGGCAACCATAATGATGAGTGCCCTTTGTGTCCCTGCCACCAAAGGGATGCATTTCTGGAGGAACAGAGGGTGCCTTGTCCTGTATCTCTCATAGGAGCTTTGAAAGCCACCTTGGTCTATCCTGGTCATAACAAGATCTCCAAGAGCACCTCCTAATTTCTGACCCCATCTCCACACCTCACCTCTGGGTCCCTCTGCTCTCTCCAGCTTTCCTCATTTCCCCAGTTATTTCCAGCATTGGAAGCAGCTATTTCACACTCTGTGGCCTTGGGCTGGATCATGCCTGCTGCAGATAGTCCTCAGAGAACAGAGCTGTTAATCTGTGACCGGATCTGTTGAGCACAGACAAAAAAACATTTGCAGAGTTTAGAATTAATTAAAAAAATGAAACAAACTTTCCTGGAAGTGGCGAGTGGCACATTTGAACAGCAGGACCAAATTTCATGCTCTTTCTTCAACGAGGTGGAGCCTTTTTTTTGCTCTCTTACAGCAGTTTCATGGAATTATTTCTTTTCCAAAATCTGGGCAAAACATTGAGCTTTCCCCTCGTTCTTGGAAATGGTCAAAATAGTTTGGTTGAATCTTTCCAGAGAACTTCAGCCTAAGGCTGACATCTGGCATGGAAAAATTGTTGCCCAAACTACTAAAGTTTGATGAAAACATCAGCCAAATGACCAGGGCCTTACATCCTGGGCTCTGTTCGGTTGTTAATTTTGGATGTGTAGGACTTGTCCTGAGCATGGTCTGAAGATGATGAAGCTTTAGGGTCTTTTGCTCTAGGAAAAGGGAGGGGATGGCACAGCCAGGAGAGGGAGAGAAATTCCTGATTCTTACCAGGCACCATGGCCCCACTGCTGAGAACCACACAGTGGAGTTTCAGCTGTGGATAGGTTCTGTGCTGTGGTGGCTCTCATCCAGGGAGATTTAGGATGAAAATGAAGCATCATGATGTGTTTGTGTAACCTCCAACAAAGAGGTGACTTCAGCACGGGGCATTTTGCTCCTGAAACCAAAAACAGGAGGTGAAAACTTACAAGGAGATTCAAAGAGGTCTCAGTGCTGGATCTGAACATGAGGATGGGCCTTAAGAGCTCATGGAGCTCAGCATATCTGTCCCAGCTCCTTGCAGCACCAAAGGAAGAGGGAAGAGCAAGTCCTCATCTTGAGCAGCCACTTGGTAATTCAATCTGCAGAGATCTTTCCCTTCCCAAGGACACTGGAGAGAGAATCAGGTCCCCACACCATGGTTGCTGACCCAAGGACCTCCATGGGAACATTGGGCTCATTTGCAAAGCTACCAACTCAGCGAAGTCAGAACTGCAATGGACTCCTTGCTCCACAGGGGACATTCCTCTTCAAGCATCCAAGCAATGCTGCAATAGCTGTGTGTTCCAGGTGTGTTTTATTTGCTCAGGTCAAACCTGAAAGACATCATCAAACAGAACCAAATTATTGTGATATGACAAGTTATGGCCCATGATCTGGGCTGCTAAATCATTCCTGTGTGTGTGCTCATGGCCTATCCATGTGGTGAAGGAAAATGTGTCAGCTGAACTTTTCACCAATGGTGTCTACACCATGTCTTTTACTTCAGAACTGGAGAGAGCTTACACGTGTCAGCAGCTCCAAGGCAGGTTGGTAACTCAGGCTGCTGAGTAACAGGCTCAAATATTGCCTCCAGTTCTGGTGTTCCCACCCTAAGAAGGACAGAGATCTGTTGGAATGAGTCCAGAGGAGGCCACAAAGATGATCCAGGGGCTGGACACCTCTGCTGTGAGGAGAGGCTGAGGGAGCTGGGATTGTTCAGTCTGGAGAAGAGAAGACTCCAGGGGGACCTCAGAGCTGGCTTACAATTCCTGAAGGGAACCTACAGGAAGGCTGGAGAGGGACTTTTCAGAAAAGTGTCCAGCAATAGGACAAGGGGAAATGGTTTTAAACTGAAGGAGAAGAGGTTCAGACTGGATCTGAGGAAGAAGTTCTTCAGCAGGAGGGTGGTGAGACTCTGGAACAGATTGCCCAGAGAAGCTGTGGCTGCCTCCTCCCTGGAGGTGTTCAAGGCCAGGTTGGATGAGGCTTGGAGCATCCTTGTCTGGATGAGAGGTGTCCCTGCCCATGGCAGGGAGCTTGGAGGAGATGAGCTCTGAACTCCCTTCCAACCTCAGCCATTCTATAATGATTATTATGATTTTAACAGACAACAGGAGAGGTTTGAGGTGATGTATATTATCTCCTAATTTGGGTTGTCTTCTGGTACTCACCAAGATGGTCACAGGAGCTCAGTTAACCTCTGAAGCCATCATGTTTCAGCTGCATTGGCTGGGAAGTTCATGCCACTGAGCCTTGATAGATAGAGGCAGGGAAATTTTGCAGGCTCTGGAATAGCCACAAGAGGGGGATCACAGTGAATGCAAGGTATGCCAAAAACTGGGAAACATTCTGGAATAGTACCTTCAGGTGTAAGGATCTCTCTGCTCCAGCTGCTCTGTCTCTCATCCACCAACCGATTTCCTTAACAACACCTGACACTTCCCTTCAAATTACAGATGCAGAACTGAACACCTCTTTCTGCTAAGGATTTCAAATGCAGCCTTTGAAAAATACTGATGTTTATGTTGGCCAAGCTGACTCTTAAATCTTTCAGTCATGCAACACAAACAAACAACTGTAGGAAACAGGTGCCAGGACTTGCCCAGGAAATGAGCCACGCCGGTGCTCAGTCTCACCTGTGCCCAGTTAGGGCTGGGCCCACTGAGCATGCTCAAGACCTAGAGCCAATAAAAGGTGAGGCTGGGGGTAGCCAGGCAGCTCATTCCTGAGGAGGATCAGAGCAGGGCTGGTTGCTGTTAGCTCTCTCTGCTAACCAAGATCACCAATAGCTCCTGCCTCCAGTTTGGGTACAGAGCTCCCGCTCTCAACGACGTTCAGTTCCTGCAACATCTGGTGGAGAATGCGGGCATAGACCTCGGTCTAAACCCCCTCTCTGAATGATCCAAAGCGTGAGAGCGAATTCTTCTTCAAATCTTCATTCTACTGAAAACCCAAGGAGTTGGGTAAGAAGATCCACTACCCTTCCTTCTCTACCACTGATTGACCAAGAAAGGAATAAGGGAAAGATGGGATTGGCAGCAAGCACCCCTGTTAATGAAAAGCTGGTGACACGGGTGGAGGAGCAAGAACTCTCCCACCCCCCCTCCTCTGCGGCCGCATGGGACCTCTGGCAGGAGGTCAGCAACCTGTTGGGAAGCCTCCATTCCCAAGAAATGGCTTAAAACATAACCGGACTAGACCGTACATGGGGGGTGGTGATTAACGCCCTAAAAGACATAAAAGCCGAAGCAGAAGCTGCGCTCGCCGCCGCTGAGCCGCCTCTGCGGGGAACCGCAGCATTTCCCCCGAAGGAATTACCTGCTGTGGTCCCCTCGGCACCACCCCTCGAAGAGGAGGACCCCAAGCAAGCATATTTGGGGTTAAACAACGACAAGCCAGCCATAAAAGGCATGTCGGGAAAAACCCACCAGTCTGTGGCCGAGTTCCTCTCCGACATCGGCCCAGACGAGGAGGAACATCCCGAAAATGACGGGGTAGAGCCGACAGCCTGCGATCCATCCAGCCGCTGCCAAGGACTACCTCTGCCGCTGCCCTCAACACCAAGAAAGGCTCAGAAGAATAGAGCAACCACCCAACCGGCTGCACCCTCCGGTTTAGAAGACAAAATAACGGCCCTTCAAGATCAAGTCACTCGGGCCATGAAATCCATGGAAAAACGAATACAAGACATCGAACGACGCTCGGCCTTCGGGCAGTATAGAAACCCACCCACCCTTTCCGATAACGAAGAGGATGATGTCCCGTCCCCACCGCGGCCACAACCAAGTGCTGCTACCGGACGACCGGGTCGCTGGTCCGGCATCATCCACGATGCTATTTTGGAGGGTGATTGGGAACCAAGCACCGTCGCGTGCCCCGTCCTACAGAGCAACAACGGCCTACCCGTATTTGAACAACACTCCTGGAAGACCCTGCAACAAGCCAGGAAAACACTAAAAGAACAGGGTCTCAGAACGGAGAGTGGCCAGGCCGTTCTGGATTGGCTCTTCACTTCGGACATGAACTGCCCATACGATTGCCGAAGCCTAGCCAGGTATCTGCTTACCCCTTCCCAAAAAATTATCTGGGTAAGGGAGTGGGAACACCTGGCCCAGGCGGAGGCAAATCGGGCCAGAGCACCCGGCGACCCACTAGCCGGTGTCACTGCTGAGATGCTTACGGGCTCAGGGCGCTATGCAGACATCCAACTGCAGCTGCAGTTCCCGCCAGCGCTCCACCACACCGTGGCGACCCTGGCTCGCCAGGCGTTCTATACAGTACCAGAGCCCAACCCAATTCCATCCTTTACCGGAGTCAAACAGGGAATGAACGAGGCATATCAGCACTTCGTTGACTGTCTCTGGCAATCTGTCACGGCACAATCAGAACTGTCGCCGGAACAAAAAGACTCCATGTTCAGGCTGCTGGCGTTCGAAAACGCCAATCCTAAGATGAAGGCGCTGTTTTCAACCCTACCAAAAACAGCACAAGTTTCAGAGATGCTGGAAGTGGCGGCCAGGGCCACCCAAAATAAGCAACACCAGGGGATGGCCGGCGCTTTTGCCGCTGCGTTGGAGCCCACCCACAAGCTCCTCGCGGCGGTAGCGCAAAAGCTAAACGGAGGCGGAAGAAGAAATCGCCCCAATCGGCCGTCCCGCTCGAACCGTTCAAGAAAAAACAACCCATCTTGTTCCCGCTGCAACTCCAGGGGACATACAAGACGGAACTGCCCAGCGATCGTGTGGTGCAATCGATGCCAACAGGCCAGTCATAATGATGCAGCATGCTGGTTTCAAAAAAATGGCCAAAACAGCGCGAGAGGCCCCCGTGCAGCGACACAAGTAGCCGGGCCGGCGCTGTGTGCCAACTCCCCGCCCCAGCAACACAGGGAAGCCTCGGCTTCGATTTACCAGCTGCAATAGACATCACGTTATCAACCTCGGCAGTTCACAAGATACCGACGCGGATTTACGGACCTATAATACACGAAAATAGCAAGGTTGGTGCGCTTCTTATGGGACGTTCTTCGTCAGGCTTAGCAGGACTAATCGTGCTCCCAGGGGTCATCGACGCCGATTACACAGGGGAAATAATGATAACGTGTTTCACACTAAACCCCCTCATGGTAATCAAGGCAGGAACCCGATTGGCACAACTGGTCCTGCTCCCAAAAATGGACCTAGGAAAGAACGTCCAGACGGCGCGAGGCGACCGGGCTTTTGGCTCATCTGGAAGCACTTTGGTAACCCTGGTGCAGCAGATGAAGACACGGCCAATCATAAACATTCAGCTGGCTACCGGCGAAGAGGCAAAAACCCTCCCCGTAATGATGGACACCGGAGCCGACGTGACAATTATTAACAAAAATGCCTGGCCTCGCAAATGGAAGCTAACTACGGCTTCCGACACCGTCCAGGGGATAGGTGGAGGTTCCACCCCCCTTCAAGCGCTCCAGCCAATACAAATCAAGTTTCCAGAGGGACAAAAGGTAACCGTAAGACCTTATGTGTTACCTTTGCCCGGACAACTTGGGGGGTTGATCGGTCGGGATGTGATGAGCCAAATAGGGCCCATCCTCTCCATCCCGGAACCCACCCAACCCCATCAAAATTTTCATTAAGGGCCACTGCAGAAGCGCCGCCAACACCCAGACTTCGCTGGAAAACAGATACCCCTGTCTGGGTGGAGCAGTGGCCCCTTTCCAAGGAGCGGCTAGACATTGCCAACCGCCTTATAAAAGAGCAACTGGACGCTGGACACATCCAGCCGTCCGTGAGCCCGTGGAACACACCCATCTTTGTGGTTCCAAAAAAGTCGGGCAAGTGGCGGTTAATACAAGACTTATGAAAAATAAATGACCAGATGTGGCCAATGGGCACCCTCCAACCTGGGCTGCCCCTACTAACTATGCTGTCTAGAGGCTGGCACCTTCTGGTCATTGATTTAAAAGACTACTTCTTCACTGTCCCTCTAAACCGTGAAGACACTGCTCGCTTCGCATTCACGATTCCATCGGTCAACAAAAGCGAACCAGCGAAGCGATATGAGTGGGTAGTGCTTCCACAGGGGATGAGAAATTCGCCGACCATATGTCAATCATATGTGGCGTGGGCGCTCGCACCAATTAGAGAAGCAATGCCGGATACAATAATTTACCATTACATGGATGACATCGTGTTTTGCCAACAAGCCCTGTTCCCCGAGAACATCAGCCAGATCTTGACCAATCGGCTCAAGACTAAAGGACTAATTGTAGCTCTGGAAAAAATCCAAATGAAGTCACCCTGGAGCTACCTAGGGTGGAAAGTGACCGACGGTATGGTGAGACCACAAAAATTGGAAATAATTCATTCAGTCAAAACACTGAATGACGCCCAAAAATTGGTGGGCGAGCTCCAATGGGTTAGACCCATTATAGGTCTCACCGACGCAGATATCCACCCCTTTTTGTCATTGCTACGGGGCACTCAACCAGGGGCACTCGTGGACTGGACCGAGGATCACTCAAATGCCTTGAAACAGGTCGTCTGCAAGTTGGCAACCGGCTATGCAGACCGTCGAGACGCCGCCCACCCCATTGGAGTGTGGGTATGTAACCACCCCTCATTCCCTTTCGCACTACTTATACAAGACTTCTCGCGGGAAAAGAAACCGGAGGAACAGAAGCACAACAAAATATATAACCGAGACTCTAAAAGACCAGAGTCTGTAGCTATCCTAGAGTGGCTATTCCCACCCCATACGGCCCAGAAGGGCATATGGCAAAAAACAGAAATCATAGCATTCCTCATTCGAAAGGGACGTCAACGCTGCCTGGAGGTAGATGGCCAAGAACCGGAGTGGATCAACATCCCTATCAAGATGACCGATTTTGATTGGATGCTGCAACACTCCGAGCCTCTACAACTCGCCTTACTCGAGTATCCTGGCGAGGTACGTCACGATGGCCCAAAACATAAACGCCTACAAGCCATCAGCCAGTTCCAGTGGGTCGAACGACCGATCGTCTCGGAACGTGCAGTGCCTGGCATAACGGTATTCACAGATGCTGGAAAAAGATCACGAATGGCCGCCTGCGTATGGCAGGACCAAGGCCAATGGAAACAGCATCTGATTCCAGGCACCACCGAGGACAACCTTCAAACCCTGAAACTGCTCGCCATCATCTGGGCCTTGACACAGTGGCAACATGTCCCCATCAATATCGTCTACGACTCACATTATGCAGTCGGAGTCGCAAATCGCATTGAGGATGCTCTCATCAAGCAAGTGCAAAACAAGAGGCTACAGGAGCTCTTTCTATCACTGCAGCGTGTGCTGAAAATCCGAACACAGCCATGCTGCGTTCTACATATCCATAGCCACAAAACAGCACTAGGCCTGGGGGAAGGGAATGCCAAAGCTGACTCTTTGGTCAGCCTAGGAATACAAAACCCAATCACTGAATTCGCCAAAGCCCAGAACAGCCATTCCTTATTTCATCAGAGCTCTAGGGCCTTGAAGCGCACGTTTGCCATCACTTGGGAGGAGGCAAAAGGCATCGTTAAAGCCTGCCCCCAATGCGCCCAATTTGGCCCTACCCTAGGAATGGGCGTGAATCCATGCGGGCTTCAAGCCGGAGAAATCTGGCAAATGGACGTGACACACATCCCGGAATTTGGACGTCAAAAATATGTACATCTCACAATCGATACCTTCTCAGGTATGCTTTGGGCGACAGCTCAGACGGGGGAGAAGGCTCTGCACGTGATCTGTCACCTTACAAACTGTTTTGCTGTCATGGGGATCCCTCAAGTAGTGAAAACAGACAATGCGCCGGCCTACACAGGCAAAAAATCAAACAATTCTTCACTACTTGGGGAGTGAAACACATTACAGGAATCCCCCATTCGTCCACAGGGCAAGCGATCGTAGAAAGAGCTAATCGCACCCTGAAGACCTATTTACAAAAACAAAAAGACAGCAAAATGATGGATCCCCAAATGCGGCTCAGCGAGGCCCTTTTTACATTGAACTTCTTGAGCCTAAGCCGCGATTCCCAGGAGCCACCCGTCCTGCTACACTACTCGTCGCAAAAAGTCATCCGTATGCCTGAGATTCAAGTCTACTACAAGGAGCCAACGACGGGACAATGGACAGGGCCTAGGCCTTTGCTATTCACCGGGAGAGGATACAGTTGTGTTTCCTCAGACTCTGGACCTCTCTGGGTGCCCAGCAAATGGACGCGCCCTGCCCCGACTGGACCGAAACCATCAGCGCCGAATAACGAGGCACCTCGCGACTAAGATCTTCGCGTCCTTTTCATCTTTCCCCCACAAAAAGAACTTACAAAAAAAAAAAAAAAAAAAAGGGGGGGGGGGGGGGAAATGTAGGAAACAGGTGCCAAGACTTGCCCAGGAAATGAGCCACGCCGCTGCTCAGTCTCACCTGTTCCCAGTTAGGGCTGGGCCCACTGAGCATGCTCAAGACCTAGAGCCAATAAAAGGTGTGGCTGGGTGTAGCCAGGCAGCTCATTCCTGAGCAGGATCGGAGCAAGGCTGGTTGCTGTTAGCTCTCTCTGCTAACCAAGATCACCAATAGCTCCTGCCTCCAGTTCGGGTACAGAGCTCCCGCTCTCAATGACGTTCGGTTCCTGCAACAAACAACAACAAAAAAATGTTCTTTGTTCACTTATCCTGTGCCTTTTCAATCATAGAATCATAGAATGCTTTGTGTTGGAAGGGATCTTAAAGCTCATCCATTCCCAACCCCCCTGCCAGGGGCAGGGACACCTCCCACCAGCCCAAGTTGCTCCAACCTGACCTGAGACACTGCCAGGGATGGGGCAGCCACAGCTTCTCTGGGAAACCTGGGACAGGGGCTCAGCACCCTCACACCAAAGAATTTCTTCCTCATGTCCAACCTCAATCTCCCCTCTTCAAGTTTTAACTCATTGCCCCTTGTCCTCTCCCTACACCCCCATGTCCAAAGCCCTCCCCCAGCTTTCTTGTAGCCCCTTCAGATATTGGAAATTTGCTCCTAAGGTCACCTGGAAGCCTTCTCTTCTCCAGGCTGAACAACCCCAATCCCTCAGCCTGGCTTCCCAGGATGGTGCTCAGCCCTCTGAGCATTTGAGTGGCTCTTTATTACTGATCCACAATCAAACCCATGAATATCATGGATGTGACATGCTCCTAGGACTCAAGTTATCAAATAATCCCCATTAGGAGTCATGGGGATAGGAGGAGGCTGAACAGCCCTGCAGGATCTGGTTGCTTTTTTTTTCCCCTTCTCCAAGGGGTGGCACACCAGTCATGGCAAATGTCATCTTGGGTGTGATCAGCCAGGTTTTTAATTGGCTTGCAGATGTTGTGCCTTGGCCATACATATTATTTTCACTGAAGTTTGTGTCAGCAGGAACAGGACTCTACTAAATTTATCCCCCTTGCTCCAGACTAACTGCACAGGCTTTGGCTGGGTATTTTTAATGGGAGGTAAACCTCATCCACAAACAAGTCTCTTATTTCAGGCCTACAAATGAGATATTTTCCAGCCCAGTTTAACTTCGACCCTGCCCCTTCCTTCCACAAGCCCCAAATGAATGTTTTTTCCTGATTCCTTGGTCATTGTGTAAGTGAGATATCCCCTGGCAGAGCCTATGAAAGAGCTGGGGAAGAACATGGCTCCTGCCTATTTTGGCCACTTTTAGGGTTAAAGCCAGGATGGGTTTTTGTGCCTAAAGCAACATCCTTCATGCAAATGCCAGGACAACAAAAATTCTGATGGGCTCTGAAGAGAAGCAAATGACAAAAACTGTTATTCTGCTCAACTCACAAATCCAAGTAGCATGCAAATAAAGAGGAGCCATCTCTTCAGTCCCTCGGCCATTTCAAATCAAGCATCCAGTGCTAGTTTCAGCTCACACTTCCATCAGGTCAGCTCTGCTGGATGGATTCCACAGGAGGTGCTCAGCCTGGCCCAGGACCTCCTGTCACCTCATAAGTGTCTGTAACCCCACACATTCCTCTTGAGCTCAACTGCTGCTGAAGCTTTCAGCTGCTCAGAATGGGATGCAAGGGTTCCCTGCTTGCAGGCAGCTTCTCAAGCAGGATTTTGGGGGTTTTCCTGCTTCAGTTCCTTCCCTGCACATATCAGGATAGGTTTCTTGCTGCCCCGTGTTGCTGTGATGATGCAACTGAGGAGTTGGTGCATTGATCTGAAATCAGATTTGGCTCTGGATTCAGTGGAACCCATGCTGCACCCCTGGCTTCCTGCCTGCATCTCCAGGGACATCATCAGCATCATCGTGGCCTCTGAACAGCACACTGAAAACAGAGACCCAATGGTGACAAAGAGGTGACAAAGTGAAAGGACACCTGACCATATTGCAGATGGTCAGCTGGATGTGATGCAGAGGTTAAGCATTAGCTTAGGAGAGTCACTACCAGGGAGAGGTCACCTTGACAAAGCCTGGCTTAGTAGTTTGAGCTCAGATGTCCTAAAGGGGAAAGAGGGACTTTTTATAAGGGTGTGGACTTGATAGGTCAAGGGGTTATGGTTTTAAGCTGAAAGAGGAAAGATTTAGATAAGATCTTAGGAAGAAATTCTTTGGTGTGAGGGTGCTGAGCCCCTGTCCCAGGTTTCCCAGAGAAGCTGTGGCTGCCCCATCCCTGGCAGTGTCTCAGGTCAGGTTGGATGGGGCTTGGAGCAACCTGGGCTGCTGGGTGGTGTCCCTGCCCATAGCAGTGGTTGGAACTGGATGAGCTTTAAGGTCCCTTCCAACCCAAAACATTCTGTGATTCTATGATTCCATGACTGTGTTAGGTCGACCAGGTCTTCATCATCCCAGCTCTCCCATTTGGGAGACACATACTCAAGTTCCAGGAACGATGGCAAAAATGATGTTCTTGTGAAGCACAGTCCATCACTGAGTACACGTTGATGCCTGAGCAGGTTTTATTTCCACAAACCAGGGGACTCTGAAGTCTACCAAATATTCTTCATCATGGTACAGTGGGAGGACCAGAGCTGCAGCTGTAAGCAATATTTCATATAATAGAATCATGGAATGGTTTGGGTTGGAAGGGACATTCAAGATCACCTCATTCTAACCCCTTACGTGGGCAGGGACATCTTCCAGGCTGCTCCAAGCCCCATCCAATCTGTTGCATGAACCTTGGGATGATGAGGGCTGTACTCTGACATGGGAGTTTAGATCATTGTTGAGTGGAGATCTCACAAGGCCCAAGATGGTTGCTGCTCTTCCTTTGGGCTTCCCTCCTTCCAGCTAAAACACCTCTCAACTCCCACCTCTTCTCCAAGGACCACCTCCATCTGAGGACCACCTCCATCCCACCCAAACTGACAGAAACCCCAGGGTAACTCCAAAGGGAGTGAGTAGAATTAGATAAAGAAAGTAAGAAAGAGTCTGATGGAGCTTTGTCATCTGTTGAATTGACATCTCCAGACCAAAATCAGTCACCAGGTTATTGGAGTAACACAAATAATGTTTCAATGATAGGAGAAAGACCATTAAATTTTTGGTTGAGTCCTGCAGATGAGCAGGAGCACTCAAATGGGCAGAACACTGTGTTCAGAAAATCCAACACCTCAGAAGCACTGCTGCTGGGGGTGGTGACATAGTTTGAGAGAACAAGTATTTGGGAATGAGCAGACCCTTCCAGAAATATGTTGGAAGCTAGGAGTGAGGTTCTCTCCTGCAAGGAGAGTTGGTTGCCACAGCTTGTTCTCCTCAATGGGTTCCTGGCTGATATCTGCAGGTGGGCTGAGTTGTATCACACTCTCCCCCATGCAGCTTGGACCTAGTCCAGACTAAGAGAGTCTTGATCTTGGCAGGAGCCCCACGCATGCTTTGGTGTCATTCCTCCAAGCTCCAGGCTTAGGAATTTCCCTACCAGGGCTTTGCAAAGCTGGGATGGAGAATAGACACAGAGAGACTGAAGCAACCATGACACACTTGCTGAGAGGTAGCACCTGGAGAGCTTTTTCAAGGTGAATCATTCCATGAACTCCATCTCATGGCATATTAAGCAGTATGAATCCAAGACTGCAAAGGCAGGGCATGTCTTGCTCCACAAAACCACCATCAACCACTTTAAAGTAATGATTTGCTATTGATTATGTGCATGAAGATGAGGTAGCACCCTACCCTTCCTGACAATTCCCACACTCTCCCTCACATTCCAAGCAAATGCCAGAGCTGAGCCTGCTCCTACAGAGATGAGTTACTTCTCTTAGGAAAGGACAAGCTTGGCATGTCAAAAAACTCTGGGAAAATGTCTGACAGCTCTTAAGTTGACCAAAGATGTCCATAAGTACAAGTGGAACAAACATGGCAGTCAGTCCAGGGTGCCCACATCTTCCTGACCCTATAAACCACATGCCAAGGTCCTCAGAAGTCCAAGAGCCACAAGAGCTGCCAGACATGCCTTGGGGAGCTAGGGAGGGAAAATGGTCTGGGAGCAGGGTGCTCACAAAACACTCTTACCAGATGCTGTGGGGCATTCAGGTTCAGTGATCCTTCCTGCCAAGGGAAGGTGAACCAAGTGCCAAGGATGACCACAGCACAGGCAGTGTCCTGGCCGGGCAGGATGTATTCCCACCGGATCTAAAGAGGGTTGGCATGGTCAGATGCTGGTAAAAAGGAACTGTCAAGAGTCCCAGGAAAGGGGAGGGGATGAACTGGGTCCAGGATCCACTTGGGAACAGCAGGAATAAGGCTACAATGTAGGTTTGACACTGGTCCAAGACACAGGACCCTTGGTAGGACTACAAAAAGGGGCTCCTACAACACAGATGAGGTGAGGCACACAGCCCTGAGCTTAAGTGGAGCCTCTGAACTAATGAGTGAAGGATGTTTGGGTGGAGGTGAGGTTGCTCAGGGTAATTAAAGCCAATTAGTGCACTCAGCACCCTGACACACTCAGAAGCAAAGCAGAGTGGGAAAAGTGAAGTTTTTATTGTATCCCTTCCTAATCTCAGGGTAAGGTCTTCTTTACTTTGGTCCCATCTCAAGTTTGCCTGTGGCTGGGCAGGAGGAGAAAACAATCCCAAAGAGATCCCAGTGGCACTTTCTGTCTGGTGATGTGTCTTGTTGAGAGCTGTCCTCCCTCATAGCCTCTCACCTGCTGAGTGCTTGCCAAAGGCGTGCAGGGCTCCTCAGCACACGTCTTTCCTGTGTCACACACTCTCTCCAAGAGGCTTTTGCTGCAGTCAGTTTGGATGTTTGGAAAAAAAACCCAGTATCATCTCGATGGATTTTTGAAAACAGGACCCTGCACTGAGAAGCTCAGGGGGCAGCATCACATTGTTCCTGTCAGTGTGTTTCATGTGAGATTGTTGTTTTAAAAATAATCAGGTTGCTAACTTTGGATCTAGAGAAGAAGATAAAACTTGTGGGGTTTCCAGAAGGGAAAATCCTCTCTGTCCCCTATGGAGAGCTTCTGTAGCTGGATGACATCCTTCCTCTGGATGGAGAAAGGGCTGCTGGTCCTTTATAGTTGCTTACTCCTTGCATCCTTATAACAAGGACACAGAGCTCCTGTAAGGTGTCCAGAGGAGAGGCACTCAAATGCTCAGAGGGCTGAGCACCTCCCTGTGAAGCCAGGCTGAGGGATTGGGGTTGTTCAACCTGGAGAAGAGGAGGCTCCCAGGTGACCTTAGAGCAACCTTCCAATATCTGAAGGGGCTACAAGAAAGCTGGAGGAGGGCTTTGGACATGGGCGTGTAGGGAGAGGACAAGGGGCAATGGGTTAAAACTTGAAGAGGGGAGATTGAGGTTGGACATGAGGAGAAAATTCTTTGGTGTGAGGGTGCTGAGCCCCTGTCCCAGGTTTCCCAGAGAAGCTGTGGCTGCCCCATCCCTGGCAGTGTCTCAGGTCAAGTTGGATGGGGCTTGGAGCAACCTGGGCTGCTGGGAGGTGTCCCTGCCCATAGCAGCGGTTGGAACTGGATGAGCTTTAAGGTCCCTTCCAACCCAAACCATTCTATGATTCTATGATCCTTCCTCTACCAACCCAGATGATACAGAGCACTCACTGTTACATCAAGCAGAAGCTCTCTGTGGTTCTTTGGGGGGTATCCCCACATCCTGCTTCAGCTTCCCATTGGGAACACACAGTCTTCCATCAGCAGAGAAAAGTCACAGCAGCTGCTCCTACACTTTCCAATCAAAACCTTCCCTTTCAATCTAAAAATGAAAGATTTCCATTGAAATAAGAGAATTTTGGGGTTTATATAGGGCATTCAGAGTCAGACCCTGGGTGTTTCACTGAAAACAATTGACAGGTTGCTGCCCCCACCACAGAAATCCTGGAAAATAGCATGCAGATAGGGTGGAATTTTTTTAAACATTCATTGGGAGGACACCCCACCAAACAGCTGATGTTGAGGGTGAAGACTCAAGTATTCAAGGTTTAAGCTGACAGGGTTCTTCCATGACTCAGCATTGTGCTGACTGTACTGGGGGGGATGGTGGGAAAGCAGGGAAGCCTGATGATGGGGTAGGCTTCCAGATGAAATAAAAAACAAGTTGTGATTTTGGCTAGGTCTGACTTTAAAATAATATATTGAAAATCCCAAATCCCCCAAACAACAGCCTGCCAAAGAAAACAACCACCAAAAAAAAAAACAAAACAAAAACAACAAACCCAAAAAAACAAAAAAACCCAAAACAAAATCCCCACAACTCCTGCTGTCAGGACCTCAATATTTCTTCTTTTAGAATCCCAGTTTTGGGACCAACTTATAAAGGACAGTTGTTGCTATCCTGATTTTATGGTGTGAGGAGGATTTAGGTGCATTTTTCTCTGCAAGTCAGATTTTATTCCCTCACAACCCAACCCTCAAGAGGCTGAGGAGTGATGTAGGATCATCTCTCAAGTTTTGTCAGGTTAGCTTCAGGGGTGATGTCAGAATAACAGAACACAGGGCAGGTGGCACCCTAAGTTGCCGCCTAAGTTGCCATTTTTGGTGGCACACCAAAAATGACGCTTGGTGGAAAGTTGGTTGTTTTTTGTGGGGTTTTTTTTTTGGTTTTTTTTTCGGAAGAAAAACTTTTATCTTAAATCCCCTTTCACAGAACAACCACAGAATGGTTTTGGAAGGGACCTTTCAACACCATCCAGTCCAACCCCCGGGATATGTACAACTGGATCAGGTTGCTCAGAGCCCCATCCAACCTGACCTGGAATGGTTCCAGGGATGGGGCATCTCCCACCTCTCTGGGCAACCTGGGCCAGGGTCTCACCACCCTCAGTGTAAAACTTTTATTCCTTTTATCTAATGTTTCCCAGTTCACTGGAGAATTCAGATGGACAACAGCAATTAGGAAGGGCTGCTAGAGAAAGTCCAGATCTTCTGGATCCCTGAGGTGCCTGGGACAATGCCCTGAGATGTGCCCCATTCCACCTGGAGCCTCACAGCAGGATGATGATGTTAGGGCAGCGTTGCCACTGTTATTTTGGGTTTGTTTGGGTTTATTTGTCTGGAATTACCTGACAGTCCAAGTAGACCATGCAGCCAACCCCCTCAGCGGACATGAAGGACGGTGAGCAGTGGTTTGAAGATGGACACCCAGGAGCGTGCCCCTTTCCCAACACCACCGACTTCCCTAAACTCTTGGCCCAGCTCCGGGCCAGGTTCTCCCACCGCTCCCTCAGGCGGCTGAGGAGATCGCGACGCCACTTCCCGCCGCCATTCCTCCCATCCCTCCCCACACTCCAGAAACAACCCCCGCGGCCGTCCCCTGAGGGCAGTGAGGGGAGCGCCGTGAGGGGATGGCGGCGGATGGTCGTGAGGGAGGCGAGATGAGGGGATGGCGGGGGATGGCGGTGTCGGAGCGGTGAGGGGATGGAGGTGAGGGGCGGGCAGGGCATGGCGGGTAAGGGAAAGGGTTGAGGCGGAGGGAGAGCCCCTGAGGCGAAGGGCAGCGGGCGCCGCGCGCTCCCCTCCGGCGGCCGCAAGCCCCGCCTCCCACGTTCCTATTGGCTGATCCGCCTAGCCCCTCCGTCCCCATTGGCTGAGCCGCACGTCCATCCGCCGCGGTTTGTTTGGTCGCGTGGACCTGTCAAGCCCGCCGCGTCAGCGGGAGGGGAGGGAGAAGGAGGGAGGGGCGGGCACCGCTCCCCCCCCCCCCTTTCCCCCCCTCCCCTCCCCTCCCCTCCCCTCCCCTCCCCTCCTCTCCTCTCCTCCCCTCCTCTCCTCCTCCTTCCCCCCCTGCAGTCCCACGTGGCAGCGCCCCGACGGGGCGGGTGGGACGGCGGGACACCCCCCCCCTTCCCGGCGGAGGTGGAGCGGCGGTGGTTGAGGGGGGGGGGTGTTTGTGAGGAGCAGCGCTGAGGGGAGGGCGCGAGCTACCGACATCCGGGCCCTTCGCTCGCCGCCGGGAGCCACGGGTCAGCGCCGCCTCGGACGGGGCGGGCGGCTGCCGGCGGGCAGGTGGGTCTGCGACGTTTTCCCTCTTTTTCCCGGCGTTTTCCTCTTCTCCGACCCCTCCTCAGCTGCCACCCCCTTCCTCCCCCCTCCCTTCTCCCCGAGGTAGCAGCGCTGCCCCGTCCCGCCCCGTCCCGTCCCACCCCATCGGCAGCGGGGATGATGTTCCCCCCCATCGCTCTGACCGCCGGCGCTCCCTCCCTTGTAATTCCGTTTTAGGCGGTAAGTTCTCTTATTTAATATACGTATATATATATTTAAAAGCCCCCTTTCCTCCCACCCAGCCCCACCTCGAATCCCGTACCTGGGCGGCAAGGGGGGGGGGGGAGCAACGGGGCTCGGGGTCCCCCCGTCTGCCGCTTGCACCGACGAGGGGACCGGGTTTCCCCCCCCCCCATATCCTCGGCACCTCCTCCCGGGGACCCCTCTTGCATGGGGCTACGTCCCGTCCCCCCCCTACTCCCCGGTACCCGTGCTCGGTTCTCCCGGTGGGGTGGCACCACCGGTGGGTCCCTGAGTTGCGGCAGCATCAGCCGCTCTCCCCTTCACTCTTGGCTTCCAGGTCTGCGATTATTACCCCTTTCCATTTTTTTTAATTATTTTTATTTTTATTAATTATTTTGTTGATTAATTATTCTGATTCTATTTTTAAAAATTTTTTTTTTTTTTCGGGGGAGGGAGGGATTGTGGCCGAACTTTTGCTGGAGTTGCTGCTGCCTGCGGTTGCTCACGCCGCAGCCGACACGATCCCGAGCGCTTTGCTCAGCTCCCTCTGACTTACGAGGATCAGCTTTTAATTCTGATTAAGACAATTAATTGGGGGTTGTTGTCCAGCCCATCCCTGCTCCTCTACACCTTGCGCTGGGGACAGGGACCCGCTGGCTCGGTGTCCACCATCCCCTTCCTGGTTCTGGGGAGCCCTGGGTGGGTTTAATCCCGGTTATTTATCCATCTGCTTCCCCGAGCCCGAGTGAACTCGGAGACGGTCGTGGGTTGTGCGTGGGGGTTACGGTGGCACTTTGGGCGAGGCGTTCGTTGTTCCCCTCAGACGCTGTCATCCTCTCACTTAGGATTTTTGCCTGGCACAGGATCCCCCACCCCATCCCGGATAACCCCGTGTCCCGCCTCCCCGCCGGCAGCACCCGGCCTGGGCGATGCGGTACGGTACGTAGCAGGGACAGAACGGGACTGTCTGCCCTCTCAGCTGGTGGCCTGGAGGAGGGGGACATAGCGGGGGGGCTGGCTGTGTACCCCTGGCCCCACTGCTCCGGGAACCTGTGGGTTTGGAGGTGAGAATCCCTGGGATGTGCTCCACCAGGGTGGGGGGAGCATGGGGTGAGCATCCCTGAGATGTGCTCTGTTGGGGTGTGGGGAATGTTGGCCAAGGATCCTCGGGATGTGCTCTGCCTGGATGCAGGAAGCCGTGGGGTGAACATTCCTGGGATGGACTCAATGTGGGGTGAAGTTCTCCAGGATGTGCTCAGCTCACACGTGGGGGGACACGGGGTGAAAATCCCCGGGATGGGTTCATCCTGGGGTGAGCATTCCCAGGATGCGCTCAGCCCAGCTGCGGGCACCATGGGGTGAGAATTCCTGGGATGTGCTCAGCCCGAGGGCGGAAGCGTGGAGCGAACTTGTCCTCCCCTCCCCGCCGGTGTGGGTTGCTTTTCCCCCTCCCTCGCTGCTGGCAGCTGTCCCTCACATCCCCCAATCTCCCTCCCTGCTGTCCCCTGGCCGCACACGCCATGTGGCAGGAGGAGGAGCTCTCACCGCGCCGGCTGAACAGGACGGGGAGCGGTGCGGGTCCCGGCCCGTGCGAGGTCCCGGGAGCCCCACTCTTCCCCGAGCAAAGGGAACCCCCTTCCTCTGACCCTCCCCCCTTTTCTGCCAGCCCTCACCGCAGCTCCCTCCTCCCTATATCGTACTATTGATTGCTGAGATGAACTTCCTCCCAAAATCATTAAAGCTTAAAAAATTGATGGCACAATAGAGCCCTTTATTAGCTACATAACTTTTCTGGTTTGCTTGCTTACTCTTCCTTTTTATTTTTATTTTATTCTATTATTCCTTCAACACAAAAGGGCAGAGCCTAAGCTCAGATTTGTGTCCTGTACCCCACAAGATCAGGACAATGTACCTCTTCCACCCCAGCTCCCCATCAGCACTGCTGTGCTGGGCTATTTATTAGGGAAAAAATGGCAAAGGAGTAGATGCATACAGGATTTTTTGTTTTGTTTTTATTTCAGCCTTGTCTCCTTGCAGCTTCCAGATAGTTCTATTTATTTCTGCTCTTACAAATAAAAATACTTGAATGGGGACTGCAATATTTTATTCCCTGTCGTGCTCATCCCTCAGCGTAAGGGTAGCTGAGTTCTCACTTGGTATTAAGTTACCATTTTAGTAACAGTTGAGTTTTCCTGAAGGAAAATCTCTCTGGGCTGGCTATTACCATGGCATTGTATAACCCAGCATAAAGATGGATTACCTGGATGGATCTCCTCCAGCGTGACTTCTCCAAAGTGAAAGATTTCACCTAATTCATCCCTGCTTCTGTTACAGTCGTCGGGATGGGTTTTTATACTTATAGGAAATATTTCCCACTTCTAGGAAATATTTGCAGTTATCTCCTTGGCTTGTGATTGTAAATATAGACACTGGTTTTCCAGATGGGACTGTTGGCAGCAGCATCCTGCTTCCTGCAAAGCCCTAGCTCCAGGAGTCAAGTCAACCCCTACCAGTTCTCCTTTAGCAGAAAAAAAGGAACTTTTTTTTTCCCCCCCATTTCTCATTATTTGGAGAGGTTTTGAGGCATCCTTTGACAAGATAAGAAAGAAAGAGGCAAAAATGAAGTGTGCATTTGTTTGTGTGAGTGTCTGGGTGTAAAATAAACAACATGATGTTGAAGGCAATATAATATTTTGTTGAAGGATCCCTTAGTGATCCTGTGCTGGAGGAGGGAATGAAAGTCATGTAGAGGGGACACCATCTCGCTGTGTGGCCTTGGGCCTCTCATTTATCTTCTCTGCTGCAGTGTCAGTGTCTCAGGAGTGTGGCTGCTAGTGCTGCCTGCATTTTCTGCTGGCCCTGTTTCACTGCTGCATGTTACCATCCTCCTTCTCATTGTAATTCCCATGTGGCTCTTGTACAATGTTATTTTTTGGGACCTGAGTGCTGCATCAGGGTGGAAACCCTTGGGTGCGAAGCATCCCCCCCCCCAACACTTTCTTCCTAGAGCAATGGGTGCATCACTGTGCTCCCCGTTGTTCAGCTTGGTTCTGGGTGATACTGACCACCCTGTGTGGCCCTTCTTTGTCTTGTCTGTGGAATATTGCACTGTGCTGCTGCAAATGATGAAGCTGTAAAGCAGGACTAGCTCAGAGGGGTTTGTATTTGCAGGTGACACCAAGCTGAGTGGTGTTGGTGACTTGTCTGAGGGACAGAATGTTGTCCTGAATGACCTGGACAAGCTTGAGAAATGGGCCCAGGAGGTTCCAACAAGGCCAAATGCAAGGTCCTGCACGTCTTGGGGCAGTCCCTGGTACCAACACAGGGGGATATGGTCCAGCAGCAAGCAGGGCCATCTGCAACTAAATCAGGTTGCTCAGAGCACCATCCAACCTGACATGAGATGTTTCCACTGTCCTATTGCTACAGACCCTGCTAAAAAATCTGTCCCCATCTTTCTTTTAGGCCACCTTCAGGCACTGGAAGGTGCTCTAAGGTCTCCCTGGAGCCTTCTCTTCTCCAGGCTGAACAACCCCAACTCTTTCAGCCTGGCTCCAGAGCTGCTCCAGCTCTCCCATCATTTTTGTTGTCTTCTCTGGACTCACTCCAACAGCTCCATCTCCTTCTGGTATTGGAGTATCCATAATTGGAACCAGCACTGCAGGAGGGTCTCACCAGAGGAGTAGAGGGGAGATTATACCATATCAGAAGGGTTGGAGTTTACCTATACAGGGGCTTTGCCATTTACTAGAACCAGGTGCCTGAAAACATATTTAGGCAGCTAAATCTGTGTGAAACCTTTCTGCTTCCTGGCTCACCCAGAGCATTCTGGCTGTCCCAGGGATCATCCCACCACAACAGCACATTCTCCTTGGCAGTGAGGACTCTCTGTTCTCCTCTTCTGCCATGCTCCAGAAGCTTATACAATTTTTTTGGCTCTTTTCCCCAGAGTCATTATTCTGGGTTACATGGTTTGTTTGTTTATGCTTTTTGGTTTTAATCATACTTTAAAAAAAATTATTATTTTTTTTATTGTGTCTGAAATGCTCCAGGGCTTCCTTTTCCTTCCCCACTCCCAGATGATTGTATATTAAAAAAAAAAAAAAGAAATAGTTTGGTTCCGTAATGAATGAAGTTTGGGTTTTCCAGAGAGGATGTGGGAGAGAAAAAGGAGGGGAGGAAAAAAAAAAAAAGTGGCAGGTGTGTTTGGAGGGAAGGGTGTGCCCTTCCCTGTATTTTAAGCCCTGCTGGGTCTGTGCCACTTGTTTCTCAGTGCTCTGGTGAAAAGGGATCCGGGTCATGCTGTGCTTTTAATCTCCCCATTACCAGCTCAAAGGAACAACCCCCCTTCTTCTGAATCTGTTTCATTTATTTAATTAGATCTTAGCTCTCCCTGGTTGGGAGGAGGTGCCGTTGCTTGTTTACCTAAGCTGGTTGGTCTGAAAGGGTTTGCATTTATTTATTTTTTATTTGGTTTGGTGTTGAGGAGGAAGGAGAGGGTGAGTGGGGAGTGGTGGGGCTTGCCAGGCTCCTGGTTTCCTTTCCAGTGGATATCCAGGAGCAACGGGAGTTGGCTGGAAGAGCAGGGACTCAGAAGAAAGACTGAGATGACACTCCCTCTTTCTGGTAGCAAGGAGAACCAGGAGCCAGCTCTGCCTCTGTTGCTGATGGTGGGAGAATTCCCAGCAAGCAGGACTAGGATCTTGGAAGACCTCCATGGCTTGGAGATCCTGGTGCCACCTTTGGCTGCTTTGCCTTGCTTTGCCTCCACATGCATTCAGTGGGGCAAACACAAGGCCTGGCCACAAGCCCACATCCTCCTGGGCACTGGTGGGCTCTGACCACCTGGTTGTGGCCAGCATGTTGGGTTCATCAAGGCCATCAAGGGTGGTGTGTCTTGGGTTATTGCAAATGTTAGGGGTTGGAAGGGACCTCTAGAGAGCATCAAGTCCACCCACCCCTTGTGCATTGCTGAGCAGGAGCAGGGCTCACATGCTGCCTTGGGGCACTTGAATGTGGAGAAGAGGAGTGGTAGGGGCTGATAGGATCTCATCCTGCTGGTCCAGCACCAGAGCACGTGTGAGGTGTGCTTCTTGTTCCTGCAGGGTTGCAGGTCCCTGGGGCAGGCAGGGAGGCTGTCCCAGCTAGAACAGCTTTATCTCTGGCTTTGCAGAGGTGTGAGCTGATGGCCTTGAGTTGTTCATGTCATGGTTTAGGTGTTTTGGTGGGACCAAATATCTCAATATCAGGGATTTGTCTGAGACTCCTGGTTGTATCTGAGATCATCATAGAATTGTAGAATGGCTGGAAGGGACCTCAGAGCTCAGCTCCTCCAACCTCCCTGGATTTATAAAAAACAATAAAAACAAGCAAACCCCCCCCCCCAAAAAAGCAAGAATTAAAAAGAAAACAAGCCAACAATGAGGAGTTTCTCCACAGCGGTACCAACAGGTGAATCAGGATGGCTGAGGTTGGAAGGGAGTTCAGAGCTCATCTCCTCCAAGCTCCCTGCCATGGGCAGGGACACCTCTCATCCAGACAAGGATGCTCCAAGCCTCATCCAACCTGGCCTTGAACACCTCCAGGGAGGAGGCAGCCGCAGCTTCTCTGGGCAATCTGTTCCAGAGTCTCACCACCCTCCTGCTGAAGAACTTCTTCCTCAGATCCAGTCTGAACCTCTTCTCCTTCAGTTTAAAACCATTTCCCCTTGTCCTATTGCTGGACACTTTTCTGAAAAGTCCCTCTCCAGCCTTCCTGTAGGTTCCCTTCAGGAATTGTAAGCCAGCTCTGAGGTCCCCCTGGAGTCTTCTCTTCTCCAGACTGAACAATCCCAGCTCCCTCAGCCTCTCCTCACATCTTTGTGGCCTCCTCTGGACTCATTCCAACAGATCTCTGTCCTGCTGGGGACACTTCTCTTATGGAGATAGGGCTTCTGTGGTCTTCTTCCAGATGAACTTTTGGTACTCTGGGGACTGGAATCTTCCTCCTGTTCACTCTGCTGGGGTTTTCCTTGGGATTTGGGGACATCATTTGGTTTCACCTCTGTTCCTTACCAGCGCCAGCTCTGATCCTTCCTTTGCTCCTCCCTGGTCTGTAGAGCTGGAGCTGTCTCTTGCTGCTGCTGTCAGGCTTCAGTTTGATAGTGTGGCCTCACTCCTGTATGGCACCTGAATGAATTACTGCAGTCCAAATAAATAAATAAAAAATAAGAGTGTTTGTGAGAGCCACGGGTTGGAGCTCAAACATTTACACGGGGCTGTTCATCAGAAATGATGCCCAAACATTCCCTAAACTCTCACACACACATAAAACACTGCACCCAGGCTTCAAGGCAGCATCAGCTGCTTAATGACAAAACTCCACAGTGGTTCAGGACCTGAAATACAGAATTACAGCCTCTGCGTGGAGCTGCAGGGAAATCTTGAAGTCCACAAATGGGATGAACCCTATTAAAAAATGGTCAGGACACCCCCCGTGACATGGACATTTTATTTCTATCTTCCAGTGGGGAAACCAGCAGCTCTCTTGCTTATCTGGAAGTTGTCACCTCTGCCAGCCAAGCATCTCCAAGAAGAATGTGGGTCCTTTTGGGTTGTGGGATGGAAAACCTGGAAAACCCTAAGGAACTTTACAGGGTATTGATGTGCTGAGAAAAGTGGTGTCTCCCAATCTGTGGTGGCTGCTTCTTGTAGATTTGGGGTCTAGAGTAGATGAGATTCAGCAGTCTGCAAGATGAACTTTGGCCTTGTAGGACCTCCTGGGCACTGTTCCTGGTGGAAGGAGCCTTTCCAGTGCTATCTGAACCTTCTCATTGCATCAGGTTTAGCAACACACAGCAGAGAAGGAGGTTGGGAGGAAGGAGAAAAGTTTACTTTGTGCCCTCTTTTTTCACTTTAATCCCCAAATGACATTTTTATTTATTCATTCTCTCAGGCCTTTTCCTTTCTCCAGGCTCTGCCTAGCACAAGACCTGAAGATTTGCATACTTGATCAAATCTGATGGGAGAAACCAAATCAGCATTAGCAAATGTATGGACCTCAAGCTAATTGGCAGGTGATGAACTCCATGACTACAATGAAGATGAGCCCTTCTGGAGAGCATGTTGTACCTTGGCACAGGGACAGGGCTAAGAAGCCAGTGGCAACTCTGGAATAGAAATCCCTTTGGGGGATTTATTTTTAGGTTGACTTGCTCTGCGATGAGCACACGATCAAAGTAAAACCAAAAAAGGGTGCGCAGGAGCATGGTGACCTCAGTTAGGTCAGCAAGAAGGTTGAGGTTTAACATCCAGAAGAGTCACCAAAACCTGGGACCAGCTTGAGAATTAAGTTCCAGAGGTTAATCAGGGGGATGCGAGATAGAACATTGGGGGTGTTCATTGTTGCTTTCAAGCATCTTGATTGTCAATTAGACAGAGGAGGAGAGAAACTTGACTGATGGCAGTCATTGAAATTGCTCAGCAGGGATTTGCAGGCAGCATTGTTATTGCATTGCTGTCTGCCAGCAGCACTCCACTTGTCAGCCTTGCCTTTATAAATCCTCCTTTTGGGGGTTGTTTTTTTGTTGATTGCAGTTTGGAGTATCATTTTAAGACTGGAATTTGGTACTGGGGGCCTTGATCTTCTCTTTAACCCAAAGGCTTGTGCAGACCTGGAACTGGCTGGTGCCCTGGATGGATTAAATGAATCCCTGATATTCTGTTTTGGAGTTGGTTTGGGGTTTTTTTCCCCCCTGAAAATAAACACTTTGGTCAGCAGAGAAACTCTAAGCAGGCAATGAGAAGCAGGGTTCCTTTAACATTTCCCATTCCAAATGATGAAGCAAGAAATGAGCCCTTTGCTAATGGGCAATTAATGTGGTGAGGCAGGAATTTCCCAGGTTCAGGTTGCAAATTTGAAGTGACCCGTTGTAAGGACAGTCTTCACAAAATAAACATCCACTCTGGAATTAATAGCAGCTCACCAATAGCCCATTTTATATATTCCCCTCCAACATAAGAAGAAGAGGGTGTAAAACCTCATTTTTCCTAATATTGTTGCAGCTTGAGTATCTCACTTCAGCAGCTTCATTTTGCACGCGCACCTACCTGCCTACCTACCCCTGCAGCACCCCGTGTTATTTTTTGATGCCTTTTTTAATGTATTTTATTATAAACTGAGCTCACAACACTTCCAAGTGTGAGTGATTTTATTCACCTGGCTGGTCCATTGATTTCAGGAGCAGATCTTCTCTAGGGCTGCCCATGTGGGGTTATTCTAAACCCTTTATCTTTATCAGGCTTTGAATTGTAAAGAAATGCCTGACCATCCTTGGAAAATCTCTGTTTGCTCTTGTTTTCAGCATGCAATCCCAGGTGAAAGATAGTGAGAAAAGAAAAAAAAACATAGCATGTTTTAAATCTGTGTTGGTGTAGGGAGAAGCTGGGAGGAGGAGCATGTGGGGTCTTCACAGCAGTTGCTGATGGAGTCACCTTCTTTGCACCAAATGTTAAATAATAGAATCCCAGACTGGTTTGGGTTGTGAGGGACCTTAAAAATCATCCAATTCCAATCATCCATGGGCAGGGACACCTCCCAGCAGCCCAGGTTGCTCCAAGCCCCATCCAACCTGACCTGAGACACCGCCAGGGATGGGGCAGCCACAGCTTCTCTGGGAAACCTGGGACAGGGGCTCAGCACCCTCACACCAAAGAATTTCTTCTTCAGATCTCATCTCAATCTCCCCTCTTTCAGTTTGAAGTTAAATGTGGATCTGGGACTTGTTTAGACACACAGAAGTCATTAGCAAAGTACCATCAACCCTATCTGTGGATTAATTTAGGGGGATGGCATCTCAGGGTTGCTTATGGTGAGGGGTTCTTCACACCATGTTCCATGTCAGACCTGGACCACTTCCCTGGGCTGTGCTTGCTGCAGAGCTGGGGAAAAAAAGCCCCATTGGAGCTTTGTGGCCAAGCTGAACTGTGGGATTGCTTGTTTTGTTTTGTTTTGTTTTTAGGGGGGATGGGGGTGGAATAGAGGAAAATACAATTTTGATTTTGTAACATGAGAGCTGGGGAGGATGCTGCTGTGCCAAGTGTTGGGTCTCCCTTCCTCGAGCAGCTGGATATGAGTGTGCTGTTGGGATTCTCCTTTTCTGGGAAGCATAGCTCAAAGGTGTTAAAAAGAAATTAATAAATCACCCTCCCCCCCCAAAAAAAATCAGAGAAGGAAATCAAAGTCACTTTCCAGTTGTGCATGAGTTTCCTCTGGTGCAGCATCAGAGGGTAAACCTCCTCTGACTTACTATTGTTGTTGCCCAGAGGTGTTGGGTGAAAGGGACCAAGGTGTGGGGAGCAAGGGTGGGGGGTCAGGGTGCTGGTAGGAGGATTTTTGGGATACAACACTCCCCTTCATCCCACCTTGCATGAGGCAGTGATCCCTTCTTTGGCAGGATGAGTAGGGACATCATCATCTTCCCAGCTGCTGCAGAAGCATCCTCCATGAGATGGGTCTTGGGGGCTTTATTTTTTGGGTGGAGGAGCAGCTGGTGGGTATGTGTGGGTTAACAGCAGTCCAATTCCAAGCCTCCTCTCACCCACTGGTCTTGGTGCAATTTTGTCCCTGGTTCCTATTGTCTCTCCGGGTTCCTCCCAGTTGCTTGACAACCAGTTAATGGGACTTAGTCATTCCCTGGTGCTCCTGTTCTCCTACTTCTCCTCCCTGCCATATTTTGCAGGAACAGGAATGTGCTGCACAGCTGGAGGAGCCCAGCATAGTCCCAGTCCTCTGGCAACACCTGGGTTCCCAGAAATGGGCTCCCAGCTTGCTGGGATCCTTTCTTTGGGATGAACTCCATACCTTGGCAGTCACTTGAGGCAAAAAAAAAGCTCTGCCTGAAAAAGTGGCTGCTTGTCCTTTGGATCCTCAGCTCCAGGAGAGTACCTGGGGAAGGGTGAGGAGCAGGGTCAAACCCTTTGCTCTCTGTTACTCCAGATCCATTCAGCCTTCATCCTGCAGGGGTGACTTCAAACTAAGCTTGTTGGGACACTCTTTTTCCTTGATTATTGCTTCCTTGGCTGGATCTTTCCAGGTGAAAAAGGAGTTTGAAGAAATGTGCTGCCTCCCAGGAATGGTTTCTTCTCCCTGATACCTTCTCAGAATTTGGAAAACATGAGCTGTGGATGAGTGTGGATGAGGAAGAGTGTTTCCATTGCATCTTTGATCTGGATGTGCCAAACATTGCTGAAATTTCCAGGCAGGCTGCTGATGTGCTTGCATGGGAATGGGATGGGTTCTCCATGGTGTTTCGTTTGGAATTGGGCATCTTCCTGAAAAATGTGCTTCATCTCCAGTATCTCCTGTGGACTTCATGAGGCTCCGCTCTTCAGGTTGAGGAGAGGTTAGGTCATCCCAGAGGTCTCCTAAAGATAATATCCTGGGAGTTTATTGAAAGCTGTCTGGGATCAGGGAATGTTTTTAGCTTGGGCTTGGGATGGAAGACCATGAAGGAGCTGTAGGATGATCTTGAGGTTGGGAGCAGAACTTGGAGACATCCCCATCAGCTGGACCGCTTATTAAACCAGGAGATTGCTCCATGATGAGGCCTGAATTTAGAAACTCCATGCATGCAAGAAGGGAATCTAATTGGCCATTTGCATACTAATTCATTGTAATTACACATGTAAATTAGCTGCATAATTTTGCATTCATTTAATGCAGACATTTGTGCCTGCAAAATGCTGGGACAGTTTCATGCCAGGTGAGGTCCTAAGTGGGGACATGATGGGGATCCTGGTGGCAGGAGAGGTGGTCATGTCATGCTCAGGCATGAGAAGGAATCTGTTTTTCCATGATATTTCCAGGGCTGTGTGTTTTCTTGCCTCTGGAAAATTCTTTCACTTCCAGCTTGGTTCTTTGAATAGTTGTGGAGGAGAGCAGACATGCAGGAGGGACATCCCTGAAACTGTTCCAGGAGATGCTGCTTATTTTCTTCTTCATATAAAAAGAAATGCAGCAATGACCCAAGGGCCTTTTTCTTTTGGGTTCTTTAGAAAGCAATTAGACTTTTTAATCTCTTCTAAGTGTATCATGGGCTGGAATCTGCATAGACCTGTGCCTGCTTCATTCCCTCCTGCTTTGCCTGTCTGAAGAAGCCACATGAGATGCAGTTTGCTGCCTGTTATCTAGAACCACCGTTACTGATCTGGGGTGTAAATCTCAAGTCTCTTGTTTTGTCTTTTACTTCATGGCATCCGTGTGGCTTTACTTTGTCCTCCTCATCTCCAAAAATGTTTCCTAATCTCTGTCTGTGTTTGTCTGCTTAATACCTATGTGGTTTGATGGTGGGCAGTGAAGATGCTTTGATATTCAATCTGCCATACCCATGTTACCATGTAGGTGGAAACATCAGGGTTTTCTTCTTTAGGCAGGCCCAAAGAAACCCCAAGAACATTTTTAGGCCACCATATATAAGGCATAGGTTGCAGTTTGGTTTGTGTTTTGTATATATTAGAGGGATACCTTGGGAATCCAGGATTCTTTGGTTGGATTTGATGATCTTGAAGGTCCTTTCCAACCATGATTCTTTGATTTAGAACCTATCTATGGGGGCTTCAGGAGGAGCATGGAAGCAGTGCCTTTGTATTTCCTCTAAAATACAAATAATAATACAGCTGTGGTGGTGATTTTTAAGGGTCATCTCTGTTGGAGTCCAGTACTCCTCAAAACAATAAGGTAAAAAAGGAGTCCCAGTTTCCCAAAGCTGCAAATCCTCCATGTGAATCTCACATGTCACAACACTCTGTACTTTAAAGGCACCATTTCAGTAAAGCTTAATATTGCCCCACCTGAAGTTTAGTCTTGCAAGGGGCAGTTACTTATTTGGGAGAGAAAAAAATTCCCAAGTTTTGCTTAGAGCTCTTAACAAAGTGGATCCTTGTTGGGAAGTGTCTTGCAAGTAGTGAATGTTTGGAGGTGTCTGAGAATGAATGGGTGTACAGTGGGCAGATGTAACTTGTAAAAAAAGCCCACAAACCACTAATTTTTCTTCTGAAATGGTTTTCCCTGCCAGACATCTTTCCTTGGCTTGCTCTGCCTCCTCTTGTGCTCCACCATATTTGAGCTGGGGAAGGGTCTGGAGCAGAAGTCTGCCCAGGAGCAGCTGAGGGAGCTGGGGGTGTTGATCCTGGAGCAAAGGAGGCTGAGGGGAGACCTTCTGGCTCTCTGCAACCCCCTGAGAGGAGGTTGGAGATTGGAGACAAGGGGGTTGGTGTCTGCTCCCAAGGAACAAGGGATGGGACAAGAGAAAATGGCCCCAAGTTGTGCCAGGGGAGGTTTAGATTGGATAGTAGAAGAAAGTTCTTCACTGAAAGGGTAATTAAACACTGGGCCAGGCTGGTGGTTGAATCACCCTCCCTGGAGGGCTTTCAAAGCTGTGGAGATGTGGTGCTGAGGGATATGGTTTAGCACAGATTTGGTAGAATTATGGTTGGACTCAGTGATCTTCAAGATCTTTCCAACAAGAATGATGCTGTGATTCTGTAGCAATGCAGTCCTGGGGATGGTTTTTGGCGATCACCATGATGGGTTCAGCAAAGTATTAGCACCCCCAAAACATTTGCACTTTCACTTTCTGCTCTGAAGCTAGATTTTTTTTTTTTTTTTTTTTTTTTTGGTGGTATTAGGGGATGGTTTTATGTGGTTCCAAATATGCAAACATTGAGCCAATGGAGGTGGTTCCACACAGCCTTTTAATGTTTCTCCAGTGCTCCCTGCATCCTGCTGGCCCCAGGGCCAGTGGTGCCTTGGGTGGCTGAGGTGGCTCATGAGTGTCTGTGACTCAGGTCCCAGGGGACACTCAGGTGACTGTGGTGACCCAGAAGGCTAAATCTTCCATGCTCAGGGATGTCCTCTCCTGCTCCCCCATCTCAGCCACCTCTCCATCACCTTGGCCTTGTGGTGTGGGCCTTTCCCAGAGTCCATCACCAGGATGATCCCATCTCCACCTTCCCATGGGCTCTTCTCCTCCCTCTTCACAGCTGAAGCTCATCCTCCAGCAACCTCCAGGTCGGATGTTTCAACAGCTGAGGAAGAGGAGGCTCTGCTACCCCTATAAGTCATCAAAAATAGTTCATGAGGAGTGGGAAGGAAGCAGTGAATGTCCATGAAGCAGCTTTTCTTGGATGGATGGGGGTGGATGCTGGCAGGAGGATTGGGGGAAGTGGCTTTGGAAAGGAGGCTGTGCCCCTGACTCTGCTCACTGCTCTTTTCTGGAGGGACAGCAGTCAGGTTTTGTTCTTCTTCAGAGCTGGAGATGCTCAAGATGAACCTTCAGGTAGGGAAGAAGGAAAAGGGAATTCTTAATCCAGGCTGAGTACTGCAGAGCCTCTTGCAAGAAGTTGGCAGCTCCTCTCAGTTGAGGTGGGAGTGCCAGATCTTCAGCCTTCACTTGGGGTTCACCTCACTGAGGCACATTCAGTAAGGTGACCTTGTGCAAGGCTGCTGCAACCTCACCTGAGACATCTCCCCCATTTCTGACCCTCTTTTACCTCTAGTTTTGCTTTGGGGCACTTGGACAGAGCCAGCAAAAGCCATCCCCAAGCCACATGCTTGTTCCCAGCCCACCCTCCACTTTGTGGGTGGGATGGAAATTCCATCTCACAAAGGGGTGAGGTAGAAGAAAACCATCACCTATCTCCCAGCCTTCCACTTTCTGTTAAACTGAGGATGGGGGTGGAGAGGTGGGTTGTTTTTTGTTTTTTTTTAATTTGTCCTGAAGTTTGCTGATGATACAAAACAGGGAGGGGTGGCTGATACACCTCAGGAAGTTCAATAAGGACAAATGTAGAGTCCTGCACCTGGGGAGGAATAACACCAACCCCCAGTAGAGATGAGGGGATGTCCTGCTGGAAAGCAGCTCCATGGAGAAAGCTCTTGGAGTTCTGGTGGACAGGAAATTCTCCATGGAACAGCAATGTGCTCTTGTGGCCAAGAGAGCCAATGGTGTCCTGGGGTGCATCAGGAAAAGTGTGTCCAGCAGATCCAGGGAGGTTCTCCTTCCCCTCTACTCTAAACTGGGGAGACCACACATGGAATATTGGATCCAGTTTTGGGCTTCCCAGTTCAAGAGAGACAAAAATCTACTGGAGAGAGTCCAAGGGAGAACTACAAGGATGATGAAGGGACCTGAGCATTTCTCCTGTGAAGACTGAGAAAAGCCTTGAGAAAAGGAGGCTGAGAGGGGATCTTCTGAATGTCCATCAATATCTGAGGGGTGGGGGGCAAGAGGAAGGGGCCAATCTCTTCTCAGTGGTGCCCAGGAACAGGACAAGGAATAATGGGTTGAAAGTAGAACATAGGAAGTTCTACCTCAACATGAGGAGAAACTTCTTTCCTGTGAAGGTGAGGGAGTCCTGGCCCAGGCTGCCCAGAGAGGTTGTGGAGTCTCCTTCTCTGGAGGCTTCCAAACCCCCCTGGATCTGTTCCTGGGTGACCTACATGAGGTGATCCTGCTGTGGCAGGGGGGTTGGACTGGATGATCTCTAGAGGTCCTGGATCTCCAGAGGTCCTGGGTCTCCAGAGGTCTGGGCTAATTTTGATTTTTTTATATTTTTGTTTGCAGTTCTAGCCCAGGGGGCTCAGCCAGTGGTGGGGTGGGCAGAAGGTTTGAGGCTGGAGCAGGCAGAGGAGCATTGGTATCCAGAGAGGGAGAGCAGAGCCTGAGCTGGGCTCAGCACTGCTGTAGGCTGTAGGGATGCTGGGGTGTTTGCCCCCAGCTGAAGGCAGTCTTGGGGGCTTCTCTTCTGCACTCAGCTGATGGATTTGGGCAAAATGGTGATGGGTGCTGGGACCCAGGAGGTCCCATGAGTGTGGGGAGTGCTCTGGATGAGGGAGTCCTGTGTCTTCAGGCAAAACCTCTGGGCAGCTTTCTTCACCCTGGTGTCTTTCCTCCACTGTGAGCTTTAAGTAGCTGGACTGAGGCTGGACCAAGCCTTGGATGTGCTTCTTCTCTGGAGATTTTCAAAACCCACCTGGATGTGTTCCTGTGTGGCCTTCCCAAGCTGATCCTCCTGTGGCAGCGGGGTTGGACTGGATGATCTCCAGACATCCCTTCCAACCCCTAACATTCAATGATTCTGTGATTCCACATCAACCCCAGCTTACCACACTTATCCCACGGAACTATCAAAGGTTTAATTTTTAAATGAAGCTTTTCCATTTTGGTTTTCCCTCGTGCACGTGTCTGATTTTTTATGGTAAAAAATACCTGATGTCTGGGGTGGGGCTTGAAAGGGTGGTTGGGAGATGGCTCATGAGCTTCAGGTAAGGGTCTGACCCAGAGGTGGCTGCACAATGAGCTTCAGCTGTGGGAAGGGAGGAGAGGAGCCAATGGGCAGGAGGGAAAGGGATTATCCTGGTGATGGGCAGTGGGAAACCCCAGAGTCTGAGGTGATGGAGGGGGGGATATGCAGGAGAGGACCCCCCCGACGATGGGGTACCATTGAGGTAAGCATGGACCTCACAGGCAGTGATGGGATTTGGGGAAAACACTTTATTTTTTTAGCTTTTCTTTGGAATGATGAAGGTGAAAACTTTATAAGTCTGTTTTTATTGGCGTTTTTTTTGGGGTGAATGCAGCCCTTCAGGAGATGAGGTTTGAGGAGCCAGGGTGGACACCATGCTGGGTGGCACCTCACCCAAAGGCAGGGCTGGAGGACACTGCCTGCTCCTTCTTGCCTGCAGGGTTTTGCTGGCAGCCTCTAGGGTGTTCTCCTGCCCAGCCACACCCAGCTCTGTGTGGCTTGGGAGCCATCATTCCTCCTTAAAAAAAAAAAAATCAGGGAGAAACCTGGGAAGCACAAAGGAGAAGCTTGCTGTTAAAGGAAACCAGATGCTGTGGTCCATAGAGGAGGAGGAGGAGGACGGAGAGGAGAAAGGAGGGACCAGCACAATCCAGAATAATCCTGGTTTGGCTTTTTTTTTTTTAAATTTTTTCTTGAGGGTTTTGGTCCCTGGACAAAAGCAGGAGAGTGCAGCGTGTCATTTCCTCCTGGCAAGCTCTTCAGCAGTGGCTATGTGTGGGCGCTGCCATCCCCCTCACCCCCCCTTTCCCCTGCCCTGGGGCACAGATTGCTCCTTGTTCCAGTTGTCTGTACCACCCAGGGTTTCCTTTCCAAGTTTTCTCACACCCTTTTAGAGCTGTGCAGAAGAAAGCTTTAAAGCCACACAACTGAGGAACTGAGGAGGCAGGAGGGGGATCTTCCAAAAAGCAGGTGGGTTGGGTGAGCTCTGGTGATATGCTGCATGCAGAAGATCAGGTTCAGCCCTGAAATAAGCTTCTGTCTCTTAGCCAAGAGGGCATCTGGACGTGCACACTGTGGAGTGATGAGGCTTTAGAAAATGAGAGCAGCTGCATTTTTAGGTCCCAGTCCAGGCACAGAGGCAGACTGGGAGGACCGGGTCTTGTGTTGGCTGAGTCTGAGCTGGAGAAAACTGTCAGCCCTTGCTGGAAAGCTGCCTCCATATGGTGTCCCTGATGTTGGCGGTGAAAACATCAGATATTGTGTCTTGTAGATTTTTGGGGATGGGGGAGAAATCCAAAATCCTCATGGAATGAGGGATGGAGACTCCCTGTTGACAAGGAGTCCCATGGACAAGGGGCAATGGGCACAAGTTGCTCCTGGGGAGATTCTGATGGAACACGAGGAAAATTTTTCACTCTTGAGGACAGTCAGACATTGGAATGATCTCCCAGGGGAAGTGGTGGATTCTCCCACTTTGGCAAGTTTGAAGTCTCATCTCTACAGGGTGCTGAGACATCTCACATAAACAATAATATCAGAAGGGTTGGACCAGATGGTCCTTGAGGTCCCTTCCAATGTGACATTTTGTGATTCTAGTTTTCTCATGCTGATTTCCCCAAGGAACCATCCTGTGGGCAGCACCTTTTGCCACATCCAGATTGCTCAGGTGGCAATCCAATGGTTGACTTGGAGGCAAGAAGTGCTTCACTGGGACAGGCCACCCAGGGTTGTGGGGAAGTCCCCATCCCTGGAAGTGTTAAAAAATCATGTGGACGTGGCACTTTGGAACATGGTTTAGTTGGCATGGTGGTGTTGGGTTGATGGTTGGACTGGATGATCTTAGGGGTGGTTTCCAAGCTTAATGATTCTCTGATTACAATCCCTAAATGTGATCCACCTCCTCTTTTGAAACAAACCCTGTCTCCATTTTCTACATCCTTGCCTTCGACTTGGGGCTGGAGCTTGCATCCCAGGAAAATGATGATATGTATCCAGGAAGCCAAGACAAACAGTGTCTGCCTGCTTTTTTATGAACTCTTGTCATTCTTCCCAGCCATCAACACTATTCCCTTAAGGAAGGATGTTTTGATCTCTATAGGGGACTTCCTTGCTTTTCATGGTTCAAGCCAGAGGTTGGCAAAGGGAAGATGTGGATAGACTCGTGGTTCCTGCTCTCTGCATCCCTTTTCAGGGCAACTCTTTGATTTAGAGCCTCATTCCAGTTCAGAAGGGGGGATGATGAGCAGGTTTTAAACTGGAAAAGAGGAGATGGAGATGAGATTTTAGGAAGAAGTTCTTTGCTGTGAGGGTGGTGAGACCCTGGAACAGGTTGCCTGTGGAAGCTGTGGCTGCCCCATCCCTGGCAGTGTCTCAGGTCAGGTTGGATGGGGCTTGGAGCAACCTGGGCTGGTGGGAGGCATCCCTGCTCATGGCAGGGGGTTGGACTTAAATGCTCTTTAAGGTCCCTTCCAATGATCCTATGAAAAGGATTGTTGGGTTTTTAGTGGGAAATGTAGGCAGTGCATTTTGACTCAGTGTGAGATGCTGGAGCTGATAGCTGTCTCCTGTGGGACTAACCTAGTGGCTGGTCTCATTCTTGTGACTTCAAGCCCAGACAGTGGCCCCACCACCCTCAGGGCCCTTTGAAACCCTCCCAGGAACATTGGGTAGATGCAAATAATTCAGCCCAATGCTTGGGACAACAGCATCAAAGCTCTACTTGGAGACCCAAGCATCAGGTGCTGGCAGGGGTTTTCCACTTTGTGCAGAGGAGTGAAGGGGAGAGTAGGACAGATTTCTACCTTCATGGTTTGCAGGAGTAGCTCCAAAACTTGTCTGCCATGCAGACTTTGAGGCAAAGAATTAATTTGCTTAAGCCATGGGAATTTTTTTGGTTTGGAAACTGCCAGAGGGATTTTGAACCTCCAGGGCTTTCAGTTCCAAGTGCAACAATTACAAGTTTGGGGTTATTTAGTGGACTCTGCATAGCTGTTTTTCCTCTTTCCTTGTTCCAGCCTACCTTCTAATTAATTCCCTTTAATTGCTTTTAATTTCCTTTCCTCCTTATTTCTTCCTCCCTTCTAACAAGTGCTGTCATCTTTTTAATCTGCCTTTCATGTTGGAGACTCTCTATTTGATTTCCTTTCACCCACATTGTGTCTTGCAGCTATTTCATTCCTGGAGAGCTCCAGCTCAGGAGATAAGATCTAGAGTGGATTCAGAGAACCTAAAAGGATCGTATGCTTCATGGGCTTTCTCTTTAGTAAGCCAGGAGATAAACAGAACATCATAAAAGCTCCATCCTCCTTGGAAAAGGGCCATTTTCCACCACCTGTATTTTTGTGGGGCCATCATCCCATGGGTGCTCTTAGTCACTGGTGACAAGGTGCAGAGCCTCCTGGGTGTCTGAGGCTGAAATGGGCTCTCAGGGTGACACACTGTCTTCTTGTTGGGTTTACTCAACTCTGGCATCCTACACCCAAAAATCCGCCCCTGCTGGAATAGCCAGCAGTGGAGCTTTGGAGCTGGGATGGAAGGGACATGGAGATCATAGAATCCCAGACTGGTTTGGGTTGGAAGGGACCTTAAATATCATCCACCTCCTATGAGCACAGATTCCTCCCACCAACCCAGGTTGCTCCAAGCCCCATTCAACCTGGTCTTGAATTAGGATGGTGGCAGAGTGCTGTTCTTGACCAGATGAAGATCTTGCCCCATTTTAACATTTTGACATAGGTCTCTGGTAGCTCTTGGGTTTATTTTGTGCTAAAGGGTGCAGCATGTTTTGACCGGCTGAGAGTTTGGGTTGTTCAGCCTGGAGAAGAGAAGGCTCCAGGGAGACCTTAGAGCACCTTCCAGTGCCTGAAGGGGCTCCAGGAAAGCTGGGGAGGAACTTTGGACAAGGGCATGGAGTGATGGGATAATTGGGAACAGTTTCAAACTGGAAGAGGGGAGATTTAGGTTGAACATTTGGAAGAAATTCTTTGGTGTGAGGGTGCTGAGCCCCTGTCCCAGGTTTCCCAGAGAAGCTGTGGCTGCCCCATCCCTGGCAGTGTCTCAGGTCAGGTTGGATGGGGCTTGGAGCAACCTGGGCTGGTGGGAGGTGTCCCTGCCCATGGAAAGGGGTTGGATCTTGGTGATCTTGAAGGTCCCTTCCTCCCCAAACCCTTCTATGATTGTGTTTTTCAGCCTAATCAAAAATTAAAAAATGAAACCCAGTAGAAATGGTGATAGATGCTCAGAAGGGTCCTTGAGGCTCAGCCCTCAGCAGGTGGCTATCATGTGAGCTCCATAGAACTTGGCCACTATAGACCATCTGAAGAGCTGGCTGAGGGCTGAGAGTCAGATATTTCTATACTGTCTCCTTGAGTGAAATCATGATTACTTCATCTGATCTGTCCTCTTTTCCTGCTGCTTCTCCATTCATAATGGTATTTAAATATTGTAAACTATGGTCCAAAGCTCCCAGACCTCCAAAACCTTCTTGGCTGCCCTCTTTGCCACTGCTGAAGGTTTTATATTTCCAGTGCTTTCATTTTATTCCCTCCAAGGACTTCAGGAGTGAGCAGTGCTCAAAATCCAGAGCCACTTTTCTACTAGGCTGCCTTGATGCTCAGCCTTGGGCTCTCTAGCATGTATGTTGTGTGAAGAACATCACCACCAGAGCTATTTGAAGTAGCAGGGGCTTCCTCACTACTTCAGAGAAAAAAAAAAAAAAGACCAGCTGCATCTCATCCCATCTGGAATTGGTCTACTTTTTGTTTCACTGCTTCTAAAACCCTGGAGGAGTTGAAGACAGGGACTTGTGGTGGTGGGGAACAGAAGGTAGTATGGAGGAGGAAGGGTGGTTCTGGCTGCTGGTGGGATGAGAATCATAATGGTTTGGGTTGGATCTTCAAGATCATCCAGTTCCAACCCTGCGGGGACACCTCCCACCAGCCCAGGTTGCTCCAAGCCCCATCCAACCTGACCTGGGACACTGCCAGGGATGGGGCAGCCCCAGCTTCTCTGGGAAACCTGGGACAGGATGTGTGACTATAGTAAGGTCAGGTTGTGAGACAGTGTTTCAAAGGCTGGAGGAGGAACTTTGGGCTAATCCAGGTGCTGGAATAGAAAGAAACAGTTGAGTCTGGCTGGAAACCATGATAGCAGAGTGAGAGGCAGGAGGAAGGTAGTCCCAGGACTTCAGGATGCCAGGAAGAGTGGTTCCAGAGACAAAGACATCTTCTGCCCCCCTAAAGATTGTCTCATGCTACCTTGAAAGTTTAGTATAGATTATTTTTATTCTACTACCAGTTTGAATAATAGTAGTAGAGTAACTCAGCCTTGCAGAGTCCCTGATGAGTTCTCCTGGTGTCAGTATCCTAGTGAGGTGGTGGAGCAGTCTTTGGTTTTGGAGGTCCTAGCAGCTATGAGTCCCCTTTTATATGGTGGTGCAGAGCTGTGAAGGGGCTTTTAGTGAACTGTCCCTCTTTGACAGGGCAGAAGTATCAGAGCAAACACTTCTCTTTCCAGGTGGAACCAAGCTATGGCCAAAATTTGGGGACAGCCAGGTTAGCCCTGAGGCTTTCCTCATTGTCTAGGAGCCCAGGACCAAAGCAGCTCTGGGACAGGTAGTCACCAAGATGTCCTATTTTGCAATGAGCTGATGTGAGCAATCTTTGCCTTTGCATTGGTGGGTGAATCATCCTAGGGAGAGCTGAGAGTGAGTGAGAGATCTCTGGATGCACTGAGATGGCAGTGGTGCTGGTTGGGGACAGCCTCAGGCTGGGTGGGAGTTGCAGAAGAGTCTCCTTGTCCTTTCTGGTCACGTCCTCATGGCCAAAGCTGAGGTTGAGATCCAGGGGAGATCAGGGAGAGGAGGTGGCTTGGCCCCTTAGGTCTGAGTCCAGCACCTTCTTAGGACTTTGGGGAATCATCAGATGGTTTGGGTGGGAAGGGACCTTTCAGTCCAACCCCTGGGACATCTGCAACTTGATCAGGTTGCTCAGAGCCCCATCCAACCTCACCTGGAATGGTTCCAGGGATGGGGCATTTCCCACCTCTCTGGGCAACCTGGGCCAGGGTCTCCCCACCCTCAGTGTAGAATATTCCTTCCTCAGATTTAGTCTGAATCTTGTAGTTTAAACCCATCACCCCTTTTGCTACAGACCCTGCTGGAAGGAATTGTGTCCTGAAGGACTCCATGGAGTAGTTGGCTGGTGGGAAGAGCTTGCTGGGATCAAGGTGCCTTCCTGGAGGAAGAGCTCTGTGCTCTGCAAGTGTGAGGCTTCCTAAGGGGATCTTGCAGCTCTGCTTAGTGTTTGGGTTGATCCAGGGAGCTGGGGTGAGCAAGGACACCTCCATCAGGTTACTCAGAGCCCCATCCAACCTGACCTGGAATGTTTCCAGGGATGGAGCATCTCCCACCTCTCTGAGTAACCTGGGAAAGGGTCTCATTACCATCAGTGGAAAATATTTCTTCATTTTATCTAGTCTGAATCTTCCCTTTTTTAATTTAAAACCATCACCCCTTATCCTGCTAAAAAATCTGTCCCCATCTTTCTTAAAGACCCTCTGTAACTACTGGAAGGCCCTTGTATGGTCTCCTTGGAAACTTCTCCATGGAGTCTCCCCCGGGCTGAACAACCCCAACGGGGAGATGCACAACTCCTCTTCAGCATTTCTTCTCCCGCCCAAAAAAGTCACCAAAAGTAAGTTTTGGGGTGCCAGCTTTGGATTCTCACCCAGCCAGGTGTTTGGCAGACCTTCCATCACCCCTGAGCCAGATGGGGCACTTTGGTAGGAGCCAGGTCAGCTGCTTGGCTGAGCATCCCTTGGTGCTGCGCTCCTGACTCTTCCTGCTCCCATCTTAATAACTCTGAAGATCGGGGTTGCCAAGGTCTTCCTGTTGCTATAGTGAGATGAGATAGGGCAGAGCTCTGCATTCCCTCTGCTTAGGGGAAAGAAAAAAAAACAACATACTCCCACCCCTTCCCTGGCAGGTTTTTTTTTTGTTGTTTTATTTTATTTGTTAATTACCCCTGAAAGCCATGCTATGGATTTCCCAGAAATTAATCTATTGCAGCCTTTAAACAACAGCAAACCCCCAAAATTATATCTATAAAAATCTGAATTATCAAGGCATTTTTCTCTTGGAATCAACTTAAGAGCCTCTCTAGCTGGAAGGAGTTTACAGCCTTACCTGTGAAGTTAAAACATTTTCTCTTCATTAAAAGCGGCGCTTGAGCCATCCTCTTCCTTGCTGGGTAATTAGCAAGAAGCACATTAGGCCAATCAGCAGGTGCCTGGGTGACACAGATTTGCCTTTTGCTCCTGGGAGTGGTGAGGAGATGATGTATTAAACCAACTGGAGAGCTGCAAGGCTGGCCAGAGCTCTGAGTCAAACTGTTGGAGGAAAAAAAAATGAAACCCCAAGACAAAACCACAACCAACCCACCAGCCAGAGCCTTTGCAGGCAGATGAGGCATGGCCGTTCCCATCCTCTTGATTTTGTCTTGATGTGGAGGTGTCCTCCCCCAAAAAACTGAGGACATCCAGGGACTGACCTTGGGGCACGTCGGTTTGCAGGAGGTAGCTTTGAATTTTCATTTTTTGTAGGTTTTCTGTTAATTTTGTTAAGGTTTTATTTGCATTTTCTTGGTATGCCCGGGGACTTGGGTTGCTTTATCTAAGAATTGGGGTGAGGTTGCCCCAAATATAGGAGTGTAGAGCTCAGGGGACAACATGCTGTCCCTCCCCTCTGCCTCCTTTTTTGGGTTGAAAGTGTTATATTTGAGGATATAAAGTTTAAACCTCTGTAGCCTGGTACTAAATATGCCCTGGAGAGGGATCTGTGCAATCAGCTCTGGGGGGGGGGGGATGGAGGGTTTAGGTAATAGTGTAGGTTTGGGATTTAAGGTGAAGATTCTTGTCTGGTGACAGAGGCAACCTGGTGAAGATTATTCAAGCTGGAGGTCTCTCACTGGCTTTTTTTCTCTGAAATCCCCTTTCTGCTGTTGGGGATCTGTCCTTTATGCAAACCACCCAAGCAGTGACACAAGACCTGACTTGATCATTCCAGGGTCTTGCACCTCAGCTGATGTGTAGATCCAGAGTGGGATTCCCAGAAGAAGTGTCTGATCTTCCAAGTTTCTTGGGTTGAGAGCAGGAAGGTGGAAAATCCCGGTGATGCTGGCTTGGTGGTCTGGGAAGGGTCTGGTTTCCCATCCTCTGAGCAGATTGTTGTATTCTTAGGGAGTTTTGAGAAAGTAGTCTTCTCCATCAAAACAAAAAGCTCCATTTGTAGTAAAAATTTAGAAGATGGGTCTCCTGGGCAGCATTGCAAGTTCTGCAAAGAAGATTGGTGTTGGAAATGCAGTTTTTAGGAAGAGATTTTCTGGAAATCTCCAGAGCTTTTTCTGGTGGCTTCCAATTTGTGCTGCTGTTGCCACTTGCCTGCTGTCTGCCCTTGTCCCCTTGACTCTCTGAACTTCTTCCAGATGTGCTGAGGCTTAGAGCCAGAGGGGGTTTGTCAGATGATCTTTCTTAGTTTGTTTGCAGGATATGGTCAGTATTTGTCTGGTCTGCTCTGCTTAAGCAAACTCATGTCTTGATGTCCCCCTTGCTCCCAAGGGCATGGAAGCACCATGCTGTCTTCCCCCCTTTTTAGCTCTGTCTCAGCATCATCATTCAGTGGTGGTGACTAAAAGGCAGGGAGTCTGCTCCCTGCTCATCACTTCCAGGAGATGCAGCAACAAGTTACATCCTGGTGGTGATATTTTGCTGGCAGCAGGATCTAGCCCCCCTTTCTGGGAAGTTTTATTGGCTTTTTCCTTGCTCTTCTCCCCCAGGTGGTTCCTGCAGCCCTCACCACCATCCTTGGTGTGCAGCAGGGTGCATCTGAGGTGGAGCAGAATCTCTTTCTTGAAAACCATGTGAGCCTAAATGATGGGATTGCCTACAGTGGAGTGTTTTATTTTGGGGAGAAGAGCATTTTGGGATTGTGGAAGACATTGTAAGGTGTTCTCAGGATATGCAAAACTGATCAGGATTTTTAGGGAAGGAGCCAGGGCTCAGGGAGGGATTTGGGTGGTCTAGGGAAGAACATGCAAGGGAAAATAAAAGGGAAAAAGGAATAAAAGCAGATTCCCTGGATTTTGGGATAAGGAGTGGCTTTTCTTCATAATGTGTGACAGAGCTGGGCTGCTTGGCCCTCATCCATGCTGAGGGGCAGCAGTTGGCTGGGCCACCACCATGGGGAGCTCTATGAAACCACTTTCCTGCTCCCTGAGGACCATGGAAAAGAGCTGAGGGAGCAGGGATGGATGGAGGAGATGCTCCTGGTGCCTTTCAAGATTGCAGGGAGCACTTGGCAGCTTAGTTTGGTTCTTCAGGTGTTTAATTGTTTAATCCCTGAGGGCTGTGGAGCTTATCTCCTGCTTCCCCAGCCCTACCAGAAAGCATGCATTATGTATGGCCTAAAACTCTTCCCCCTCTTGCTTCTGATTAGGGAGAAATTATAGGTTCCCTGGCCAGATTCTGCAGCTGGTGACATCTCTGGGACTTTGATGCCCCCAGCAGAACTTGGTCAAGGATGCATCACCAAGTGCAGGTGCTCTGCAGCAGCCTAACCTCAGCTCCAAAGCTCCTGCTTATCCAAAGCTTGGATTTCACAGAGGATTTCCAAACTCTGAGACTTGCCTCAAATCACTTGCAGAATTATTTTTTTTTCCCCAGTCCTCCCAAGCTTTGGGCAAGGCACGTGTTCCAGGTGCTGCTTCCTATGGATCAGAGGCCAACCAGCAGTTAACCAGGGCTCACCTGCTAAAAATGAACAAAGTCCAGTTCAGGAGTTTTGTTCCTGCAAAGAAAAGGTCTATTTCAGTCAAGTTTGTCTCTGAAGGGCTGTCAAACCTCAGGAACTCCTCACTGCCTCTCCACTCTTTAATTTTGATTTAGTTTTGTTTGGTGTTCGGTTTTTTATTGCATTGAAATTGCATCAGAGGCCTCTTATAGTAGGAAGCCAGAAATATTCAGAAGAGCAGGTGGAATTTGGAGGTCTCCTCCTGTACAGCAGATGAGGATGTGTGCCTGGGAAGTGATGCAAACTTGACCTGCATGTCTTTTTTAGCAGTAAGCTCTGAGAAGCCCTGTCACAGACACATGAAAACATTGATGTCCAGCACCACAGACCTTCCTTAGGTCATTTATTGTGTTATAGACTGGGTTGAGTTGGAAGGGACTGTCGGGAAGAATGCAATGGACAACACGCAGATTAATGTAATCAAAGTATTGCTGTTTATTGAGAGCAGCAGTAGCCCTTTTATACACAGTCAGGCTGATAACATAATATAAGCATATTGCTGATTGGTACAGCACATTCTTCATATGCCCCAGGGCACTATCTAACTGGTTAAATACAACTGTTTATACACTGTCTATGCGATGCTTTCCCATCCTGTTCTTCTTCTTTTCTGCTGCCAACTCCCTTATCTTTTGCCTGTAGCTGATCTTTTAGTAACCTTGCAGCTGGGCCTCAAGGCCCTTAGCTCACTCTGGCTAAAGCTCACATGTCCATTTTCTTCCAAAAATTCCAACAATTCCCCCTTTTTGGTTTTGAGCAATCCAGACTTGCTTCATTGTGTGAGATAACATGCTAATGATACATCGCCATAAACAGCATACTAATAATACAAAAGCAATAATAACACATATAATTGATAAGCCTTGTCTAATTAAATCTCTAAGCTATCCCCATACCCCAAAGTGATTTAACCAGTCATCTAACCCAGTATATGCAACAGTTAATTTTTTCATGTTATCTTAATCAATTGTATTTGGTTGTGAAGTGACACCGAATGATCAGACGAGTTCACGCAACACATTCATCAAAATCTTCACAAACATGACCTGAAAGCTAACAATAAAAAGTCAGTGGCAGCACGATTTTGTAAAACTGCGTGTCTGACACTATCAACATCTTTTAGCATCTGTGCTAAAATATCTGAAGTGAAGTTCATCTGCTTAGCAGTGCAACAGGCTAGTTTGTGTATTGCATGATTTTTATCAGTCATTGCCAAGAGCTTTTCCCACTGCTACGTGTGGGACAAATGAAGCAGCAAGAACCCTTTCTGCTATATCCCAAATTTCAAATTTGTCATTACATTCTGGGCCCAGTTGTTGTATTGAGCATTTTGATTGAAAGTGTTGTTGTTTACTTATTAGTGCTCTCATGAGGTCATATGCTCTTTTCCCTTTTTTTTTTTTTTTCCTTTCTTTTCTCTGCTGTGGTGTCTGCAGCAGGGCTCACTTTCTGAGCAGCAGCAGTGTCTGTGGGGGTAGAGACAGCAGCTGCAGCTGTAGCAGAAACACTGGCGATGCTGGCCAGCCTTATCTGAGTTGTGCCCTTGTGTGAGGGGGGGCGAGAAGCGGCTGTGGAGGCAGGAGTGGGGGTGCTCCCTGTACTAGGGGCAGCTCTCACTCTCCACAGCAACTCTCGGCCTCCGAGAAGGCATACTCATTCTCATGACTGTGGTTTTTGTCTTACTCCTCACTAATATATGAGAAAAATTAACAACACCCACCAGAAGATTCAAAAATGAAATGCTATTGCTACTAAAATCTGGTGGAGTCAGCCTGAAACAAGATGAAGTGGTACAATCTCCCAAACCAAAACTGCAAGTGTAATTACCAACCAAGTTTTTTATCTCTGCATGAAACACCAGTGCACCATGCACCATGATATACATAATATTGAGGACTGTATTGCAATGATGGTCCTTAAGCAGCTTTATCTGCTTCTAGCATTCGCTCAGAAGCTTCTAACAATTGGGCTGCTGTAGCACCTTTCGGGAGTAGTCCTAACGCACGTTTAGTTTTTTCATTAGCATTGTCATATGCTAACAGATCAAAAAACTTTGGTTTCATCTCTTCCGACAAATCAGGATGTGATGTTATCGCTGAATATAAGCGGTCCACAAATTTTGAGTCTCTGCTCTCCCCTGTTTAATATTTGTAAAAGAGGGGGTTGCTTGTGCAGAATCATGCACAGTTTGCAAAGCTTTATACGCCAATTCTTGTGAAAGTTGTAACACTTCAGTTTGAAACCGTGCCTGCGAATCTGCAAGTACAAAAGGACAAGCACCGAGTAACATTTGTGCTTGCACTCCGTATAATGCATCGGTGTTCTGTCTAGGAATCACAGCTTCATTTTCACACAGCATTTGCCATTTATGATGAAATTGCAATTGTTGAGAAGGAGTTAACAGAGTATTAATGAGCATTTTTGTGTCATATGGCATCAACAATTGAGCAGTAAAAAGATGTTGCGAAAGAAACACCATGCACGTATTTTTTTTACTCTAGTTTAGACCTTCACCCTCTGCCACATGCTGGAGCTTGTAGAGGACTCATGAGAAGATGTTGGTTTATTCTCCATGCCTTCTACTGAAGGATGGGGCTTCCTTACCTGAGAAGGGCTCCAGAGTTGGGCTGGGGGTGACTCTGGGCTCCTCTTTGATGCTGTCCCCAGCACAGCAGTGCTTGGAACTGGGAGTCCTGTTGCTCCACACGCTATTTCCATCAACTAGTGCCCATGGGGGGCAGCTCAGTGCTTGTTCATGTTGGGCTTGGTGGTGTTTGATGGTGATGAACCCTTGGACAAGTTTGCTGAGGACACAGGGGTTGAGGAAGGCTGGAGTACAAGGAAAGGTGCAGAAGGACCTTGACTGAATGTGCAGTCCTCTTTGAAGAGGTGGCTTGAGGCTGGGCTTCCTTCTGGATGTGATGGAAGGGTGGCTCTGGAACCAGCATGGGTGAGGAATTTTGGTAGCAAAGAAAAGGGGAAGCCAAAGAGGGAGAGGGAATAGGTATTAATTCCTGCTGACAAGAAAAAAAAAAAAAAAAAAAAAGCAAGGCTTGAACTCCAGCTGCTTTTAATGGGTGGGTTGATGTTTTGGAGCAAAATGGGCTTGGATTAATGCCAAGACCTCTGGCCTTCTGAGGGTTGGCGTGCAAAGCTCCTGCCAGGGTTATGATGCAGCAAAGTGGCTGCAAGCTTCTTGCTGGCATTTCAGGGCCCTGAATCCTCAGGAGGGCATCTGAGCAAGTTGGTTTTGTAGTCAGAAGCTCTCCTCCCTTCCCCTTCAAATCCTTCCTCTGTTCTCCGTTTCCTCCACTGATATCCTGTTTCCTTCTTCCCACCAGGATTCCCTCCCTACCAAGGAAATTCAAGCTGCATGTTTTAATGCTTGAGATGGCTGTAAAATATGATCAAGGGTCTCCATTTCAAACTGCCTGCAGTGCCTGTGAAAGTTTCTCCAAGCAGTTACCGCTTCTAAATATTGTCCAGGAAGTGGCTGGCATTTTTTTTTTTTTTTTTTTTTTTTTTGCAGGAGGTGACTGCGTTGCCCCAGTTCAAACCATCATTAAATCCAGGCTGGGTGTTCCCCTCCCACCTATGGGTTTTCCAAGCCATTATTCCCATCTCCACATACCTGAGCTTCATCCCAGGTGAAGAGGGAAGAGTTTAGGGGAGTCCAGCTCTCAGTCCTGGTGATTTAAGTTATCCTCACCAGGATCACTTGAATTTTGCTGGGTGCAGCTGCAATGGGTGCTGCTGGGAACATCCCCCTTGTGTGGTCATGGAGGAGTAGTCAGGGTTTTCAATCACTTCTTCCAAGTGTTATTCCCAAGCTGCTCTGAGTCACATCAAGAACTGCAAAACAAATCTTCCTTCTCTCCTTCTCCATCCTTTACATTGGTGGCTGATGACACCATGGTGACATAGAGCACACCCAGCCCTGTGTGTTCTTTCTTGACTTGGGAGAAATGAAGTATGCAGCATCCTGTCTGGTAGGGGAAAGAAATGCAAGGGGGGGGGAGGGGAACCAGGAGCCCAAGGGCAATTTGTGGCATTCAGGGAGCTTAAAAACTCTCATGAAGCTACCTGGCAGCCAGAGGAGATGTTCCATCCCAGGAGGTTACCTTGAAGGCTGTGGTTTAGGAGGCACAGTCTGCTCCCCACGGATGGGTCACTCTTAGGGTGCATGGATCTATGGCGTTGGAGAAGGAAGAAGAGGGATGAAATGATTCTCTCTCCTCCACCCACTCCTGAGAGGTGCATGGAGGCAGGAAAAACTCCTAAGGTTTAGTACCCTTTAAGCTGGGGTTGCTGGAGGTTTTGGCTGCACAAGTCACTCCAAGAAGGACATGGAGTTTGTTGAGTGCATCCAGAGGAAGGCAACCAAGCTGGGGAAGGATCTGGAGAACATTCCCTATGAGGAGAGACTGAAGGAATTGGGAATGTTGAGTTTGGAGAAAAGGAGGCTGAGAGGAGACCTTATGGGTCTCTATAACTCCCTGAGAGGAGGTTGTAGGGAGGTGGGTGCTGACCTCAGTCAAACTTCTAGCCAGGACTGTTTTCGTCCAGATATTCCCAGCAAGGAGAATCCTCTTCCTGGATGAGAGCTGAGGTTTCTGGGAAGGAAACTTCCCATCTCTCTTAACCCAGCAAGCTGGGGGAGATTGGGTTAAGGTCTTGTTACTGCTGGCTGGCTCGGGGGAAAAGGCTGTTTGATTTTATTTTCTTTTGATATTAAAGACATCCTTTAAAGAAGTGTAAGCTCATAGGTTTGTCGCTTGTATGATTAAAGAAAAATGATAGCCTCTTGCCTGGGGTGTACTCAAAAGCAGCAAGGAAGAGAGTGGTTCAGATTAATAAGCAAGGGCTTAATTAATTTTCATTATTTGCATAATAGTGTCCTCTAATTAATAGGTAACAGGTAGCCTCTGAATTAATGCAGGAGTGGGATCTCCAGTGATGCCATCAGAGGAACATTTTATTGCTGGGAAGTTTTGCTTGATCCTTCCAGTAAATTTAGGAACCAGGAGAGAGAGCCTGAGGGTGTCTGTGACAGTGTGTGCTGTACCCTAGGTGGCAGGGACATTTGGGGACAACATTCCTCTTCCCTAATGCATCAGACCTAAAATGCAACTCCTGTCCCTGTGTAGGGCACCCCCAGGATCACACAATGTGTCTGAGAGCATCATCCAAACGCTTTCTTGAACTCTGGCGGCTTGGTGCTGGGACTCTGGGGAGTTTCTTTCAGTGCTCAACTGTGTAAAAAAACCTTTTCCTGATACCTAACCTAAAACTCCCCTGATTCAGCTTCCATCCAAGTCCTGTCTTTGGTCACAGGAATGAAGAAATCAGTGCCAGCCCCATCTCTTCCCCTCATGAGGAAGCCATAGACCATAGACTGCAATGAGGTCACCCCTCAGCTTCCTTTTCTCCAAGCTGAACAATCCAAGTGACCTCAGCTAATTCCTCATAAATCATCCCTTCCAGACCATTCTCCTGGCTCTCCCTTGGATGCTCTCCAATAGCTTGTTGTCTTTTTTATGTTCTAGTGCCCTAAATTGCACACAGTGGTCAAGGTGAGGCTGCACCACTGCAGAGTGGGACAGTCACCTCCTTGGACCTTCTGCTGGCAGGATGCAGGGGGTACTCCACTCACACCTGGAATGACAGGGAACTTCTACAAGAGTCACAAAATAGTGGCCAAAATTACTACTTGTGCCAGGCAACAAGGTCAGGACTTGTAGAAAGGAGTCAAGGAACCTTTCATGCATCTTGCCTAAAAGAGTACATGTCTACCAAATCTTGGAGGTGCCACCTTGGTGCATGACCCAGTACTAAGGTGCTGGCACTCTCCAGAGTATTTCCTTCCCTGCTTTGGTTTTCAGCTGGAGAAAGAAAAGCTGAGATCTGAATTTATACCCCAAAGTTTAGGAGTTTAGAGAAAAGGAGCAGCCCTCTTAGGAGTGTTCTCAGGAGCTTTGTATTTCCCAGGAGGTCTCTTTTGAATGTTTTTTGTTGGTGATAGTTCAGGGGCAATTTCTTTTAATAAGGGACATTGGCTGAGCTTCATTTATCAGCTGTTAAAAATCTCCAGAAGGGCATGGATTAAATACAGGAATATGTGAAGAATGGAGAAAAGTCTCAATGTGAAGAAGCTGCTTCTGTCCCTGACCTCAAAAAAAAAAAAAGACAACAGGAGAGAAAAGTGAAATAGGCAACTACATTTTTTTTTTTTTTTCTGCTACAACATTAATTTTTTTTCCTGTAGCTGTCTCAGAAAAGCAGGGTTTTGTTGTCTTCTGTCTCTCATGCCTCCCATGATCATGCTGGGACACCTGCTTTTGTGTCCTGGACAATCGGAGTGCAGTTGGCATTCAGCCAAAGCCAGACCTGTTCTGCACCTCACGTGGTTCGAGCTCAAATAAAGAGTTGGATTCACTTGAGGAGTGAATCAAAAGGAGGAACTTGAGCCTCCTGCCTAAAAGTACCTTGCTGTGAGAGCAAGGAGTATAAACATAGAAGTTTTTCTTTTGTGTGTAGTTGAATGCAAAGCTGGAGGAAAAGTCGGTGTTTCAGACCTCCCGCACCCCTGTTCTGGGTCTCAGTGGAAGGTGGAAGGATGTTTTGGATTTAGATCCTTTAGAAAGCCAGGAAAAGAGTGGAAGTTTGTGTTGGCTGTCCTAGGCATGTTGGTTGTCCTGTTTCTTGGCTTTGTCTGAGTGCTTTCAGTCTGAGTAAATTACAAAGGTGTGTAGTGATTGGATAAAAAGAAATGGTTTTAAGCAGAAAGAGGCGAGGTTTAGGTCAGATATTAGGAGGAAATTCTTTGGTGTGAGGTTGCTTAGCCCGTGTCCCAGGTTTCCCAGAGAAGCTGTGGCTGCCCCATCCCTGGCAGTGTCTCAGGTCAGGTTGGATGGGGCTTGGGAGGTGTCCCTGCCCATGGCAGGGGGATTGGAACTGGATGAACTTTAAGGTTCTTCCAATCCAAACCACACTGGAAAATGACAGCAGGAAAAAGGAAAAGCCGGAAAAAACAACCCTCCTGAGGTATTCCAGCAAAATGGGGATCCTATATCCAGATATAGGAAAAGTTGGTACAGTGCTGGTGGTGCTTGGGGACAGGTTCTCCTGGCCTTGACTGACTCAAAAGCACTTTGCTTCCTCAGCCACTCCAGAGAGGTCACACCAGAATGATGGATTGGTCACATCCAGTGATGGATTAAAGCCTAATGGTGCCCATTTTTCTTTAGACACTCTTTCTCCAAGCTGACTCAAAATCAGGGAGTCTTCTAGAATGGTGGTTGTAGGCAGCTCCATCACATTGAAGAGACCAAGTGAGTGTTGCAGTGGCCTGAGGGCTCTGCTGTGTCCCACCACCAGCTGAGTGGAAAGCAAGCATGGGTGTGACCACTCTTGTGTCCCCAAAACCCTTGGCCAAGGCTTTTTGTTGATGGATGTGCCTATCCCCTTGAGTATTACTCATCTGGAAAGGGGTTGGGAGACAATGACTTTGGTTGTCTTTGCCAGCAAGTTTTGTCATGCCACCAAAGCCTTGCAAATCACTCAGGGCCTGACATAGTTGTCTGTGGATGTGAGGAGAAATCTACTGAGAAATTGTTTTTCTCATCTGTTAGTGCCAGCAAATAAATAATGTACCCTCTGCCTTGTGCATGGGGAGGTGGTTTCCTCCCTGCCTTCAAATGGGGTGATTAAAACCAAGCATTAATCCCCATGAATGACAGCAGTGTATTAGGAGTAAAGCATATGTTAAAATAATTGGAGGCTGTTGTCAGGACTTAGGCTGTAGCAGAATGTGTAGAGAAATGGCCTGAGCATGCATACACAGCCCCATGTTTGAGGCACTCAGGTGCTAATTACAAGGTAGAAGGCATGAGCTTGTGTTAAGCCCCCGCCCCCACCCAAATAGGGTTTGTCTCAGCTGAGCATGAGCAGGATTGGGGGGGCCAATAAAAGGGGAGCTTCCCAACACATGCTCAGCTCACTCTCGAGCAGCCAAAGGAGGAGGTGAGCTGAGTCTGGAGCAGAAGCACTGAACAAGGCTAGCTGAGTCTAAAGGCAGCAAAATCAGAGCACTGACTGTGCACCTTGGTGAGAACACCTCTTTGGCTTCGAAGCGCCGTACCCTAAGAAAGGTTCGCCCATCTACATTAGGCTAACCTCTTCTTTTCATATATGATATTTTCAGAAGGTGGAAATGTCTCTAGGCCTGAGATGTTAGCTGGAGATCAAATTTTGGGAATGTACAGAAGAGGATCATGTCCAAGAGTATCTCAGCAGCAAAGTCTGGATCACAAAAGCACTGAACTTCCAGTGTGCATTAATTAAGAAGTTGAATTTGGGAAAACCTGGGCTATTCATAAGTTGGCAACTGGAAATGTTCAAAATCCCCAAGGGGAGTTAATTTATTTGGAATGTCCAGGCATTTCATTTGTAATGTGTCATCTTGGAAATGCCAAAACATTCTTTTGCTGACATCTTCTCAATGGAGCTTTTCAACTTTTTGTTTGGAAATGACAGTTTGCAGTTAAAAAGAGGAAAGGTTAAACAAGACTTAGAAGCGAGGGAAGATGTTTAGGACATTTCATTTTGATTCAAACAGCATGTGGCAACATAGCATGGTCTGGTTTTAGGTTTGTTTTCTTTTTTTTGTATGTGTCACTGAACCCCTTTTCCTTCCCCTCAAATCTGTTTCTCATTCACCCAAACCCTTTTCCTCCTCCTTTTAGCAAAAATAAGAAATATCACTGGACTTGAAAGATTCCTTAGAAAACTCTTCCAGCTCCTGGAGGGCCCTGGTTTGGAAATGGTGAAAAACCTTGATGGAAAACCCATGCAGGAATATCTAGATCAGTCCCTTAACATCTGATGATCCTCAATAGAGGATTTCATGGAAGGACAGTGCCCAATTCAGCATCCCAGCTTCTGTTAGCCATCCTGGGTGCCATGACAAAGCAGCTGAGGCTCTGCATAGCCCCGTGACAAAATCACTGTGGGACTGGAGAAGATGTTGAGGCACCTTGGGGAGGTGGCATTCCAGCTTGTGGAGCTTCATCCTAGCTGAGACTGCCAAGAGATGCCTCATCCCTCGAAACGTTCCAGGTTGGACAGGGATCTGAACAACCCCCAACCCAGGGGGTTGGACTAGATGACCTTTGAAGGTCCCTTCCAACCCAAAGCCTCTGTTCTGCCCATCCTCTCTTACCACCATCTTATTACCTGCTTAAAAGCAAAATGTTGTGTTGGTTTTTATTTTTTAGGGGGGGGGTGTCAATTCTCTTTTTGAAGGAGAACAGGCTCAGTGGGCAGCTTGGTGATGCAAGACATGGCTTCCTTTGGACATGGTAGTGGAGTGAGTCCATGCTGCCGCTGATGGTTGCAGGAAGCCATCAATCTTAATATCCCCTCTTTACAGGCAGGAATGGGCTTTTTCCTTGGCATTTTGGGCAGGAGATGCAGCATGCTGCCTGCTGGAGCCCAGGGATGAGCATCAGCAAAGTGAGGGATGTGAGAGATTAAGGTCCTGGCTTTGGCTCCTTCCTACTCCTTGGAAGACATTCCCCTTTGGTAGAGGAATCACTAAGAAATAAGTTTTACATCTAAGGGAGCCCCTGCTAATTTTATGCTGGGTTTTGGAGGAAACCTACACCCCCCAGGGTTAATATTCAATAGGAAGGAAATAGATGGGATCCAAAAAACCCCAATTTATAGAAATCTGAGAGTTTTCCAGAAACAACTCTGAAAAAGCTGTTGAATTTCTAAACTAGAGCATGAAATCCTTCACATTCTTTTTTCTTTTCCTTCCCCTCCTCTTTTTTCAGCCATCCTTTGGCAATCCAGAGGGATGAGGAGTGCAATTCCCTGTTATGATATGGGACACATCAGCAAGGCAGAGGGCAGCCTGTGGTCGATGAAATATTGGGAGGGCTTTGTGCAGGGGCAACATTCCCAATTCCTGAGGACTTTGGAGGGCAGGAGTGGCCACATTGACTTCCTTTACCCTAATCAACAGGTGAAGCTTCCAAAACACATCCCAAAAGCAAATCAGGGGGAGGATGGGTTGGGAGTTAAGGATGAGTGATCCCACCAGGATCGCCGGAGAAGCCCAATGCCCACTGGCGCCTCGGAGCTGCCAACGCTGTGACAGGTGAGCTGGAGCTTGGGAACCTCTGGAGGAACATTTTGCTCAGCTTGGGTCTAGGAGCTGTCAGACAAAGCTGAGGTTTGGGAATAACCATATGCAGGGTGATGGCAGCCATCCTCGGGGCTTTTGTTTCTTTTGTAGGCAGCAGGTGCCCAGACGGTGCCCGCCCCGCCTGTGCCAGCTGGGGCTAGCCCAGATGCGCATGCCCGGGTTCAGTAGGGTGTGGCTTCCGGAGAGAATTCCAGAGCCGGACGGATCAAAGTTAGCTCCTGATACTAATCCGAACCAGCACTAGCTTGACTGACTCTGTTCACGAACCGAGCTCGCGCCCACGGCGAGACTCATCTCACGCAACATCTGGTGGAGAATGCGAGCAACAGTTTCGGTCTAAACCGTCTCCCCGAGCGTTTCGTCCGAAAGTGACCCTTCTCTACAGACCGTTCGATACCCCGAAAGATTCGGGTAAGAGAAACCCTTTTCTTCTTTTCAACATCGACATCAGTAAAACCGATGATGGAATCCTATGCAAGCAAACCTACTGGCACCGCCGTTGCCGAGCAGATTGTAACCCAAGCGGAAAGGCAGGAACCCTTCCGCTACCCGGGTCCCAAAACTGCCTGGAACCTCCGGGGGGAGGTGCATGATCTGCTGGCAAGTCTCCACTATGGGGAGATCAACGGCGACATTGTTGGTGCGGACAACACCTGGCGGGTCGTTTGCGGTCTGTTAGCTCTTATGAAAGCCGAAATAGAAGTGGCAATTGCCACCGCCGCGGCCCCATTACGAAAGACCGAGGTATTTCCCCCGGAGGAAATGCCTACCGTGACCCCCTCGGCACCCCCCTTCGAGGGGGGGGAGCCCGGGGGAACGCCGACCGTGACTCCGTCAGCGCCGCCCTCCGAGGGGGGGGAGCCCGGGAGAACGCTGACCGTGACTCCGTCGGCGCCGCCCTCCGAGGGGGGGAGCCCGAGAGAGCGCCGACCGTGACTCTGTCGGCGCCGCCCTCCGAGGGGGGGGAGCCCAGGAGAACGCCGACCGTGACTCCGTCGGCACCACCCTCCGAGGGGGGGGAGCCCGAGAGAGCGCCGACCGTGACTCTGTCGGCACCGCCCTCCGAGGGGGGGGAGCCCGAGAGAACGCCGACCGTGTCCCCGTCGGCGCCACCCCTGGAGGAAGTCGAAACACCAGAAAATGATGGGGCGGAAACCGCGGCTTGCAGCACTTCCGGCTGCCGCGGAGAGTTACCCCCGCCGCCGCCCCCGGCCCCACGGAAGGCTGCAAAGATAAAAGCAGCCCCTAAACTAAAGTGGCTGTACGTGCGGCTGGGCTTCCCCAGCCTCGGCCCCACCCTGGTGCACTTCGCCACCACCTGGCTTGGCCCTTATCTGTGCCAGGCTTTCGGCGTCTTCTCCCCCAGGAGCCTGCAGGCTTCGCAGGTGACACCCTTGGCCCTCAGCTTCTGCGGCTTCGTCGTCTTCACCAACCTCTCCCGGCAGACCAGCACCACCGGCTCTGAACAACGAGGCACCTTGCAGCTAAGATCTTTGCGTATTTGTCATCCTTTCCCCCATAATAAAAAAAAAAAAAAAAGGGGGGGAAATGTAGGCAGCAGGTGCCCAGACGGTGCCCGCCCCGCCTGTGCCAGCTGGGGCTAGCCCAGATGCGCATGCCCGGGTTCGGTAGGGTGTGGCTTCCGGAGAGAATTCCAGAGCCAGACGGATCAAAGTTAGCTCCTGATACTAATCCGAACCAGCACTAGCTTGACTGACTCTGTTCACGAACCGAGCTCGCGCCCACGGCAATACTCATCTCACGCAACATCTTTAATTGCTAATTGTGAGACTTTGCTGGAGGAGAGGAGGGATGCTTGGGTTTATATTTTCTTCTCTCCTCTCTTTCCCCCCTCTTCTAATCTTTGTTGCTGATCTCTGGAGGATTTTTGTGCTTTCAAAACAGACTTAACTAGCACCAAGGCAAAGCTTATTTTATTTAGTTTTTTTTTTTCAAAGCTCATTTAGCACTGAGAGGGAAATGTCACCAAACATTTGCTTGCTTCTGCCTACGTGTTGGTGTAGCAGGGCTTTCAGATGGTTGCCCATCTGTGGGGAAACATGTTTTCTGTTGCTCAGAGCAGAAACAACCATGTCTGGAGAAGGCAATTTGTAGCTCTCTTTGCTGCAAGGCACAAGACAAAACTCAGTTGACGGGGTGAAGAGACTTTTAGCAGCAGCAGCGAAATGTGGATGGGGTGTGGAAGTGATCTCAGGAGTTAATGGTGTAAAAATATACCTGTTGTATGTGGTTGTTCTTTTGCTTTAGCTGGTATGGCCCTGATCCTGCAAACACAGTCACTTGTCACCCTGGGGTGCAGTGGGGACAGATATCAAACAATCATTGAGTGGTTTGGGTGGGAAGGGACCTTTCAAGGCCATCCAGTCCAAGCCCTGCAGTCAGCAGGGACATCTGCAACTGGATCAGATTGCTCAGAGCCCCATCCAACCTCACCTGGAATGGTTCCCACCTCTCTGGGCAACCTGGGCCAGGGTCTCACCACCCTCAGTGTAAATAACTTTTTCCTTTGATGTAGCCCAAATCTCCCCTCTTTCTATTTAAAACCATTACCCCTTGTCCTATTGCTACAGACCCTGCTAAAAAGTTTCTCACCTTCTTTTTTCTAAGCCCCCTTTATGTATTGAAAGGCCCCAGTAAGGTCTCTCTGGAGCTTTCTCTTCTCCAGGCTGAACACCCCCAACTCTCAGCCTGGTTCCAGAGCTGCTCCAGCCCTCACAGCATCTCCATGGCCTCCTCTGGATTTATTCCAACAGCTCCATGTCTTTCCTGTGCTGAGGACCCCAGAGCTGGACAAAGTTCTCCAGATAGGGTCAATATCTCACGAGGAGCATTCTCCTCCCACACACCCATATGCAGGCATGAAACACTTGTGGATGCTGGGATCTTCCATCCATCAAATCTGACACCAAGTTGATGTCTTTGGGGTCATCAGAACTTTTCCTTGGGAGCTTTGTCTTAATGATCCTTCTCCAAACCCAGCAGTATCTGTCCTAGCTTGTCTGGCTGCAAAAAAAAGAACACCCTACCCTCAAGTTTATTTAGGGTGCCTGTGATTTATTTTGGTTTTTTTGCTTTATATAGAGCAAATGGGGAGTTGTCTGCATGGCAGGATGGAGCAGAGAGGGAAATGCTGTTAAATACTGTTGATTTTTTTCATCTGGGCACCACAGGGTTTCCAGGGGAGAAGCATTTTGTCTGCTCCTGGAAATGGCTGTGCTCAAAGGAGGTGATTTGAATTTCTCTGCTTCCTAATATATGCATATATAAAAAGAATTTTCTATGTAAATAATATATAAAAATATAATTATATCTCTCTATGATGAGAGATTTTATTTATCAGCTATTTATCAGCTTTGGTAGAGTCAGTGGTGAGGCTTTGGCTCACCCCTCCTCCCCGTATTGGTGGGATGCTTCTCTTATCTTTTAAGATGAAAGGTGCCCCAGAAATGTAAACCACCACCAAGCTGTCCTCCTTTGAACGTAAAATAATAATAATAATAAATACTACCCTGCTGTCAACCCCATCCCTTGGGGTCACAAAGCACTTCATAAATTGTGCTCCAGCCTCTCTACCTTCCAGCTCTTGCACCTCCCGAGATGGAGCGGTGCGTGGGAATAGAAGCAATCCCAACTTTGGGGCTGCTGCTTAGATTAGGCACAGGTTAATGGGAGTGCATGGGATTGCCCTTCACTCCCCCTTCTCCCAGGATCTGATCTCTGGGGATTCGGAGGTGGAGCTCAGCCTGCAGCAGTTTATGATTTGGTTTCTCTTCAGGCGGCGCAGTGGCCGTCTCGCATCCCTCCAGCCAAAGTAAAAATGTTGACCTGGTCTTTGCTCCTCAAGCATTGGTTGGAGGCTTGATGAAATCCTGGGGTTTTTTGCCTAGCCTGAAGTTGATCATCCTTTTTGCAGGGTCATGTTTTTTGCCACCTTCCTTCACTGCCCTTTCCCATGGATCTAAGCCCAACACCTGGCTCAATGCAATGCTCCAATTTCCCTCCGTAGGTTCTGTTCCCTCCTTGGCTCGGGTCTTTGCTCATGGAGGAGAGGTCTTAGCCATCACTAAATCATGTTTCCCCTCTGTCAGTTGCACCTCCTTCCCATCCAACATCCAGCATCCCCTCAGAAGCTGAGTGTTTTGGAAGGAGGGACGAGTGTGCTTGAGCTCTGATATTTCTCTGTAGGGGCCTCTTGGCTCCTCAACACATCGTCTGTCTCCTTGATTGCCTTTCCTTATCCTCATGCTTTTGGCCAAGGAGAGAACATAATCCAGTAGGTTGGATGCTGACCCACGCAGCCTAATTTCACAAAGAGAAATTTATTTTGTGGTTTTATTAGACACCCAAGACCCTTTCCTAGCATTGAACCATGTTGTAGAACCATTAGTTTGGGTTGAAAGGGACCTTTCAAAGCCATGCAGTCCAACCTCCCTGCAGTGAACAGGGACATCTGCAACTAGACCAGGTTCTCAGAGGCCAATCCAACCTGACCTGGAATATTTCCAGGGATGGGGCATCTCCTACCTCTCTGTTTTTGTTGTGGTTTTTCTTTTTTTTTTTTTTGTCCTCTGAAAGCAATGGGCCGAAACTGTAATTGAAGTTCAGCTGCAAATTTGCCTCCAAGGTTTTGTTTGCTGGGCATCAGCCAGGAGCAATATCCAAATCAGCCAAATTCAGATTGAGGTCCTGTGGGCCTGGAGGACCACAGTCTCCATTGCAAAGGTCCAATCCAGCAGCCTGGCTTATTTTAAAGCAGGCACATGGAAAAGCCCACTGAGATAAACGCTCAGGTAATCACTCAGGTCCGAACTCCAACCACCTTATGTCATCAAAGTAATTTGAAAATCAATTTGATGTCTGGCAGGGAGGCAGACATGCAGAGTCCCTTCCATGTTCATTAGCATTCAGGTGGTAGAGCTCTGCTTTTCCTGGGAAAGCCACTTAAAAAAAAAAAAATTTAAAGGAGGAGTGGTGGTGGTGGTGGGGAAATAAAAAAGAAACATTAACCGTAATTTCCTCTCCTTAATGGTAACAACTGCCCCAACATCAGCCCTTGAATAGGATGCTTGATGGGTTTCCAAGACAGGGAAGCAGAGTGCTCACCACAGAAGTGAAGATGAAATAAGAAAGCAGATGAGGTGTGTCGTGTCCCATCCCGTCCCCTCCCCTCGTTTTTAACAAAGGCAAGAAAGGGGCTGGTGGCAGAGTGGTTTCACTGAGCAGTTAGAAAATTGGAGGTCAAAGCCTGACATGGCTATTGAGGAGTTGGAGGGTGATGGGAGAAAAGGAGCAACCATTAGGAGTGGGCTGCAGGGACTGAAGCAAGATTAAAAGAAGTTAAATACCTAGAGGTGGTGTGGCTGAGCAGCAGTAAAACACTGCGTAATTACAGACACTGCATAGACTGGAGAGGGATGGAGGGAGAGAGGAGCAAAGAGGGGGTAAAATGAGGTGTCAGGCAGAGGAAAGGGGTGAAATGTGGGTTGTTTTGTCCAGTTGTTGGGTTTTGGTCAGGTCAAGTGGTGCTTCATTTGCTGGTCATCTGGGTTTGGCCATCTCTTCTGGAGTTATTCTGGTTTATAACCCAATGTTTCCAATGGAGGTGCAGTAATGAGGGCCTGGGTTCTGCTCTGCTGACAGAAGATGAACCTGTCCAAGGCAACCTCCAGTGCCTTCTGCTCTAAATCAACCTCATGGGATCTAATGCTGGAAGGAGCAAATCCTTTAAAGATCTGGCTCTGGGTAGCTCGTACCATGTGGGTCTTACTGGGCAGGACTGGTGTTTGGCTCAGGGCTGGTTGGAGCTCTCAGGAAAGGGGTTTTGCTGGGAACTGTCAGGCTCACAAAATTTTCAGAGTTGGAAGGAACCTTTAAGATCATCCAGGTCCAATCCCCCTGCCATGGGCAGGGACACCTCCCACCAGCCCAGGTTGTTTTCATGGAAACTTTATGAGCTTCTTAACTTCCTATCATCCTCCCTTTGAAGCTCCAGTGGAGATGGTGCCCAGAGGACATACTGACAGATGCAGATGTGGAGATTTGTACCTATTTTATTAAGCTTGTCTCTTCCCAAAGCCAAACTCCAAATGAATCCCTCACCACAGGGAATGCAAAATCACCTCTGTGGATCTGAACAGAACGTGACCTTCCTGAGGCTGAGATGTGAAAAGAAAGGGTGAACACTTGTTAACAAATGCTTTGGAGACATCTGCTTGGTGGTGTTGCTTTGGATGGTTTAGACTTATTCCTGGCTCTGGGGAGACCTTAGAGCACCTGAAGGAACAAATGGAAAGCTGGGGAGGGACATTTGGCAAGGGTGTGGAGTGATAGGACAAGGGGGAATAGTTTTAAAATGGAAGAGGGGAAATTTAGGTTGGACATTAGGAAGAAATTCTTTGCTGCGAGGGTGCTGAGCCCCTGTCAGGGTTTAACACTGGCACGGCAATTAAACTGAATAAAAGATGCTCTCTATTAATCCCCCTCCCTGATAAAGAAAGGAGAGAGAATAAGGGAGAGAGACTTATGGGTTGGAAACTAAACTACACAGTTTTAATGAAACAGTAATGATAAATAGGAAAAATTACTAAATATATACAAGTATACAGGAAAATTGATACCATGTTCCTCCCCCCTTTTCCCCCAATAACTCTCACGTCACCACCGAGGCTGCAGGGCAGCCCTGGGAAAGTCCAGGCTGGACTCCTGGAGTCGGCAGCAGTCGGGAGCTGGAGGCAGGAACACACAGATATGGGCTGGCACGGATCAGGACCACAGGCAGATGAATGGATGGAATCTTCCCAGGATGCCGAAGAAAACAGGGGCAGGAGAAGAAGGGGAAACAGGAAGGGGTTTGACCCTCGTGATCCCTCAAATTTATACTGAATATGACGTGTATGGGATGGAATACTCTGGTAAATTTTGGCCATTTATCTTGTCATCCCCTCCCTAAGGGAGGGTTTGCAGGTGTGACCTCTTTACTCCTTCTCTCCTTCCGGAGGGCAAAATGTTTTCCTCAGAGCTGAGCAGTGTCCTTGGCTCTGCATACCAGTCTCTAGCAGTAACTATAAACATCGAGTGTTATCAGTCCTAGAAGCAGACACTGTCAGAGAAACTTGCTGTTAATTTCAGCAAGTGCAGCTACTTACAGGAGACTTAGCTGAAAGCAAAAGTACAAGACAGAAAATTACCTTTATCCTGGCCCAAACCAGGACACCAGGTTTCCCAGAGAAGCTGTGGCTGCCCCATCCCTGGCAGTGTATCAGGTCAGGTTGGATGAGGCTTGGAGCAACCTGGGCTGGTGGGAGGTGTCCCTGCCCATGGAAAGGGGGTTGGGACTGGATCATCTTGAAGGTACCTTCCAATCCAAACCATTTGATGATTCTCTGATTATTTGATGACCTGGAATGGCAACAGGAATGGATTGATCCCAAAGCCTGTTAGCTTCATGCTTTTCCATGTTTGCATGGTAAATTGCTTGACTGAATCTGACTGCATGTACCTTGTTTCAGTGACCTATTGAACTGCTTGGATCCCCACAAGTCTATGGGACCAGATGGGATCCACCCAAGGGTGATGAGAGAGCTGGCAGAAGAGCTCGCCAAGCCTCTCTCTATCATCTACCAAGAGTCCTGGCTCACTGGGGACATCCCAGATGATTGGAAGTTGGCAAATGTCACGCCAATCCACAAAAAGGGCCGGAAGGAGAACCCAGAAACCTACAGGCCCGTCAGCCTGACCTCAGTGCCTGGCAGGGTTATGGAACAGATCATCCTCAGTGTAATCACACAGCACCTGCAGGATGGGCAAGGGATCAGACCCAGCCAGCATGGGTTTAGGAAGGGCAGGTCCTGTCTGACCAACCTGAGCTCCTTTTATGATCAGGTGACCCGCCTGGTGGATGAGGGGAAGGCTGTGGATGTGCTCTACCTGGACTTCAGCAAGGCCTTTGACACCGTCTCCCACAGCATTCTCCTGAAAAAGCTGTCAGCCCACAGCTTGGACAGGGGCATCTGTGCTGGGTTAAGAACTGGCTGGAGGGCCGGGCCCAGAGAGTGGTGGTGAATGGGGCTGCATCCAGTTGGCAGCCGGTCACCAGTGGTGTCCCCCAGGGATCAGTGTTGGGCCCAGTTCTGTTTAATATCTTTATTGATGATTTAGATGAGGGGATTGAGTCCATCATCAGCAAATTCGCAGATGACACTAAGCTGGGGGGAAGTGTGGATCAGCTGGAAGGCAGGAGGGCTCTGCAGAGGGACCTGGACAGACTGGAGAGTTGGGCTGATTCCAACGGGATGAGGTTCAACAAGGCCAAGTGCCGGGTCCTGCACTTTGGCCACAACAACCCCATGGGGAGCTCCAGGCTGGGCACAGAGTGGTTGGAGAGCAGCCAGGCAGAAAGGGACCTGGGAGTCTGGATTGACAGGAAGCTGAACATGAGCCAGCAGTGTGCCCAGGTGGCCAAGAAGGCCAATGGCATCCTGGCCTGGATCAGGAACAGCGTGGCCAGCAGGTCCAAGGAAGTGATTCTGCCCCTGTACTCAGCGCTGGTGAGGCCACACATCAAGTCCTGTGTCCAGTTCTGGGCCCCTCAGCTCAGGAAGGATATCGAGGTCCTGGAGCAGGTCCAAAGGAGGTCAACTAGGCTGGTGAAGGGACTCCAGCACAGATCCTATGAGGAGAGGCTGAGGGAGCTGGGGCTGTTCAGCCTGGAGAAGAGGAGGCTCAGGGGATACCTCATCACTCTCTACAACTCCCTGAAAGGAGGTTGGAGCCAGGTGGGGGTTGGTCTCTTTTCCCAGGCAACCCTCAGCAAGACAAGAGGGCACGGTCTTAAGTTGTGCCAGGGGAGGTTTAGGTTGGACATTAGAAAGAATTTCTTTACGGAGCGGGTGATCAGACATTGGAATGGGCTGCCCAGGGAAGTAGTGGATTCTCCGTCCCTGGAGATATTTAAAAAGAGCCTGGATGTGGCACTCAGTGCCATGGGCTGGGAACCACGGGGGGAGTGGATCAAGGGTTGGACTTGATGATCTCTGAGGTCCCTTCCAACCCATCCAATTCTATGATTCTATGTTTCAACCTGTCTTCCAAGGCAGCAAATCTGAGACCTGACTCTTTCTCTGTCCGTATATTTCCTTCTAGTGATTCTTGCATGATGTGGTGATCACATCTGACTATCAAAGGTTAGCAAGGATTTGGAACACTGAGATTTCTTGAAAATAAATATCTTCCTGGAGAGCCAGGGAACACCTGCAGTGATGTTAGTGTTGAATCTGGTGATGGAAGAACCATTTGAGGTGGTTGCCACCCAACTGCAGAAGCTTTTAACAATTTAGTCCTAGGGGTGCCTGCAGTCTCCATACAGCTGGACGCTCCAAGGGGTAAATCCTGGACCTCATTCTCAGCTGTCTGACATGTCATGGAGTCATTCAGTTTCTGTAGAGCACGGGTAAGAAGCAGCCAGACTGAGACTTGACTGTAAAGCACTCAAGGATTGAACCTTTTGCATGTGTCTGAGCTGGGCAGATGTGTCTTGAATCAGATCAAAAAAACCCAACCAACCATTCCTAAGTTCATTAGGCATGACCAAGGGCTGCTTGGATTAATGGAAAAATTGAGCATAACTCATGCAGGAGCCATGGAGGCAGTCAGAGGTGATGGGTGGAATGTGTTACTTGTGTGTCTGGAGGGCTCAAGGGAGCAGAAACCCCAACATTGCTTTGCTTGAGAAGGAAAAATATGACAGTAAAGCTCCCAAACTTTTGTTTTGAGAGATGTAGCAGCAGGTGCTGGCCTGGGATGCTCAGGGTTCAGCTGTGGTCCAGCACATTTTATTTTGGAACATTTACCTTCTATCAGGGGATTTTGTGCCAAATGAGATGCTGTTGCTTGTGGCAATCTCCCTGGGTGCTGCTCAGGGCTCACCTGTCCCTTACAGGTGACACAGAGGCTGTCTGTATGTGCTTGGGGGTGGAAGGGCTATCTGGATGCCTTATCCCCATCTTTTCACTGGAAGGGTTGTCAGACGTTGGAATAGTCTGCCCAGGGCAGCGGTGGAGTCACCATCCCTGGAGAGATTTAAATGGACTTGGATCTTAGGGACATGGTTTAGTGGTGAGCTTATGGGGTTGGTCAAAAGTTGGACTGCAAGATCTTGAAAGTCTTTTCAACCAAAGATCTCTTCCAATCTCCATCCTTTCCTCTCCTCGGTCACCACCTCCTTGCTTTTGCAGATCCAGTCAGCAAGGGATGCCCAACCTGCTTGGCTGCTTTTTTATCTGCTTGGAGAAGGTGGAAGAGAGGCAAAGGAAGGAGAAAGAGATGGGAATGTCATCACCAGTGTCAGGATGACTGCTCAGGTCCCTTCTGAGTGGAGAGGGGGGACAATAGGGTGAGGGTGGGATGTCCCAACCAGCATCCTTGCAGCTCCTTCCATCTCACTGGTGAGGATTTCAGTGGAGTTTGATATCAACATGGAAAAACATGTTTGATGCAGAAGCAAACTGACCATGAGGTAGAAGGAAGATTTTATGCATCATCTCATTTTCTTCCTGCCTTTTTTTACATCTCAGTAGCACACACTGATGTTGTCAGGGTGGGTATGATCTCAGTGCTTGGGTCATTTGATGCTTTTTTTTTTTGATGCTGCTGGGTCATTTCTTGTTTGTTTTCCTGGGACCCAAGTGATTTACATGCCTCTTTGCAGAACTGGGCCTTGAGATGTTCTCTCAGAGCACAGCCACACATGCCACCACCCCAACATCTTATAACCCCTTGTGTAGAAAAATATTTCCTTTTCATTGTAGTAGCAAAACTGAAATTTCTGAGAGGATTGATGGTGTGAAGTGCCAGACTCCCACCCAGATATATAAGAGTTGAGCATGTTATTTTTTTTTTCTGAGACCCTTTTTGGTAAAGTCCTTGCTGTGTGTCTGCTGATTGCAGGGTGGAGAGGAGGCAGCTGGAGCTGGGATGGCTTCCTTGGTGGCCATTCTTGTTGGTGGCTTTGAAACCTTTAGACATTGACCCAGAGCTCCTCTGCTGGGAAAAATCACTGTACAAAGCCAGGCTGGCATGTAGTACTCAAAAGGGGGGGGATGCTGAGGTCCATCCCTGTTTTTCCTGGATAACTGAGTCTCCCCAGAGTGTCTGTGGGGCTTGAAGGTAGTCCAGCGTTGAGATGACAGCTTTGTCTCCCCACCCTGCTGCCTTCCAGGGCTACATCATCCATGGAAGAGGTTTGCACCATGGATGGTGAGATCCCTTCTGGTTTTAAGCTGGACTCCTGATCTTCAACACTCAGGTCCTGTGTGCTCAATGTGCTCCAACTCTGGTTTGGTATCAGGGCCTGAGGATTAGAAGCAGAGTTTGGCCCCAGGATGTTGTCTCCCTTTGGGTAACATCAAGGGATTGTGACCTGGAGATCCTTGAAAGAGTTTTGAATCCCAGGGTAGGAATGAAATAAAAAAAAGAAGAGATTGTTTCATCCCCCCCAACCAGCAGGAATGAAATTCAACAGAGGGAGGGTAAGCTCTGTCAGCATAGAATTTAGCCAGGTGGCTGGAACATAAATATCTACAAGGATGGATGGAAAAGGCTGGAGATGCTGTCCTGCCCATAAGACCATGGTGTCCTGGTTAGTAGAGCAGCTATCCACATGTCTGTGCACATGCATGCTCAGTAATTAAACCAACAGTCCACAATTGCCCAAATCACAATCACAGAATGGTTTGGGTAGGAAGGGACCTTTCAAGGCCATCCAGTCCAACCCCTGGGATATCTGCAACTGGATCAGGTTGCTCAGAGCCCCATCCAACCTGACCTGGAATGGTTCCAGGGATGGGGCATCTCCCACCTCTCTGGGCACCTCATTTCAGTGAAACTTGCCCCTAGTCTGGTTAAGTTTTTGCTTTCTCTGATGTCTTTCTGTGTTCTCTTCTCCCACCCAGATGGTCCCCTCTCTATTTTTGGAAGCCACTGTAGATGCAGTGAAGCTCTGGCTTGGCTGTAGCTTGGACCTGGAGAAGGTTGACAAAGTTGTTTTTCCCTGCAGACATCTGGTGTGTGGGGATCACTGAGGCAAGCTGCAAAATTTAGAATCCTCTTACCAGAGCCCCAAAGCTCAACCATGTTTGGATGGAGGGGGTGGTTTCTACCTTGAATTTCTGATTGAAGGAAACCTTAAGTCCTGGGGACTTAGGAAGCTGAGGGTCCCAATTAGAAGTGCATACAAGGTTTGATGAGCACCCAGGCTGCCTAGGGCTCTCTTGGACTTGGAACCATGTCTGTTGAAGGGTGATCCTTATCCAGGTGGTGACAGATCCCATCCAGCCTGGACCTTTGCTGGGATTCCCTTGCAAATGCAGAGCTCACGTACAGTCTCAGGGGAATGAAATGTTCTGGCTTCAGCTTTGCTTTGAGGTTTTGAGGGAACACCAGCTCAGAATTAGGTTGGAGAAAAAAGGCGATCTGCATCACCATGTCCAAAGTTGTGTGGGCCAAAGGCAGGAGGGTGAAGCCTCTTGTTGAGGTTTACTTGGTTGGCTTGAGGGGAGGAGGTGTGAAGGAGAAAAGTTGGTGAGAAGCCAAAAGGGGAGGTGGGAGACTAAAAAGTGGTGGGAAACCAGGAGGTGGTGGAAGGCTGAGCCAAAAGTTCAACTGAGGAGGAATTGAGGCTGAGCAAGCATGGAGGTCAGAAGCTGGTGGAGGGAGGCCAAAAGGTGATGGGAAACTGAGGAAGAGTTGAGGCTAAGTGAGTGTGGAGGCCAAAAGGAGGCTGGGAGATTAAAGAAGAATCTAGAAACTGGGGAAAAGAAGGAAATGCTCATTTTTCACCAGGAGAATCCTACAGGGATGCACATCAGTACCTGAGCTTTGCCACAGATTCATAAATGATCTGGAAAGAGGTGACCAGGGAGATGCCAATATTCCCCCCCCCCCTTCGTGGAGTTTTTTAGGTAATTAAAACCACAGAGAGGTGGGGAAATATCTCAGCATCACCATGGAGACAGTCCCTGTCAGAAAGGCAAATTGAAGGGTAGAAGATGTTAGGATGAAGGTTGAGAAGAAAAGGAGAACTTGAGACATGTGGCTGGACTTGATGGTGCAGGACCATCCTGGATGAAGTCCATCCCAGTGCAGAAGGAGTGATGGAGGAAAAATGGAGCAGCTGTGGTCAGAGGAGAAACTCAACACATGAAGTCTTTTAGGGCTATAAAAAAAAGAACAAACCAACTTCTCCTTGGAGGTTTCATATGGGCAGAAATCTCAAACCATGACTGGTGTGGAGAAGAAGAGCAGGGAATGGTTGCTTCATAATCTCATTCTAAAAATGAAATTATATGGCAACAGGTTTAAAGCAGGTAAAAGGAATTAATTTTTCACATGGTGCATGATGAAGTTGGGGAGCTTGTTGGCACCAAAGGTAGAAAAAGGGTCTGCAAAGCAATGAGATGAATTCAAGGCTCAGTGATGGCTCTGGGATTCAGATGTCTCTTCTAAGCCTCAAAACCTCTCTCATAGGTGGATGGATGCTCAGCAGGAGAAGGAAGCATCTCCATCTGTTCCTACCTTTCTGTGCATGTCTCCTGCATATCCAATGTCAGCCACTGTTAAAAACAAGATCTGGGTTTAAACAATCATGTCTTAAGGGGTTTCTTCCCATTGTGCAGACCTTAGTTGGTGTGTTGTGGGCCCATGCAGGTTGCCCATTTCATGCTGTCCTGCAGTGTGACACAGTCCTTCTGGTGGTCCCTTGTGTCCTGGAGGTTTGGTCACACCTTGCTAAGGCTCTGAGGCTCAACTCTTCCAGCTAATTCCAGTCTTCTGCTCATCCTTTTAAAATCTCTATTGATGGGAGCTTCCTGTTCAGCTTCTCTTACTTCTGCTGGAGAGCACAGCTTGGAGATGAGGAGAAGGAAGGGGTTGGTGACACAAAACATTCTGGTTCTGAATAAAGCTACTGCTGGACCCAGTGAGGTGGTTTGAGTGCCATGTTGGTCATCCTGCAAGCTGGAGGTCAGTAAAGGGTTTGACCTTAGGTGTAAAGGAGTTTCTGAGGGTGTTCACCATTGTTCTTGAGCTTTCAGTTTTGCTTTATTACCAAAAAAAGGAGCAGAGAGGGATTTGCCAGTTCCATTGTCTGGAAGCAGAATTAGCTCAGTGTTGGCCCTGTTTGAAGCCCCTGCCAAACTCAAAGGACCTGATTCAGTATTCACTTTGTTTCAGCAATTAGCAAGACAGAAGAGCATCTGGCATGCAAATTGGACACCAGGACACATGCCCAATGTGAGGTCCTGGGCTGGCAAGCAACAGTTTAAAACAAACAAACAAAAATATCTCTTTCAGTCAAGAGCTCTGCTTTCTGGGTTGTCTCCAAATGCCTCTACATTGACACAATACATGATTTTTTTTCTTGTGGTGTCCCTCCAAAAGTGGTCTGAGTGGCAAGAAAAGCTGCTCTGCTCCTTGCATCATCATTGATTGACAACTTGTGGTCCCATCTGGGGGTAGCCACCTCTTGTGTCACTGCAGCATGGTGCAACCTTGCTCTAAAACCAAACCTGCTCATCCTTAGAAGAACTTGTGACTGTCTGAGGAGCATCGGAAGGAACAGGTGTTCAGCCTGGAGAAAAGGAGGCTGAGGGAAAGATTAGTGGGCTGGATCAATGGGCTAAGGTTTATTATATGAGGTTCAACCAGGCCAAGTGTTGGGTCCTGCACTTGGTTCACACCAACCCCAGGCAATGCTCCAGGGTTGGGGCTGGAAAGTGCCCAGAGGGAAAGGACCTGGGGGTGTTGGTTGATTCATCTGAATATGAGCCAGGGTGTGCCCAGGTGGCCAAGAAGGCCACCAGCATCCTGGCGTGTGTCAGCACTGTGTGGGCAGCAGGAGCAGGGCAGGGATTGTCCCCCTGTGCTGGGCACTGGGGAGGCTGCACCTGGAATCCTGGGCTCAGTTCTGGGCCCCTGAGGACAAGAAGGACATTGAGGGGTTGGAGTGGGTCCAGAGAAGGGCAACAGAGCTGGGGAAGTGTCTGGAGCAGGAGTCTGCCCAGGAGCAGCTGAGGGAGCTGGGGGTGTTGATCCTTGAGCAAAGGAGGCTGAGGGGAGAGCTTCTGGCTCTCTGCCACCCCCTGATAGGAGGTTGGAGCCAGGGGGTGGGTGTCAGTCTTTTCTTCCAAGAAACAAGAGATGGGACAAGAGGAATTGACCTGGAGGTTTAGATTGGAGCTTGGGAACAATTTCTCCCTGGAAAGGGTTGTCAGGGCCTGGCCCAGGCTGCCCAGGGTAGGGGTGGAGTCCCCATCCCTGGAGGGCTTTCAAAGCTGTGGAGATGTGGTGCTGAGGGCCATGGGGCAGTGGTGGCCTTGGAAGTGCTGGGTTAAGGGATGGGTTTGATGATCTTCAAGGTCTTTTCCAACCCAAATGATTCTCTGAGTCTATAACTGTCTAAGGTGAGGTTGATCCATCAGTGGTTGCTGGTTGGAGTTGTTGGGGTTGGGTGACAGAGGTTGGTGGTTGTCCTGCTCTCAGGTGTTATGACACATTTGGTGGAAAAAAAGAGAGAATGGGTGGCTGAAAAAACAAGCAGGTTTTGTAGGTCCTTGCTCAGCAAACCAACAGTTGATTTCTTGTCTTGGGGGTTTCCAGGCACTCTTCTGCATTGAGTTTTGCTGGAAAAGGGAAAAGGTGGAGAAAATGAAATTTTCTATTCCTTCCTCTAATTTTTTTTCTCTGAAGCTTCTGTAAAGACTTCTGGAAGGTCAGCATCAGTTTCTGCTGGGACATGATGGACTCATTTCTCTTTCCCCTAGATGTTCCTGTAGATAACATTGGCTCCAGACCTTAATGCCTTACATACAGCTGTGTGAGTGGCCAAGATGCTGATTTTGGATTTTGATGGCCTGGCCAAGCCTTCTGCTGTCCCCACACCTTGGCAGAGGAGCATTGCCATCTGCTGCAGCACCCACCCCCTTGGCCTTGTGTCAAAGGGAGTTGCCAAGCCAAGAGGGAGGTGGTGGGGTGGGTAGGATGGGATGTGGCCTCAAGAGGGCTTGGAGGCAGGTCCCATCCTACCTCCTCACTCCCATTTTCCCTTCTTTTCCCTGTCTCTTTGTGGGGGATGTCCCAGCACATCGTGCCCTCCACAGATGGGCTTTGACTTTGGCCACCACCCAGGCTTTATCTGCTGGGGCAGGTGGAGATGGGAGGAATTCAGAGCCTCTGAGACCAGCAGTCAGCCCTTAAGCATTTTCCAAATATTCCAAAGTGGGATTTAAGCCCGATAACTACTTTTTTGCCCCCCTCTTAAAAACAAACAAACAAATAGATTTCAGCTTGAGGAAACTTCAGCAGAACTTGGGAGTCTCTGATCCATCCCAAACCTCCTGAGTTAGGAGAACAAAAATCAAAGAGTGATAACAACCATCCTGCTCTTCCCCATCAGAGAGAGAGGAGGGGGCAAAGTACATGAGTTTGGAGGGGTTAGAATCTTGTAGCTTTGATGGGATTCATGGTAAAGAAATGTACTACTTCTTTAAGGCTTTGCCTGTAGCTAAATATAAGGGTGTACTGGCTCCACCCTGCTGCTTCATTAGGGCTTCAGGACTTTATTTTCTGGGATGTGTTTTGGCTTGATTTCTTCTTTTTTTTTTTTTTTTGATGACTCTCCACCATTTAATAACCCAGGGGTTAAATGAGTGGTCTTGGAGCATGCAGGCGAGAAACCTCCTAACGTTTTCCCCATGGAAAATTAAAGGTTCCACTCAGGGTTCCACTGATGCAGGGACTCACTCAGGGTGACTTTATCTTGGTCCAGCCCTGGCATCAGCCCTGGCATCAGAAGAGGGGTGAATTGAGGCCGCCCTGGGGCAGGAGCAAGGTGGGGAGAAGAGATGGGAGATGCCTCTTAGTTAAAATGAGCCCCATGCTGGTTCCACCAATCTGAAACTGGCCTGAGGTGGCATTTAAGTCCCTTCAGAGCTTTTGTCATTCTGCCTGGGTCAAACTTTGAGTAAGAGTGAAGTCCCTCTCCTCTGGGGGACTTTGGAGGAGCTGTAGGATGATTTCTAAATGTAGGTAAATCTCAGCCTAGATGTCCCTGGGCTTTTGGCAGAGGGTAGAAATTAAAAGATTGTTTTTGGCGAAACATCATTGAGCTGCAGCTGATGTGTTACTCATCTACACCTTTTCCATTTCCTAATGGAAGGGATTCAACATACACTGGCAAACAAATTCTTTATAGAGCAGGTAAAGTGTGTGTACAGAGGAGGAGTGCAGGTAGACAGGAGCCTCAGCATTTCTAAGAGATGGTAGTTCTCCTCTGGAAGCCTCAAGTGAACACCACTTCCCTGGAGCTGCCTCATTTAAATCATCTCTGCTTTATTTTGTCCTGGCCATTCTTTTCCAGCTGTCACATGAAGTGCCACAAAGACTCTTCAAGGGGGTTTCTTTCTGCTTCCCTCTTAATCCCAGCAACAGGCAGTGGTCTCTTTGTCCTGGGCTTTTTCTGATGGCTCTCACTGTTCAATTTGCTGGAGAGGAACCACTTTGTGGAACAATAGGACAATCAGTGCTGCAGCAGCTCAAGTGCTGCCATCCTTCCCTTGAAGAGGGATGAGGGAGGTGGGATGTGTTTTGGCCATGGGTGGTTAATGACTTTGAGGAAAAGCTTGACCAAAGTGTTCCTGGCTTGCAAAAATAGATGTTTGCATTTCATTTGCTCTGAAAATTGGTCAGGGTTTAGTGTGATCCTCTCCAGGAGTGGGATAAAACTCTGGTGTTCAGGTCTGGATTAGGGCTTGGAGTCTGAAACCAAACCTTGTGTGTCCAGGCCAGCAGAGATAGTGTTGCCTGACTTTCTTGGCCTTTTGAAGAGTAAGGTCCAACAATGGTCTTCCCATTGTGAGCAGTAAAATACCTCTAAAAAATGGTTTGGAGAAGCTCTCAGTGCTGTGGGTACCTCTCTGACAGCTCTGCCCTAGATAAGGACCTCCTGTGCATCCTTGGGTCTCCCTGCTTTGGACCAGGGGTGAAACAGGAGACATCCTGAGGACTCTCTAGTCTTTGTGTTTTCCTTTGGGGCTGTGGAAAGCCTCTTGTACCCCCATTGCCTAAAATACCTACAGCTCCAAATACCCTAAAGGTGCTGCACTGTGAGTTTCTCTTTGTTTCTATCAGTTCAGAATGGCTCTGGGACAACCCTTTTCTTGATGCATTAGGGGAAAGGAGGTGTAAAGGTGGAGTTTGAGGGACTTTTGAGGAACCCCTTCATGCATTGCCTATGATTTCGTTCTCATCCATCTTTCTGGCCCTGGATGTCATGTGAAGGCACCAAGAGCATGTGCTGGAGGGAGCTCAATCCTGGGGATGACCCAAAAAGCAGGTGGAATTGAGCTTTTCTGGAGGTACTTAAAAGAAATAATCCAGTGGGAACTGTTAGTGAATGCTTTAAAAGTCATCAATAACAAGAAGGAAAAGAATGTTTCAAGTAAAGGAGAAGTAAATTTTGATTTTTAAACATGCACTATGCACACAGAAGCATGGGATGATTGCTCCTGAGCCTGCTTAATCCCAAAGCTTGATCCTTACAGTGAGTGCTGTCAGAAGTTGTCTTGCATCATTATTTTTTGGCCTGGGCTGTATTTCATCTGCAGTCATGCTACCTATTCCCTTTGCTTGTTCTTTAGCTTTCTTGAGTCCTGTTGGAGTTTCTCAGAAGGTTTTTTGTGTCCTTGAAGCCTCACTAAAACTTCTTGGAGGCCCCAACTTGATGGATGGAAAAGAAGTTAAAATCCCTGTGCAAAGTATCCCCTGGGAATTTGCATGGCCAGTGAACACATCTGTGTTTTCCATGAAGTCTGAAAGAGGCTGAGAGAGTTTGGGTTGTTCAGCCTGGAGAAGAGAAGGCTCCAGGGAGACCTTAGAGCACCTTCCAGTGCCTGAAGGGGCTCCAGGAAAGCTGGGGAGGGACTTTGGACAAGGGCACGGAGGGATGGGATGAGAGGGAATGGCTTTAAACTTAAAGAGGGGAGATGGAGATGAGATGTTAGGAGGAAATTCTTTGGTGTGAGGGTGCTGAGCCCCTGTGCCAGGTTTCCCAGAGAAGCTGTGGCTGCCCCATCCCTGGCAGTGTCTCAGGTCAGGTTGGATGGGGAATGGAGCAACCTGGGCTGGTGGGAGGTGTCCCTGCCCATGGCAGGGGGTTGGAACTATATGATCTTTAAGGTCCCTTCCAACCCAAACCATTCTGTGATTTCCTGGTCTCCATATCATCTCTAGGGGTGCCTTGCTTGTGTCTGGTATTTTTCTGGAACAAAACCTATTTGTTAGGACATCTGCAGGGAAAGCTCAGAGTAGTTAATATTGATCCTGACCAAAATTCCCATCATGATCCCATCAGGAAAGGTGCATGAACAGGAGGGTTGTTTCCCTTCAGTGGTGTGTCCCACACATTCTGTAGACCTGAGCACGTCTGGGAATTTTGTCTTTCTCCCCCAGAGTTACTGCTCCTCTATTGATGTCCAAAATTTCCACTTGCTGCCTGGACAAGATTTCCATGTGGGAAAAGATGTTTCTTGAGAAACATCAGTTTATGAGCTCCAGGGAAGGGAGGTAACACCAGTGTGTCTCAGTCACAAAGGACAGGGATGTCATTAGGAGCTGGACAGGAGCTCAGGGCTTGATTCTTAACCTTGGGCACAACTTTTCTTCCAGATGGCACTTCCCCCCCCAGTAAAACCCCTCTCCTGAGGTGTCTCTCCCAACCATTTGAGATGGGATCTCTTTTGTTGTGTCCCTGTCCAGTGCCTGAGGATCAGTGGTGCTGCCCTTGCTTGGAGCCATAAATCACCTGCAAGCCAAACACTCCACAGTGGCATAAAATTTGTGGTCTCATTGACCATCAGAAGACCTCTATCCAGTGATGAGGATTTCCTCATTCTGCAGTAGTGTGTGTTAATCCCAGTGGAACATCCAGTCTTTCCTGAAGCTCCCACAAGTCCTTTGTCAAGGAGTTCTGCAGAGCCACCATCTGCTGCAGGGAAGTCACCTCTGTCTGCTTGGCTTGAACCTCTTGCTACCTTCATTTGGTGGCCTTAGGGGACAGAAAGGAGCCTGGAGGTAATCATAAGGTGGTAGAGTTGCCCATTAAAGTTGACCCAGTTGATGGCTTGAAGAATTGGTCTCCTCCAGGCATCCCATTAGAAGGGAACTGGGAGGGAACAGAGTTTTAGGGACTCACTCTGTGTACTGAGAACATCATGGGAGATCTTGTGGCTTTCCTAGGGTAAAAGAGGTGGGTTGGGGAAGGGAGCAAGTGAGGAAGGGGAAAATAACCAAGGTACAACCATCCTAACAACATGGTGTAGTTGTAGATGTCCCTGCTCACTGCATGGGCATTGGACAAGATGACCTCTGAAGGTCCTTTCCAACCCAAACCATTTGATGATGACATGATTCCAAGTCCCAGTTTCAGTTCCAAGCACTGAAAGGGAGTGGTACCCCTGAATCCAGGTGAGATGGACTGTAGCTGCCTGGTTTATTTTTCCGGGGACCTACACTATGCTTCTCATCTGGACAAAGCCATGGGGAGCATCAGCATCCTCCCAGACCTCTTTTCCCCTTCATGGGCTGGGTAGCTTGCCCCATTTTCAGGCAGTGCTGGCTACATAACCATTGCAGATGGGACCATAGGTTCCAACTTTGCTTGGAGCCTTCTGCAGATACCTGGTGGAGCACAAAGACCTCACCAAGATGGCTTACAACTGGTCTACACCAAAGTGGTCTACAAGTTGCACTTCTTCCAGGGCACTGGAAGGTGATGCTGCTCCAGGACCAGGCTCTTGCATGCCTCATGTTCCTCTTGAAATGTAAATCTCAATTCTTGTTTGCTCCCCAATGTGACCTACAGTTCTTCAAGCAGGATCCCTTAGGAGGTTGCCCAAAACCTCAACAGAGCCAAAGCTTGCCCTAAAAAGATGGTAGACTGAGATGAGGGGTGACAGGCAGATGGAACAAGCTGGAGGAGAAAATAGGGATGCTGAATTGACCATTGGAGATGCAGAGGTCCCACCATCCACACAAAGTAGCTTTAGAGATGTTGGGTGTGCATCTACGAGACTGCAGAAACTGCACAGATGTTCAGTGGTGGTGTTGGGAAATAATCATTAGGAGCAAACTGGAATGGGAACACCTGGAGGGACAGAGTTAAGGGTGATTATGCAGCCCAGCCCTGGTGTTTCTTGACTTGAAGAGAGCTGCACAGCATCATTTCATCAGAGCTTTATATCCAACTAATTGGCACACACTTGCATATGCAAATAAAGCCCATCATAAAGAGCAGAGAAAGATTTAAAGCTGTGCTTTCCACTCTCATGCCACAAGCCTCACTTTTCTGGTCAGTTTAATCTACTCCATCACCCTTTTCAGCATCTGGTGTTTGGAAGATATGCCATCTCTTTCAAAGAAGATGTGTCAGATGTGTATTAATTTTTTTTTTCCATTCCAAGCAGCAAAAATTAACAACCAAGGGTGGGGAACCCAGAGCCCTGAGGATCAGATGCAGTGCATGGCCAAGCAGTTATGTTGAGGTAACACTGAGATGTGTCATCTGCAGCCTGGGCTTGATCTCTGAAGCCTCTCTAGCTCTTGAAAAGGAACAGGTTTCCTGCCAGAGATACATGGTTTATGCTAAAATTGGAAGAAAAATTGTCTTTCTGTAGATAAAAGAGCATCTGTAGTAAATACCATTGAGATGTCACTCCCAGACTGAGCTTTCTAGAGCAAGGATGCTACAGGCAGTGGGTTTTAATTCAGAAGGTGAAGCTTAAGTAGTTTTAAGAATTTGAGAAAGCAGGTAGAGAGTCAATATTTTTATGTTTGAGGACAAGTTGGAAGCTCAGACTTATTTGCTGGTGACATGGAAGGTCACAGGTAGCTTGGGACATCTGGATGCTCCTCAACTGCTTTCCCCCCAAAACCAAATTTATTGGGATTGTTGTCTTGGGTGACTGTGATTTTTAAATCAGTTATATATCATACAATATGAAATTTTATGTGAGGGGGCTACGACCAGGTGTGTTAGAGCATCATAGTATCTCAGGCTGGTGTGGGTTGGAAGGGACCTTAAAGGCCCCAGAGGAGAGGCTGAGAGGGTTGGGGTTGTTCAGCCTCAAAAAAAGAAGAAGAAAAAGAGAAGGCTCTGGGGAGACCTTATTGTGGTCTTTCAGTTCTTCAGGAGACCTTAGAAGAAAGGTGGGGACAGAATTTAGCAGGGTCTGGTGCAGGAGGACAAGGGGTGATGGGTTTAAACTGAAAAAGGGGAGAGTCAGAGCAGATAGAAAGTAGAAATTTTTTAGGATGAGAGTGATGAGACCCTGACCCAGGTTTCCCAGAGAGGTGGGAGATGCCCCATCCCTGGAACCATTCCAGGTCAGGTTGGATGGGGCTCTGAGCAACCTGATCCAGTTGCAGATGTCCCAGGGGTTGGACTGGATGGCCTTGAAAGGTCCCTTCCCACCCAAATTATTCTGTGATTGTGATTTGTGCAGTTGTGGACTGTTGGTGGGTATTAAGGTTTAAAACAAATGAATTGTTTTCCCCCACCTGCCCAGCCCAATAATCCCAAAATTACTTTGAGGAGAAAGGGAAAGGTCTCACATCAGTAGCTGGTGCTCTGGTAAAACCCTGTCTATCGCAATATTTACTGTAAAGTCATGAGAGTGGCTTCTTTGCTTGGCTCCACAAAACAAAACCTGCTGGTGGTGAGCTCCCAGCTCTCTGTTTGATCCTTCCAGCCTTTTCTGTTTGAATTATTAATGCTGGGGAAGTGATCAGCACACAGCTCCTGTGATCTCCCTGGGTCTGTCTGTTTCTGAGACTCACCCTTGCTTAGCTCAGTGCATTTTCTTCTTTCCTTCCTCATGGTGGGGAGGTTGGGTGGGAACCTCCAGGTTGTTTCTCCACCTCTTTCTGATGAACCCAACCCTCTGTTTATTATCCACACCATCTGATCTCTTTGGATCTCCCAAATAGGTGGTGTTGGCACTGGGCAAGCCAGGAGGCTCCATGCCTCTGGGGCTGCTGCTCCAACAAATCTTCTTCTATGAAAATAGGAGTGGGGAACTGCAGGGACACTTGGAAGGCACATTTGGTGTAAGTGAAGGCAGCACTGATCATCCAGTTCCAACCCCTTTCCATGGGCAGGGACACCTCCCACCAGCCCAGGTTGCTCCAGGCCCCATCCAACCTGACCTGAGACACTGCCAGGGATGGGGCAGCCACAGCTTCTCTGGGAAACCTGGGACAGGGGCTCAGCACCCTCACACCAAAGGATTTCTTCCTAATGTCCAACATAAATCCTCTGGGATTGGGATTATCTTCTGGGATAAATCTGCCAGGGGTGGGACAGCCACAGCTTCTCTGGGTGACCTAGGCCAGGGGCTCAGCAACCTCACAGCACAGAATTTCTTCCTAAATTCTCAACTCAATCTCCCCTCTTTCAGCTTGAAACCATTCCCCTCATCCCATCCCTCCATGCCCTTGTCCAAAGTCCCTCCCCAGCTTTCCTGGAGCCCCTTCAGGCACTGGAAGGTGCTCTAAGGTCTCCCTGGAGCCTTCTCTTCTCCAGGCTGAACAACCCCAACTCTCTCAGCCTGGCTCCAGAGCAGAACTTCTCCAACCCTCTTTGTGGCCTCCTCTGGACTTGTTCCAACTTCTCCATGTACTTCTTGTGTTAAGGACCTTGGAATTAGAAGCATGAGGAAGACCTGCTGGTCCTTGTCTCTCTGGCTCTGCTTGGCAATGGGTTCCTGAAGCATCCCAGTCCTCATCCCAAAATTCAGACTGGTTTATCCTAGTATGTTGGAATGAAGTAGATGATCGTGGAGATCCAAAATCTCCCTGGAGTGGGTGTGCTGGCAGAGGTGGATGTGTACAGCCCATTTTGCTAAGGAGATATGGATTGCAAAGTAAGGAGGACACCTGCAGATGGCCTTGACCATATAACTGCTCCTTCTCACTACATTTTGCAAACTTCTCTCCAGCACTAAATCAGAACGTGTTATAAAAAATAGGAATAAACACAGAGCAGAGTTGGTGGAAAATGAGCAAAGACGTGAAATGCATATGCATGTTCCAGTACCCAAAGGAGCTGCAGGAAAGCTGGAGAGGGACTTTTTACAAGGCTGTGGAGTGATAGGATTAGGGGTGAGGGGTTTAATGATCTTTAAGGTCGCTTCCCACCTAACCCATTCTCTGATGCCCCAGCTGAGGGTGGAGCTTTGGGTAAATAAAGCTCACTTTAGGTTAACTTCATCCCTTTGGGTGAGAAAAGCTCTGTTTAGGTTCCTTTTTTTGGACAGTACCTTCAAGGAGGACCCATGCCTTGCCTTGGAAATCCCTCACCTACAAAATCTCTGGAATGCAGGAGTGAGTTTGCTAATGGTCCTGCCTCTTTTTGCCTTGCAAAAAGAAGATTTCTCTATTAAACCTTAGGGAAATTACCGATCTTGTTATCTAGCATCACAGTAATGAACCCCAGCAGGGTTACTGGAGAGATTTGGGCCCTGGCTTTGGAAAGCTGCGTTGTTTTTTTTTAATGAGAGCAATAATTTAAGCAAACAAATGAACAAAGAATTTCTGGAAATGAAAGGATGGGGTGAATGGGATGATTTGCTCATTTTCTCTTTTAATAGGAGCAGTGCAGTGAATAATTGTGTGATCGACCTCAGAAATCTATCTATGGGAAGTAGTCACAGGGGAGAAAAATAGACAGCCTGCCACCAACTCAGTATTAAAGTTATATTTTCTGGGTTTTTTCCACTGTTTTTGGGCCAGTCAGGGACTTTTCATGAGCAACCAGCATGGCAGAAATCTCTTTTTGCTTTGTAGCAGCCACCAAGCAATGAAAAGTCTGATGCTGATTTTAGCTGTAGTGGGTTTTGGTCCCAGTTTCCACTGGAATCATACTGGGGCAGATCCTTCCTGCTGCACTCATCCCACTGGACCAGGGCTATGGGTGGGTGATGTCCCTTTGTGTCTTCTACTCCATGACTGGGGCTTGTTTGTGATGGGGTCTGGTGGAAGAACCTCACCTTTGGTTCCATCACCACTACAAGGTGCTGGATGTTAAACCCCCAACTGGGTTTGGAGTCTGCAAACTCTCCATGGTCCATGGAACTCTGGACAAGTCCTGGAAGAGCCTGGAAGAAGGACAGAAAGATGCTGCCGGGAGTTGGGAGTTGATCCAAAAATAAACAAACCAGAAATACTGAGCCTTCAGGCTCAATCATCTGTTCCTCAAAAGACATTTTTGGAAGGGATCACTGTGCTTTTGTTCTGCCATTAGGCAAGTGAGAAGAGGACATTGTTTTCCTCCACTCATCTGTTCCCCTTATAGGGAAAGGAGGAGGACTTGGCCACCCCGAGCAGAGCATCTCAGGGGACCTCCCAAAACAAAGGGCCATGTGGAGAAAAGTGCTGTCATCCTGTTCCCATCACCCTCTTCCCTCCCTTCACCCCATTCTTGGCATGGCTGTGCCTGCCTGGGGCTGGGGTGTCACTGCCAGCCATCTGGGAGCATGGAGGGGTGTTCCTAACCCTCTTCCCTGGAAGCCCAGCAAGCTTCTCTTATCTCCTGGTTTATCTCATCCTGTAGACTTGGCAAGACAACCCTAGCGTTTGTCTTCTGCCAGGGAGGTGTGTTTGCCTTAGGATGCTGTTCACAGTGTCTGTGATGGTTCCAAGTAACATAGTATTCCTGAGGAACAGCATTGTGATGGTCCTGGATATGGACCAAAAGCTCTGTGGATGCATCCATCCCAGTGTAGTTTCTCTCCCACATGCTGCAGGCTTCCATCCTTAATCTGCTGAAATGTTGGAGAACATCTCCCAAAGCTGTGGTCTGCATGACCTTTGTGTTAGCTCCCCAAGCCAGGAATACAGGGCTGGCACATGGAGCTGGGATGGGTTTTTATTGGATTATAACTTATATAGTTTTTTTACAAAAGACTGCACTAACACCAACCTGTCTTCTTTTGTCCAGGATCCAAGACTGACCCTGCTGAAAGCCCCTGGGATACTGAACTCAGTAGGAGTGGAGACCACTTGACTGCACTCAGCACCTTTCAGGATCAAGTCCTAGGTAATTATTCTACTTTTCTGCCTGGATAATGGGTGAAATTTAATTTTCTGGGATATGCAGAGCACCTGAAAGGACCTTCTGAGTTGTTCATCCCACTCCTGAAGGTTGTCACTTTGTAGGTCACTGGCTTGACACTACCATAACCACCACTGTTCCCTCAAAAATCAAACAATGTCTCTCCTTTGCTGATCACTGAATGGTTTGGGTTGGAAAGGACCTCTAGAGGCCATCTGGTCCAACCCCCTACACTGAGCAGGGACACCTGCAACAAGGTCAGGTTACTCAGAGCCTCATCCAACCTGACCAGGGATGGAGAATCTCCCACCTCTCTGGGCAACCTGAATTTCTGGGTCACTGTTCCAGCAGTGGTCATCAGCTTTTCAGCTTGTGAAGTTCTCCTGAACTTAACTTGCAGAAAAATAAAATAAAAAAGAGTTTTTCACTCCTATCAGAAGTAATCAAAGGCTGAAAATACCAATGTTTGTTGGGGAGGATGCCTGTCTAGGTCAAACTTGTAAGGTCTTAAAACCTCCAGCTGCAGGAGCTTGCTTTTTAAAATGCTTCTAGGCACTATTTTCTGCAGAAAAAGAAATTGTGAGACTTTTTTCACCGCAGCTATGTTCTCTTCTCCAAACCTGGCCTGGTTGTTGTAGGCAGCAGGTGCCAGGACTTGCCGGGTGATGGGCCCGGACGGTGCTCGCCCCACCTGTGCCCAGTTGGGGCTGGCCCAGGTGCGCATGCCCGGATTTGGCAGGGTGTGGTTCCAGAGCCAGGCAGATCGAAGTTAGTTCTCTGATACTAACCCAAACCAACACTAGCTCGATTGACTCTGTTCGCAAACCGAGCTCGCGCCCACGGCGAGATTCATCTCACGCAACAGGTTGTTGTGCCTTGGAGAAAATTCCTCATGATTTTTCAATATTTGCTCCCAGGTGGATAGATGGAAATCAAAGAGCCTTAGAACCAAGCAGTGCTCTGCTCTGTATCCTCATGGAGATGCAATGTCAGCCCAGTTCCTTGCCCTGTGGGCAGGATTTGACCCAAGATTTATTCTTCCAGCCTGGCAAATACATCTTGAACTTGAGTAATGAGGATCCTGGGCATGATTTTAAGAGGAGTAAGAAGGAAGCCAGGAGGATGCTGTAGGTATTACTGTGGAACACTGAAGATGAAGGATTTCCTGTAGGGTTGGCTTCCTGAGCAAGGTTATATTCCTTACAAAGTTCTCTACATCCATAAAACCACCCACCAACAGATTTTAGTTTTGAGCTCCATTTGCCAGATTTTTTTGTTTGTTTCCCAGTAAATTGGTTAATAAAAAACAGTTTCCCCACTGGTTTTGGTGGAGGTTAAAGCCCAGCAACCCGGATTGGGCTGGGGTTGGCCACTTTCCCAGAGCATCCTTCTGACCTTTTGGGAACAGAGGGCCATTCTCCATCCCTTGCAGCTCTCTGGGGTGACATTTTCAGGACCCAGGCCTGAGGATTTTTGACTGACTTGTTTTCTGTTTTGACAGTCTGCATTGCAAATATTCTAGACACAGTGTTGTGCAGGGGCTTACAAGAAAAATAATGAATAATAATAATAATAATTCACCCCATACCCTTTTGGATCTTGTGGTGGGAGGGCTAAGCTCACGTTTCCAATGGGGAAGGAGAGGACACAGCTGGTGGAACAGGCTCAGGAAGCGCAGGAGGGGAAAAGAAAGAAGAAATGTGTTCAGCACTGGGGCTCAGGGGGGTATTTTTCCCCATCCGCTCTGAAACTGTGGGCCTGGGAGGTTTTTCTCAGTGCTGAAGCTCATGTGTTCTGCATTTCAACCGCTGCTGTCAAAGCCCAGAGAGCAACTAAAAAATATCAGGATTCAAAAGGATGGTTTCCAGTTGACCAGAGGGCAGTGTAAATCCTGGGGGAGGAAATAACCCACCAAACATCCACCAGCCCTGGGTTTGTGTCCACTATCCTGGGGCTGGTGGTGGGTTCTACTAGGACCTACAACTTGGTGGCAGATCTGACTAGGACATGCAACTCAGTGGCAGTGTCAGGCAGGCAGCTGCCTGCCTCAGCATCCCCAAACCTTCTGCAAACAGCCTCCTCTCCCCAGTAAATTTTTGTGCTCATACAACAGGATCAGAGACGGATTTGATCTGGGTCAGCGATTAGGAGGATCAAGAGGTTGCTTCAGGTGAGCATGGTAGGAGAGCAAACATCTGCCTGTTGAGGAGCCTTGGGCTTGGAGGCACCTCCTAAACCCTTGCAACACATCTTCAGCTGTGGGCTGATCTCCCCTGCTATAAATTCAGAAGATTTAGGGAGGCAACACCCCCGAGGAGCATCAAAGGGAGAGCGTCCCCACCGCCGTCCCTCGCAAAGTCCCCCCCAGGTTTCGGCGCGGCCGATTGCTCTCCGATGTGTTGGAACTTGAAAATAAGGATAGATAAAGGCAAAATGTTCTGGGAGGGCTGCCAAGCCAAAGGCACTGAATTATTAAGAGATCTGTATCTGGATAACAGATTTGTGCTGTTTAAAAACTTTTGAGAGAAAATACAGGGGGCTTGAAGGATCAGCACAGGATCACTCTAAGAAATCGAGCTCTCCTATTTTACATTTGATGGATTTTGTTCTTATTGTTTCAATAAGAGTAATATTTTTTTCCCCCAGCAAAGCCATACATAAGGGTTTTATTTGCTGGAATATGAACCTGAAATGATCAGCCTCTGTTGGTTTTTTTTTAAGGCACTTTCCAAGTCAGTTGGTGTTTGGAGAAGGTACAACGATCCATCAGAGTGAGGCTTAGGGATGAAATAATTAGAAATCACACAACCGTGGCAGAAGAAGATTAGTGTTAAAATTAAAGCCATAAAGTTGTTTTTAGATGAGGCTGGAATCTGAGCAGGGATGTTATATTGTGCTGTGTTGCTTTAGCAAAGGTGAGGTGAGAAGTGGGAATTGCCTGTGTTGGGTGGTGGTGTGATGGAAATGCCATCACTAATGTTCGAAGGGGGATGATCTGTGAGGTAATTTTCAGGGAAATCCATAGAGAATGGATGTAAAACCACCATGGATGATGCTGAGCTGCTAGAGGAGCTGAGTTGGGTGCTGGGATCTTCTTCCCACTCCCTGGGAGTGTCCTGTAAGGTTGGTGTGCTCCTAATTGATTTTTTTTTCCCAGTGCTGTACTGGTCATCTGCCCACCTTGCATTCAGAAACTGGTATGGTGGGTGTGAGATGGTCTGCACCCACACATGGGGTGACTACAAGTCAGAGGTGCTGTCCCAGGATCTGAGCTGGGTCTTTGGCTTCAGATGACACCATTAGATGACCATGCAACTCCACCTCATATATCACCTGGAATTTCTTACACGTGAGTAGGAGTGAATTCTTCAGCAGGAGGGTGGTGAGACTCTGGAACAGATTGCCCAGAGAAGCTGTGGCTGCCCCCTCCCTGGAGATGTTCAAGGCCAGGTTGGATGAGGCTTTGAGCATCCTTGTTTGGATGAGAGGTGTCCCTGCCCATGGCAGGGAGCTTGGAGTATAACAGAATCCCAGAATGTTTAGGTTGGAAGAGACCTCCAAGATCATCCAGTCCAACCTTTGACTAACACCACAGTCAACTACTACACCATGTCCTTAAGGACCAGGTCCAAATGCCTTTTAAATGCCTCCAGGGATGGTGACTCCACCACTGTCCTGGGCCATTCCAATGCCTGAGGAGATGATCTCTAAGGTCTCTTCCAACCTCAGCCATTCTGTGATTCTATGATTCTCTACAAGGAGGGCAACAAAGGTGATCCCAGGGCTGGAGCACCTCTGCTATGAGGACAGGCTGAGAGAGTTGGGGTTGTTCAGAGAAGAAAAAGGTCCAAGGAGACCTTGGTGTGGCCTTTCAGTACATAAAGGGGGCCTAGAAGCAAGATGAGGGGTCCCTGCAGTGCTGAGTCCAGTTCTGGGGTCCCCAACACCAGAAGGACATGGAGCTGTTGGAGTGAGTCCAGAGGAGGCCATGGAGATGCTGGGAGGGCTGGAGCAGCTCTGGAGCCAGGCTGAGAGAGTTGGGGTTGTTCAGCCTGGAGAAGAGAAGGCTCCAGGGAGACCTTATTGTGGCCTTTCAGTATTTAAAGGGGACCTAGAAGAAAGATGGGGACATTTTAGCAGGGCCTCTTGTGATAGGACAAGGGGTGATGGGTTTAAAATGAAAGAGGAGATTCAGACTACATCTAAGGAAGAAATGTTCTGTAGGTGGTGAGACCCTGACCCAGGTTGCCCAGAGAGGTGGGAGATGCCCCATCCCTGGAACCATTCCAGGTCAATTTGGATGGGGCTCTGAGCAACCTGATCCAGATGTCCCTGCTGACTGCAGGAGGGTTGGATTAGGTGGCCTTGAAAGGTCCTTTCCCACCCAAACTGTTCTGTTTTCTGTGATGGGGGCTGTATTGTATCTGGAAAGTGTGTAACTCAGTGGGACCGCTCAGCTAGTGTCTTCTCAGAGCTACATCTCCCTCTGCTGCTGGTCTTCATCCACATTAAAACATTAGTTTCCAAGGGACCTCTTCTGATTATCACCATGCCAATCAAGCCTGTCACAGGGTGTCTTGTGTTTTGGGGACAGGGACATATCGCATGTGCCATGGTTTATGTGCTGAGGACACAGAATGGCTGAGGGTTTGCTTCTTGCTGTGGGGATGTGCTGGCAGTATCTCCTTCATGTGATGAACTGGGGTTCAAGGATCTGCCACCACACTGACTGGGGGATGGATTTTTGGGAAAGGAGCCAGAAATCTGTCCCATTTGGTGTGTGAGGACTCATAGTGTGGCTGGAGTAGTGGGGAGAGAGGGACAAGGAGTCTCCAGCCCTGGAGAAGGACCTTGGAGTTTTGGTGGCTACCAAATTCTCCATGGGACAGCAATGCGCTCTTGTGGCCAAGAAGGCCAATTGTGTCCTGGGGTGCATGAAGAAGAGTATGTCCAGCAGATCCAGGGAGGTTCTTCTCCCCTTCTGCTCTGCTCCAGTGAGACCTCAACTAGAGCATTGCATCCAGTTCTGGGCTCCCCAGTTTAAGAGGGACAGGGATTTACTGGAGAGAGTCCAACAGAGGGTTGGGAGGATGATGAAGGTCTGGAACATCTGTCTGATGAAGAAAGACTGAGAAACCTGGGGCTTTTTGGTCTGGAGAGGAGAAGACTGAGAGGGGATCTAATTAATGTGTATAAATACATGAGACCTGGGGGTCAAGAAGGAAGGGACCCCCAGGTTCCTGGGGACAACCTCTTCTCACTTGTGCCCTGTGATAGGATGAGGGGCAATGGATTCAGGATAGAGCACAGGAAGTTCCACTTCAACAGGAGGAAGAATTTCTGTACTATAAGGGTTACGGAGCCCTGGAACAGGCTCCCCACAGAGGTTTTGGAGTCTCCTTGGAGACTTTCAAGACCCATCTGGATGCATTTCTGAGTTACCTGCCCTAGGTTTGCTCCTGAGGTGACAGGTGAGTTGGACTCAATGATCTTCAGAAGTCCCTTCCAACCCCTGACATTCTCTGATTCTGTGGTTTCTGTGGCAGGGATGATTTTTTTTTACCCCATGGAAGGAGAGGAAAAGGTTAATTTTTTTTTTCTTTTCCTCCCTTATTTTGTTTTTTGTTGGTTGTTGGTTTTTTTTTAGAAAAAAAGGAAATAAATGAACCTACCTCACCCTAAGGGGACTGCACAGATCTGTCAGCCCTTGTTGGTTGGGGTAGGCAGCTGGGATGCTTTAAGGAAGTCACCCATGGGAGGGAATGTGTAGGGACATGGGTGGGGGGGACCTGGCTGCTTGCCCAGGGCTGCAGGCAGGGAGGGGAGATGCTGTCCTGGGCTATATTTGGAGAACCCAAGTTGTGACATTCTCTGCAGAGCGATGGGGACTTGGGATGGATTAATCTTACCCAGGGTTGGAATAAAAGATCTGCAGGAAAGCCTGGTTTGGGGGTTGAAAACTGAGCTCTGGGGTGAAGAAGGACATCTCAGACCTTCTCCCATGTGTCTTGGGTCCTTCACTATTCCAAGGTAACCAGGTTCCTCCTGGCTTTGCTGGAGGACCACATTGGGGTGGTATTGGATTCCTTGCATCCCAGCAGAGAAAGGAGGATGGGAAGCAGACTTGAGATGGGTTGGAAACCTGGATTCTCCTGGCTCCTTCATCTGTGTTTCTGTGCTGCCTGGGGCTCCAACTGGGTTGGGCTGATGTCATGGCAAGACTTCCTCTCACAGGCAGAAGACTTGTGTGGTGTCTGGGGGTTGATTTGATGGTGTGCAGAAGGCTTTGTTGTTTCCCTTCCCCTTGGCTGGCACAGCTCTCTCCAAGCAGGGGGGGTCTCAAAGGCAGTAGGAGCAGCTTCTCCAGGATGACCCAACCTTGTGTGGGTGTTTTAGTACTGCTTTGGAATTAATCTTCAAAGGACTCTATGGAAAGGGCCAATATTTTAAATTTCTTTGGGAGCTGGTTGTGGTAAAAATTCAGTTTCATGGGGTGGAGCCATAAAGTCAAAGCAAAGCAGAAGCAGAGAATCAGGGAGGCTGGGAAAGGACCTTGAAGATCATCAAATCCATCCCTTAACCCAGCACTGCCAAGGCCACCACTGCCCCATGGCCCTCAGCACCACATCTCCACAGCTTTGAAAGCCCTCCAGAGATGGGGACTCCACCACTGACAACCAGTCAGGCCCTGATGTAGGAAACAGGTGCCAGGAATTGCCAGGTAATGAGCCAGGCAGGTGCCCAGTCTCACCTGTGCCCAGTTAGGGCTGGCCCCACTGAGCATGCCCAAGACCTAGGGCCAATAAAAGGTGAGGCTGGGTATAGCCAAGCAGCTCATTCCTGAGCAGGTTTGGTGCTAGGCTGGTTACAGTTAGTCCCTGCTGCTAACTTAGATCACCAACGGCTCCTGATCCTTTGCTTTGGTATCGAGCTCGCACTCTTGACGACGTTCAGTTCCAGCAACATCTGGTGGAGAATGCGGGCATAGACCTTCAGTCTAAGCCCCCTCTCTGAGCGATCGAGAGCGAATTCTTCCGCGAATCTTCACTCAACGACTCGGGTAAGAAGATCTATTACCCTTTTTCTTTCTCTACTACTTGACCTAGAAAGGATTAAGGACTAAAAAATGGGATTGTCTGCTAGCTCCGCTGTTAATGAAAACCAGGTGGCAGCAGCGGAGGAGCGAGGACTCTTCCCCGCCTCTGCAGCCGCTTGGGATCTTTGGAAGGAGGTCGGCAAACTGCTACTAAACCTCCATACCCAAGAAGTGGCGAGAGAATTAGCCGGACTAGACGATACATGGGGGGTGGTGGCTGACTTCCTAAAGGATATAAAAGTCGTAGCAGAGGCTTCGCTCGCTGGCGCTGAGCCGCCTCTGCGGGGAACCACAGCACGTCCCCCAAAGGAATCACCTGCTGTGGTCCCCTCGGCACCACCCCTTGAAGAAGAGGCCCCCAAACAAGCGTATTTGGGTCTGAATAACGACAAGCCGGCCATAAAGGGCGTGTCCGGCAAAACCCACCAGTCTGTGGCCGAGCTCCTCTCGGACATCGGCCCAGACGAGGTGGAGAAACACCCTGAAAATGACGGGGTAGAGCCGGCAGCTGGCGGCCCATCTAGCTGCTGCCAGGGTCTACCCCTGCCGCTGCCCTCATCGCCCAGAAAGGCTAAAAAGAATAAAGCGGCTACCCAACCGGCTACATCTTCCGGTTTAGAAGAAAAAATATCGGCCCTTCAAGATCAGGTCCCTCGGGCCATGAAATCTATGGAGCAGCGGATACTTAACGTTGAACGGTGCTCGGCTTTTGGGGAGTATAGAAACCCACCCACCCTCTCCGACAATGAAGAAGATGATGTCCCACCGCGACCACGACCAAGCACTGCCACCGGACGACCGGGTCGCTGGTCCGATATCATCCGGGATGCCATTCTGGAGGGGGATTGGGAGCCGAGCACTGTCGTGTGCCCCGTCCTTCAGATGAACAGCGGCCTGCCTGTCTTTGAGCAGCATTCCTGGAAGACTTTACAGCAGGCCAGGAAAACGCTGAAGGAACAGGGTCTGAAAACAGAGAGTGGCCAAGCCGTCCTGGACTGGCTGTTTACATTGGACATGAACTGCCCGTATGACTGCCGGAGCTTGGCCAGATACCTGCTCACCCCCTCTCAGCAAATCATCTGGGTGAGGGAGTGGGAACGCCTGGCCCAGGCAGAAGCGAACCGGCCCAGAGCACCTGGCGACCCTCTAGCCGGCATTACTGCCGAAATGCTTACGGGCTCGGGGCGCTACGCAGACGTACAGTTACAACTGCAGTTCCCACCAGCGCTCCACCACACCGTGGCGACCTTGGCTCACCAAGCTTTCTACACGGTGCCAGAGCCTAACCCGATCCCATCCTTTACCGGGGTCAAGCAGGGAACAAACGAAGCATATCAACACTTCGTTGATCGGCTCTGGCAATCAGTAATGGTGCAAGCAGAACTGTCGCCGGAACAGAAGGAATCGATGTTCAAGCTGCTGGCGTTCGAGAATGCCAATCCAAAAATGAAAGCGCTGTTCTCGACACTTCCGAAAACAGCTCAAGTGTCGGAGATGCTGGAAGTGGCGGCCAGAGCCACCCAACACCAGCAGCATCAAGGGATGGCCGGTGCCTTTGCCGCTGCCTTGGAGCCCGCCCACAAGCTCCTTGCGGCGGTGGCACAGAAGCTAAACGGGGGCAGAAGAAGAAACCGCCCAAATCGGTCGCCCCGTTCGAATCAGCCAAAGAAAACCAACTCATCCTGTTCCCGATGCAACTCTAAGGGACACAGAAGACGGCACTGCCAAGCGATTGTGTGGTGCAATCGGTGCCAACAAGCCACCCACAATGATGCGGCATGCTGGTTCCAAAAAAACGGACGAAACAGCGCGAGAGGCCCCCGCGTGGTGACATAAGTAGCCGGGCCGGCGCTGTGTGCCGACTCCCCACCCCCGCAACATGGGGTAGCCTCGGGATCGATTTACCCACTCCAGTAGACATAACGCTATCAACTTCGGCTGTTCACAGGATTCCGACTGGGATTTACGGACCAATGGTACATGAAAATAGCAAGGTTGGCGCACTCCTCATGGGGTGTTCCTCAACAGGTCTAGCAGGACTGGTTGTACTCCCAGGGGTCATAGATGCCGATTACACGGGGGAAATAATGATAATGTGTTTCACATTAAACCCCCCCATGGTAATCAAGGCAGGGACCCGGTTGGCACAACTGGTCCTGCTTCCAAAAATGGACCTGGGAAAGAACGTCCGGACGGTGCGAGGCGACCGGGCTTTCGGCTCATCTGGTAACACCTTGGTAACCCTGGTGCAACAGATGAAGTCGCGCCCAATTGTAAACATTCATCTGGCTACTGGTGGAGAGGAGAAAATCCTCCCTGTAATGATGGACACCGGAGCCGATGTAACTATCATTAACAAAAACGCCTGGCCTCGAAAATGGAAGCTGACTACGGCTTCCGACGCCGTCCAGGGGATAGGTGGTGGTTCCACCCCCCTTCAAGCGCTCCAACCAATTCAAATTAAGTTTCCAGAAGGGCAAAAGGTAACCGTGAGACCCTATGTGTTACCTTTGCCTGGACAACTCGGGGGGGTTGATTGGTCGGGATGTGATGAGTCAGATAGGGGCCATCCTCTCCATCCCGGAACCCACCCAACCCCTTCAAAATTTTCGTTAAGGGCCACTGCAGATGCGCCGCCAACACCCAGACTCTGATGGAAGACAGATACCCCTGTCTGGGTGGAGCAGTGGCCCCTTTCCAAAGAGCGGCTGAATATCGCCAATCGACTTATAAAAGAACAACTGGACGCTGGACATATCCAGCCGTCCGTGAGCCCGTGGAACACACCCATCTTTGTGGTTCCAAAAAAGTCGGGCAAATGGAGGCTAATCCAAGACCTAAGAAAAATAAATGACCAGATGTGGCCAATGGGCGCCCTCCAACCTGGGCTGCCCCTACTGATCATGCTGCCCAAAGACTGGCACCTTCTGGTCATCGACCTGAAAGACTGCCTTTTCACCATCCCTCTGAACCGTGAAGACACCGCTCGCTTTGCGTTCACAATTCCATCAGTCAACAAAAGTGAACCGAAGCGATATGAATGGGTAGTGCTCCCACAGGGAATGAGAAACTCACCAATGATATGTCAATCGTATGTGGCATGGGCACTTGCTCCGATCAGAGAAGCAATGCTGGACACGATAATCTACCATTATATGGATGACATTTTGCCAGCAAGCCCCGTTCCCCGAAAACATCAGCCAGGTCTTGACCGATCGGCTCAAGACCAAAGGACTAATCGTAGCTCCAGAGAAAATCCAAACGAAGTCACCCTGGAGCTACCTTGGGTGGAAAGTGACCAACGGAATGGTGAGACCACAAAAATTGGAGATAATTCATTCAGTCAAAACACTGAATGACGCCCAAAAACTGGTGGGTGAACTCCAATGGATTAGACCCATTATAGGTCTCACCAATGTGGACATCCACCCCTTTTTGTCCTTGCTACGGGGCACTCAACCAGGGGCACTTGTGGACTGGACTGAGGAGCACTCAAAAGCCCTCAAACAGGTCGTCCACAAGTTGGCAACCGGCTTTGCAGATCGGCGAGACGCCGCCCATCCCATCGGAGTGTGGTTATGCAACCACCCCTCATTTCCCTTCGCACTACTCCTTCAGGACTTCACGAGGGAAGAGAAACCAGAGGGACAAAAATACAACAGAATACATAACCGAGACTCTAGAACATCAGAGTCTGTAGCAATCCTAGAATGGCTATTCCCACCCCATACGGCCCAAAAGGGCATTTGGCAGAAAACGGAAATCTTAGCATTCCTCATTCGGAAGGGACGCCAACATTGCCTAGAAGTAGACAGCCAAGAACCGGAGTGGATCAACATCCCCATTAAGACAATCGATTTCGATTGGATGTTGCAACACTCCGAGCCGCTACAACTCGCCTTACTCGGATATCCTGGCGAGGTATGTCATGATGGCCCGAAACATAAACGCCTTCAAGCCATCAGTCAGTTCCAGTGGGTTGAACGACCAGTTGTCTCAGAACGTCCAGTGCCTGGCATAACAGTATTTACAGATGCTGGGAAAAGATCTCGAATGGCCGCCTGCGTATGGCAGGACTGAGGCCGATGGAGACAGCATCTGATTCCAGGCACCACCGAAGACAATCTTCAAACCCTGGAGCTGCTTGCCATCATATGGGCCTTGACGCAGTGGCAACGCGTCCCCATTAACATCGTTTCTGACTCTCAATACGCAGTCGGAGTAGCAAACCGAATTGAGGATGCTCTAATTAAGCCAGTGCAGAACAAGAGGCTACAGGAACTTTTTCTATCACTGCAGCGTGCGCTGAAAATCCGAGCGCAGCCATGCTGCATAATACATATCCGTAGCCACAAAACGGCACTAGGCTTGGGGGAAGGGAATGCCAGAGCTGACTCTTTAGTCAGCCTAGGATTACAAAACCCAGTGACCGAATTCGCCAAAGCCCAGAACAGCCATTCCCTATTCCATCAGAGCGCCAGGGCCTTGAAGCGCACATTTTTCATCACTTGGGAGGAGGCAAAAGGCATCATTAAAGCCTGCCCCCCATGCGTCCAATTTGGCCCTACCCTGGGAGTGGGCGTGAATCCACACGGGCTTCAGGCTGGCGAAATATGGCAAATGGACGTAACTCATATTTCGGAATTTGGACGACAAAAGTACGTACACCTTACAATTGATACCTTCTCAGGCATGCTTTGGGCAACAGCTCAGACGGGGGAGAAGGCTCTACATGTGATCCGCCACCTTACTAACTGTTTTGCTGTCATGGGGATCCCTCAAATAGTGAAGACAGACAACGCGCCCGCCTACACAGGCGAGAAAGTCAAACAGTTCTTTGCTACTTGGGGAGTAAAACATATTACAGGAATCCCCCATTCGTCTACAGGGCAAGCGATCGTAGAAAGAGCCAATTGCACCCTGAAGACCTATTTGCAAAAACAAAAAGACGGCAAAATCATGGATCCACAAATGCGGCTTAGCAAGGCTCTCTTTACATTAAACTTCTTGAGCCTAAGCCGCAACTCCCAGGAGCCACCCGTCTTATTACATTATTCGTCGCAGAAAGTCATCCGCATGCCTGAAATCCAAATCTATTATAAGGAGCCATCAACGGGACAATGGACAGGGCCCAGGCCTTTGCTATTTACTGGGAGAGGATACAGTTGTGTCTCCTCAGACTCTGGACCTCTCTGGGTACCTAGCAAATGGACGCGCCCTGCCCCGACCAGGCCATAACCATCAGCGCCGATCAACGAGGCACCTCGTGACCAAGATCTTCATTTCTCCCCCACGAAAAGACAAAAAAGAAGAGATAGAAGTTGTAAAATTAGATAGAATTTGTATTAGATATAATTTGTGTTATAAAATTGTATATTTGTAATAAAATAAAAAAAAAAAAGGGGGGGGGGGCGGGGGCGGAAATGTAGGAAACAGGTGCCAGGAATTGCCAGGTAATGAGCCAGGCCGGTGCCCAGTCTCACCTGTGCCCAGTTAGGGCTGGCCCCACTGAGCATGCCCAAGACCTAGGGCCAATAAAAGGTGAGGCTGGGTGTAGCCAAGCAGCTCATTCCTGAGCAGATTTGGTGCCAGGCTGGTCACAGTTAGTCCCTGCTGCTAACTTAGATCACCAACGGCTCCTGATCCTTTGCTTCGGTATCGAGCTCGTGCTCTTGACGACGTTCAGTTCCAGCAACACCCTGACAACTCTTTCCAGGGAGAAATTGTTCCCCCCTGGCTCCAACCTTCTCTCCGGGGGTTGCAGAGTGTAAGTTATGGGTTATGTCTTGACACAATTTAAAAGAACTTCCAAGCTTCTTGTCTTCAGCTTCATGGCATCTCAATTCCAAGCTGTCATGCATATATCCCATAGGGTGTGTGTCGTTTGCACAGAGCCTGTCCAAATCCTTCTTTTTTTGCTTTTCTACCAGCAGGGGCTGGTGTGAGTAACCTCTAACTCATCTTTTGAGTAGCAGGCAAGTCAACTCTGGAGGCTCAGGGGCAGCTTTGCCTGGAGGAGGACCAAGGCTGATGTTGATCCAGGTAGAGTCCCCATCCCTGGAGGGCTTTCAAAGCTTTGTAGATGTGGTACTGAGAGCCGTGGTTTAGTGGTGGCCTTGGTTAATGGTTGGACTCAATGATCTTCAAGGTCTTTTCCAACCAATTACTTTTCTGTGATTCTTTGTGTCAGAGGTGGATTTAAATCCTCATGCTCAGTTTGTGGTTCTTGTTTTGGCTGAATGTTGTGGTAGGCACAGGAAGAAAGATGTTAGGGAGGCAAGAAATGGATTTATAATCCCAAGATAGCACTGCTTCATCTGTGAGAGCATCAGGGAGCCTTCCTGGTGTTTTCTAGTGGAGAGGCAGAGCCTGAGAATTTCTGTTAGGGCTTCAGGAATCACAGAATTATGTAGATTGGAAAAGACCTTGAAGATCATCAGGTCCAACCATTAACCCAGCACTGCCAAGGCCACCACTGACCCTCAGCACCACCTCTCCATGGCTTTTAAATCCTTCCAGGGATGGGGACTCCATCACTGCCCTGGGCAGCCTGGGCCAGGGCCTTTTTGGGGAAGAAAAGGTGTTCTTTTGGGGAAGATACAGTGCCTGATGAGAGGCATAGCTCTGGGGTGGAGGAGGCTCTCCCTGCCCCATCCAGCACAGCTCTGGGTCAAGGAACTCATCTAGATTGAGCAGCATGGCTTTCTTTGCCTCCTGTCTGGGATTCGCCATCTGTTTGAGCTTTTAAATATCACTTCATTCCTCCTCCTTCCATCCCACACCCCTGTCCCAGATGTATTTGTTTAAGTAGCTTTAATTAACTTACATTTTCCTGTGCGTGACAGCTCCTTGAGGTTTTGGTAGCTGGTTTCTGTCCTTCCACAGTTGTCCCTGACATGTAGCACTTTCCCTGCAGATTGGCCTTCCAGCCTACTGTCTTGTTTGGATTTTTTTTCCCCTGCTCTGCAGAATTATTTTAACATACTGGAAGGAAATAGTTTCCCTCTGAGCCTCGTTGCACACACTCCATGGATTATTAGGTGTGATTTTCCTCATCCCTGCTGGTGTTTCTACCAAAGATTTTGAGCAAGGAAGCTGGAGGGGCATGGGATGATGGTTTAGTCAGATAGATTTATTTTCCCAAGAGACAAGATAGATCTCTGAAGTGGCATGGCTATGGGTGTTGTCATTTGGGTGTCTCCTCAAGAGTGAAAGTTAATGTCTTGCCACTACTGATCCATCACAGTGTTATCCCACAGGATTTATAGGTCTTCTCCTACCTTTCCCATGGCAGCTGGTTCACTTTTCAGGAGCTCAGAAACTGAACTCAGAACCCAGCTCCCTGGTTGCAGCAGCTGTAGTGGTCAGACCAGCAAAACCTTCTTCTCCTGGGGCTCTTTGCTTTTAAACCCAATGGCAGGAACAATCTCTGTGTAGTTTTACACCTCCCTGGTGGAAAGAGGTGGGATGGGTGGGAGCAAGGCCAATGTTTGTGTCCTATCTCAAGAGAAGGCATCAGGCAAGATGAAGGCAAAGCAAGCCCTGATCCTGCCTTCTCCCCAAGAAATGGGAGCAGGAGGATACCACAGAGCAAGGAGGGACTTGGAGAGAAGGGCAACCAAGCTGGGGAAGGGTCTGGAGAACATGTCCTGTGAGGAGAGGCTAAGGGAATTGGGAATGTCGAGCTTGGAAAAGAGGAGGCTGAGAGGAGGCCTTATTGCTCTGCACAACTCCCTTCAAGGAGGTTGTAGGGAGGTGGGTGCTGGGCTCTTCTCTAAAGTGCACAATGACAGGAGCAGAGGAAATGGGCTGAAGTTGCACCAGGGGAGGTTTAGAGCAGATCTGAGGATGAATTTCCTTCCTGAGAGAGCAGTCAGGTGTAGGAATGGGCTGCCCAGGGAGGTGGTGGAGTCCCCATCCCTGGAGGGATTTAAAGACCATGTGGATGAGGCACTTCAGGATATGCTCCAGTGGGTGATACAGATATTGATAAGTATATTTTATTTGGGGGGGGGGGGGGGGGTGTTAATGGTTGGAAGTGGTGATCTTAGAGGTCTTCTCCAACTGTGACAGTTCTGTGATTCTGTGAAATGAAAACCAGAAGGATGACAACCAGGAGCATCAGATAACACCCCTACCCCCAACCCCAACAAGGTGGGAAATACGAAGCAAAAATCACTCAGCTCCTTCGAGATAGAGGTAAAGGAAGCAATTCCCATTTCCTGATAGAAGTAGAAGAAGAGATCCTGATCAGCCCTTTATGCCTAGACTGGAGATGGGCTCTGGTTGTGGGAATATATCATGGGCACACAGGAGAATGTGGATCTCACTGAGCTGATTCTGATGGCATTGATCTGGAGGAGAGGTTTGCTCAGAAAAAAAAAATTATTTCCCAGGGAAGGGCATCTGTCAGAAATCTGTGTCCCTGCCTTGTGGTTTATTATGCAAAGAAGTCTCAATGCCTTTCTGAACCATGAAGGATGAGTTTCGGTTGGAAGAGGGATCTTAAGAGGTTCCAGTGACTCCAGGAGCTACTGGTTTCAGGAGAGCTTCTGGTGGTGGGAAATGCTGGTCCTTGTTAAGGAGGGGAATGGAATTGGGTTGGATGTTTTCAGAGTTCCCAGAAACAAACCCACTGCTTCACATTATTTTCTATTATTTATTTTACTTTATTTTGCCTTATTTTATTATTTTGTTTTACTTTCCCTTATTTTATTTTATTTTGGTTCGGTTTATTTATTGTACTTTATTGTTTAATTTCATTTTATAATTTCATTTCATTTTTTTTGTTGTTTTCTATCATTTTACTCTATTATATTTGATTTGCCTGTTCTCTGGAGGAATGACTTTGCATCTGGCTCATGTGCAGAAGGGAGCCCAAGGCATATTTCACTCTGTCCTTGTCTTCTCTCACCCTTTTGATGTCAGCTGCATCACTTTGCTGGGCAGGGTTCAGCTGACCAGGACTCATTTGAGCTTCAGTTCATGGGTGACTCTGAGGTGGGTGTAGAAAACACTTAGAGTAGCATGCAGGGACCAAACAATGACCTAACACCTTTTTTTCTGGCAATTAAGTGTCTCAGGATGGTAATTTTAGAATTAGAACTGAGCTGGTAGGAGACACAAAGAGTGGATGAAATCTTGATGTTCCCTTTGGTGGACAAAGTGTTGAGCCAATGTTGAGTGAATGACCAAAGACCAAACCTCAAACAGAAAAAGATCTCTAGAAGGTTTTTCTTGTCAAGGAGGTTGTTTGGAGCCCTGTATTTTGGAAAGGCTCCTGACAAATCATGTGGCCCCAATTCAGTATGTGTGAACAAAGTTCCAGAGGTGAGCCTGGCTCCGCAAAGCCACCAAGATCCCATCTGAAAACAGTTTGGGATAAAGTGGGTCTCCTCTCTAAGGCAACATGAAGTCAGGGCGAAGCTCAGAGGGATCCAGGTGGGACATTCTGCTTGTTCATAAGGAGATTGTAGCACACATAGGGAATCTCTCTTAGAGGAAAGGACATTCAAAAGGCTTTCCTAAAAGCTTGATCCAAAATTTCTTGGGTACCTTTTTCATCAAAACCAGTAGAGATGCAGTGATTTCTGTCTCTGGTGAGGAGAAAAGAGATGGGTCCTTCAAGAAGCAGGAGGGATGGACCACCTGGAATCTGCTGTGGTTGAGGGGCAAAGCAAGGAATGTTGGTGTTGGCCACGGCATGTATCTATCTCACTTCTACAGGAAAGCTGGAGAGGGACTTTTTGCAAGAGCATGGAGTGACAAGATGAAGCAAAATAGTTTCAGAGTGAAAGAGGGAGGATTTAAATGAAATATTAGGAAGAAAATCTTTACTATGAAGGTGGTGAGCCCCTGTCCCAGGTTTCCCAGAGAAGCTGTGGCTGCCCCATCCCTGGCAGTGTCTCAGGTCAGGTTGGATGGGGCTTGGAGCAACCTGGGCTGGTGGGAGGTGTCCCTGCTCATGTAAAGGGGCTGGAACTGGATGAGCTTTAAGTTCCCTTCCAACCCAAACCATTCCATGATTCTCTGATTCTTCAGGGGCTTTTTTCACTTGGGTTTTGCCCTCAGCACTGCTGCAGTGCTGGGCTGGCTGGGCTCTTCCAGTGCTCTGGAAGTGCTCTGGGGATCTGACCTGATGGCTTTGGATGTTTTAAATATATTAAACACAGCTGCCAGGAAAATCCAGTAACCTTAACAGCACCACGACTCCCTTGCCTGCATTGTAATTACAACAGCAACTGCCTGGAAGTTCTACTTTCTCATTTATTTTTAAACAGCTTTTGAGCTCCTTTGATCAACTGCTTCATCCCTGGGTCCTGCCTTCTCCTCTTCCTTCTGCAGGGTTGTCACAGTTTAACACTGGCCCGGCAATTAAACCGAGTAACAGATGCTCTCTATTAATCTCTCTCTCCTCCCTGATAAAGAAAGGAGAGAGAATAAGGGAGACAGACTGATGGGTTGGAAACTAAACTACACAACTTTAATGAAACAGTAATGATAAATAGGAAAAATTACTAAATATATACAAATATACAGGAAAATGGATGCCACATTCCTCCCCCCTTTCCCCCAATAGCTCTCACGTCACCACCGAGGCTGCAGGGCAGCCCTGGGAAAGTCCAGGCTGGACTCCTGGAGTCGGCAGCAGTCGGGAACTGGACGCAGGAACACACAGATAAGGGCTGGCACGGGTCAGGACCACAGGCAGACGAACGGACGGGATCCTTCCGGGATGCCGGGTGAAGGAAGGGAAGCAGGAAAAAGCAGGAAGGGCAGGCAGCCGGAAGCTGGAAGAGTGGCTTGGCCCTCGTAATCCCTCAAATTTATACTGAGGATGACGTGTATAGGATGGAATACTCTGTTTGGTCAATTTTGGCCATTTATCTTGTCATCTCCTCCCCAAGGGAGGGCTGCAGGTGGGACCTCTTTATTCCTTCTGGAGGGTAAAATGTTCCTCAGAGCTGAGCAGTGCCCTTGGCTCTGCATACCAGTCTCTAGCTGTAACTATAAACATCAAGTGTTATCAGTCCTAGAAGCACACACTGAGAAACTTGCTGTTAATTTCAGCAAGTGCAACTACTTACAAGAGACTTAGCTGAAAGCAAAAGTACAAGAAAGAAAATCACCTATATCCTGGCCCAAACCAGGACAAGGGTTTAACCCTTGCTTCTTCAAGCATCTCATTGCAAGTTGAAGTCAGGTGCAAATGCAAAAAATGATGGCAAAAAAATGAGTTTTTGCTTCAATGTATCCTCCAGTTGGGAGCTGAGGGTGAAGCTGGGAAGAATCTGAAGCCAGGGTTTATGGGGTGAGTATGGCAGAAATTCAGAGAGAAGTCCTTATGGATGTTGGGCAAGTGAACCTTGAAATATGCAGCTTTTTTTCTTGCTTTGACCTCAATCCTTTGGACCCCTTCAGAGAGATGGGCTTTCTGCCCTAGTGACAGCACTGTCATCAGAAGGAAAAGGATTTTGTTGTGTGTTGAGCAAAATTAGGAGCTTAATTAATTTTCCCTCATCATCCCATGAGTGGAACCCATCAATGATCAACTCTCAGCATGGCTGTTGCTGCATGCTGCTCCCCTTCAGTAAAAACTCAGATTATCTTCTCTGAAGGATCTACATGGGCTTAAATCTCTGGAGGAAACCCAGGTGCAGAGAATTGACTTAGGGGGTTGCATCAGAGCCTGCAAAGATGCTCAAAACCCAACTGAATATGAAGCATGTCCCAGTGCAAGGAGGGAGGTTGACTCAGGACAACAGGGTGCTGGTCCCACCTGGAGAACACCAGAGCTACAGCTGTGCCCAAGGTCACTTTGTATTTGGATATGGAATTGGAAAACCATCAAATAGTTTGGGTTAGAAGGAACCTTAAAACTCATCCAGTTCCAACCCCCTGCCATGGGCAGGGACACCTCCCACCAGCCCAGGTTGCTCCAAGCCCCATCCAACCTGACCTGAGACACTGCCAAGGATGGGGCAGCCACAGCTTCTCTGGGAAACCTGGCACAGGGGCTCAGCACCCTCACACCAAAGAATTTCCTCCTAACATCTCATCTCCATCTCCCCTCTTTAAGTTTATAGCCATTCCCTCTCATCCCATCCCTCCATGCCCTTGTCCAAAGTCCCTCCCCATCTTTCCTGGAGCCCCTTCAGGCACTGGAAGGTGCTCTAAGGTCTCCCTGGAGCCTTCTCTTCTCCAGGCTGAACAACCCCAACTCTCTCAGCCTGGCTCCAGAGCTGCTCCAGCCCTCCCGGCATCTCCATGACCTCCTCTGGACTCACTCCAACAGCTCCATGTCCTTCTGGTGTTGGGGACCCCAGAACTGGACCCAGCACTGCAGGGGGTCTCCAGAGTGGAGCAGATGGGGACAATCCCCTCCCTGACCCTGCTGGGGATGCAGCCCAGGACAGGGGTGGTTTCTAACCTGCCAGTGCTCATTTTTGGTTCATATTGAGCTTCTCATTTTCTATTCCATGGGATGAGCTGTCTCCTGAAGATCTGAGGGTATTTCCAAGAGAGCAATTTGCCAGTTTATTTTTCAACCTGACTTTTTTTTCTTTTTGACTGAACTGTCCAGGACAGGCAGTGATGCTCTGGTTTGTTCTCCCATCTTCTGTACACACCAGATATCAAATATCTGCCTTCGAGGGCAAAATGATGTTCCATGCATTTGTTCTGGGTGAAAGACCTGAATGTGTGTGATTTGGGTTGGAAAGTTTATGAGATTCTTTATGATAAATTTGAAATTGACTTTGCAGTCAGGGGACATTAAGAGTATCTGTAGGGAAGTTGGTGTGATGTCTTGGAGAAGAGTAGGTGGTAATTTCCCTTCTTACATTGATGCTCTCAACAGTAAGGAATGAAGCAACTGCTTCTCAGAGGATTGTTTTTTTTAAAAATGTATTTGATTTATGTAATTTATGGACTTTTTATTTTGGGAGGGGGAGGTTCCCCCTTTACCGACTTTCCCTCTCCCTCCATTATTAGAATAATCCTGTGAAATTATCTACTAGAATAATCTTATCTACCACTTTTCATCATCTCTAGATTTCAAAGCCCTTTCCACCCCCATCCGGCATCATTGTTTCCATTTTCACACAGTTAAAGGAAAATTCAGGGCTGGAGGTGGGAAATGATGTCAGCCCAAAGACACAACCAGGCCTCTCCTCCTCCTGGGCACCATCCATGAACTCATTTCTCCCCAGGTTGGTTGGGATGAGCTGTCTCAGGGCATTTTTGGCTGAAAGACAATCCCTGGGCAAACCCTGGTCCAGCAAGAAGAGCCCTGTGTCACCACTCTGCCTGTGGCCTGCTGGCATCTCCCATGGGTGCTGCCACCATCTATCCATGCTGATACCATCACCAGCCAGAGCATCCTTTATCCACACACAAAAATACCAGGTCAGTCATGGAGATTTTTTGTCAGGTGGGATTTTTTGCAGGGACATAAGTGACTTCTCCAGGACACTGCCCTAGCCAAGGCAACACAGACTTCCAGCAAGGCTCAGGCTCTGTTATTTTGTTTGATCAAAATGAGGTTTTTAGCTGAGCAGAATGTTTTCTGGGAGGAGGTGGGATTCATCTGACCACGTTTAGATATTGGGAGCAGTTGCCACCTCCTCCTTAATTGCCTGAGCTACCTTCACCATCAGTGGAGACCAACAGGCCCAATTCCAGTGGTGTGGTTTCTCTTCTCCTAAGGTTGATATATAGCTGAGATCAGTCAGATCTTACTCTAGCTTCTCTCTTTGCTGATGGACTTTAGCTGATGAGCCCTGTCAAGCTAAGCAATGTTTTTCTGCAGGTACATGAAGGGTTCATGACCCTGGTGTCTCCTTCCCACCATGAATTTCCATTTATCAACAGAAAACCAAATGTCTGGGAGGGGAATTATCCTCAAAAGACAATGTGGCATGAGTTTTGCACACCTGATGTTGTGTGGTCTGGTGTTCTACCATGCAATTTTTCCTCTACAGGATCCAGTGCACTGTGGTCAGGGTTTTGGGGTTTTTTTCCATTTTAAATCCTGCTAGAGAACAATTTTGGCACATTCCTGATTCCCTAATGCATCTGATGAGGTCAAAGACTCTTGAGAGCATATGAAGGAAATGAGCAGAGTCCTTCAGAAGGAGCCTGGGGTCACCAAGGCATGAGGAGAGATGTGAGGTTTCCACTTATTTGGTAAAGCTGAAGCCCATCAAAGGTGTTTTATGATGTTTAGGTTTCAGAAATACCAAGAAGATGAAAAAAGAAAGAAAAGAAGAAAAAAAATAATTGCCAAAGTGCTGGGCATTTTAACGTAATATTTGAAGGGGATTTATTGAAGATGCTGTAGCAGCATCTGCTTTCCAGATTAACAGAGGGCTGGCAACCAGCACTTTGGAAGCACCCTTAAAGATTATTTTAAACCTAGAGAGCAAGTTCCATTTGGTGAATGATTCATGACGTGTTTGCACTTCCTTTCCCTTTCTTTGTCCCATTTATCCTCTTCAGTGATATTAAGCAGGAGGCACACAAACATTGAAACCATCCTGGAAGTGTTGATGTGCCAGGATTGGGCCACACATCACAGAAGGGCCCTAAGAATGCAGAGCTGGAGGACATCTTCTGAGGCAAATAGGTTTTATTTTGGAGCTGTTGAAACTTGGACCAGAAGGTGAAGCTGGCCTCCAGTGGAAGATGAAAATAGGAAACAAGATTAAAATAGGAAGCAAGATAAAAATATGAAAAAAGATTAAAAAAAATATGGACAGGCTGCCCAGGGCGGTGGTGGGGTCCCCATTCTTGGAGGGATTTCAAAGCTGTGGAGATGTGGTGCTGAGGGACATGGTTTGGTGATGGCCTTGGCAGTGCTGGGTTAAGGGATGGACTTGATAATCTTCAAGATCTTTTCCAAGAAAAATGATTGGATGATTCTATGAACTTGGTGCTTAATCTTCTGTTACAGCCAGTAGATGTTTGGTTAGTGGAGTCTGGAAGGTATTTCACACCCCAAAGGAGATAGTAACCAAATAGCCCTTGCAGACCCCCCAGATTGTGTTGACTGCACCCCCATGGACTTCAGAAAGAGAGCCACCACATGTGTAGGTCATGATTCAGCTGCCAGACAAAAGTGCCTGGTTTTACCCCAAGACATATTGTCCTTTTGCCAAGAAGGGTTGGACCAGATGATCCCTGAGGTCCTTTCCAACCTCTGGTTCTGTGATACTGCTTGGTCTCCAGCTGTCAATCAAGAGGGATGGAAAGTCCCTCTTGGGTCCTTCAGGGTTGTATCTGCAAAAGACACCCACAAGTCCTGGGTAGCTAAGGGAGTCTAACATCATGATCCAGCATTTGAAGGTGGGCACCTAAACTGAGATGCTTAAGTTCTGGCTGGTCAGAGCTAGGGCATGGATGGGCTCCTCAGAACATGATCCACTGGGAGGATGTGGGTGCTGGTTGAAGGTAGGGTTGTCCCCAGTGTAGACACCTTGGAGAAAGGCTCTCTTCATGTGACTTTAAAACCTGGACAAGCAGCTCCATCACCAGGCTGCTTGGGAATGGTCCTTGCAGGCTCAGTCCAGCCAAGGGATGGAGAGCTCAGTGTGCTAAAGAGGGACAGAAACTCCTCTTCCAGAGCCAGGCAGTGGGAGGAAGAGGCCCACAAGTGATCTGATGTGGCATGCTGGTGATGTATTCAAGAAGGGTAATTAGAAACCTTCATGTCATATCCTTGAGGGTGTGTTGGATTCATCAAGAAACCACCCCAAGAAGCTAAAAGGGACTTTGTGGCTGAGGAGGAAAGCCACAGGCAAGCCTGGTTGCTTTGTAGCTTTTCATCCTGCTTGTGTTTTGGGAAGGGGAGAATGAAGTCTGGGCTGCTCTCAGGCATGCCCATCCTATTTTGGAAAATGCTACAACGGCACCAGAGCATCCTCCCTGGTTGCTGGCTCAAAGGGTGGACCATGAGTGTGGTTGTTCAGAGGTTCTTCAGCCTCTCTTCATAGAAACATTTTGCTTGGAAAAGATCTTGAAGGTCATCAAATCCAACCCTTAACCCAGCACTGCCAAGGCCACCACTGCCCCATGACCCTCAGCACCACATCTCCACAGCTTTGAAAGCTCTCCGGGGATGGGGACTCCACCACAGCCCTGGGCCAGGGCTTCAAAACCCTTTTGTAGCAATGGGGTAATGAAACTGGAGTTCAGGTGCAGCCTTTGCTTAACCCCCAAAACTTCCATTTATATCCTCATCCCATGAGGATTCTCCTGAGCCTCCATCAGTGATTTTTTTCCTATCTTGAGTTACAAATTGTTGTGTCCTTGAGTTCCCCTTGCCACAGGGAGAAGCCACAACCCAGGACTCTGCCTCTAAAGAGAAGGAGACAACTTGAAGTAGAAGTTAAAGCTGCTCAAGGGAGCCCTGATGCTGGGAGAAGGTTGAACATCAACCTTAGCAGAGCTGATGAGCTCCAGCATGAAGCCAGGGCACTGCAGGACTTTTGCAGGCTTCCCTGGGAATTTTTGACTACAATGAAGGTGCTCACCCAGATGGGCATGTTGACAATGGGCTACATTAAGATCTTTGGCCCCTTGCTGATCACTTTTGGCTACTGAGTGACAAATGAGCCATTTGTCCTTGGAGGGGATGGTTTCTCATCAGCTAATGATCTGAACTGGGGCTAGGGCTAAGGAAGGAGGTTGTGCCTAAGTGCACAAGGTCAGAGCAGCTGGATGTTCTCAAAAGCAGATGGATTCATTAGCTGTGGAGAAGTCCCCTTCTTAGCGCTGATGGTGGCCTTGGAGCTTGGCCAACCTGCATGGCTTAAGTCACATGAGCTATAGCCACCCTGTCCTCTGCTGCTCTACTCTGAGCATTGCTTGCTGCCTAAATATCCTTCTCCTGATGTTGCGAGAGACGAATCTCGCCGTGGGCGCAAGCTCGGTTCGCGAACAGAGTCAATCGAGCTAGTGTTGGTTCGGATTAGTATCAGGGAGCTAACTTCGATCCGCCAGGCTCTGGAACCTGCACCGGAACCTGCGCCGGAACCACAACCCGCTGATTCCGGGCATGCGCACCTGGGCCAGCCCCAACTGGGCACAGGTCCGGCAAGTCCTGGCACCTGCTGCCTACATCCTGATGGTTGTAGGAGCATGAAAAGGAAGGATACAGGGCACCACAGAGGTTATCTGCTCTGGTTTTGATTTGTTCCTTGAGTATGCATGCACAGGAATTATCTTCTGGATGATGGGATCAAGCGCACATGTGGCACGAGTGACACGTGCTGTCACTTTGCAGATGACACCAAGTTGGGTGGGAGTGTTGATCTGTCTGAGGGTAGGAAGGCTCTGCAGAGGGACCTGGACAGGCTGGATTGATGGGCTGAGGATAATTTTATGAGGTTCAACAAGGTCAAGTGTTGGGTCCTGCACTTGGTTCACACCAACCCCAGGCAATGTTCCAGGCTTGGGGCTGGAAAGTGCCCAAAGGGAAAGGACCTGGGGGTGTTGGTTGATTCATCTGAATATGAGCCAGGGTGTGCCCAGGTGGCCAAGAAGGCCACCAGTATCCTGGCTTGTGTCAGCACTGTGTGGGCAGCAGGAGCAGGGCAGGGATTGTCCCTCTGTGCTGGGCACTGGGGAGGCTGCACCTTGAATCCTGGGGTCAGTTCTAGGCCCTTCAGGACAAGAAGGACATTGAGGGGTTGGAGTGTGTCCAGAGAAGGGCAACGAAGCTGGGGAAGGGTCTGGAGCAGGAGTCTGCCCAGGAGCAGCTGAGGGAGCTGGGGGTGTTGATCCTGGAGCAAAGGAGGCTGAGGGGAGAGCTTCTGGCTCTCTGCCACCCCCTGATAGGAGGTTGGAGCCAGGGGGTGGGTGTCAGTCTTTTCTTCCAAGGAACAAGGGATGGGACAAGAGGAATTGACCTGGAGGTTTAGATTGGAGCTTGGGAACAATTTTTCCCTGGAAAGGGTTGTCAGGGCCTGGCCCAGGCTGCCCAGGGTAGAGGTGAATGGAACCCCTTTTTCTCAGATTAGGTAGAAGCCCAGGTTTAAGGACAGATGTCAGCTGGTGGTGCCATTTTGGGGAAAACCCAGACCCAAATCTCTAGAGGTCTCTTTCAACCTTGATAATTCTGTGATGTGCTTGTGGCAGTCCTACGTGACATTTGCTGAGTGGAAAAGTCAGGTCCCAGTTTGAAAATGTGAGGCCACTGTCTTCATTATTCCAGTATCAGAAGGGCCTCTAGGGGAAAGCTGGGAAGGGACTTAGGACAAGGGCATGGAGTGATGGGATGAGGCAAGATGGTTTCAAACTGAAACAAGGGAGATTGAGATGAGCTATTAGGAAGAAATTCTTTGGTGTGAGGGTGCTGAGCCCCTGTGCCAGGTTTCCCAGAGAAGCTGTGGCTGCCCCATCCCTGGCAGTGTCTCAGGTCAGGTTGGATGGGGCTTGGAGCAACCTGGGCTGGCGGGAGGTGTCCCTGCCCATGGAAAGGGGTTGGAACTGGATGAGCTTTAAGGTCACTTCCAGCCCAAACCATTCTATGATTCCATGATTTGCAATTGCAAAGTGATGTCCAGGAGCTTCTGTAGAACTTCATTTTACCAGTTTTTCCCAGTCTAAGAAGAGTAGAGGACTTGTAGTGGCAGAGGTGGGAGGATTCTGGTCCTAGACCATACCCCTCTTTACCCCATCACCTGTGGGATGTGGGTTTGTTGTGGGTACCACTGTGAGTGCCATCCAGGTACTGACAACCAAACTACGGGTGGAAGAAGACACAGGAAATCAATAATCCTAAAAGGACCAAGATGACAGCTTGAGGTGGGAGGGGGAAAGGGATGGGATGGGATGGGATGGGATGGGATGGGATGGGATGGGATGGGATGGGATGGGTGAAGCAGCCAACACTGCTTCAACAGGATCCATTTCTGGACTGTTCATGTGCCAGCTGTCAGAGGAGGAGATGTGATAGAGGAGGAGATGTGATACAGCAGGAAGATGGGGTGGGTTTGCACCTCCATGGCACCACGTTGCTTGGTTTTCTGAGGGTGAAGAGCAGGGAAATGGCTGAGCTTACCATGAGCTCACCCTGGAAAATGGATGGTAGGAGATGGCTGAGCTTACCATGGAAAAATGGGTGGTAGGAGAGCAGGACCAGGCCTGGGTTGATAGTTTCTCATCATCCCAAAAGGTTTCTCCAGACCTGCCTCTTCTTACCCAAGAGCTCAGTTCTGAATTTGAAAAAGGTTTTTATTCTCCTTTTTTCCCTCTCTTTGGTTCCTTAGGAGATAATCAGAGGAGCAAAGGGAGCATCACCAGAGATTTGAAACAAAACCCAGGGTACCAGTGAGTACGCGTTCGGGTGTCCTGAGCTGCTGGCTTTGTGGGGAGAACTGGTGGCTCCTCACAAGCAGGACATGCATTGAGGAGTACAAAGTAGCTGTCTTGATGTCTTTTTGGGCTCTTGGGGGTCTGATCTTGCCCTTCAGTTCCTGGGGACTCCTGCAAGAGAGGAGGTAGTTTGTTGTGTTGATGGAGCAGCAGAAATCAGCTTGATCACCACCATGATTATGGTGATGTTCTCAGCAACCAAACTTCTCATTACTCCTCTAAATCCATAGAAGATGCCCTCAGGAATGTTTGCGTTCTCAGTGCTGGAAAAAAGCAGACAGCAGATAAATCCACTGGCAGCTGCCTGGGACCATTCTGAGGGACAATATTTGTTGATGCTTGTAGTGTTTCTGGCTTTTGTTGTGCTTGGCCCCATTGCAGACCCAGTCCTGTGACCTGGGTGACATTTCAAGGTCCTCTCCAGAGCTGTTTTCTGCAGCTGTCACACAGGAGGCTGTGGCTTTGGGTGTTTGCCTTGAGGTCTCAAAGAGGAAGAACAAATTAACATCCTTTTTTTAATCCTCCAAGCTGGTTTGGTGTGCCAGGGTTGATGATGCTAAACTGAGTTATCTTGCCTTGCACCAGGTGTAGGGTGCTCTTTTTACACAATCTTATGAGCCTCTGCATGATTTGCACTGACCAAACCCTTGGCAGAGTCATTCCCCATGGATCCCCATCCTTCATGGACCAATTCACTGGACTGCACACGTGTTATGGGTACTGAGGAGCACCTGGGTGCTGTTTTATAGAATCACAGAATGGTTTGGGTGGGAAGGGACCTTTAGAGGCCACTCAGTCCAACCCCTCCCTGCAGTCAGCAGGGACATCTGCAACTGGATCAGGTTGCTCAGAGCCCCATCCAACGTGACCTGGAATAGTTCCAGGGATGGGCCATCTCCCACCTCTCTGGGCAACCTGGGCCAGGGTCTCACCACCCTTAGCATAAAGAATTTCTTCCTTATGCCTGTGCTTAGGTCTCTGCTGAAGCCTGGACTTTGTGGACAAGCAGTAGCAGTAGTGATGGTGTGGGGGGTCATGGGGAAATGTGGGTTTTAAGACTTAGCTCAGCTCCTTGTGTCATGGGTTTGAGCTTAGATGAAGGGAGAAGATGACCCAGGCAGAGATGAGAAGGAGCTTTGGGAAGGACTCTTCTTCAGACATTTCATAGAATCATAGAATGGTTTGGGTTGGAAGGGACCTTAAAGCTCATCCAGTTCCAACCCCTTTCCATGGGGTTCCACCTCCCACCAGCCCAGGTTACTCCAAGCCCCATCCAACCTGGCCTGAGACATTGCCAGGGATGGGGCAGCCACAGTTTCTCTGGGAAACCTGGGACAGGGGCTCAGCACCCTCACACCAAAGAATTTCTTCCTAATATCCAACCTATATTTCCCCTCTTCCAGTTTAAAGCCAATACTCCATATCCCATCACTCCATACCCTTGTCCAAAGTCCCTCTCCAGCTTTTTTGTTGGCCCCATTTAGCAGTGTAAAGTCCCTTTATAGTGAATGAGGGGGGTTTTAGCCCATGTTGCTTCTAGTTTGAACATCCACCTAGAAGCCTGTTCCTCTCTTCTGTCTGCAAGAGGAGCCCGGGTGACGGGATGTATTTTCAGGGTTACCTCCTGGCAAGGTGGGCAGGGAAGATGCTATGACCCCTCCGAGCAAACAAGACTGAAAAGTGATGCTTTGTTCCCAGGGGTCATTGGTGACTCCAAAACAGGTTTAATCAGGGCTGGGAGCAGAGACCAAACTTGTCTCTGGCTCTCACACCTCCCACTCCCTTCCTGTTGCCTCTCTGCAATCAGCTAGAAAATAAACTCAGCTTGTCTTCCCAGGAGCAGCAACCCCCTCATCTGTAAACAAGGGGACCTATAATGTCACCAGGCACAATCACCAGCCCTGAGGTGTTGGACCATGTCCCCCTATCCCCTGGGAGCTTTTTCACCCATCCATTCTGTGCACCCAAGCCCCTGGTGGGGGTCATATCATCAGATAGTTTGGGTTGGAAGAGAACTTTTAAAGTTCATCCAGTTCCAACCCCCCTGATTGGGCAGGGACACCTCCCACCAGCCCAGGTTGCTCCAAGCCCCATCCAACCTGGACTTCAAGACTTCCAGGGATGGGGCAGCCACAGCTTCTCTAGACAATAAATGAGGGATTTCCATGGGGAACTGTAGCACTGGGGGTTTGATAAGACTGGTTTTCCTGATTTACACCAGTGAGGGGTTTGGTCCCTTGAGCTCCTACGATCCTGGAGTGATTCAGGGTATTAAATATCCATTTGCATCATCCTGAGCATTAAATAATTGGCTTGCCAGCAGATTTTAGTTGGAGGGTCTCTCATAATCCTGTGAACTATCTGTCAGGCTCCATTATCATCTCATGTCAACTCTGCCTGGGGTTTACAAATAGATTTTGTTTCTCCTGCAGTTTTGTTTTGGTTTTTTTTTTCCCCTTCCTCTCTCTCTCAAAGGAACAGTTTTGGGCTCCTTTTGGTTTGCTCAGTTGCTCCCCTCAGCTCCCACAGTCTCTTTCTATTAAATGGGGAGCAATGGGTCCCATCCTTATCCTGGGCTCCACTTCTGCCAAAAAAAGAAAAAAATCAACCCTCATTTGCCAGAAAGAAATAGAACCCTTACCTCAACTGAAAGTTTTTTTTTCCAACCTGCAAGCTGATAAACCATCACCTTGGTGGAGTTTTCTTTATCGCCTCGGAGAATTTGTAGGACTCAAAACAATGATCTGTCAGCTCTCCTCCAAAACCACACCACTCACACAGAAGGCAAAAACCTTGGCTGTCTTGATGGCATTTTAATTAGGATGCTTAAGAAGGGTCCTCAAAAGCTTCCTGAGCAGATGGGTAGTGTGAGAGCTGAGATTTTCTCATATTATTTTTGATAACCTGATGCTGCCATCACCATCCCAGCGATGGGAGAGATGCTCAGCACCTTTGGCAACCAAGTTCAGCTTCACCTTTCGAGCTCTGCAGCATCCTGGTGGAAGTAGATGGGATGTGAGATATGATCCCCGTGGGTCAGCTCAGCTTTTTGTGTGTCAGATTTGCTTTTTGAGCTGATTCTGCTGGAATCAGGAGCTGCAATCTCACATGTCCCCCCTCTTTACAGGCTCTGGAGCTGCTGTTGGATGTTTTTCCAATGTCAGGAGACACATATCATGCAAAAGCAGCTTCTGCCTTTTTATTTAGCTTAAGAAATAGTCTTCATGGTGAAACGTTGGGGTTATCAAGACTGAGGGATGTTTTCAGCTGGCAGGCTGGGATTGCAGGCATACCAGGGCATAGCTCTGGGGTAAGCGAGAGCTCATAAAAAAAAGTCATAAAAAAAAAAGACCTCTCTCTCTTAAAAACATCTCCCCACCTAGTTAGAACATTCCTCATCCTACAGACATCTTTTGCTCCTAGAGTGTAAGCCATGGAGGGCAAATTCCAGCAGCTTCAACTCATGTAGGAGCTCCTCAGGCCCTACATTGAATTTTATTTACCTGTGAATTTCAAGATCGCCCTTTGAAACATTTTTCCCTAGTTCTAACCTGTCAAGAGGAGGTTGATAAGAGGAGACTAATATCCTAAAATAGCAGCCCTGGTACTTTTCTACATGTCAGTGCAATGTCTGAAGGACATAACCATTTAATTTTGTACTGAATTGTGTTTGCTTTTGCAAGCATAAGTTTGACTTGACATCATTGTCCTGGCTCCTACATATTTTTGTGCAGGGGCCACCTCTGAACTAGCGAGCTCAATGTGTCAACAGGAAAAAAAAGACAAAAAAGGTGAATTATTATGGAAGACTAGCTATTAATTCTGGTTAACACATAGAGGAGACTGATGCTGAGTGGTATAAAGTGACCCACTAAAGTACATGTACCATACAATCATAGAATGGTTTGGGTTGGAAGGGACCTTAAAGCTCATCCAGTCCCACCCCCCTGCCATGGGCAGGGACACCTCCCAGCAGCCCCATCCAACCTGACCTGAGACACTGCCAGGGATGGGGCACCCACAGCTTCTCTGGGAAACGTGGGACAGGGGCTCAGCACCCTCACACCAAAGAATTTCTTCCTAATGTCTATCCGAAATTTCACCTCTTCAGGTTTTCAACCATTGCCCCTTGTCCTCTTGCTACACACCCATGTAAAAAGCCCTACCTCAGCTTGCTTGTATGCAAAGTACCTTCCCCAGAGGCAAAGATCTGCTTATCTGAGATGTTCCCAGTGCCTTAAAGGCTACAAATTTTACTTCTCCAGCACATATGAGAGCTCCCAGTTAACCACAAGAAAAAAACGTCCTCGATTTCTGTGCCCATGCCCCGATGCCGTTACTTTCCCTCTTTTGCAGATCCACATAATGACATTCATGGTCACACACACACATGAAAAAAAACCAAAGCAACTCTATATAAAGAAAACTAATCTGGCTTCAACCAGCTTTTGCCTCCTGCTTGTGGTTACCTCCAAACCCCAGATCTCCCGGGGTAAAATGAAAAAAGAGGAGTTAATGTAGCAGGGTTGTTTCTTGCCACTGAATTGGTCAAGCATCTCCGGAGCCAATTTTTTTTGCAGCTTTTCAGTGGCATGGCAGACCCCTGGGTAATATTTGCCTTGAATAGAGCTGTTGAGTGTTTAAGCTGGATTGCTAGGAAGGGCTGTTTTATCCCCTGCATCTGAGATTTCAATCCATCAGACACGAAGCAGGTCAGGACTCTCAAGCCATTGTGCGTGTTACAGCGCGCGGAACAGAACCTGCTTGATAAAAGGCAGGGCTTGAAAGCAGTGCTGCTTCAGACCTGCAACTTTCAAGTCCCACAATGCATCAAAGACCCTTCATCTGGACTTCTAAAGGCATTACCTAGTATTTGGTGGAAATGAATAATAAAGCATCCCAAGTGCCTGGAAACTAATTGAGGAGTGTTGCACTGTCTCACCTCTGCTGGATTCAGCTCCCTGGATGAGCTGCTAGCAAAAGATGGAAGGGAATAAAAACCAAAAACAAATTACTTTTGGAGACCAACTTTTCTGCCTTGAAATGCTCCCTTTTTTGTAATGTTGCCTGGTAAGAGTTAGTTATGAAAAGATGAAATGCAACCCATGCTGCAAACACCAGGTCTCAAATGAAGCTCAGGAACCCATCAGGTTTCCCACTGTTCCCCTCCCCACCACAGCCTTTTGTTCCTTCCTGCTGAAAGAATTGCTTGCAGGATGTTAAGGCAAAACCTGCTTGTGGAGTTTAGATGTCTTCGGAAATAAAAAACAAACCCAAATCAATTTATTTGTGTGGCCTTTGCTTCTGCTCCAGCATAAACCACCTTTGGGCAGAGATGGGGCTGCTCTTTTGATGACCACAGGAGCTGGGAGCCTGGTACCACGGTGAAGGTACTGGTTGTGTTTCTGGTGTCATCAGGAATGCTGAAGCTGCTGTTCAGAGCCTGAGGTGTTTCTTGCCAGAATTTGGTTTCTTAGAGCAGTTCCTCATATTGGGGTCTCCATAGCCAACAAGGTCTCCACAGCCAACAAATCTCATGTGGGACTTGGGAACTGCAGAGCTTCTGTGGATTCATCTTCTGCCTTGTATCTCAAGATGCAGGGTCAAGTCCTAGTGTGGCTGAGGGGAGGTCCACCCAGTTGGGACCAGTGGGGCTGGACTGATGGCTCTAGGAGCATGGGATTCAGTGGAGAGGAGTTTTTCTTCACTGGGATAAGCTGCTCCAGAGCAGTTTTTTCCTCTGAGAATCAAACCCTGTGGCATTCAGAATTTCTCCAAATTCCACAAAGCAATGGGAGATGAGGATGGACGAGCATCCATGAGGGTGTTGGGGGAAGAAGGGTTCTACTTTCCTCCTTGCTTTGACCACTCCTGTCCCCACAGCCTGTGCTTGTCACATTGAGCTGCATTTTTTACCATCTGGTGGAGAAATAGTTAAATTTCTGTGCTTTTTTACCTTCTCCTCCAGGCAACGATTAATTGAGGCCAGGAGGACAAGCAGGAGTGCTGAGGCAATATTTACAAGGAGGAGATGTTAACGAGTGACCAGAGCTGGACAGGGATGGGGGGATGGAGATGAGGAGCAGTGGGGAGGCTGTGTGTGTGTGTGTGTGTGTCCCAGTTCTAGGGGTGATTAAAATCACAGCTTTGCATCCAAAGGAGTCAAAACTGGACACCTCCCCCCCAAAAAAAACCTGGTGCTGGGGCTGCTGTTTATCAGTGGGACCTTCTGAGGGGGGAGGATGACCTGGAGTTATCAGGCTGAGGGATGGAGAGTTTTTAAGAAATGCTTTTTTGACTCAGCCCAGCAGCCTGATTAGGTTGGGTTTAGTTATTACAGTTACTACAGAGGTGGGAGATGCCCCATCCCTAGAACCATTCCAGGTCAGGTTGGATGGGGCTCTGAGCAACCTGATCCAGTTGCAGATGTCCCTGCTCACTGTGTGTGTGTGGGGTGAACTGGATGACCTTTGAGGCTCCCTCCCAGCCCAAATTATTCTGATTCTCACCAAGGTGATGATGGTTTCAAGCCACAGAGACCAGTTAGATGAGGTACAGAAAGTGGGGTACAGGGGGTGACACACCAGTTCCAACCTTTCTGCTGCCCATCTCCTGCTGGAGGAACAGTCAGAAGAGAGGACAGTTTCTCATGGAAAGGGAATTTGGCAGCACTGCAAGGGGAGGTTCATGCTCTGCCTTAAGGATGTGTTGGTGTCCAGGGACATTTTAGTCTTCTGCTTGGGTTTTATGATCCATATCACTTCTCTTAATTTATATTACTTCCCTTTAATTTTTGATGCAGTTCTGGAAGCACCTGGGTGGGCAGAGATGGTTCTGCTCGTGCTAAGGGTCACCTTGTGATTGGTGAGGCTTGACCTCCATTTAAGCATGGAGTAGAGAGGAGACAGATGTGGGCTCTCCAGCCCTTCAGTGTCATCAGACCCCTGCTTGCAGCTTCCTGCCTGCCCTCTGGCAGTTGTCCTCTCTGCTGCCAATCCAGCTGTTCCAAAGGCAGCAACATCTGACTGGGTGACCCTTTGAATAACTCCTTAAACTTGAGCTTGGGCAAAGGGTCATCCTGAAACGTGCAGAGTCAGAGGCAGGAGGAAGAGCTTGGTCTGGGTCTTCTCTTGTGTTGAGGTGGCACAAAACTGATGGTTGTTGGGTTGGTGGTGCTATTTGCTCCCTTGGTTTTCAAGTGGGGCATGGAAGGACGTGGTCTTTCCTTCTGGAGAACATCTCCTGCAAGGGGTGTCTGGTCCATCCTTGGGTTTCAAGGACATTGCAGAGCTGGGTAAGCAGGCAGGGATTTCTGCTGGCCCTGGTTTCTTCTTCAGAGAAGATCAAGTGATGTTTGCTTCTGGTCTACACGTGTCACCTTTGCTGTCATCCTGTTTCTTGTTTGCTGTGTGTTGCAGAAATAAAATCTCTGGTATCACCATGATAGTTAAAGGTAGTAAAACGGTGGCAACTATGGGAAAATTGAACATCTCAGAAGCACAGGGGGTCATCCACCCTCTCCTGAGCTGGAGCCCTGAAGCCCTGTCCCCACAGGTCTCCTGGTGGCTCTTGTCTCAGAATAGCTCTGGCTAGGATGTGCTGTCAGGGGGAGCAAAGGGAAAGGATTTATTTAGCTTGACTGGAAAGCTGTCCCTTTCCAATCTGTGGTCAGGGAGTGACTTCTCTTGAGGAGACACTTGGATTGGACTGGTTGACATGTTGGTGTGAAGGGCCACCTGCCCTGGGTGTCCCCTGAGGCTCTCTCCAGGCCAGTGCCATTTTTAGGAGGAGTTTGGCTCCTTGCTGCTCTGGGTTTCTTCTGAGTTCTCCAGGGCAGATCCAAACCCCACCCCCCAAAAGCCTCAAAGCAGCTTTTTCACTGCCTTCAGCTGCCTCCATCCTCCTGGAAAGATGTGACACAACCTCCCTGTGATGCTTTATTCCTGGTGACAAGTGAACCATCTCTGGTGACATTCCATGCTGCTGGATGGAGGGAAGGAGATGCTGGTGCCCTCGCAGGCAGGGCTGTCAGAGCTGGAGAGCTTGCACACTGTTAAGAGAAATCCTCCCCTCAGTCCCCAGAGGACCCAAGTGCTGGTTCAAAAGGTTTCGAAGCTCTGTCAGCTCTTGTTTGGAGCTGCTGAGCTGAAGGGAGATCCTGCCAAGAGGGTCACCGGCTGAATGTGAAGCAACTGCAGTTTGAAATGATCTTCTGGTTTTGTCAACTAAGTCAGAATTTAACTCGTGTTGGGGTGCATCAGGTTTTGAGTGACCAGCCAGGTAAGGATGGGTATCCCTGCAGGTGACCCACTTGGACCCTGTGCTTTCTACAGCAAGGCAGTACTCCAGTTCACCTGCAGGGAACACAGGAAAAGAGGGAACAAGGACATCAGCCTCAGTGTTGAGCTTGCCATGGTGTGGGCTGAGGTCACTCTGATGGTAGCAGAGAGGTAGGGATCCATCCTTCCTTCCCTCCATCTGTCTCATAGAATCCCAGACTGGTTTGAGCTGGAAAGGACCTTCAAGATCATCCGGTCCCACTCCCTGCGATGGGCAGGGACACCTCTCAGCAGCCCAGGTTGCTCCAAGCCCCATCCAACCTGACCTGAGACACTGCCAGGGATGGGGCAGCCACAGCTTCTCTGGGAAACCTGGGACAGGGGCTCAGCACCCTCACACCAAAGAATTTCTTCCTAACGTCCAACCTAAATCTCCTCTCTTTCAGCTTAAAAACATCCCTCCATGTCCTATCATGCCTTAGCTATGGCCACAGGGTTGTCACCTTGCTGGGTGGCCGAGCTCATGCTTCACATCCCTTCTGCCATGTGGGGTCCCCTCCAACCCCCATCTCCCTATGGATTTGAGTGAGAAAGGTGCAGAACCACAGAGAAGGAGGTGGCTCTTGAAGAAGCTCTTCTCCAAGCCCTTGGACTTCCAGGCCACTGGGGCTGAGCACTGTGGAACTCAACAAGCAGTTGGCTGCTGGGTTAGGAAAGAAACAGTACACTTTAGGAAGCAAGAAAAAGATCATTTCTTCTGTCACTGCTCATCCTTCTTAGTTCATTGTTTCCATCAAAAACCTGGCACTTAGCTACTTCATGAATGAACCCAGTGTTTGTGGCTCCAAAACCAACTTGGTCCTGGGAAAAAAAAGAGCTTCTTTCACCTCCTGTCTGGTCTGCTGTGTCTTTTCCCCTCTTGCTTCCTTCCTTTTCCATCCATCCTGCCTGGGTGGCAGTCCAGGTTGTCCCTGTGGAGCAGGGCTTGACACCAGGGTCTGGAAACAAAGTATGGTTTGGGTTGGAAGGGACCTTTCAGCGCCATCCAGTCCAACCCCAGGGACATCTGCAACTGGATCAGGTTGCTCAGAGCCCCATCCAACCTGACCTGGAATGGTTCCAGGGATGGGGCATCTCCCACCTCTCTGGGCAACCTGGGCCAGGGTCTCACCACCCTCAAGAGTAAAAAAAATTTCAGCCCAGGACCTACTCCAAGAGGAGAGTGGAGCCCTTTGTGGCTATGACTTGCTGGGCTGGGACCTTTCTGAGAAGCCAAAGGGAACGGGAAAACTCAAAGGAGAGGTTTGGAGAAGCAGGAGGTGACTCATTGGCATGGCAGGAGGGACATCAAGGAGGAGGAAGGGTGGGTGGAGATATCCAGATAGACCTGGGAGGCTTTGAATGGAGCTCAAGGGGCTGAGGGGGGATGGTGCTGCTGGGATGGGACTGAGAGGCTGCCCAGTTGTGGTGGGAAAATCCTCTTCCAGAGGGCTGGAGCAGCTCTGGAGCCAGGCTGAGAGAGTTGGGGTTTAGCCTGGAAAAGAGAAGGCTCCAGGGAGACCTTAGAGCACCTTCCAGTACCTGAAGGGGCTCCAGGAAGGCTGGGGAGGGACTTTGGACAAGGGCACGGAGGGATGGGATGAAGAGGAACAGTTTTAAACTGAAAGAGGGGAGATTTAGCTTGGATTCTATGATGAAATGCTGTGCTATGAGGGTGGGGAGACATTGGAAGAGGTTTTCCAGAGAAGCTGTGGCTGCTCCATCCCTGGCAGTGTCTCAGGTCAGGTTGGATGGGGCTTGGAGCAACCTGGGCTGGTGGGAGGTGTCCCTGCCCATGGAAAGGGGTTGGATCTTGGTGATCTTGAAGGTTCCTTCCAACCCAAACCAGTCTATGATTCTCTGATTCCAGCTCTGGCCTGGGTATGGAAGGGCAGATGTGGTGGAGGAATGGGTCTCCAATGAGTTGTAGCTGGGTCTCCTAATGCAGTTTAGCAGCTGGGCTTGAGGAGAGCTGGCACCATGCCAATAGTGAGGTCTTTGAGGACCATCTGTGAGGGAAGAGCAATGAAAACAATCATCAGACAGAGGAAAAATCCCAGGGAGAGAGAGAAAAAGCTGGAGAAGTTTCACAAGAAGAGAAAAAGGAAACAGCAGCATCTCTAGCCTAGTGAGCAGGCAGAGGAGGTACTTTGGATGTGTCTGATCTCCCCATCACACAAGGTCTGTTTAAGCAAGCAGGGAAGATGAGAAGATGCTCTCCTATCAGGATTCCTCCAAAGCCAGGAACTTAGAACTGCTCAGCTGTTGTGTGATAATGGCAAAGAGAACCAGAACTCTAAATGAGGAGGAAGACAAGATTTGGAAGGGGGATTATTCTTATTCAGGGTTTAAACCAATTTTGAGACAGTTGGCATTGAGAGAGCAGCTTCCTGGAGGTTCAGCTGGGGTTTCATGCATCAACTTGTTGGTCTTGGGCTTTTTAGGGCAAATTAGTGGAACTTGGATTTGACCTAAAGCCTTATTGCCAGGTTGCTTGGGCTCTTCAGATCATTGTTGGCCTTCTGCACAAAGCTTTGCTCCTGGGAATCTTGCCAGCAGGAAGAGCAGCTTTGAAGTTCTTCCCAGGGTAGTGAAGAAACCAAGAAAAGAGCAGATATTTCCAAAGAGTCATCCAGCTGCTGGTCCATTTGGTATTCCCAAAAAAGGCTGGTGAGATGGCAGAGCACCAGGGAAGGCTGTAAAAGAGGCAAGTGGAGTAATTAAAGTAGAAGCCCCAGGAAAACAGCAGCACGTATGGTCCCAAAGGGAGGGAGGAAGTCTGGCAGGGATCCAGAGGGGAGGAGAAGCAAAGGGAGGTTGAGAATTAAATCAGGGAGATAGTGAAAGTCAAAGCCTATCTCCAAGGCTTTGGGAACTTGGAGCAACACTAACTCTGAGCTTCAGTGGCTGCAACTCCAGGGAAGGAGGGGGGGAGGGAAATGTTGATTTCCTAAATGGGTGGAAATAAATGGGTATGTAAAACCCCTGGGATTTGGTTCCCCCATCTGAAGGTGAGAGCTGTGGTTGGGCCTGCTTGGGCTGATGGTGAGAAGGTTTGCTGAGTTTTTGCAGGTTGTCTCCCACTGAAATAAATGAAAGGTGGGCTGAAGGTGGGGCAGGTGTTGGCACAGGCTGCCCAGTGAGGTTGTCTCCTCTGGAGACAGTCAGAACCTGCCTGGATGTGTCCCTGTGTGACCTACAGTAGATGATCCTGCTCTGGCAGGGAGGTTGGACTTAATAATCTCTTAAGGTCCCTTCCAACCCCTAATATTCTGTGATTACAACCGCTGAGTTAATCATTTGGTGCCTCTTTTCTCCTGCAGCCCAGGGATGCTGAGGGTGTCTCATGGAATTAAATAGCAAAGCAGAGGCAGCGCTACTGGGTCACCTTATCCCAGATAGCTCCAGTTCACCAGTGTCACCCCATCCCTGACCTGGCATAGACTTCAAGACCTCCACAGAGCCCATTGAGGCTCTTCCAAAGTGCCTCCTTTCCTAGAGAGGGTCAAGGAGTCCTCATCTCTCATCCTCTGCATCCCACCCAAAGTCCTCCCCATTCTTGAGGCTCATTAGGCTAATGTGGGGGGGGGGTGGACATTCCCTCTTCCCAACTGTTTGAGCCATTACTGCTCCATCCTTCAACTGGGACAATGCCAGGTGTGAGGGGGTGTCATGGCAATGTGCCACCTGTCAGGCACTGTCCCCAACATGGAGCAGGAGCATGTTGATATCTTCAGGGTGATGGAGAAATAGGTGTTGCCACCACCACCTGATGGCATTTGTTGGCAGGTAAAGGAAGACACGACCCCAGTTTTGGGTTCCCCACTCCTCTGCTGAGCTTTCTCACTGCACCCATAAACTTGATAGCCTCCAGGAGTAGGTTGGGTAGGTGTGATTTGGTGTTTGTATGGATCAGATTTTGTGTTGAAATGGTTTGAAAGTGCCCTCTCACCCTGCTGGGCTTGTGGCTGAGCATCCTCATATGGTTTGGGTTGGAAGGCACCTTTCAAAATCCAACCCCCTGCACTGACAGGGATCAGGACCCTGCTGCCCTTCCTGGGGGACCCACCTGGAGCAGCCAATGTTTGGGAATTGGGGGCACCTCCCATATATCCTGGCCAAGCCAGGGTGGTGGGTTCAAGGGCTGAGATTCCATCTTTTCCATGGGAAGCTGAGCATGACCCAAGTGGAGAAGCCCTTAGCATGTCCAAGAGCTGCAAAATAGCTTTTCAACCTAGAGTGCATCTCTCTGATTGCACTCCCTAAAGCAACTTCTTTTCATTTACTGCCTCTTGACCTTAAGACCTGTCCTGGCAGGAGATCAGGTGGAAATCATGATGCTCCCCTGCTTCTGTAAAGCTCCTGATTGCCTTTTTGTTCTTCACCGACTTTCTCTGTTCCCATTATCTCATGATGGGGGAGGTTTTGAAATAAGCAGGTTTGGGAATGGCAAGGCCATGGAGGTAAGAGCCATCTCCTGCATGTCAGATTCATTACCTGCTCCCATCCAAGCCAGGAGCTTTTTTTTTTTTTCCTTCCCTTTTATGTTAATTAAAAAAAAATGCAGCACCATGAATTTTTAAATTTTGAAATAAAATGAAAGCACAAAAGGACTCGAGAAAGTGTTGGGGCTACAAACTAATACTGGAGCAAAAGAAAAAAAAAAAGACTAATTAAAATACAAATTATTTAGGAGAACAAGCTGGAATGCCATTACACAAAGTGTCACTGACTCATTTTCATTTTACTGAGTCCAGCCTGGGGTTTGGCTGCACATCCATCCTACTCCTCCTCTTCCTTTTTTGTTTTTTGCTTGGTTGGGTTTTTTTGTTGTTTTTTTTTATAAATATATGTAGGAAGGGAGGAAATCTGCAAATACAATTTTAACCTGTTGAAAAAAATTGAGTCCCACTGGAATTGTCAGAGCTGAATCGTTCCAGAGTGCTTGGGGGCTTCTGGGGTGCTGGGAGGTGCAGCCCTGATGAGCTGGACCCTCATGAGGCCAAATCCTGTCCCTCTTGGGTGTTTGATGTGACTCAACAACAGCACCCAGCTCTTCCATATCTCCCTAAAGGTGAAATCATGATTTCCACCCTTTATTAAAACCAGATGAGCACTCAGGGATCTTATTGCAGAATTGGGGAGGGTGCTACAAAAGGGGTTCCCAGACCAACCCTACCACAACCCCTTCTTTGGCAGCAGCAACACCTGAGGGATGGGCCAACCTGCCTGATGCACTAGCTGAGTACTCCTTTGAGGACAAAAAGCCTTTGTCTGCTGTGGTTATTTAATTATAATTTTTCTTTTCCCCTCCTCTCTTCTAAATAGTTTGCTCTGACTGCACCGTCTCAGCTGCGGGGGGGGGGGGGGGGGGGAGAGGTTCTGCTCCATCAAATTACAGCAGAGGAAAAACCCTCTGGCTGAGCAAGGAGCTCCGGGTGGGGGTGAGGAGGAAGGTGTGAGTGGAGATAATATCTTTTTTGGAAGGATGGAAGGTTTGTGGTCACTTTCCCCTCATGCAGCATGGGGTGGTTCTTGGCAGGACTCTCAACCACCAAGGGCTTGCTGCCAACATGGATGGATGTTTGGAGGAAGGTTGAGGAGCAATATCACAAAGGAGGTGCCTGGGCACAGCAGCTTGAGGTGCAGCCACAGGGATTTGGGTGCCGCCACTTTTCACAGAATCAGCTGGCTTGGAAAGGGCCTCTGAGATCAAGTCCAACCCTTGATCCATTCCCCCCGTGGTTCCCAGACCATGGCACTCAGTGCCACATCCAGGCTCTTCTTAAAAACCTCCAGGGTCGCAGAATCCACTACTTCCCTGGGCAGCCCATTCCAATGCCTGATCACCCTCTCCGTAAAGAATTTCTTCCTAATATCCAACCTAAACCTCCCCTGGCAGAGCTTAAGCCCATGCCCTCTTGTCTTAGTGAGAGCTGCCTGGGAGAAGAGACTGACCCCCCCCCCGGCTCCAACTTCCTTTCAGGGAGTTGTAGAGAGTGATGAGGTCTCCCCTGAGCCTCCTCTTCTCCTCTCTTCTCTTTTGGTGCATCCTTTCTAAAGAGCCCAGATAAGACAGAAGAGGCAACCCAAACTGGTGACTTTTGGGAGAGGTGGGAGTCTTCTCAAGCAGCTGGCAGCTTGGGTGGTGCCACGTGGGGATGACAATCCCAGGTTCAAAGAGTATGGATGGCACCCACTGTGTCTTTCCAAGAGTGTTCACAACCGAGACCCCAGTTTGTCTTTTTTGGATGAGCACTACCAAATTTTTCACCTGGGCATCCTGATAAAGATGGTCCAGCTTCCTTGAAGAAGGGTGTGTAGCCAGAGGACAAGGGGCAATGGTTGAAAACTTGAAGAGAGGAGATTTAGGTTGGACATTAGGAAGAAATTCTTTAATTTGAGGGTGCTGAGCCCCTGTCCCATGTTTCCCAGAGAAGCTGTGGCTGCCCCATCCCTGGCAGTGTCTCAGGTCAGGTTGGATGGGGCTGGGCTGAGCAACCTGGGCTGCTGGGAGGTGTCCCTGCCCACACAGTGAGGTTAGAACTGGATGAGCTTCAAGGTCCCTTCCAACCGAAACCATTCTATGGTTCCAAGGCTCCACCATGGGTATGGATCACCTCACCAAAATTGCTTGTGGTGGGATTCAGTGATTTTAAACCCAGCAGCTGGGTTTTTTTGATTGTTTTCTGCTGGCCCAAGTTGGAAACATTTTGTAATGTCTCCTGTTAGATAAGATCTTGATTTAATGCCTTATCTCTTGGCTTCACCTTCAGCAATAACAATGGATTCTGATCCTCTGCTCAGGTGTTGATGGATGGGGCCTACTTGGGTTGAACATCTGGGATCTGAGTTGTTGACCCTTTTCTGTCCCTGAAGCAAGAGCAGTCAGAGGAGCTCTTGAGGAATGCTGTGAGCGGCAAGTTCTCCATCATTGCTTAGTGGTGAGGTCAAGTAGAAACGTGAGGCCAGGGTTGTGAGGAGCCCTTAGCCAGGGTTCATCTCCAGCTCCCATGGTGACCCCCAAAGGTTTAGGACACCTTCAGTGGTAAGAAGCTCTCTACAAATCCTGGCAGATGGAAAAAGTAGGTTGGAGGCTTAATTTTTCCTGGAGTAAGTTTCAGGAGGACAAAAAGACAACGTGAGGACAAGAAAAAAAATCTTGCTTTTTTGTAAGGCTTTTTCCCAGAGACCATTGTCCACCTCCCCTAGATGGGTGCATCTGGAACTCTACAAACAGCACACCCTATGGGATATATGCATGACAGCTTGGAATTGAGATGCCATGAAGCTGAAGACAAGAAGCTTGAAAGTTCCTTTGAGTTGTGTCAAGACATAACCCATAACATACACTCTGCAACCCCTTGAGAGGAGGTTGGAGCCAAGGGGGGTCGGGCTCTTCTCCCAAGGAACAAGGGATGGGACAAGAGGAATTGACCTGGAGGTTTAAATTAGAGCTTGGGAACAATTTCTCCCTGGAAAGGGTTGTCAGGGCCTGGCCCAGGCTGCCCAGGGCAGGGGTGGAGTCCCCATCCCTGGAGGGCTTTCAAAGCTGTGGAGATGTGGTGCTGAGGGCCATGGGGCAGTGGTGGCCTGGGTAGTGCTGGGTTAAGGGTTGGACTGGGTGATCTTGAAGATCATTTCCAACCAAAATGATTCTAGGATTCTGTGAAGAAGACCTAAATGTCCAAGTCTGTGGGGCTGCCCATGGGGATATTCATTTCTCTGCCTGGTAGCCTTGCTCTTCCCTTTGAGGTTTCTCTGACGTGTTCAGCCATGCTTTAAGTGTTGATTTTGCCCAAGGAGCAACTGAGGCCTTTGGGATAAGAAAGGCCAGGTGGAATATTCCTGATACAAAAAACCTGGATGCTCTTTAATTGATTTCCTCAGGATCAGTGGTCAAGGGTCAGTGTCAAGCCCTGTGAGGAGCACAGGAAGGGCTCATTTGGGTCATGCATCCCCTCCTCAGCAATACTCAACCCTGGTGCTGCAAATCCCTTCAGTGCTGAGTCCTCTGACCCCAGCACCTTTCACCCCAGGTTCTGATTACCTCCTGATACCCATTCCAAGGATTTTTTCTTGGAGATGTTGGGTTGTGCATACCATCCAACCCTCAGCCCTTCTTCTGGGCCAGATGTCCTTTTCTCTGGAGGGATGTGGTCTCCACCACCACCTACCACAGTGTTACTTCTCAGTAAGGAAAGCTATGATGTAGTCGCTATCACGGAAACGTGGTGGGATGACTCCCATGACTGGAGTGCTGCAATGGGTGGCTACAGGCTCTTCAGAAAGGACAGACAGGGTAGGAGAGGTGGAGGGGTAGCCCTGTATGTTAGAGAGTCTCTTGACTCCATAGAAATTGAAGTAGGTGATAATAAGGTGGAGTGCCTGTGGGTCAGAATCAGGGGGAAGGCCAACAAGGCTGATACTGTGATGGGAGTCTGTTACAGACCACCCAACCAGGAGGATGAGGGGGATGAACTCTTCTACAAGCAGCTGGCACATGTTTCAAAATCGTCGTCCCTTATTCTCGTGGGTGACTTTAACCTGCCGGACATCTGCTGGGAATTCCACACAGCAGAGAGGAGGCAGTCTAGGAGATTCCTAGAGTGTATTGAGGATAATTTCCTGATGCAGCTGGTAAACGAGCCTACCAGGGATGGAGCCCCACTTGACCTACTCTTTACAAACAGAGAGGGGCTGGTGAGGGATGTGGTGGTCGGTGGGCGTCTGGGACTTAGTGATCACGAAATAATAGAGTTCTCAATAATCAGGGATACAAGGAGGGTTGTCAATAAAACCTCTACGTTGGACTTCCGGAGGGCAGATTTTGGCCTTTTCAGAAGACTGATTCAGAGTGTACCCTGGGAAACAGCCCTTGAAAACAAAGGGGTCCAGGAGGGATGGAAGTACTTCAAGAAGCAAGTTTTGAAAGCTCAGGAGCAGGCTGTCCCGGTGTGCCGAAAGGCGAGCTGGCGGGGAAGACGACCACTCTGGCTCAACAGAGAGACTTTGAAGGAAATTAGGATTAAGAAGAGGGCCTACCGGTTATGGAAAAAAGGGTTATTTACTCAAGAGGAATTCAGGAATACGGTTAAGTTATGTAGGAAAAAAATTAGAGACACAAAGGCACAACTTGAACTAAATCTTGCCACCTCTGTGAAGGATAACAAGAAGTCCTTCTACAGATACATCAGTGGCAAAAGGAGGGGCAAGGAAAACATTCATTCTTTAATGGACATGGACGGGAATGTAATTGTCAAAGATGAAGAAAAGGCTGAGGTATTTAACACCTTCTTTGCCTCAGTTTTTAACAGTAAAACGGGCTATCCTGAGGACAGCTGGCTTCTGGAGCCTATAGGAGACATGAATCTAAACACCCCCCCTGCAATCCAGATGGAAACTGTCAGTGATCTACTGGGCTGCTTGGATCCCCACAAGTCTATGGGACCAGATGAACTCCATCCAAGGGTGATGAGAGAGTTGGCAGAAGAGCTCGCCAAGCCTCTCTCTATCATCTACCAGAAGTCCTGGCTCACTGGGGACATCCCAGATGACTGGAAGTTGGCGAATGTCACGCCAATCCACAAGAAGGGCCGGAAGGAAGACCCGGGAAACTACAGGCCTGTCAGCCTGACCTCAGTGCCTGGCAGGGTTATGGAACAGATCATCATGGGGGCAATCACACAGCACCTGCAGGATGGACAGGGGATCAGACCCAGCCAGCACGGGTTTAGGAAGGGCAGGTCCTGTCTGACCAACCTGAGCTCCTTTTATGATCAGGTGACCCGCCTGGTGGATGAGGGGAAGGCTGTGGATGTGGTCTATCTGGACTTCAGCAAGGCCTTCGACACCGTCTCCCACAGCATCCTCCTGAGAAAGCTGGCTGCCCACAGCTTGGACAAGCATACTCTGCACTGGGTTAAGAATTGGCTGGAGGGCCGGGCCCAGAGAGTGGTGCTGAATGGGGCTGCTTCCAGTTGGCAGCCGGTCACCAGCGGTGTCCCCCAGGGATCAGCACTGGGCCCAGTCCTGTTCAATATCTTCATTGATGACTTGGATGAGGGGATTGAGTCCATCATCAGCAAGTTTGCTGATGACACCAAGCTGGGGAGAAGTGTTGATCAGCTGGAAGGCAGGAGGATTCTGCAGAGGGACCTGGACAGACTGGAGAGGTGGGCTGACTCCAATGGGATGAGATTCAACAAGGCCAAGTGCCGGGTCCTGCACTTTGGCCACAACAACCCCATGCAGCGCTACAGACTGGGGACAGAGTGGTTGGAGAGCAGCCAGGCAGAAAGGGACCTGGGAGTCTGGATTGACAGGAAGCTGAACATGAGCCAGTAGTGTGCCCAGGTGGCCAAGAAGGCCAATGGCATCCTGGCATGTATCAGAAACAGCGTCACCAGCAGGTCCAAGGAGGTGATTCTGCCCCTTTACTCAGCCCTGGTAAGGCCACACCTTGAGTACTGTGTTCAGTTCTGGGCCCCTCAGTTCAAGAAGGATATTGAGATCCTCGAACAGGTCCAAAGGAGGGCAACCAAGCTGGTGAAGGGACTCGAACACAGATCCTATGAGGAGAGGCTGAGGGAACTGGGGCTGTTCAGCCTGAAGAAGAGGAGGCTCAGGGGAGACCTCATTGCTCTCTACAACTACCTGAAAGGAGGATGGAGCCAGGCGGGGGTTGGTCTCTTTTCCCAGGCAACTCTCAGTAAGACAAGAGGGCATGGTCTTAAATTGTGCCGGGGGAAGTTCAGATTGGATATTAGAAAGAATTTTTTCACGGAAAGGGTGATCAGACATTGGAACGGGCTGCCTGGAGAGGTGGTGGACTCGTCGTCCCTGGAGACATTTAAAAAGCGACTCAATATGGCACTCAGTGCCATAGTCTAGTGACTGTGGCGGTAGTTGTTCAAGGGTTGGACTCGATGATCTCTGAGGTCCCTTCCAACCCAGCCTATTCTATGATTCTATGATTCTATGATTCTCAGTTTCTGCATCAATTCTGAGCATCTTCTTTTTTTTTTTTTCTTCCCTCTAACTGTCCCCTTCTCCTCCTCTGAGTTGGAGTGATGATCCCAACCATCAGATCCTTGGCTACCATCATCTCCACTCTGCTCAGTTTGGCCTCTCCTGTTTGTGCAGCTGATTTATCAACAGCCATGTTCTATTTGCTTCCAGATAAGAAAAACATTGAGGCTGGGACTGAACCTTGTGAAATTCCCCTGGAAACAGTCCAACCCCCCCTCTGACATTCATTTGTTGGGATCATCTCCCCATCCCCTGCACATGGGCTTTCTGCTTCAAATACAGTGCCCTCACATCCCAGGAAATCAAAACACCCCACAAGGCTGATGTGGATTATCTCCAGGCAATTATCTTTTTGAACCAAAGTTGTAATCTCCTCAAAAGAACAAAATAAGTTTTGCAACCTCTCTGACCAGCATGAACTCTCTTCCTATCCTTTAATTATTCTTCTGGGTGACTCTCAGGGGGGTTCCCATTATTTCACCCGTGACTGATGACAGACAGGACAACCTTGTTCGTCAGACCATCCTTCTTGCCCCTTTTTGCACACCAGTGCAGCATTTGCATCCTTCCAGCTGTCTGGATCATTTCTGCTATTCCAAGATTTATTAAAAATTAACATCAGCAGGCCAGAAAGCTTCTCAGACAGCTGGTGGAGGGCTCTTGGGAGCAAGTTCTCCAGGCTTACTGATTTCAAGTTGTTTATGGCTGGTAGGTGCTGTTTAACAACCTCCTTGGATACTAATGGACTGGAAAGTACTTTATCCACCACATGTGCTACAAACCTCTCATCCTGCTTCTTCCCAAATGCTGATCAGAAATATTGATTGAACACTTCTGCCTTTTCTGCATCATTGCTTTTTCACCCCATCTGAGGCCATGCTCCTGATTTATACCAAGGTATTAGAATGTTTCCAGGATTATTTGGCCCTCCCTTTCCATATGCAGCTGAACATCTTGTTAGCTTTGTGGCTGCTCAGAGAGCAGAGGTCTGCTCCTTGCTGCCTCTGTTGCTGGGAGAGCCTCTCCTTGGCTTGGCACAGTTTAGGACCCTGAAAGGTGCCTGGAGAGCAGAAGTTGCTCTCCCTGCCCTGCATCACTTTGCATTTTTTAAGGAGGAGTTTCTAATCTCATAGCATCATAGAATCACACAATGGTTTAGGTTGGAAGGGACCTTAAAGAACATCTAGTTCCAACCTCTCTGCTCTTAACCCCTTCATTGCTGTGGGTTCTACAAAGTGAGAGGTGACAAAAGGGCTCTGACCTGCAATTACTGCACCCAAGGATGCCCAGGTGGTGGGACAGCCCATCCACAGCTTGGCAATATCTCTTGGGGCTGATATTTTTGGCCAACAGGAATTTCTTCTTGGGTTTTCCCCATTCATACCACTCCCCTTAGTGCCCCTGCTGCAGGACCACATGGATCTGTTGTCATTTATTCTGTCCTAATGTCATTATCATATAAATCCCTTTTGTCCCACTATGAGTCTAATACCATGCTCTTCCAAGGGCAACCCAGTTACATGTGGTGGACTCAAGCTAAGAGGGTCTTGGTTTGGTGTTTTGTTCTCTTTTTTTTGGCTGGGTCTGCTGTATTTGGCTTTTTTCTTGGTTGAGTGTAGAAAAGTGGGGTCTTGTGGTAAAGACTGAGGGTATAGAGGGTGGGTCTGGATAGGAGATGTCTTCTGTTGCCCTACCTTGTCCTCATGGTTGGCTCCAGCCCCTTTCAGGCTAGGAAGAAGGCTCTTTCTTAGATGGGGTCATGCCAGCTCCTCCTGGCCATCACTTGCTGCTTTCATTTCCCTCTCTGTCTTTCCCCAGGGTGGGGAGACGAAAAATCAGGGCCAAGGACACTGGATAGTGCAGAGAGACCACATGGTTCTGTTTTTAATCAGTGCAAGCCTCAACCTACCTATCCATGGCTTTTCTCCTGAGCAATCTCCATCTCTGGTCTAGCTCTCTATGGCCAATGGAGGTGAGATGCTATAGAAGAGAGATGCTCAGAGCTCTTGTTCAAGGGATCATTACCTTCAAGTCCACTTTGGGAAGAGAATCAAACTGTTTTTCTTTAGACTAGTAAAAAAAAGGCTTGGCGTGATGAGATGCTCAGAAAGTAGAGCTGGGCACATTCAGGAAAAAAAAAAAAAGCTATTTTTTAAATAATGAGATTCATAAAATGCTATAAAAACTTGCCAAGGGTCAGGGCAAGACACCTTTGATTTGAAATCAAGTTGCACCAGTGGAGATTTAAATTGGATATTAGGAACAATTTATCCCTGGAAAGGGTTTCCAGGCCCTTGCCCAGGGCAGTGATGGAGTCCCCATCCCTGGAGGGCTTTCAAAGCTGTGGAGATGTGGTGCTGAGGGCCATGGGGCAGTGGTGGCCTTGGCAGTGTTGGGTTAATGGTTGGAATTGGTGATCTTCAGGGTCTTTTCCAATCAAAATTATTTGATAATTCTATGAAATCTTGTAGCCAAGGTTGACTCTGCTTCCAAATGCTGGAGGGCTGAGAGGAACGAGCTCCTGGCTGCAGAAATTCTTGGGTGAAGTATTTTATTTTGTATGAAGCTGGAGGGTATTTGGAGGACATTTATGATCATACAGGTCCCTGTTGCTTGAAAATCCCTCTACAAAATAGACCTTTGTTTCGTAGCCTAAATTTCCAGTCAAGTGTGGGCTGAAATCCACTCTTAGAGTTAGCTTAGACATGAAAATCTTGATTAATGGGGCAGATATTCATTGGAACAGGAAAAGGAGGCAAAATGTTCTGCCACAAAGTTTGTGTGAGGCAGGGATGGGGATGCCTGAGTAGGGATGTGCTGTGGAGGACAAAACACTTGGACCACCAAAGGGTGATGGATGGGTTGTGTTCCATAATGTGTGTAGCTCCTTCCTTCTGAGTGCAACATGGAAATAAAAGCTTGGCTTTTACTAAGGAAAAGAATGACCTACAGTGGCTTTTTTTTTTTTTCCCTGGGGGAGGAATGATTGGATTCAGTCTTTTCTCACTCCATCCTGCCACAATCCATCACTGTGTAGCCAGGTGGGCTGGGGAGAAGTTAATGAACCTGCTGGAATGTGGTTAGTAATAAAGCTGAGGTCATTCTACCTGAGGGCTTTGTGAGCTTTCCCATCCAAAGGGGCATTTTTCAGAAGGTCATGCCATGAACAGTCTCGTTTCATATGAAAACTCCACTGGCAAAGTCCTCAGTTTGTGAGTGTTTGTTTTTTGTTTTTTTTTTTTAATGAGGAAGGTAAATCAGGTCAGCTGCATTTATTTTAGGTTTTGATTTTTATTTTCAGCTAGGAGAAGTAAAATGGCTTATGTGCCTCTCTCTATTAATGTGCTGTTCTGCAAGGAGCTGCAGCCTGGTTCACATCACACACAAAAAAAAACAAAAACAAAAAACCCCAAACATTTTTATCCAACTGCATCAGGAAGTTTCTAAATTCTTATTCATAGAATCATGAAAACATAGAATTTCAGGTTGGAAGGGACCTCAAGGACCATCTGGTCCAACCCTTCTAATATTATCATTTATATGAGATGTCCCAGTACCCCACTGAGCTGAAATTTCAAACTTCTCAAAGTGGGGGAATCCACCACTTCCCCTGGGAGACCATTCCAATGTCTGACTGTCCTCAGGGGGAAAAATTTTCATCCTGCTTCCAATCAGAATCTCCCCAGGAGCAACTTGTGCCCATTGCCCCTTGTCTTGTCCATGGGACTCCTTGTAAATTGGGAGTCTCCATCTTCTTTGGAGCCGCCCTTGAAGTCCTGGAAGATGGTCAGAAGGTCTCCCCTCAGCCTTCTCTTCTCAAGGCTTTTTTTCTCATTTAAGGATAACTTCCAAAATTGTGGAAATGAAGCAAGTGGTCTGGGCAGTGGGTTCTCAATGCTTGGAGGCTGCCACGCTCATTACAATGAGCAATTTACTTAGACATCCTCTGCCCATCCATGGGTGGGATGTTACAAGCAGAACCAGCAAGGAATTGTGTCTCATTTGATACTAGAGCAAAGCAAAAATAACCTGTAGAGAAATTGAGAGGTAGGGAACAGGTTTCCAAAGCAATTGTACTAGATCTATGAATTATTATTTTTTTTTATTCACCATGAGGGTAGTAAGACACAGGAAAAGGTTGCCTAGGAAGGTTGTTGATGCCCCATCCCTAGAATTGTTGAAGGTCATGTTGGATGAAGCAACCTGGTCTAGTGGGAGGTGTCCCTGCCCATGCAAGGTGGGTTGGATCTTGATGATCTTTAAGGTCCCTTCCAACCCAAACCATTCCTATGGTTTTAATTGTGCCAAAGCCATTGGAGTAGAAGTCAGGCTGAAATCTGCAGCCATCACTAGGGGTTGGACCTTTGTGGGTGCTTTTCACCACCTCCCTTTCATCCCTCAATAGATGGTATTTGTGTCACTTAAGTTTTTTACCACCCATTTCAAGTCTGCTTGGGGTGCTGGGAAGATGGTGTCACTGGGGATGGTGACACTTAGACGTTCAGAAGCCTCAGGTGGTCTGCTCCTCCTTGGAGGTCTTCATCTCCTTCAGTTTCAGCTGTCCTGGGGTGGGAGAGGTACCCCTAGTAAAAACTCTGCTCCAGCCCATCCAACTCTGTAATGTGACTCTTTGATCCACATTTTGCATTTTATTATTGACATCCATTTGTGTTTAGGAAATGTCCTACCAGCATTTATTTCTAATTGCCCTGGTCCCATCCCAGCCCTGCACAAACACAAGCTGAAATGGGCTCAAAAATCTTTACTGATGAAAAAAACCAAACCAAAACAACAAAGGGAGGACTGAAGCATTAAAAGTGAGCAAAGTGACCTGGCTGCTGATTTCAAGAATCTGTCATCCAACCAAGTGATCAAGGGCTACATCAAGGATTTAGGTAGGCGTGGGTTCAAGGAGGAAGATGTACACACATATGTCCTGATGAGAAGGAGCTGGTATCATTCCTGCCTTGCTGGTGGCTTCAGGGCCAAGATGAGGTTCCTGGCCCCTGATCTTCAATGATGGGAATGGTTGTTATCTCAGGTGAGGTGGTTATCATAGAATCATAGAATTTTCAAGGTTGGAAGAGACCTGTAAGGTCACCCAGTTCCAACCCCCTGCCATGTGCAGGGACACCTCCCACCAGCTAAGGTTGCTCAGAGCCACATCCAGCCTGGCCTTAAAAAATTCCAGGGATGGGGCTACCACCACCTCTCTGGGCAACCTGTTACAGTTATGGATTCATTTTGGGAGGTGGAGGGGGATTTAATGTGTTTAGCTTTACAGTCCTTCTCTAATGCCATGCCACCAAGCCTGCCACATCCTCATCTGTTGCCCCTGGAGATGATCTTTCCCACTGAGCAAGAGATTGCATGAGCAGCAGCTCTGCCTGGCTTCATCTTCTTTTCTTAGACTGAGAAAAAGAGCCAGTGGGTGAAGGTCAATGTGTTTCAAGCAAAATACAGGTTTAATTCAAAATTTCTGTTGAAGTTGGGTGAGAAGGTTGATCTGCTTGAGGGCAGGAAGGCTTTGCAGAGGGAGCTGGATGGGCTGGATGGATCAGTGGGCCAAGGCCAACTGGATGAGGTTCAACAAGGTCAAATCCTGGTCCTGCACTTGGGTCACACCAACCCCAGGCAATGCTCCAGGCTTGGGGCAGAGTGGCTGAAAAGTGCCCAACGGGAAAGGACCTGGGGGTGTTGGTTGATTCATCTGAATATGAGCCAGGGTGTGCCCAGGTGGCCAAGAAGGCCACCAGCATCCTGGCTTGTGTCAGGGCAACAGAGCTGGGGGAGGGTCTGGAGCACAAGGAGAAGGGTCTGGAGAACTGAGGAGCAGAACTCTTCTGGGGGTGTTGATCTTGGAGCAAAGGAGGCTGAGGGGAGACCTTCTGGCTCTCTGCAACCCCCTGAGAGGATGTTGGAGCCAGGGGGGGTCAGGCTCTGCTCCCAAGGAACAAGGGATGGGACAAGAGGAATTGACCTGGAGGTTTAGATTGGAGCTTGGGAACAATTTCTCCCTGGAAAGGGTTGTCAGGGCCTGGCCCAGGCTGCCCAGGGCAGGGGTGGAGTCCCCATCCCTGGAGGGCTTTCAAAGCTGTGGAGATGTGGTGCTGAGGGCCATGGGGCAGTGGTGGCCTTGGCAGTGCTGGGTTAAGGGTTGGACCTGATGATCTTCAGGGTCTTTTCTATCCAAAATGCTTCAAAATACCCTTCAGAACTCACATATTTGCCCTTTCCCAATGTCCACAATTACCTTTTCAAGATGAAAACCCAGCCGTTCATACCCAACCTATAAGCACAGTGACTTTCTGAAACCAAATGTATTGTTTCTCCATCTTCCATCCTCCTGACCTGGTGGGACCCCAGCGATGAGTGTGGGCAGTGAGGTTGTGGGTTCACCTCCTTCCACTTCATCTTTCATCCAACATTTGGAAGCACTTAGGCAAGGCTTAACTTTATTGCCTGGAGAACAGTGTTGAAGTTAATGGGAATCCACACCACAGCAAATGGAAACGCGTGTGGGTGTGTGGAGTGGACACCTCAGAGGACACCTCGCTGTGTTTTTCCAACTTTCCCAGTTGCAGGTTCTTGTGAGATTGGGGAGGATGGAAATACCTTCCTAAGTCTTATACCTTACCAAAATTAACCAGCAAAATAATTCCCCCCCCCCCCTTTTTTTTTTTTTTTTTCATAGAATCATAGAATGGTTTGGGTTGGAAGGGAACTTAAAGCTCATCCATTCCCAACCCCCCTGCCAGGGGCAGGGACACCTCCCAGCAGCCCAGGTTGCTCCAAGCCCCATCCAACCTGACCTGAGACACTGCCAGGGATGGGGCAGCCACAGCTTCTCTGGGAAACCTGGGACAGGGGCTCACCACCCTCAAATTAAAGAATTTCCTCCTCATGTCCAACCTCATTCTCCCCTTTTCATTGCCCCTTGTCCTCTCCCTAAACCCCCGTGTCAAAAGCCCTCCCCCAGCTTTCATGTAGCCCCTTCAGATATTGGAAGGTTGCTATATTTATTTTTTATTTTATTTTATTTTTTACTAGCAGGTTTTGGCAGCAAAACAGGGTCATTTGAAAAAAGAAACTATTTTCCTTTGTGAAAAAAAGGTCACTGGTTGCAGCAAATCTTGTTGCAGAAAACATCTTTCCCTGCCTTTCAGAGATGCACTGGGGTTGAGTTATTTGCCTCTAACTAGTCCAAATATAAAACCAGCCTGAAAAACTCAAGGCTTGAAAGGAAAAAATGGAAAAATTTACTAAACACAGTTTATTCCTTAAAAAAACCACCAACAACGAAATAAAACAAAGCAAAACAAACAAACAAACAAAACGAAGGAAAAAACCCCACAAAATCCCAAAGCTAGAAAGCAAAACTGTCTCCAGATTTATTTTACCCACAAAGATATTTAAATATGATGATCGTTTCTGGTTCTGATTGGCCAGGCATCCTTCACATCCTCTTCTGGAAACCTTTCAATTTAATATGGATGTAATTGGAGCTTTCCTGACCTGGGATCAGCAATTACAACATCTTATGTTATTTTTTTTTTTTACACTTCTGTGTTTCCTTCTGTGCTTGGGAACCAAGATGGCGTCTGGCACTTGTGTTCTTTCTCCTGTTATTCTTATTTCACACCCTGTTAGAAGCAGTTTTGCCTCTCATCCTTTATAGTCTAGCAGAACCTCTGGTAATGGCCATCAAAAACTGGGAACCAGTTTCACATGGAAAATAGGAACTCATTTCCAGAATTAACTAGCAACCTATTGGTCTACAGTGATTTTGGACTTCAAGTTATCATTGAGATTTTTTCTTTGTTGCTGTCCCACTCCAAGTATTCTTCTGGATGTAAATGTTGAGCTTGACTTGCAGGAATTTGGGGACATTTGGAATCATAGAATTGTTTTGGATGGAAAAGGCCTTGAAGATCATCAAGTCCAACCATTAAACCAGCACTGCCACCAAACCATGGCCCTCAGCACCACATCTCCACAGCTTTGAAAGCCCTCCAGGGATGGGGACTCCACCCCTGCCCTGGGCAGCCTGGGCCAGGCCCTGACAACCCTTTCCAGGGAGAAATTGTTCCCAAGCTCCAATCTAAACCTCCAGGTCAATTCCTCTTGTCCCATCCCTTGTTCCTTGGAAGAAAAGACTGACACCCACCCCCTGGCTCCAACCTCCTATCAGGGGGTGGCAGAGAGCCAGAAGCTCTCCCCTCAGCCTCCTTTGCTCCAGGATCAACACCCCCAGCTCCCTCAGCTGCTCCTGGGCAGACTTCTGCTCCAGACCCTTCCCCAATTCCATTGCCCTTCTCTGGACACTCTCCAACCCCTCTATGGGGTTGAGGTCATTTCCACCAAACCATCTTGGGAAGCAGCACCACCACCAAGGTGCTTGGTTAGCATGGGATGGAAGTAATTATTTCTTCGGGAGATTGTCTTTGGTGGATTGGTGAGAGCAACCTGGTTTGATGGGGGGTAAAAAAAAAAAGCATTTTTTTAGGGAAATGAAGAGTTGCTTTGTTTTGTGCTTGAGGTGGGGCTGGGTGGTTGGATGGGTGCTCCCCACCCACGGGGGATGCTGCCTGTGGGAGTACCAGGAAAAGCAGTGGGTGGCAATTGGTGTTCCTCTCCATGCTGGCTTGGCAGGCTCTGGATGCTGCCCAAGTTTTACTTCACCCTTATCTGGGGCCAGACATATTGTTCACTCTGACTTCATTTACTGTTTTACCCAGACACTCCTTAGAAACCCAGTAGTCAGAGGAGTTGCAGATAGTGGTTTGGGTGTGGGGATGGAAGCAGCATGGTTGGTTGTTTGTTTTTTTTTTCCTACAAACCAAGAAAGTGTGTAATAAAAGTTTCAAAAGTAACCGTGCTCGGAGGATGGAGCAATTCCAAGCCATGCCTGGGAGTGCCAGGTTGCCCCAGGCTATCTTACACTTGATTTTGCCTCGTGCTTCAGAAAGATTTCCCTTGTATAAACAATTTTGCTGGTGATTTGGGTTGGTTTTGTTTTTCTTCTTTCATGTGATTCTTTAAAGGCAACCCAACAGAAATGCACATAACCTGGAATTCAGTGTCCAGCTACTCTCATCGGATTTATCATAATTAAAAAAAAAATTAAAAATCAGTGTTTCTTTTTTGTCTTACCTGTGCCAGAAAGGAAGTAGTATTTTCTTGTGTTCTCTTCAGCATCCAACTTAATGCTCAGAGATATGCTTGCTGAATCTGGGGCAGAATCTCATGAAGGAGATGGTCCTTGATGTACCCAACATGGAGAAGAGGAGGGACCTTATTTTATCACTCAACATGATGGCTAGCCCTTCAGGGTTCTGTGCATGCCAGCAAGCTGGGTTTAGCTGGGTTAGGCTGTTCATGGAGGTGGCATGCTGCTGACTCTTTTGCTGGGGACATCCCTGTGGATGGGGACCACAGGAGATGGGTGTGGGATGGGGTCATTGGCTGCATGGGTGCAGCTGAGGTGGCTTCCAAAGGCGGGGGGGGGTGCTTTGAAGCTTGATGTTGGGCACTAGGGAAGGGTTTCAAGTTACTCCTTGAATTGGACACTCAATTTGTTATCTGCACAACACACTGGCTGGGGACTTGGTTGAGCAAACCCCCCTTTGAAGGCACCTTGCCTCCATCTTCTTGCTTGCTGGGGTCATTGGTGTGTAAAGCCTGGTATTTTTTTCTTTATTATTTAAAATACACCCAGTTCTTTCCCAAAGAAAGGTTCCCCTCATCCTCCCCTTCAGGTTTCCCTGTTCTTAGCTAAAGGGGTGGATGGTTTGCAGGGGGAAGCAGAGCAGATTGATAGGAAAGTCACTGTGGAAGTCAGTGCCTGGTCAGGGGTCACTGCTTGGACTGGGTGACGGGACGGAGTGAAAACAAAAACAGATGTGATAAATCTGCTTCAAGGAAAAAAGAAAAAAAAAAGATTATTAAAATAAATAGATAATTAAATAAAAACAACTAAAACCCACAGTTGTTTTGTTGGGGGTTTTTTCCCTCCAAAGAACATTGTGTGCTTGGTTTCAAAAAGCAACATCAAAAATTTCCTGGTGCAAATAGGTCCACATCCCTTGTGGTTTTTAGCCCTTAATAGTACAGGTGGACGAGGAGGGCTCTGTGCCAAATACTTTTGGTTTAGAGGGAGTGGTGGGAGTGAATTCTCCTCACGGCTCCTAGAAAGGCTGAACTTTCCTGTGCACAAATCAATGACAATCTCTGCTAGGCTCCAGGCACTCGGGGGGGAGCGAGGCTGCCGGATTCCCCGCGCAGCCCTGGCAGGTGTGGAAAGGACCCAGAGTGGGAAGGTAGGTCTGATGCTCTACTTTCAGCTTTTAAAATAATAGGGTTTTTTTTTTTTAATTATAGGAATTTTTTTTTCTTAATTTTATTCCTCCCTTTTAGAGTTTTTGTGGTTTATTAAGGGGAGGGGAAGGTGTTTGAATTTCAGGCGAATTGGGTCTGTGTTAGGAACCTCTGGCTCCTCGTTGAGATCCTCTGTGCTAATCCATTGCCATTTCCATGTGGGTTTAATTGCTCTTTGAACTCCAAACTGTGATTCTCTTGCTTATTTCTTCTCTTGGTATCTTCAGTCATTACCAAGCCTGGAGATTTGGGCTGTGTAGCAACACCTGTACTGTACAACCTCTCCATTCTGCGTCGTTTTTTGGTTTGTTTGGTTTTTTTTTGGGGGGGGGGGAGGGGTGTTTGTGGGATTTTTTGTAAGTCTGGCTTAAGTAATTTGTTTGTTTGCTTTAGATAGGAAATATCAGTGTGAAAACATATCTGTTACCATCTGCTGGGTAGACAGAAGGGCTCTGATGAGGCAGATGATTAGTATTTTGAATAGAGTAGAAAATAGAATAGAATAAGGATAAGGGTAAGGATAAGAGTAAGGGTAAGAGTAAGAATAGGAATAAGAATAAGAGTAGGAATAGGAATAGGAATAGAATAAAAAGGGAAGGGAAGGAAACGGGAAGAGAAGGAAAGGAAAGGAAAGGAAAGGAAAGGAAAGGAAAGGAAAGGAAAGGAAAGGAAAGGAAAGGAAAGGAAAGGGAGTATTTTTAATATATATTAACATTTGGTTTAAAGGAATCACTTTTCAGTTTTGCTTTGCAAGCAAACTTGCAGAGGAAAAAATAAACAAACCAACTCTTCTCTGAAATAGTTAAAAAGTATCAGCAGGTTTAGTGCTGGCAGAGAACTGGTGATTAAAGGCAGGCTGGGAAGCATGGTTGGGATGAAGCTGCTGCTCAGGGCAGGGTTGAGCCCAGATCACACCGACCTCCACTGGGAAGCTGGAGGGGTTTTATCTGCAGACCCCCCCAGCCTGTAGTTTGGGTTTCAGTCTCCATCTGTCTCAGGAACTTTTTGCTTCTTTACTAGCAAGCAGGACTCAGCAGGATGATATGTCACACCCAGTCTAAGCTTTAGTGTTTTTGTAGCAGCTCCTTGAGATGAAATGCTGTTTCAGCAGCACAAAGATCTCCGTCTCCCCCCCAGATCCTTCCCTAGGTAATTCCCGGATAAAAAAGCAACAGCTGTGGTTTTGTTTAAGGTTGGGCTGAATAAAAACAGGAGGGGAGTAATGTGCTCAGCAGAGGAGGAACCAGAGCTTGGCCATCCCACTGTGGCTCTCTGGAGCGTTTTCAGGTGCATGGAAACACTCAGCGTGGTCATACAGGGACCTGCAGCTTGTGCTGCCCTGAAAAAAGGGATGTGGAGCCACCTTCCATTTCACCCAGGGAAAATACTTGGGGGAATGAGGTTTCCCTTCCTCTCTGCTTGGTGGAAACCTCATGTGGAGGTTTCTTCTCCTGGGAGGATTTGGAGGTTGGCAGTAGCTGGGTCTATCTGAATCCTGGTTGCAGGGAGGAGATGCTGTGGGCATGGCCAACCTTTGCTGCCTTCACCGTCTCCAACACCCTACACTGGAAATGAAACCTTTTCCTTTCTGGGGGCTTCTCAATGTGTATCCTGGTATTTCCATCCCAGGAAATAACTCCTGGAAAGGTAGATGAGATGCTCTACTGTCTTTCCCTGGTCTTCCAGTGCTTTCCATCTCTCTCACCATTCCAACAAGGACATTTCAAATCCTGGCTCTGGTGCAGGCAGCACTGAACATCCATTTTACTTTTGTGCCTGACACTGTTTACTTCAGGTGCCAGGAGATGAGGAGTCAGACCCAGCGTGTTTGAGCACTGAGACAACATTAGCCGTGGAAAACTGGGATTTTCCAACCAGCCTTGGGCTGTACGGCACGTAATTCCCTTCACCTCCTTTGAAATTCCTCCTCTAATTAATCAAAGAAGTGGCAAGTTTTACTGACTTAATTTCAGAGCTATTACTCTTAATTAAATCTATTAAAATAGTTTTCAAAACACCAAAGTCTTCCCTCCCCCAAGTCATATTTAAACTAGATTTAAACTAGATTTGAAGGCTTTAAACTAGATTTGAAGGGGGATGGGTTTGAAACCGAGCTCTCCAGAAACAGGGCTCTCCAGAAAGGAGCCCAAGGGTGGACAGCCCAAGTTCAGAGACAAACCAGCAGCCCAGCTGAAGTGCATGTACACCAATGCACGCAGAATGGGCAACAAACGGGGGGAGCTGGAAGCCATCGTGCAGCAGGAAAGCTATGATGTAGTCGCTATCACGGAAACGTGGTGGGATGACTCCCATGACTGGAGTGCTGCCATGGGTGGCTACAGGCTCTTCAGAAGGGACAGGCAGGGTAGGAGAGGCGGAGGGGTAGCTCTATATGTTAGAGAGTCTCTTGACTCTGTAGAAGTTGAAGTCAGTAATAATAAGGTGGAGTGCCTGTGGATCAGAATCAGGGGGAAGGCCAACAAGGCTGATATCCTGGTGGGAGTCTGTTACAGACCACCCAATCAGGATGATGAGAGTGATGAATTATTCTACAAGCAGCTGGCGCATGTTTCAAAATCATTGTCCCTTGTTCTCGTGGGTGACTTTAACCTGCCGGATGTCTGCTGGGAACTCCACACCGCAGAGAGGAGGCAGTCTAGGAAATTCATAGAGTGTATAGAGGATAATTTCCTGCTCCAGCTGGTAAATGAGCCCACCAGGGATGGAGCCCCGCTTGACCTTCTTTTCACAAACAGAGAGGGGCTGGTGGGAGATGTGGTGGTTGGTGGACATCTGGGACACAGTGATCATGAAGTAATAGAGTTTTCAATACTCAGGGATGCAAGGAGGGCTGTCAATAAAACCTCTACGTTGGACTTCCGGAGGGCAGATTTTGGCCTTTTCAGAAGACTGATTCAGAGTGTACCCTGGGAAACAGCCCTTGAAAACAAAGGGGTCCAGGAGGGATGGAAGTACTTCAAGAAGCAAGTTTTGAAAGCACAGGAGCAGGCTGTCCCGATGTGCCGAAAGGCGAGCCAGCGGGGAAGACGACCGGTCTGGCTGAACTGGGAGACTTTGAAAGAAATTAGGGAAAAGAAGAGGGCCTACCAATTATGGAAAAAAGGGCTAACTACTCAGGAGGAATTTAGGAATATAGTTAGGTTGTGTAGAAAGAAAATTAGAGAGACAAAGGCACAACTTGAACTGAATCTCGCTACCTCTGTGAAGGATAACAAAAAGTCCTTCTACAGATACATCAATGGCAAAAGGAGGGGCAGGGAAAACATCCATTATTTACTGGACATGGGCGGGAATATAGTTAGCAAAGATGAAGAAAAGGCTGAGGTATTTAACACCTTCTTTGCCTCAGTTTTCAACAGCAAGATAGGTTATCCTGAGGACAGCTGGCTTCTGGAGCTTATAGAAGGTGACAAGAATCTGAACAGCCCCCTGTAATCCAGAAGGAAACAGTCAGTGACCTATTGAACTGCTTGGATCCCCACAAGTCTATGGGACCAGATGGGATCCACCCAAGGGTGATGAGAGAGCTGGCAGAAGAGCTCGCCAAGCCTCTCTCTATCATCTACCAAGAGTCCTGGCTCACTGGGGACATCCCAGATGATTGGAAGTTGGCGAATGTCACGCCAATCCACAAAAAGGGCCGGAAGGAGAACCCAGAAACCTACAGGCCCGTCAGCCTGACCTCAGTGCCTATCAGGGTTATGGAACAGATCATCCTCAGTGTAATCACACAGCACCTGCAGGATGGGCAAGGGATCAGACCCAGCCAGCATGGGTTTAGGAAGGGCAGGTCCTGTCTGACCAACCTGATCTCCTTTTATGATCAGGTGACCCGCCTGGTGGATGAGGGGAAGGCTGTGGATGTGCTCTACCTGGACTTCAGCAAGGCCTTCGACACCGTCTCCCACAGCATTCTCCTGAAAAAGCTGTCAGCCCACAGCTTGGACAGGGGCATCTGTGCTGGGTTAAGAACTGGCTGGAGGGCCAGGCCCAGAGAGTGGTGGTGAACGGTGCTGCATCCAGTTGGCGGCCGGTCACTAGTGGTGTCCCCCAGGGATCAGTGTTGGGCCCAGTTCTGTTTAATATCTTTATTGATGATTTAGATGAGGGGATTGAGTCCATCATCAGCAAATTCGCAGATGACACTAAGCTGGGGGGAAGTGTGGATCAGCTGGAAGGCAGGAGGGCTCTGCAGAGGGACCTGGACAGACTGGAGAGGTGGGCTGATTCCAACGGGATGAGGTTCGACACGGCCAAGTGCCGGGTCCTGCACTTTGGCCACAACAACCCCATGCAGCGCTACAGGCTGGGGACAGAGTGGTTGGAGAGCAGCCAGGCAGAAAGGGACCTGGGAGCCTGGATTGACAGGAAGCTGAACATGAGCCAGCAGTGTGCCCAGGTGGCCAAGAAGGCCAATGGCATCCTGGCCTGGATCAGGAACAGTGTGGCCAGCAGGTCCAAGGAAGGGATTCTGCCCCTGTACTCAGCGCTGGTGAGGCCACACCTCAAGTCCTGTGTCCAGTTCTGGGCCCCTCAGCTCAGGAAGGATATCGAGGTCCTGGAGCAGGTCCAAAGGAGGGCAACTAGGCTGGTGAAGGGACTCCAGCACAGATCCTATGAGGTGAGGCTGAGAGAGCTGGGGCTGTTCAGCCTGGAGAAGAGGAGGCTCAGGGGAGACCTCATCACTCTCTACAACTCCCTGAAAGGAGGTTGTAGCCAGGCGGGGGTTGGTCTCTTTTCCCAGGCAACTCTCAGCAAGACAAGAGGGCACAAGAGGTCTTAAGTTGTGCCGGGGGAGGTTTAGGTTGGACATGAGAAAGAATTTCTTTATGGAGAGGGTGATCAGACATTGGAATGGGCTGGCCAGGGAAGTAGTGGATTCTCTATCCCTGGAGATATTTAAAAAGAGCCTGGATGTGGCACTCAGTGCCATGGGCTGGGAACTGCAGCGGGAGTGGATCAAGGGTTGGACTTGATGATCTCAGAGGTCCCTTCCAACCCAGACGATTCCATGATTCTATGATCTTACTTTTCTTATTCCCTTTAAGTGTGTCCCGTGGGATGGTTTGGTGAAGTTGGAAGGTGTTATAAAAAGGTGAAGGATCTCAAACCACTTTGAAATGGGGGATGATGGAGCATGGATATGGGGGATCCTAGGAAATAGGGCAACCCCTCCTGGCAGGATGGGGTTGGGAAGGCAGCATCACACTGGGTCCCATCCATGCATAGACATTTATATTTATAATCATATTTTAATTTTTTTTTTTATTTACAGTATAGAATCTTAGAATCATAGAATGGCTGAGGTTGGAAAAGGACCTCAGAGATCACCTCCTCCAAGCTCCCTGCCATGGGCAGGGACACCTCTCATCCAGACAAGGATGCTCCAAGCCTCATCCAACCTGGCCTTGAACACCTCCAGGCAGGAGGCAGCCACAGCTTCTCTGGGCAATCTGTTCCAGAGTCTCACCACCCTCCTGCTGAAGAACTTCTTCCTCAGATCCAGTCTGAACCTCTTCTCCTTCAGTTTAAAACCATTTCCCCTTGTCCTATTGCTGGACACTTTTCTGAAAAGTCCCTCTCCAGCCTTCCTGTAGGTTCCCTTCAGGAATTGTAAGCCAGCTCTGAGGTCCCCCTGGAGTCTTCTCTTCTCCAGACTGAACAATCCCAGCTCCCTCAGCCTCTCCTCACAGCAGAGGTGTCCAGCCCCTGGATCATCTTTGTGGCCTCCTCTGGACTCATTCCAACAGATCTCTGTCCTGCTGGGGACACCAGACCTGGAGGCAGTACTTGAGGTGGGGTCTCACAAGTGCCTCTCTTGATCTTCTGAACATATTCGATGCATATTTTAATAGTATATTTATATATTTATAGGATATTTATATTAATATATAGTAGTGGAAAAAATGGCCCAGGTTTCCCAAGGAGGTGGTTGAGGCCTCATCCCTGGAGATATTCAAGGTGAGGCTTGAGGAGGCTCTGAGCAACCTGATCTAGGTGAGGGTGTCCCTGCTGACTGCAGGGGGTTGGACTGGATGGACTTTGGAGGTCCCTTCCAACCCAAATCATTCTATGATTCCATGCATTTACATGTATTTATATATAAATATAATATATGTAGAATAAATGGACACATAGCATATAAATTTCAGGAGTGTATTATATATATCACAGCCTATAATGTACACTATTACAGTAGCAATATAATATAATTACATATATTATAATATACACTATTCACTAGCCTAGTAGTTTATAATCTATAAGGAAGGGGCAGCCCTGGCACCCAACTCCACCAGGCTGGGGGGTGGGTCAGTGAGGTCTAACCTGCAGGGTTTTTTTTCCTTTGGGGATGAATAGAGGGAGGGGATGGGGCTGGGATGCTTCTGCCAAGAATGATCTGGAGGCCTCTTACTATTAGTCAGAGCTTTTTTGTTTTGTTATTGTTGTTGTTCCTCACTGGAAGGCTGAGAGAAGGCCAACGGCAACGTTACTCACACAGGTCTGCAGGATTTTGGTGTGTGGCTCCTGGGAGCAGCTTTTCTTAAAGCTGGCTTTAATTCTCCCTGCTGTTGGATGGCTTTGTCCCTCAAAAAGATGTCCCTGTCTCCAAGGGGTGGGGGCATGGTGGTCATGAGAAGGGAAGAAGGATGCTACATCCCAAATTATTAATATTACAAGGGCATCAATGTGCTTGGAAGCTTCAGAAGAGGAGGAGGGGATGTCCCACCCTGTCTTCTGCACCATCTCCATGGGGATCTGGGAAGGCACATGGATGCTGGGGCCATCAAATTACTTATACCTCCCGGGGTGCAGAGAGAGAGGCAGACAACTCAGAGATGCTATCCTCCACCCTTCCTCCCAGGGAACCAGTTTGGGAAGTGCCTCCTTGTCAGGGATGAGCCAACCCAGGAGGAGGTAGGAGAGACCACTTTGGACTGAGAACCTGGCACTGCTGGGAAGGAGGTAGGGTGGAGGGATGGAGACCAGCCAGCTTCCTAACTATGCAAACAACCCACACCTAGGTTTGGTGTTTATCCCCGCTGAGCCCGTCACCATGGTATCTAGGCACCTTTTGCCAAGGTGAGCTGAAGCTGATGGAGCAGATCCTCTGCCAAACCCCAAGCTCTCTAGGCATGTGTCTGGGAGGTCTCTTAGATCAGCTGGATCTTCTGGAGTTACTGCTGCTGGGAGAATCCCATTCCATTTTGCTGGTATCTTTGGATCCACCTGCTGCTGCCCTGGTCCTGTGTGCCCTGAGCTCCTGAGGTCCTCAAAGCAGGTGTGTCCTCACCTCTGGCTTTGTTTTTTCCATACACTTTGTCATGATGTGGTGTGAGATGGGCAGCCAGAGAGGTGGCTTCACAGCCCCTTGTGCTAGGACTCCTTGGATCCTTCTCCCTGGGCTTCTGGGAAGTGATCCCAAAGCTGCTGAAGCCTCCATGTAGGATCTGGGTGCATCACTGGAGGACAAGAGGTGATCTGTCATGTTCTCACTTTTCATGTACTCTGTTGATGTTCTGCTGTGGGATGGGGCAAGTTGCTCCATCTGGTACTAGGAAAATGGAGGTCAGAAGGTTTGATGGAAGTTGGAGAAGAGTGGAGAGAAGCAGAGCAATTTTGAAATGCAGAATTTCTCCTCTTGCCCTATTAGGAAGATTCTCCCCTGAATGTTTGGTGGTGGTGTGTGAGTGGAAATGAGTCACATCCTTCCAGGATGACCCTTCCAGACCTTCTCCCCAGCTTTGCAGAAGTGCAGATTCCTTTCTTGTACTGAAATAATCAGTCAGGGCTGAGGTGGCCTCAGATGCATTTGGTGCCTTCTCATTTCCCAGGAGCTTTTGGGTCCTCCACACCAAGAGACTGAACACAAGCTAAAAAGGGCCCCTCAATGTCCACTTCAGTTAATGCCTCTGAGTCCCACCTAGACACCAAAAACACTAAAAGGGGACAGATTTCAGAAGGAATGGGTCAGATTTGATTTCTTCTATGATCAGGTGCCTTCTGTCTTTTGGGAGGTGTTGCTTGATGTTGCTTTTATGGAGAAGACAACCTTCTCCATGGACAGGAGGGAGGTCCCAGGTCTTTCAAGGTATACTTCATGGCTTTGGGAGTGGCTAGGGAAAAGAAGAACATCCCAAAGCAGAGAAAAAAGTTGTGATTTACATCCAGGCCCAAGTTTGGTTCACCTCTGGTCACTTCTGCCCTCTTAGTCCTTCTGGTGGACCTCTGCCCTCTTAATCCTGTCTGAAGAGAAAACACAGAGATTACCACCTCTGTGCCTTCATTTCTTTGGATGTCAAATGAGTCAGGAGTCAGAGTCACCTTCCATGGGTCTTGGTCTGGTTTAGAGAGGACTGAGAGATCACCCTGGATGTCAAACAAGTCGGGAGTCACCTTCCATGGGTCTTGCTCTTAAGAGGACTTGGAGATGGCTCTGGATATGAGGTGGCCAAATGAATTCCAAGCATTATGTCAAAAGAGGAGCAGAGATTTGATGCTGGTGGCTGGAGAGGAGCAGGCAGGTTGCCATTTCCATCCTTCCCACTGTGCACACGCACTTTCAAAAGAGTTTTGTCACAATCAATCACGGTGTAATTAAAGCTGAGTGACGGTGCTAACTCAGGGCAAAATCTTGTGAAACAAAGAGTGTTCAGGCTGATTTTGTAATTGCTTCAGGTTCCCCAGATACAAATTAGCCTGTCAGGCTGTCCTGATTTATGGTAGAGTGACAGACACACGACTCAGGGCAAGAGCTCTCTGCGTGGGTTGGAGGTGGGGAGGTCCATGCCCCTTTGGTTCTCCTTGTGGGTGATCTCTGAAGTGTGTGTTCCTCCTTGAGGTGTGGGCTCTTTTTGAGGTGTGGGTTCTCCTTGAAGTGTCTCATGATCAGCAGGACGTTGCTGACACCAGCTTTGGAAAGTTTGAAGTCTCAGCTCGATGGGGTGCTGGGACATCTCACATAATAATATTAAAGAGTTAGACCAGATGATCCTTGAGGTCCCTTCCAACCTGAGATTCTGTGATTCAGCCATGGAAGGATCATCTCTTTACCATCCACCACAAAATCCCATGGTGGTCATGAAGTTCCTTTGCTGTGGATCACAGGTGGCTTCCTGGCATCCCTGGGGTGGTTCACACCACCATCCCACCCAAAACTTGGGGATTAGCATCTCACCCCAGGCAGGTTGGGTACCAGTCACCCCCTCCAGCACATCCAACCAACTTCTACTCTGAATTCCAAATCCTGAGACAGCAAGAAGGAGCCCGGATGCTGATTAATTTCAGCCCCTGCTGCTCTTACCCTGATTTCAAAGTAATTGTCTCTCTTGTCCACAATTTTTCCTCCTTACACTTTGCTGCATATTTATTAGGGTGCATTTGGTTTTTTTTACTCGTTTTTGCCAGGCAATCCACAGCCACATTAAACCAATTTACTCCTTGAAATGCCTGACCTTTGATCTGCCAGCCACTGCCTTTTAGAGCCAGAAAAAGAGCCTTTAATAATTATGTGGCAGATGAAAGGCTGGCTGCAAAGCCTCTTACCCCCAGCCCCCCCTGAATAAAATACTGGATGAATCAATTATTGCTTTATTATTGTTACATGCAGTTCTGGGCTAAACAAGGAGAGTGGTTTGGTTTTTTTTCTCAACCCCCCCCCCTTTTTTTTTTTCTCCATGGCTTTATAATCACCTGCTAGAGAGAAGTGAGAAGGCAAATACACCTCCACAGCTCTAATATTTCTCAAGCAACATCTGCAAGCTTTGTAGCTGGTTGTGATACCAGCAGACAGGAAATGGGGTTTTAGTTTGCAGGGGCTTTACACTGAGATCAGAGAGGATCTCATTCTTGGAGGCCCTGGCCATCCCAAAGAAGTTGGAAGCAGCCACCCCAAAGACCACATTCTTGCCCATCACCTCCTAGTGTCCTTGTGCATCAGGACTGGATGCTCCTGTATCATCCCATCCTGCTTCAGGGGTGATGCTTCACCTCCTAACCCACAGAAGTGGGGAGAGGACCTCTTGAAGTTGTCCCTCTGTGCTGGAAAACTGGGAAGCTCCCATCCCATGGCTGCATCCAACCACACTGACTGCCTTTTATTTCCCATTTTATTACCTATCTGAAGCAACTGATAGGTTGTCTCTTACTGCTAAAGAGCCTTCAAATTCTCAGGGGTTTGCTGAGAGAAATGGAGTCCAAGGTGCTGTTGAAATAAGGATGTGGGGACAGAGCTGGGGGGATGCGGTGTAGGTCCCCTGGTGTCTCTGCAGCCTCTGGGCACAAAACACCACTGCCCTGAACCCCAAGAAGTTTGTAGCATTTCACACTGGCTTTGTGACCACTTTTAGTCAGGCTGTTGGCTCTATGCACCTGGTTTAGACTGCTCTAGGGAATGATGGAGAACATTGGGCAAGTCCTCAGGGAAGCCAGAGCATCCACAAAACCCCAAAACAGAATCATTTTTGTTGGAAAAGACCTTTAATATCATTGAGTCCAACCACTGCCAAGGCCACCACTAAACCATGGCCCTTAGCTCCACATCTCCACAGCTTTTGAATCATTCCAGGGATGGGGACTCCACCCCTGCCCTGGGCAGCCTTGGCCAGGCCCTGACAACCCTTTTGGGGAAGCAGTTTCTCCTAATATCCAATCTCAGTTTTTCCTGGCACTACTTGAGGCTGTTTCCCCTTGTCTTCTCACTTGCTCCATGGGAGCTGACTGATCCCTCCTGTCCCCAACCTCTTTTCAGGGAGTTGTGGAGAGCCAGAAGGTTTCTCCTGAGGAGGACCCACTGCTCATGCAATGTCTCCCTGGCACTCCTGACCTCTCCTCTGGTAGGGACATGGATCCTGGTTGTGCTGAAAGCAGCAGTGGAGCTGGATTTCTCAGGGGCAGTGAGAGAGGCTGGTGAAGTTTCATCACTGCAATTATAGTTTCTGTCACCTGCAAGGTTTTCTGCTGCATCACTCTGAAATAACATCTTGCCCAGAAGCTCCATTTCAATCCTTGTGACATCTCCCCAGGGTAGGAGCAGGCAGCAGTCTGGAGGGCATCACTCCTGGGTACAAATCCATCCTGGAGGTGGCCTTGGTGACATGTTTTGGCATTGATATATTATTTATTTTTCCCTGACACTTTTCATCTCTTAATGTGGTAGCTTAACACCCCCAGCCTATCACAAAGTGATGGAGAAGGGCTGCAAAAGGCAAGAGGTCTCCTCTTTTCTCTGCTTTAATCTTCCTGGGTTGACTTCTCACTTGCCATACAGAGAAGGAGGTGCTCCTGAGATTTCCAGCCTGCAAAACACCACAGCATCAAGCAGAAGCAAAGTCTCAAGTTTCTGGGGAAGGAGAAACCATCTGGATCACTCTTTAGTACATCCGTGCTGCTTTGGCTCTTAGAGGACTTGGTTGGAAGCCCATAGGGTTCATCTTTAGCAAAGCTGATCTTGGTTGCCATTGAAATGGGAACTGTTAAAAGCTGGATGAGGATGATGTGAAGAAAAACAGGGAAGTTGGGAAAGGTGATGGGGCTGATGAGTCTTTCCATCACTCTTGAGAATATTAACAACGTTGATGGTTAAAATCATTACTGTAGGAGGCAATCTGCCAGGCTTTGCCTACCATGGCATGGATGGGGAGGGGAGGGTGAACATCTCTGGGGAAGTTTCCAACTAAATCCCAAATTTGAGAAGAGATTAAGATGGGCCTGAAGACCTCCATAAACCTGCATTTCTTGATTACATTAAAAAATTCATGTGCCAAACTAAATCTCATTCTCTGCAGTGTCCAACTGCATTTTAGATGGAGGCATCTGAACTGCCTTCTAGTTTTTAGGCTGGCCTTGTGCCTTCACCTCTGCTGACCCAATGAAAAAAAGTCATGATCAGGGGCACATCTTATCCAGGACTGATTCCAGGTTGAACTTAAAAGGGAAGATAGTGTGGAATAGGACAGGGATGGGGAGAGTGACCTGTGTTAGTCCTGGCCATGGAAAGTCAGGATACCATATGGACCTGGAAGTCCTGTCCTGGAAGACACTTGAGGAGATTTTCACCTTGTCCTTGGGTTTCTTAAAAATCAGTGCTTTGCTTTCCACTGTCCACCAAGGAGACCCTTTTCATCATGGGTTGTTTCTCCTTAAAATGATGTCACTTTTACCTTCAGCTTTGACACTGGACATCCCATGGCACCCAAGCAGGAACATTCCAGCTGAGATGCTCCAATTTTCCAACCCTAAATCCATGAGTGTTCAGCCTGTGGCCCTGACCATACCCCATCCATCTGTGAGAAGGGAAATTCAATCTTTTTGACCTTTATTTTTCCTCCTTGGGAGATGAAATTTATACTCCCTTGGATCAGTTGATAGACCAAATCTTGCTCGCCCGCTTCCACAAAGATATTTGGGTGTCAAGAGGAAGGGGCCAATCTCTTCTCAGTGGTGCCCAGGAACAGGACAAGGAATAATGGGTTGAAGGTAGAACATAGGAAGTTCCACCTCAACATGAGGAGAAACTTCTTTCCTGTGAGGGTGAGGGAGCCCTGGCCCAGGCTGCCCAGAGAGGTTGTGGAGTCTCCTTCTCTGGAGGCTTTCAAAACCCTCTTGGAGGCATTTCTGTGTGAGATCCTCCTTTGGCAAGGGGGTTTGCCACCTGGTTGAGTCTTAACATTCATCTTTCCAATGACCACAGGGGACTTTTGGGTGGGGACAGCTGGGATTTGTCCACAACTTGAGCAGGAGCATCCCACAGACCCCACCAGGATCTTCACCTTGGGGTGGTCGAGGGCTGAGGCTGTGGTAGATGCCTCAGATGCTTCCCTGCAGCCCTTCCCTGCCTCCATCTCCAAGCTGGTCGTGCTGTCTCTGCAAAGGTAGATTTGGTTTCTATTAATAAGGGGATAATAGGATGGGAAACCTGGCTACAAGGATGGCCCAGACCCAATTACTGTTGTCACTGGGCTCCAGCAGCTGTTTCCCTGCAATTATCCCCTCTCGCACCAGTGCAGCTCAGCCCTCTGCCATTTATTCTTAGTAACAGAGCCCCAGGCAAGGTCAGGGAGGGAAGGTGCAGCCAAAAGTCCCTGTTTGGAGATGGCAAAGTCACCTCGGTGGAGGAGGTGGGGGGAAGCAACATAGGACAGATGTCCCCCCAGCCTTGGTGGCTGGTTTGTCCTTGTCCCAAGACAAGTGGTACAGGGGGGGGTCCTGGTGACCCTCCTGGGAGACACTGCTTGCTGTGGAGTGCATAACAATCAGCCTCATTTTTGTGGAGGGGACACAAAATCCCCAATCCAGTCAAGAGGTGGTTTAGTGGTGGACTATGGCAGTTTTGTGTTTCTGTTTGCTGATCTTCAGGGTCTTTTTCAACCTAAAGAATTCACTGATTCCAGGGAATGCCCCCTTCCTGGCAGTGTTTCAGGTCAGGTTGGATGGGGCTTGGAGCAACCTGGGCTGCTGGGAGGTGTCCCTGCCCATGGCACAGGGGTGGGAACTCGATAATTTTTAAGAACCCTTCCAACCCAAATCATTCCATGAGGTTATGACTCAACATAACTCTTGGTCTTGCTCCCAGTATAAACCAGGTTGTATTCAAGCTCTCCTGGTTTGCACCCACTGGGAACTGAGCCCTCCAACTTAGCAAACTGATGTGGGAAAGATGAAGGTGGGAGTGGTTTGGGGACTGAGATTTGGGGGGCCCAGGGTGAGCTTCTTTTCCCTCTGCCTCTGCAGGAAGCCCCTTGGGTTTTTTTTATACTTCAGCTGGGTATCTGTAAACACAGTTAATATCCTGACAGAGAGATGCAGTGAGGAGAAATACATTATAACCAAGGAGATGCTCAAAAGCAACTTACCCAAATCCCTCTGAAAACCTGGAAGACCCTTCCTAAACCTGGGCTGTTTGTGGGAAATCAATGAATGGAAAATTAGATGTCAAGGATAAAAAGGATGCTTAAAGGGCAGGAAAAAACCTTTCTGATGAGAAAAACCCAGCTTTCTGGACTGGTTTAAATTAAGTTTTTCATTTCCTAAAGGCAGCAGACAATGCTTCACTCAGTTCTCCCCCCATTGTCATTAAAAACTCGAGTGTGTTGTCTGGAGAGAATCTCTTGCCCTACCTTAAGAGCTCTAATCTTTTTAGGACCATTTCTCACCGCTATCTACAGGCACTTAAAAACCTTCACTGCTGAGTGAAATACAATCCCTGTCTTGGGGAGTTTTCCCTCCCCTTTGTCCTCAGCCAAAGAAAATAACCACTTAAAAACCGGCCAGGTCTGAATTTTCACCCCATTTCCCCACCTCCTCCCCCCCCAACCCCTCCTACCTCCCTTTTTTAGCAGCTATCATTTGTCAGTGGGTTGCTTCCACCCACTTGTTGCAGGGAAATGGTGAAGGAGCTTTTTATTGCTTGCTGAACAATTTCCTGCAATTTGCTGCTCACTATTTATTCCAGGCTTCTTTAAACTTTTTTTTTTTTTTTTTTTTTTTTTCCCCCTTACTTTCTTTCTTTTTCACTTGCTGCTGCTTATTTTTAGCTCACACACTGCTCTGGTTTCTTCCCAAAACTGTTCATGTTTTGAAAAGCCCCTCTTAGCTGCTGATTGTACCTTTCTCTTCTTTTTAAAGCACCCTTGATTTCCTCCAAAGCCCTCTTTGCCCTCTTCTTTCCCCAGTGCCCTGCCAGGCTGGGTGTTGGATGCAATGAGCTGCCATTCTCAGCTTTCTAGACCATCCCTGTTTTTCCTTTGTAGATCTCCTCCAGCCCTTCCTGGGCACGCAATTCTCCCATTGTGCCCATGTAATTTTCACACAATCCCAGACTGGTTTGGGTGGGAAGGGACCTTCAAGCTCATCCAGTTCCAATCCCTTTCCATGGGCAGGGACACCTCCCAGCAGCCCAGGTTGCTCCAAGCCCCATCCAACCTGACCTGAGACACTGCCAGGGATGGGGCGGCCACAGCTTCTCTGGGAAACCTGGGACAGGGGCTCAGCACCCTCACACCAAAGAATTTCTTCCTCATGTCCAACCTAAATCTCCCCTCTCCCAGTTTGAAACTGTTCCCTTATCCCGTCCCTCCATGCCCTTGTCCAAAGTCCCTCCCCAGCTTTCCTGGAGCCCCTTCAGGCACTGGAAGGTGCTCTAAGGTCTCCCTGGAGCCTTCTCTTCTCCAGGCTGAACAACTCCAATTCTCTCAGCCTGGCTCCAGAGCTGCTCCAGCCCTCCCAGCATCTCCATGGCCTCCTCTGGACTCACTCCAGCAGCTCCATGTCTTTCTCCATGTCCGTTTTGCTTTTCTTCAGTGAAAATCCCAGGAAAACCAAGCTTCCAGCAATGCCACCAGCCCTGATTCCACCAGCCCAGCTCCTTTGGGTCATTTACACTGTCCCAGTGCAACCCAAAATCCTCTGACCCAACCAGCTGCCAGGCTGGTGCCACCAACCATGAGGTTCAGAACTTGGCCACCAACTGGCTTGGGAAGCCCATGTGGTGGCCCTGATCTGGAGCCCCTCTGTGGTTTTGGCTGCCTGTAGTCTTAGGATAAATCTGAGCTATAGGTGGGAACCAACTGATCATCTGGACAAGGTAGTGAGCTGGGGTTTGGAAGAGCTAACTCTAAATTTTGGCTCTACCATGGCCTTTGGCACATCACTGAGTATCTCTGTTCCTCATCTGTAAAATGAGGTAATCTCTTTTTTTTCTCCCACTGTTTATTGGGAGCACAAGCATTTAGGGATAGATGGATTGTTCCTTCTTTATAAGGTGCTTGTAAAGGGCTGAGCATCCTTGGAGCTATAAAATACTGGGGCAGCTTAAATGGTCAACGCAATTGGTAAAAGTAATAATCAGAGCTGAAATAATCGAAATATTATAATTGTAAAAGAATGATAATTATGATGGTGGTAGTAGTAGTAATAGTAATAATAATTATAATTATAGTAATAATAATAATGATTATATAATAATAATAATAATAACAACAACAACAAAAATCAACCCTGAACCTTGCACTGTAAAAACTCATTTGAAGATGCTCCCAGCAATCATCAGCAGACTATTAGTAGATATTTTAATTTCCTTGTCTGTACACATGCAGGCAGGGCCATGCTTTGCTCCTGATCTACTGATGGAAAATTAAAATCCATCCCTTCTCCCTTCCACAATCAATATTCAGACATTCAAGCTGGAATTATTTTTGTTTCCTACCTGGACAAACATCTGATCTACCCCAACTACCTGCCCTGAAGGTAAATAGCCACGTCCAGCATAACACCTTTTTTTTTTTAAGTTATTCGAACTCTCCCCACTGTGTCAGCCAAGAAGATATATTTAATTTTTGCCTGGCAGTCCTATCTCCTCTCTCATTAATATTGCAGGAAGCATTCCTCCTCGGGAGGACTGGCGGTCTCTTGGGAAGACTTTCAACCTCCTTGTTTTAGGGAGGTACATGGGAACTCCTCTAACTCCAGCCTTCATCTAGACACAAAGTCAGTAGCATCAGCTCAGCCTCTTTCCTGCCATCACCCAGAAAGTAGATTTTTCCTCATTGCATCTGTTTTAATTTTGTTGTTTTGTTGGGTTTTTTATTTAAGGGACAGGTGAATTTAGGTTGGAAAAGCAACTTGAATTTCCTGACCTCAGAAATTATTTGGAGTGGGTTTGAAGATGCTCTCCATTTCGGTGCTTATTATTTTATTATTTTTTTCCTCTAAAATATGCTGGAGGTGCATCTGCATCTTTAAATGTTGTTTTCATGAGCATCACAGCAACTCCACTGCAATTTAGTTGGAAGGGGGTGGGGGTGAGAAGTGATATCTATTCATAACCAAGAGGTCTCACTACTGGTATCTCAGACCCTCAAAAGAAAAAGTTATTTCTGCGGTCTGATAATAACAAACTGATTTCCTCTGTTGTCTCTGGACATTTGCTCCCATTACCCTTTAATAAATGCTATTTTGCATTATTGCTCAGCAGTAACATCTTTTCCTGGCCACTTTACCAGTAGATTTACGGCTATGAAAATAAACTTGGGTGTGATGAGATCATGTCATCTCATTATCTCCAAAGCATCTTGCATGACTTTGGAGTTAACAAAATGTAATTAGACATTTAGATTATTTTTTTTTTCCTATCATCTCTGTTTTGGGGTTTTTTTTTAATGTTGAAAAGTAAGAAACCTGTGCTTAATAGAACTCAAACACTTTGACTTTACCTGTTATTTTGGCTCTACTTTCTTCCAAAGGAAGGGCAGAAGCTCACCCCCCTTGCACTCCAATGGTGCAGATCTGCCTGGAGTGGTGTTCATGTTAAGACACATCATTGGGGTGGTTTGTTTTGTGTTTGTTTTGGGTTTGGGTTTTTTTCCATTCACACGGAAAATGTCAACATTTCCTGGTTGGAGTTATGGTATTTAATGATTCTTATGCTGGGCTGGGGCTGTTCATTGTCATCAAGAGGCTCTGGGTGTGGGTTAATGGTTGTATAATGTCCCACACCCTTTGGGTGGCTTAGTGTGGGGTGTTGTCTTTGCCTCACTGTGCAGTTTTTCAGATGTATTTTTACCCAAAAAGGAACACACCCTTCGGAGCTTTGTTGTTGTTATTAGGGATTTGCTCTCAAGCAGCGCTCCCAGCACCTTGGCAAAGCCAAGGTTGGATGTGGAGCTCCTAACTCGGGCTTGCCTGGGCTTTCTCACTGGGATTCCTTCAGGAGATGGTCTCACCAATGAATGGTTTGTGGTGGGATTGGGTCAGTTGGGGCATTTTGCTGTTGGCGTGGAGTTCAAGGCTTTTCGGCGTTGTTGGAGAACACTGTGGACTTGGGCTGATCTAACCTAGGTCCTACATGAAGTTTCTCTAGATGGAGTTTTCCATGATGAGTAGAAGGAGATGGAGAGGTGAGAAAGGTGAGAATTTCTGGTGGGACCTGGTGGGGCAGGAGGGAAAGGCTCCTTTGAAGAAGACTTTTTAGAAGGGCATGGAGTGACAGGGCAAGGGGCAGTGGTTTCAGACTGAAAGAGAGATTTAGATGAGATCTTAGGAAGAAATTCTTTGGTGTGAGGGTGCTGAGCCCCTGTCCCAGGTTTCCCAGAGAAGCTGTGGCTGCCCCATCCCTGGCAGTGTCTCAGGTCAGGTTGGATGGGGCTTGGAGCAACCTGGGCTGCTGGGAGGTGTCCCTGCCCATGGCACAGGGGTGGGAACTCAATAATTTTTAAGAACCCTTCCAACCCAAACCATTCTAGAACTTCTAACCTGAGACCTATTTTAGGGACTGTGGTTACACTTGGCCCATACAAGGGCTTTTGGGATTTTGGCTGAGCTGTTGTAGCTTTGGCACCTGATTTTTGTGCTGTCCCACCTCAGTTTTCCACCTCTCTGTAAAATGAGGATCATGTTAACTACCCATCCACTACTTCCACATAGAGCAGGATCCTGATGGTGATCAATTATCATCAGTTCCTTCTCCAAATGTAGCCTTTCCTTACAATCTGCTTATGAAAACGCATTCTCATTTAGGATACCACTTCATACATCCCATGTGGCCTTTTCCAGAAGCCCACTAAACATCCCATCTTCTTCACACTCTGACATGGCCACCATGGTGGCTTTTCCACCATCTCCATCTGTGCAGTCCTCAGGAGCATCCATGGTGTCAGTGGTGAGCCCCCCATCTCTGGTGACCCCTTTGGTCAGTTTTAGAGTGCCACCATCTTCTCTGATTACTCAGTTCTTCTGTGGAGAGTTTTATTTCTTTTTCTTGTCTGAAGACTGTTTAAATGAAATACCTCTAAGACAAACTCACAGAGAAGTCTCACCTTTCCCCTTGCCACATGATTGAATAGTGGGGCAAAAATGCTGCCCTATTATAAGAGGAATATAATTTTTTTTCCATCTCAAATAGGAGCCAGGGATGTTTTAATGATTGGGCTCATTAGATGGACTTTCCATTTAAAGTGTCTGTCTGGCAATTAAGGCTGGGAAAAGCATGACTGATGACCACACCTTCAGTGACTTAATGGGGAGTCTGAAGGCTGATCTTATTAGCACACTGATACAGTCTGTGATAAAAAAGAATTTAAGATACTCTCCAGAGAATTATTTGCCCATTAGGAAGCTGCCAGGAGAAGGTTAAGGGAACTCGTAAGGTCAAAACTGAACAGAAAAAAGTACTAAATACTTAGGATCTGGGTGGGCAGGAACCAAAGGACATGGTTTCTGCTCTTTGCTGACCTCTTTCATGGCCTTCCCCAAGTCACTTTGTTCCTGTTTTTTATTTTTCCCAGTATGCCTGGTCATCATCTCAGGTGGGCAACCATGGTAGCCCTGCTGATGCTTGAAGGAGCATTGGTGGCACAAATCACTGCTGCCAACTACTGCTGGAGATGTCCAGGGAAAAAAAAAATCATCTTGAGTAGAAGGAAGCCCCTACAGTCAGGAGGAAAATTATGGTGTTTAGGGCAGGGAACTGAAAAAGGATAGGGCAGAATTTTCCATTCTCCTCCCAGAGCATCCTCCTGGGTCCTTAGTGGTTCCCTAACCTATTTTGTCCTCTTTAAAATGTGACCTGCTGTAATATTTTACTTAAGCCTGATGCTTGATGGACTGGAACTTATTACAGAGTTTGCTGTGGTGGCTTCAAACCTCCTTTTGGGAACCATTTTCCTGGCATTCCATAGCTTGTCCATGATGTTAACTGTGCTGATGGGTTGAAGGCCCCAGGACATGGGAGCCTTCAGTTTTGTGTTTGGCTTTAGCTTCCTGAAGTACAGTTGGGAGAGACAATTCAGTCAAATGTTTTTTTAGTACAAAGGGAAGGTTTTTTTAGGACCAAAAAAGAGCTACCATAAGAGTAGGTCAGGTTTGTCAGCTGGGTGGGAGGAATGGTGAGAAATGGGAGTGTTTTCCTTTCGGCATCTTCGTGACATTGATTTGTTTGCCTCAACAGTTTTCTTGTGGTTTTAATTAAGCAGATGCCCAGAATTTAGGGGAAAATATTTTGTTTCAGGCTGAGCAAGGATGTTTTTTAACAGTTTTCAGTTCCACAGAGGAACTCCTCCACCCCAACTCCCACTCCTATCAACCAGAGCAACCTCCTCTCCTTCACGCCACATGTGAGAGCAGAGAGTCCCAGACTTATCATCCCTTTGTGCCAAATTGAGTGTTGGGAAGCAATCTCCCCCCTGACGTATTACTAAGAATAGTGTGAAAACAAAATAATTGAATATGAAGGCTTTGGCTTTATGTCTTTTAAGGAATCCTTTTGAAGTTGACTCTTTTGACCTTGGAGGCCCTGCATAATTTTTCCTTCTCCTCTCTCCTCCTCTTTGTTCCTCTCAGTCCTGCAATCTTCTCTCCTGCCTGCTTCCCTCATCTCCTCCCACCCTGCTCTGTGACTTCACTTCTCTGTGTCCCATGTTTGAAGCAACCTCTTCTCCCCCCTGCAAACCTTCCTCCCAGCTCCTCTTGGTGAGGAGGTTCTCTTAAACCATGACACCCTCCTATCTACCCTACTTTCTCCAACTGACTTTTTACCTGAGGTCTTTCCACCCCCAGAATTGCTTTTTCCTTCCTTCCATAGGGAAATGTTAAATGAGGAGTTCTGCCTTAATCTGCCTGGCCAAGTGCAATATGTCCACCCACATCTTTCAGCAGGGGATGGGCTCTCTTCCCTCAGTCTGGACAGAAGAAGAACTCTACCCTCCTTTGCTAATAATATAATAACTGTCTGACATTCCTGAGCTGAATCCATATCATGTCCAACCCCACTGTCTTCTCTGTTGGTTTCGTGCTCTCCCCGTGGGTGGTTGTTGGGGATGTGTGTTCCCTCCAGCATGCAGTGGGGTCCCAGCATCCCATCAGTCAGCACTAGTGAGGCTCTGGAGTCAACAGTTGGGAAAATTGAATAAAACAGGTTTCAATCAGTGAAAAAAATGTGTTGAGGAGGTACATAGAAACTGCTGCAGGCTCATTTTACTCATTCAGGAATTGGTTTTCTCTGATAACCAGGAGCTGTAGCTTTGCTGGGGTGAATGGGAGGACTCAGCTAATTTGTCAAAGAATCACAGACTGGTTTGGACTGGAAGAGATCTTAAAGATCATCCAGTCCCAACCCCCCTGCCATGGGCAGGGACACCTCCCACCAGCCCAGGTTGCTCCAAGCCCCATCCAACCTGACCTTCAAGACTTCCAGATAGGGGCAGCCACAGCTTCTCTGGGAAACCTGGGACAGGGGCTCAGCACCCTCTCTTTAAATAATTTCTTCCTAAGATCTCATCTCAGTCTCACCTTTTTCAGCTTAAAAGCATCCCCTCTTGTCCCATCCCTCCGTGCCCTTGTCCAAAGTCCCTCCCCAGCTTTCCTGGAGCCCCTTCAGGTACTGGAAGGTGCTCTAAGGTCTCCCTGGAGCCTTCTCTTCTCCAGGCTGAACAACCCCAACTCTCTCAGCCTGGCTCCAGAGCTGCTCCAGCCCTCCCAGCATCTCCATGGCCTCCTCTGGACTCACTCCAGCTGCTCCATGTCCTTCTGGTGTTGGGGACCCCAGAACTGGACCCAGCACTGCAGGGGGGTCTCCCCAGAGTGTAGTAGAGAGGAAGAATCCCCTCCCTCACCCTGCTGATACAGGTCATACATTGGTTTGGGTGGGAAGGGACCTTTCAAGGCCATCCAGTCCAAGCCCTGCAGTCAGCAGGGACATCTGTAACTGGATTAGGTTGCTCAGAGCCCCATCCAACCTGACCTGGAATGGTTCCAGGGATGGAGCATCTCCCACCTCTCTGGGCAACCTGGGTTAGGGTCTCACCACTGTCAGAGAAAAACATTTCTTCTTTCTTTTTGACTTCAATGGGACAAGCCATCTTCTGTAAAAATAAATTTGGCTCTGAATAAATGATGTGTGCACATGCACCCTCATGTTCCTTGGAGATCTGTAGGAATGAGAGTGCTGCTCATGGAAGGGAAGTAAAACTCTTGTCCTGCATTTTCAAGGCAAACTTTTCTTGCTTTATTCCCCACAAAGGAGGATTATGAGTTGGTTCCTGGTGGAGGTAAATTTTCACCCTAACTTCACGAGGACTTGAATTCCTCCTGCAGCAAGAGTGAGCTGAGAAAGGGCAGCAGTGGTTGGTTTCATGCAGAACCTTTCTCCTTTCTTGCCAGGCTCCTGAGTTCATTTTTCCACTGACGCATCCCTGACAAATGCCCAAGGAGAACATGGCGTGGGGAGCCAAGTGATTGTGTTGTCATGGCAAAGAATAGTGAAAGAAGAGCAAGATTTATATCATGGCTGCTCAGAGGGTTGGAGAGAAATGGCCCCAAGCCAGAAGTCACGCAGGCATGGCTGACACGGTCTTCATTTTTTTGCTAAGTGTGGGCTGGTTGTTGGCTTATGTGAAATGGGCTGCATGGTCTTGGTCCAAGTCTCAGTGGGCATGATTCCACATCACAGAAACCAGCCTTGCAGTTGATACTTCTGCTGACAGGCTGAGCAGAAAGATGAGTTGCTGAGTTGGCCCTGAAGATGAGAAAAAAATAAAAAACAAAAAAACAACACATATCTGAAGAATTTTGCTGCCAGAGAAGCTCTACCTTCTACTGGAGAAGCAAGGAGAGCAGATGACCCCAGAATGCCCACCAGACGTGTCTATAGTGTTGTGCTTAATTTCTGCAATGAGAGGAGGACTTTAGGTTGCTCAGTAGAGGTGTTACCTCAGGTGCAGGTCCCCTGGATGCTTGTGGTTTTGTTCTCCTTTGTGCCTTGGCTCCCTGTCTACAAAACCAGAGCATGGTGTCAGAGACTGGTTTTGATGGCAGGGACCTTTGGAAGCTCCTGATTAAACTTCCTACTCTAGGTCAGGCTCATGCCTTTGTGTGGGTAAGCTTTGAGTATCTCCAAGGGATATGAATCCAAACATCTCTCTGGCTTCACAGCTCAAGGCTTGACCAGGCTTTTCCTAAAAAGTGGTTTTCTTTCATCTGATCTAAATTTCCTTTACTGCAGCTTTCCTCTGCTGCAGCAGGTAGGGAGAGGAAAAAAATTAGATTCCCCCTTAACCTCTTCTTCTCCCTCTTCTTACCTCGTGTTACCTCCAGCCCCATAACCACCTTGGTGTACCCCCAGAGTGACAATGTCTGTCTGGAGAGCCCCAAATGTTGATGTGGTACCTGCCCTGTGAATATAAAAGGGAGATTTCAGTCTCCACCACTTCCCATCCATCACCCTTCACAAAGCTGGAAACAAAAGGAAGAAGAAAAGGAGTAACAAGAAAATAAAGAAACCTTGCAGCCAGAAAGCTCTCCTCTGCGATTCACAGTTCTATAAATTATGCCCTTCCCTTCCTCTTTAATCGCCAGGCATATAAAATACACTTGCAGCAGAATCATGGTCTTCTCATTAAACTTTCAGAAGAGAAATACAGGTCCCATCTGCCTGTTTAGCAAATCAGGGTAGAGCACAACCGTTTCTTTTTTCTTTTCTGTTCTTTCCCCTCACCCAGAAAATCTGCTTTATGGCAGGAGTTTTCTCTTTTAGGACTGGCCATTCATTTTCTTTTCTCATTTCCATGGAGCAGCCTCCTCTTTATTTTCCTTTGGGGCTTTCTCCAGTGCCTTCCAACTCCAGTGCACCTAAAGAACAGAGATGCAACCTGCCCTTGATGATGATGAAAGAGAGATGAAGGTCATTTAGGATTTCTGGTTTCTGCTCTGTGGTTGATATTGGTTCAAATGTTATTTTTAAGCCAAATATGAGAAATGCAGGAGAGGAAACCCCACTCTGCTCCTTAAAATAAATGGAAGAAAAGACAGGGCTAGAAAAATATTCTCTGTGCCTGCACTTTGTGAGCATGTACCCTGGCACACACAGCATTGAGGAGCTCTGGATATTTAACTGGATCGTGCCTTCTCCTCTTTAATGTCCTTTTTATATGGATCTGGTGGAACTCATGGGCTTAGTAAGTCCTGTAGCCCTTGTCTGCATGGAAAATATCAGCAGCTCCCATTGAGCTCTGACTCTGCAATAGCATTTGGAAGAGGGAGTAGAAACCAAACCCAGCTCATGACCTACTTGAGCCAGCCTGTCTCCAAAGCCATGACTCGGAAAAGTGAAAAGTTTGGGTTGCCCAGGGAAGTTGTGGCTGCTTCATCCCTGGAAGTGTCCCTGGAGATATTCAAAACCCCCCTGGATGCGTTCCTATGTGACCTCCTGTAGGTGACCCTGTTTTGGCAGGGGGGTTGGACTCAACGATCTTTTGAGGTCCCTTCCAACCCCTCACTTTCTGTGATTCTGTGGTTCTGTGAAGTGTTCAAGGCCAGCTTGGACGGGTCTTGGAGTAACCTGGTCTGGTGGAAGTTATCCCTGCCCATGGCAGGACATTGGAGCTAGGTGATCTTTAAGGTCCTTTCCAACCCAAATCATTCTAGGATTCTATGATATGATTTTGGCCACCCATCCCCCCTTAAAACCTCTCCTGTTTTTCCTCTCCTGGGTGAGGCAGACGTCATTCCTAGCTTATTTTAGTTTTTATTCTCCATGCTTAGCACTGATTCAGTACTCAGCCTTCAACAACTATGGAGGGAGACTTCCAATTCCCATCAGCAAGGTCTGGAGCCAGCAGCATCCACCTGGGCAAGGGCAGCAACCTTCCACACCTCCCACATCTCCTCTCCCCTCCCACAGCACTCTTCCCTTATAATTAAATATCTTTTTTTCCCCATCTGGAAGGATTCTGCCATAAAGAAGGCTTTTCTCTTAACCATAATTACTCTCAGTGGAGGGCAAAGAGCTGCAATAACTCAGGGCTTTGTTCTGGGTGCAGGGACCAAATCCTTCTGCCTCTCCTCAGGTATGCCAACAATGTGAGCATAACTCCCCTTGGCCTGACATGAAGCTCAGGGCAGGGTTTGCAAATAGAGGCAGTGGTAAAAATATAATATTATAATAATAATAACAACAACAATAATAATAATAATTGTTATTGTTGTTGTTATTATTATTATTATTTTAAAAATTGAGCTTTAAGTGCCTTGATAAATATTTTGAAGGGCTGACTTGGAAAAGGAAGTCCCCAGCCTGGTGTTTCATCAAGGGTTGCTTTGGGGCTTTGAAGTGAGGTGTTGGCAAGGTGCCAGGTTGCTGCCCATTCCTGAGAAGGGCTGAATGTATATATATATAAAACCCACTTAAAATGCAAGACTCAGAATTCAGGCTCATTTTTTGTGAGTGTCTTCATGGGCAAATAGGGAGGAGAAATAAAAATGCTGCAAGGGATATTTTGCTAATGTGACGTGTGGATGAGGCAACAGAATGTGGATTAGAAATGCCAGAGATGGGAGGTGAGGTGGGTGGATGGAGAGGTAGATCTTTCCAAATGTCTGCTTTTATTGTGGCCCCTTTAGAAAGAAATTTTCCTCTCTGAGAGAAAATTGACTGTAATACATTTAACCAGAGACTGACATTTCTGTTCTGTGAATCATAGAATGGTTTGGGTTGGAAGGGACCTTCAAGACCACCTTGCCATGGGACACCTCCCACTAGACCAGGTTGCTCCAAGCCCCATCCAACCTGGCCTTCAACACTTCCAGGAATGGAGCAGCCGCATCTTCCCTGGGCAACCTGGGCCAGGGGCTCACCACTCTCACAGCAAAGAATTTCTTCCTAAGATCTTATCTCCCCTCTTTCAGCTTGAAACCATTCCCCCTCATCCTATCACTCCATACCCTTGTGGAAAATCCCTCTCCAGGAGATACAAAATACAGACAGTGAAGTTATGGGAAAAGTGGGGGAAAGATTTTCCCACCCAGGACAAAAAACTATGGTTTGAAGATGTGTGAGTGATTCCACATTTCTTTTGGTGTTCTTCAGGGTGTTTCCCAAACAACCCATCCCCCCCCCCCAGAACATCCTCTGCAGGTACTCAGAATCATCAGCCGTGTTCTTCCTTGTTGTGTGAGATATCTGCATTTCTTTTCTTTCTTTTTTTTTGTGTGTGTGTGTGCAAGGTAGTGAGAGCAAAACAGCTGCTTCATGAGACACTGAGAACCAAACCCTCCCTTGATAGGGTTTTGTCATGCTACGTCACGAGGTTGGTTTGGGAGTTGTGGCACTTCAACTGGACTTGGCCTCTTTACACTTGTACCACCCCCTTCCTCTAAGCAGATGTGATCAGAGCTGTACAGATGTTGCCTCACACATACAGCTGAGCCAACGCCTCTCTCCTGGAGGTTCCTGTCTCTGTTGCTGTGCTGCTGGAACCGTCCGCCCGGAACATCAGCCAAGTTGCCTTCACCCAGCTGCCTGGAACAGTTGGAAGAAATTTGGTTGCTACTTTTTTTTTTTTTCCCCAGAAGAAACTGGGATTTTCAGAAAAAAGGAGGCTCAAAGGCAGAGCTGTGAGGAGGGGGTAACCTCTGGCCTGGGGGGGAAGCTGGGAGTCATTTCTTGGGCCTCTGGCACACGTTGGATTGGGAGAAAGCATCTGTCCTTCATCTTCAAGTGTTGTATAGGGGACACTTGTGGTCCTTCATATGAAAGGGAAAAGGCCACCTGGATCTAAGTTGCTTTGAGGTTGGCATTGCTGTCTCTGTTGTCCCCTTTGTGCCTGTGGAGCTCTTTCTATAAGTCCCAAACTATCTGCAGAACCCTCTGGAACATCTTCATGGTGGCACCAGCACAGAAGCTCAGTGTAGGATGGTGCAGTTCAGATCCACCTGCAAGACAGTCCTGTGTTGGAAGATGAATCTCTCTTAGGGCACAGCGCTCTGAGGTCCAACCAGGTGTTCCAGCAGAAGTTCACAAAGAGTGCTCTGAGTCTATTGCCCTCAGGGTTGATTAGCCTGGCTCAGTACTATTACTCCAGAATCAACTAACCTCTCTGCTGACTTGCTCAGGAATGAGCTGAGCCTGTGTTTGGAAGCTCACCTTTTATTGGCCCCCCCCAGTCCTGCTCATGCGCTGTTGGGGCCTACCCTAATCAGGCACAGGTGGGCTTAACACAAGCTCATGCCCACTACCTGGCAATTAGTGGCACCTGGTTGCCTCATTTCACTACAGTCCTGCAGTCTGCTGTAACGTCTTTCTCCTCTTTCCCCTGGTGCAAATCCAGAAGAGCATCAGTTTAATCCCTGGAGACAATCCATAACTGCACCAGGACAGAGAGGGACTTTTGACAAAGGCATGGAGTGATAGGACAAGGAGGAGGAGTTTAATGCTGAAAGAGTGGAGATTGAGATGAGATTTTAGGAAGAAATTCTTTGGTGTGAGGGTGCTGAGCCCCTGTCCCAGGTTTCCCAGAGAAGCTGTGGCTGCCCCATCCCTGGCAGTGTCTCAGGTCAGGTTGGATGGGGCTTGGAGCAACCTGGGCTGCTGGGAGGTGTCCCTGCCCATGGCAGGGGGTTGGAACTGGATAATCTTCCAATCCAAACCATTCTATGAAAAAAAAAATGTTTTATCCAGCCAACCCCCACAAAAAGCATCAAATCCATCTGTTCAGCTCCAGCGAGCTGTAGCCAGCACCCTATGATTCAAGGACTCCTTTGGACTTCCCCTTTGAGTCCAAAGGAACTTCCCTTGAAAATGTTTCCTTGCGAACTTGCACATGCATGGACATTGGGGTTATCACACATATGATTTCATCTGACTCTGTAATGACAGCATGGGAAGTTTAAAATGCAACAGTAAATACAGTTGTGAGGGTAATTAAAGAAGAAGACAAAAAAAGAATTTGAAAAAAAAAATCTCAGCCCATCATCCTGAATACCTCTTCACATCATGGGAGAGATGCAGACAGACTCCAAACACCATCAGCATTTTTGGGTTCCAGTTGGAATGTGCCTTGGGTTCAGGCTGGGCCAAACCAAACAGGGCTCTCTGTACCTGGCAGGGCTGCATTTTCTCCTCGTTTTCCCCTATTTATTCTGTTTTTTAATATTTTGAAGGGTCATCCCTCTACAACCCCCCAGAGGGGAGAAGCTGGGGATCTCTCCCAGTTTCCTTAGCTGGTGGTGTGATGCAGCCCTGATCCTGCCCTCACACCCTGGCCAAGATCCAAACCCTGACTCTAGCCCTGGTTATTTTTGAACCCTGTGGCTTTGCAGCACTGCATAGAAGGGGCAGTTGCCAATCCCATTATAAACCTCATTTCCAGCTCAGCTGTTTTAAATCGAATCAGGCTGTGAGTTGGGGTGGGTGCCTGGTCAGCTGGGACCTAGGACTTGCTTTACTCAGGGGACCTGATCCCTCAAACCCCCTCGTTGGAGAAGTGTTGGTTGAAAAATTAATCCTGTTGATCCCTGATTTATTTCTTTTTTTCTTTTTCCATGAGTTTGAGCTGAGCCATCTAAGCAGTAGTTTTTTGTTTCCTTCTTCCAGGTTACACCTCTTTGGTTTTTTTCTGTTGGTTCTCTACCAGCTTTGACTATATTTACTATATATTTTGGTGGACCCCACCAATTTTTGGAGATTGCTCAGGCAGGTGAAGCTTTGCAGGGTCAGGGCTCAGCTGACAACTCTCTCTACCTTTCCAGAAGGTCAGCAAGGGCTTTGCTCACAGAAGGAGCTGAGATACAGAGGAGAACTGAATCCCACCCCTGATCTTCAGTTCAGTGGCTCTGTAACTTTGAGTGATGGATCAAGTGGTCCCCTGAAGACAGAAAGTTGGGTATTCTTTGCTTGGGTCACACTGTAAGGTTATGCTCATATATTACCTGTGGTCTTCAGAGAGGCCATTAGTTGGTTGGTTTACTTACAAGAAGGTTGGGTGGAACTCTCATCTCCCTCCCCTGAGTGTCCTCTGCAGAAGCCCAGCAGTATGTCCTCTGGAAATGCCCAGCTCAAGGGTTAGAGATGTGATGTACCCCACTGGGATTTCAGATTGGTGGGGACAAGCAATTCAGAGAAGCTTTGGCTGGCAGAAAAATGAGCATAGAATCCTTGAATGGTTTGGCTTCTGAAGGACCTTGAAGGTCATCTAGTCCAATCCCCAAGTTCTGGAGTCACCAGGAGGAAGGGGATCAGAGCATATTTAAGATAGACCCAAAGTTCATACGACCTGGCTGTATTTTTTACAAGGGCATGTTGTGATAGGATGAGGTGAAATGGTTTTAAGATGAAAGAGGGGAGATTGAGGTTGGACCTTAGGAAGAAATTCTTTGGTGTGAGGGTGCTGAGCCCCTGTCCCAAGTTTCCCAGAGAAGCTGTGGCTGCCCCATCCCTGGCAGTGTCTCAGGTCAGGTTGGATGGGGCTTGGAGCAACCTGGGCTGCTGGGAGGTGTCCCTGCCCATGGCAGGGGGTTGGAAATGCGTGAGCTTTAAGCTCCCTTCCCACCCAAACCAGTCTGGGAATCTTCAGCTAGATCAGGTTGCTCAGAGCCCCATCCTACCTGACCTGGAATGTTTCCAGGGAGGGAGCATCCCTGATGTTCTCCCTCAGGTCAGCAAAGGATGAGGGGATGTGCTGTTCATCCTAGCATTCCTCTGTGGTAGAGCTGGAGCTGTAGGTGACTCTGAGGAGACACTCATGTGGGTAAAAACTGGGTGGATTGAGTCCCCTCTTTGGAGACAGGGATTTGAATTTTCATCCTGTGTTGGGGTTCACTGAGGCAGCACTGCCCAACTCCAGGACTTCTGCCCATGGTACAGATGATGGGATGGTGGTACTGGAGGGGCCATACTTTTTCTGACCAGCTCACCATCATAGGACAAGATGCTCTGCAGAGGTACCTCCCATGAACACATCTCTCTGAAAGGCACTTTATGTCCACGTGGGAGCTATTCTGGCCTGGCCATAGCAGAGGAACTCCTGTGCTTAGAGCTCCAGGACTTAAATGGCAATTAAAACCAAAGACTACAAAAACTCTCACAAGATCCAAGCAGAAAATCACATTTTAGGTGATGCCAAAGCAAAAGAAACACCCATGGGACTGCAAGCCTGGTGAATGCCAAGGTGGTGGAGGGCAGGGTGCAAGGTGAAAGGTGAGGCCAAGCTTGTGTCATGGGGCTTGGCCAGAAGCAAACTGAGTTTTAGAGACAAGGTTGTCCTTGGGAGAGGTAGACTCCTGTCACTGCCTTGGTACAAAGTGGCCCATGTGGTAGGGCCAGTGATGGGCACGTCTTGGCCAGCACATGGGGATGGAGTGATGAGGTTTGGAGAGGTGGTGGGGACCAGTAAAAAGCTCCCCCAAAACAGGGATGTGAGTGACTGGGGGGATGCCCAGCGATGCTGCAGAGAAGCTGAGGAGGGTCTGGAACAGCCTTGCAACCTGGGCCACCACCAAGCTGAACCTTCCTGTTCCACTGCTTCTGGAGCCTGCCCATACCTGCTCCTAAGCTGATATTAATCCTGCTCAAACACTGCACCACCTTCTCTTCCCATTGTTTTCTGTACCCCACACCCAGCACCAAAATAGAGATCACCCCCCCCTTCCCCACCCTCCCATCATGACTCAGGCTGGCGAGGAGGCCCACATCTGCTTCTGATTTAACGCCCTAATGCTCTGACCCTTTTCTTCTTTGCTCCCAGAGGCTTCTTTTTTGGTGGTTTTCCCTCCCAGCGAAGGTAGGGAGGATCAAGGGAAGGGAAGAAAAAGAGGGGAAGCTGGTTTGCCATCCTTTACCCCTTGGGTGTATGGGGTTGTTTTTTTATTTTTTAGGAGCAAGCACCCCAAAAAAAAAAAGTCATTTTTCTTCTCCTGCAGGCTGGTGACAGCCTCGCCCCGAGCCATGTCCAAGTCCCTTACGATCCTGTCCACTCCAGAGGGACACCAGCCAAACCAGTTTTCCGTGGTTAAGTGTTGGGAAACGGCGAGGAAAACTCGTGCAAGCAATATGGTTGATAAACAAGCTTCGACTTTATTGCGCAGTAACTTTCACTTACATAGTGTTTCTGTGACCACACCCCCGCCGCCATATAACAACATAAGGTTTTATTGGACACCCGGTGTGTTTACCTGTAGCACAGCGAATCCCTGGTGCAGGTAGCACCGGAGTATGGGCCGATCTAATTGGCCTCTCAAACATGGGGTTGGGCACGGCAAAGGGGTCACACCCCCTACCTTTTTGGGAACATTCAGGAACATTCTCCAACATTCTCCAACAGTTAAGATGGGCACATTTTTCCACCATGGGGTTTTGTTGGTTTTTTTTATTATTATTTTTTCCTCTCTTTTTTAATGTGCATGTGTCAGGAAGCAAACCCACCCAGCGTGTCCGCAGCATTCAATAGGAGCCTTTTTGGGTTTTTTAATTCCTTTTTTTCTGGCTCCGGAGAAAAGGAGAGTGAGAAGGAATGAAGGGGCCTGCTTCTTCATCCAGGAGAGCTCAGAAATCACTTTTTGGGGGAAGGGTTGTTGGGTTTTTTTAAGGATGTGCTGGAAGGAGGTTCCCACCACCAACAGACTCGTGACTGTAATCTTGTGCACCAGTAGGGATGCAGCCATCTATATGTATCTCCTATATAATCCTCTATAGCAGGGGCTGGGCAGCTTGCTCAAGGGGATGGCTATTGGAGGAGAATGGCAGAAATGCCACCAACATTGTCATATACCTTGTGGACCCTCACCCAGATCACATCAGAGATGCTGGAGCACCCAGCAACCTGATCTTCAGTGCACCTCTGGTAGGGATTTTCCTCTCACTCATTTTATTTTGCCTCTTTTTAGGCTTTGGGTTTGATTTTTTAATTTTGTTTTGTGTTGTTTTTCACTTGAAGTATGAGTGAATTTCCATGAGAGTGGGGTGGTTGCCCAGGGGACTGGAAACTCTTCTACTTGATTTATCAGGATTTCTGCATGCACACAGACACAGACATACAGCGGGTGTCCATATGGATCCGTAGGGAGGGGTGATATTCACTTAGCATCATTTCCTCTCCCAGTGACACCACAGTTAAAAGTCCCCCAAAATCTGGAGCATGGCCAGGAGAGCCTCAAGGCTAATTCAGAGTCATTTAGAGAGGGACTGCTGATAGTTTCCAAGAAAAAGCCTCATAACTAACTGGATCTTGATCATCTCCAGCCTTCCAGAAACCACAGCAGAGAGGAGCAGAAGGGACCTAATGCCCAGACCACTGTCCCTTCCAGCTCCAAACCTCCAAGGAGCTGCTTGAGTTGGTCAGTTGTGACCATCCTCTAAAGCCCTCTCCCACAGGACCTCCCTGGACACTGTGGTCAATTAATTTCCCCCTGGAATTTCCCCTCCACCATCTGGAGCCAGGCTGTGCCTTGGACATTGCTCCACTAATTTCTTCTCTTCATTTGACCATTCATCACTGGGGATCCCCCTTTGCCAAAACCTGCTCAGCACATCAGATGGGACTTGTTCAAGTTGCCACCCAGAAGTGACCCAAAGCTCCTGATTCTGGAGGTTTATATAAACTCTGAAGCTGGGAAGTGTGCTGGCTAATTAAAAGAAGCCAGAATAAAGAAAACATGGCCCTTCAATTATAAGAGGCATTGAAGTCTACTCTGGCCCTGCCAAAGCTCCTGTTTGGATTTATCTGGGGCTCAAGAACTGGTTTAAAGGAAATAAGAGAGTCATGGGGCTTGGTTCTGGTGGTGTGATGGCATCTTCTGAGCATTGACCCTGCAGGCTGCAAAGCTGCTGGGTGGCAGGTCCCTGTAGGTTCACCCAGAACCAAGGTGGTGATCCACCAAACTTCATACCAGCACCTGGGAGCTCATTCTAAAATGATGTTCAGGTGTGACCCAGGGAGGGGGAGACTTTGGGGTAGATCTAAGGAGATGCTGGGGCTTTTTGGGTACCTGGTGATTGCCATGATGAGTGATGAGTGGGAGAGGAAAGGAGCTCAATCTGTTCATTGTGTGTCCATAGAGGGGTCAACTTAAGCAACAAGCCCATGGAGGAGTTGAGGCCAGGAAAGCATGGCCTGAAATACCCCGTGGGCTTGGGGTTGGCTCCTGGTGGTCACAGAACAGGAGTAAATTCCCATTACAACCAGTAACACCCAACCATTCATCTCACTGGGGGAGGATTGGATTCAGAAATTGCAATTTCACCAGACTGTATCTGTCCATCAAGTTGGTGAAGAACAAGGGGTAGCTGGGCTGGAGCTAACCTGCAGGGACAGATTTGTTGGGAGCTGCATAATATCTGCTGCAACCTTCAAAAATACCCGAGGATGGATTCCCAGAGGATACAGGAGCTGCTTGTGCCTCCACACCTGGGGGAGTGACTGAGTAGCACCTATAATCACTATTTAGCTTCTTTAACAAATAAGTTCTCGTGGGATTTCCCAAGTGATGTCTTACCTGGGAGGTGCAGCAGATCCTCAATCTTGTCTGGCTAAACATCTGTATGGATTTTGGAAACAAGGGAAGAACAGCTGTCACTCAAATCAAGAAAAGGTTAAATATATCCTTGTAGGGATTGATGGACATGCTGGAGGTGGTTCTCTACCATCTTTTGTTTTGGATTCCCTGATGGGATTTCAGGTGAAGATGATTGCCTTGCTTATAGGAAAGTAAAATTTCCAGCTCCTAAAACTCAGTTTTATGTAGTGTGTGTAAATATCTGTGGTTCACATGGGCTCCTTGTATGCCCAAGGATTTTGTTTGGAGATTGGGATGAATACTGAAAAGGCCAGGAGGTAGTGGAGGCTGAAGGTCACCCATGTGATCTCAACCACTTGAATTAGATCATCAAACCATGTTTGACTTCCAGGGCTCTTCCTTCAGGTAGGAACGATCTCACCCATCCTTGGCTCTGTGGATGTTGGCCAAAAAGGGTTGGGCTGTCCCCCTCAGGGCTCTTTGGCCATCCCTCTCCTGGCAGCATCAGTGGCAGTTCTCCAATGGGTGTCAACATTGCTGGAGCTCTGACTGGCCACCATAGGCAGTCTTGGCACTGCCACCCTCTGGAGAATCCCCCTTAAACTGTTCTGACCTGCTCCATTTCTGGAGCCACTCCCTTGCCAGGAGCCATCTGGGGTGATGCCACCTCTGCAGCCACCTACAAGGGTTTTTCCCCATCCTTGCTGCAAGCAAGAACCTTCCATGGCCAATGTGACCTTCTTTGCATCCTTCCTCACCAAGGCACCCTTGTCTACTTTGTCCAGATCCAAGCAAAATCCATGGGGTTTTTTGAGGAGGCATCCTCAGTTTCCTTTCTACAACATCTTTAGGTCTACAAAATGGCTCGTCTCCTTTAAAAAACACAATGTTCTCCTTGGGGGGAAAGCAGGGCTTTGTGTCACCATATTTTTTCTTCTTCATTTTGGCCATCTCACAGTTTGCAGTGATTGAAAGGTGAGGAGCAGTCTCAGCCCCACCTTCCTGCCAGAGGGGAAGAACATTAAGTACTAGGGTGGGTGGTATAATCTGGAGACAAGATGTTCAGAGGGGAGGTATGCTTAAGGAAATATTGTCTTTATGTCTTTTTTTTTTTTTTTTTTTTTTATTCATAAAGGGGGAGGGAAACCCCACACCACTGCCTGCCTTTAAAATAGGCTTTTAGGAATCCCAGCTCCTTGGTTCCAAATTGGACTCAAGCATTTGGGCAAAGTGATGGAGTTGTCTCTGTGGTGCTGGCATTGTAGAATTCTAGGATAATATATTGGAATGGTTTGGGTTGGAAGGGACCTTCCAGATCATCCAGTTCCAACCCCTTTCCATGGGCAGGGACACCTCCCACCAGCCCAGGTTGCTCCAAGCCCCTTCCAACCTGACCTGAGACACTGCCAGGGATAGGGCAGCCACAGCTTCTCTGGGAAACCTGGGACAGGGGCTCAGCATCCTTCCTGCTCACTGCAGGTGAGTTGGACTACATGACCTTCAAAGGTCCCTTCCAACCCAAATCATTCTGTGTTCCTCTGACTCCAACTCCTACCAGTGATGCTCAGCACCCCAAATCCAGGTCCAACCACCTCAGGGATGCTTTGTGGGATGTTCCTTCCTCCATCCCACTGAATGCAGAATGAGCACAGATTGGAGAGGGAGGCAGTAGCTTTGTGCTCCCCAGATTGTTCCCAGGGCACCCTCTTAGCTTTGGGGTGGCCCTTCAGAGGAGAAGGGACTATAGGCACCCCAAAAAGAAATGTAGTCAGGAGTAAAGAAAAGGTCAAGGAATGTACATTTTAGGACAAAATGCTCTGAGAATCTCTGTGCAAATATTTAAATGTGCAAATATTTAAATATGCAAATATTAAAATACAGGCATATAAAATATGGAAATATAAGTATATTAAAATAAGCACATATAAAATACACACATATAAAGTGTTTTCATAAAACTAGCTATATAAATCTTTATAAATGTATTAAAATCTATAAAATATACATATTCAAATATACAAATAATGAAATATTTAAAATGCTGCATGTACTAGTAATGATGCCACAGGCATCAGCATGCAATAAAGGCAAAAAATTGTCCTCTCCCAGCTAAGACTCAAGCTGTGAAATGTTGCCCTCATGGATGGAGTGGCTGGGCAGGGGACATCTTCAGCCCTGGTATAGCCCTGAACCATTGCACAAGTCTGGGCTCTCCCTGGCAACCTTTATCTCCTCCAGGGCATTTTCACTGAAAATGAGGAAGGAGGTGGGAGAAGGAGATGATGATGTGAAGCCTGCACAGGTCTTCTGCTCCTGGTTGGGAGAAATCCTGAGACCCAGAGGCAGGATCTTGTCCCACCTCAGGGCTGGCACAGCTTGCAGAGGGCTCTTCCAAGCTGAAGTTCTCCTCCATTTTCCCTCCTACAGATGGATGGAGGTGGAATGGAGGTGGAATGAGTCCAGAGGAGACCATGGAGATGCTGGGAGGGCTGGAGATGCTCTGGAGCCAGGATAAGAGAATTGGGGTTGTTCAGCCTGGAGAAGAGAAGGCTCCAGGGAAACCTTAGAGCACCTTCCAGTGCCTGAAGGGGCTCCAGGAAAGCTGGGGAGGAACTTTGGAGAAACCTCAGCTCCCCTTTTCTCCAGCTGCATCCCCTGGCAGAGCCAGCCATGTGCCTGCTCTCCTGGATTCCTGTCTCACCTCTCAGGGTCATTATTTTCTAAATGGGCCTTTTCATGGCAAGAAAGTAATGAATGAGTTCTCAGCATGCCCCTAAATGCAATGTTTCAAGATCTCATCTGCAGAATAAGTTTATTTTTGGTGCCCCCTCTTGTCACCCTCAGATGCTATTTTTAAGCCTGTTCTCCCACCCTTGGCTTGGAGAAGGAAAAGGGGGGGAGGAAGGAAACCATCAACCTCAGCACACTTCCAGCCTGTGGCCATTTACCTTCCTGGGGGCATGGGAGCCAGAAGGTAATTTCTCAGGCTCACTGAGCTCCAGAGCTGTCAAACCACCCCGTGAGGTACAAAAGAAAAAAGAAAAAAGAAAAAAAAAAAAAAAGAGAATGCAAATGCTTCTCTTCCTTCCCTCCCCCTTCACATTTAAATGACATGAATCACATTCAATTGGAATCCTGCAAAGTTATCATCTTCCCCAAGTGCTTGGGTTAACAGAGGCACATCTGGAGAGGAGCAGGAGGGGAAGAAGAAAGGAAAAAGATCCCATTTCCACCAAAAAGCAGCTGTATATCATTTTATCTCATCCTATTTTAATTGTCGGGTTGTATTTTTTTTTGCTTTTGTGCTGCTGAGTGAATAACCCACAAATTAGGGAGGGATCCATAAATTTTAGTGTCTGTAAAAAGAAAAAAAAAAAAAGAACCACACAAAAAAGCACTTTATGAAAACACTTATCAGGGTAGTCTGATATTCTGCTTTTCTGACTTTGCACTCAGGGCAATCCAGGGAGGAAAGATCCAAACAGATTGGGAGGACAACACATTCCTCCACACAAGGAGCTCCTGTACCACCGAACCCTCCTTCCAACCAAAAAGAAAGGAGCAGGAGCTCAACACAGCAATAGAAATTAATTGCTACACCTTTACTATTAAAGATGTAAAGCCTGAAAAAAGAAATGAGCTTTCCCTCCCTGGCTCAGGGGTTATTTATTATCTGACACACACACTTGGAGAAGGTATGGGATGGTGGTTTGATTTTTTTTTTTTCATTTCTTCTGTTACCATGTTTTTTCTTCTTCATTTTGGCCAGCTCCATCCCTATTTTCAAGGCAGATTTGGGATGGAGCTGGTGGGGTTGGTGGAAGAATGTATGTAGTTAAGGTGGTTGAGCTCAGCACATGGTAATGAATCAATTTGTTTCAGACAAGGGACATAATTAGCATGGAGCTAATGAGCACACCAGGGGATGCAGGGCTGGAGCATCCTCCCTCAGCCAAAAATTTTCAGCGGATGGAGGACCTCGGAAGGGTGGAATTCCTGGGTCTCCTCCACATCTCTGAACGTGGGGAGGTGGCTGGAGAGGACTTCCCATGGGGGGTGCCCCTCCAGCCTCTCCCATGAGATTTTTTAGCTCAGCTTGTTGCCCATCCTGGCATTGTTCCCACCAGGCTGGGGGGCTGCAACCCTTCCTGGGATGTTCTCCATCTAAGCCACGTGGTCTTCCCAAGGTCTTTGCTTCCCAGCTCCCACACGGGAAGGGGTGGGCAGTGCTGATGAGATGTGGGGGAGATATCTGCAAGGTCTTGGCTGGAGATTGACCCTGCAGAGGGAGGAGGAGGAGGGAAGTGACCTTCCTCTTCCTTCGGCAATGTTTGCTGCACAGTCTGGTCCCCTCCCCAGCTTCCCTCAAAGGTCATGGATTTGCTGACCAAGGTGAAAGAAGGATTTCCCTGGACAACCTCCAGGCTCCTTCCATCCCCAAAGGATGGAGACAGGTGTGAGGGTGGGAACCAGCCTTATCCAACAGACCAGGTCCCCACAGCTGGGGGATAGGAGATTTGGAGGCAGCCCAACCAGCAGCCGAGCAGGGAAGGACACTCAGGATGGATCCCAGGAGCAATGCAGAGGTGGGAATCGGAACCTGCCTGATGGTCTCAGCCTTGTGGAAAGGGCTGGAGTGAGGCTGCAGTTTTATTGAGGGATACCCTGGGTTCTTTTGAAGATGCTCTGCTATGAATTGTCTGTCTGCAGTGGGGCCACCAGCTGGGGCAGGTAGAGGTGACACTGTATCCTGGGGCTTTCCAAAGGGTTGGTGCATTCAAAATCCTACTAGATGTTTGATGTCTTCTGTATGTGTGATGGGATTAATGTATTCCTTGCCTGCTGGAGGAAATTGTCCTCCTTGCCTGGGATTTCTCATGTGGAAGGGCTGCTGGAACCATGTGAAAGAGGAAACATCTTACAGATTTAAAAAAAAATGGGAAAATGAAATAATAATAAAGTTTTTCTTTTGGGTGTGGGCTTTTTGCTTCCAAATTTCCCTTTGAAGGTGGAGCTGCTCTGGCAGACTGTCTGCCAAATGCAGAGAGCATTTGATACCCTGCTAACAAGTCCACATGTGATTGGGAACAGAGCAAGCTCAGCTCCAGGGTGAAGATAGCAGGCAGCCATCTACCTCTGGCCAAGCCTTCGTCTCTTGGTGGGGTTCCTGGTTGTCTTCCTCTGAGCTTTTAGGTGACACACAACTCCTCACTTGCCTCCTGCATTCCCAGATACCTCAGGAAGACATCCCTGTGTGGGCTGGCCACGTGCTGAGGTGACATGGATGCGCTTCCAGGCATTCCAGGAGGGCACAGAACTGGAGAACTGCTCCTCCATAAGCAAAGAGCCATGACCAGGAGTCACTCTTAATTTGGGACATCAAGTTGTACCAGTCCCAAAAAATAATTGCATAGATGAGATGGCTCCCTGGCTCATCTTGTTGAAAGCCATGTGGGTGCTGGCATTTGGCAGGGTGAAGCAATAGAGCATCCCCCTTTCCTGACATAGCTCCTGGCATGGCAAACCCAATGTGTGCCTGGAAAGATGTTGGCACTGAGAGGATGTGAAAGTAACCTCATGGGGAGGGAATCGTTGCACAAGGTTCCTGGGAGAGGGATGTGAGAGAGAAGAGGCAGTTTGTGGTGGTTCTGGAAAGGTGAATAGTGTGGGATCAGGGAAGAGAAGGATGGAGACAAAGCAAGAGACATGTGGAGGGGAGTAGATGTTAAATTACAGAGGACCTGGAAGGAGTTGAAGGTGACATGGAGATGCACTGAGGAAGTGCAGGCAGGAGGTGATCACAGATGTCCAGGTGAGGAAAGGGAGAAAAGGACACGGAAAGAAGGCAGAGGGTTGGCTCCAGGGAGACCTTCTAGCAGCCTTCCAGTACCAGGAAAGCTGTGGAGGGACTTTGGACAAAGGTATGGAGTGATAGATCAAAGGAGGATGGTTTCAAGTTGAAAGAAGGGAGATTTAGATGAGACAGTGGAAGAAATTCTTCACTATGAGAATGGTGAGACATTGGAATAGGTTTCCCAGGGAAGTTGTGGCTGCCCCATCCCTGGCAGTGTCTCAGGCCAGGTTGGATGGGGCTTGGAACAACCTGGGCTGGTAGGAGGTGTCCCTTCCCTTGGCAAGGGGCTTGGAACTGGATGATCCTTCAACCCAAACCAATCTGGGATTCTATTGATTCTACGATCGGGACCCCGTGCTAATTCCTTACTGTCTGTGCTTTCTTCTAGGGCACTAAATGAGAATATGGCCAATGGCATTGAAGATCTTATTGGGATCCCCTTCCCAAACCACAGCAGTGAAGTCCTGTGTGGTTTAAATGAGCAAAGGCACGATGGTCTCCTCTGTGATGTCATCCTCATTGTACAGAACCAGGAGTACCGGACCCATCGGTCCGTCCTTGCTGCCTGCAGCAAGTACTTCAAAAAACTCTTCACTACTGGCACTTTAACAGACCAACCCTATGTTTACGAGATTGACTTTGTCAAACCTGAAGCACTTTCTGCCATCCTGGAGTTTGCCTACACCTCAACCCTCACCATCACCACCTCCAACGTCAAGCACATCCTCAGCGCTGCCAAGATGCTGGAGATCCAGTGCATCATCAACGTATGCCTTGAAATCATGGAGCCCGACAGAGAGGTGGAAGAGGAAGATGACAAAGAGGACAAAGACAACGAAGATGAAGATGAAGAGGAGGAGGAAGAGGAGGAAGAAGTGGAAGATTTTGTCAATCAGGACAACCTCACCGACATCCAAGAAGTCAGCTGTCACCAAAGCCCTTCAAAGTCTGATCTCACCGAAGAAGCGTATATAGAAGCACCTAAAGACTTTCCAAATCACTACCCAGACAGTAACTCTTCGGGACACTTGGGTGTGATACGAGACTTCTCCATTGAGTCCTTGCTAAGGGAAAACTTGTACCCAAAGGCAAACATCCCAGAAAGGAGACCACCTCTCTCTCCTTTCACCCCTAGCTTCTTCCCCCATCTATGGAACGGTGATTTTAGCTCCTTCTCTCAGCTCGAGAAGCCACCAGTAGACAGCGGACCTTTGGATCTGGTGATCAAAAAGAGGAAAATCAAGGAAGAGGAGGAGAAGGAAGACCTGCCTCCACCTCCTTTCCCTAATGACTTCTTCAAGGACATTTTTACCACCACCCCAGCAGCTCCCTTAGACCATATTAAGGCAGAGACTGACTATAGCGCTTATCTCAATTTCCTAAGTGCGACCCAGTTTGGAGGAGTTTTTCCCCCTTGGCCCCTGGAAGAAGAGAGGAAGATCAAGCCCAAGGCATCCCAACAATGTCCCGTCTGTAACAAAGTCATCATGGGAGCTGGCAAGTTGCCCAGGCACATGAGGACCCACACAGGAGAGAAACCCTACGTGTGCAATATCTGTGAAGTCCGATTTACCAGGTGGGCACTGGTTGGCCGTGCAAGGAGGGGGGTGATGGTGGTTGGAGGGGTCACATCATGACCTTTGGCTAATTGTTAAGCTAAACAACCTTTTTTTCCTCCAAAAAAACAGCAAAGAAAGCAGGGCAGGGTGTCTATCCCTTTGGAAATAAGAAAAAAGGAGGAAGGGAGGGTGGAGGAAGAAAATGAACCTACTGATTTTTGGGTGGGTTGTGGGTCACACCCACAACTCACTGGATCCATCCCTTCACTGGACAAGAGCTTAAATAAGCAACAGGATATTTTCAACCCCACTGTAGTTGACCACAGTTGGGTCAGAAGGAGATAGGAAAACAGATGGTCAAAAAGCCAAGGAGGCTTCATCTCCAATGTCCTGGGAGATGCCTTGAGGTGGGAGGGCCATTTAGTTGTGGGTTGTAATTAGTTTGGGTTTGCACATTTTGGCAACGATGGAGACCAAAACCAAGTTCCACATGTTTAGACATGACAGTGTCTGGGCTTTCTGAGCCTAGAGTGGTCCTAATTTTTATATGTGAGTAGAGAGGTGGGGGTTGGTCTCTTTTCCCAAGGAGCAAGTGATAGAGCAAGAGGAAACAGCCTCAAGTTGTGCCAGGGGAGGTTGAGATTGGAGCTTGGGAACAATTTCTCCCTGGAAAGGGTTGTCAGGGCCTGGCCCAGGCTGCCCAGGGCAGGGGTGGAGTCCCCATCCCTGGAGGGCTTTCAAAGCTGTGGAGATGTGGTGCTGAGGGCCATGGGGCAGTGGTGGCCTTGGCAGTGCTGGGTTAAGGGTTGGACTGGGTGATCTTCAGGGTCTTTTCCAATGTAAATGATTCTGTGATTCAACACCCTGAACATTGGCCATCCAAGAACATGGCACCTTGACTGCCCCCATGGTCAGCAGAAAGGGATCAGAACCCACAGGGAGGTAGATGAGGAAAGGAGATGAGCAAAGGTATCATCCCTGTTGCGGCAAACCCTTCTCTCGGGGACCTGGCTCTTCTCAGGAGCTCTCTCGCCATCTCTTTCCTCAGGCATCCTTCTCTGCTTCTGGGAGCATGCCTTTTATTTTGCCCTTCAGCCCCGCCCATTTCCAGCTGGGGCAGGCCCTAATTATTGGGCACAGCTGGGCCTAAGCTCCCAGTTCATTATCGGCGACACCTGGGGACTTGTGGTTCTCACTACATTTCCCCCCTTTTTTGTTGTTTGTTGAAAAATAAACTTCATTTTTTCAATAATTTACAATTAATTCAATAATTTACAATTATTCTTATATTACGGCCTTTCATTTCCTTATTTTTACAATTTACAATTATTCTTATATTACGGCCTTTCATTTCCTTAATTTTACAGTTTTCTTAGCCTTTGATTGAAATATGGAGGGAAAATTCGGGCTCCTACCGGCTTTTTCGCCTCCTTAGCCTCTGTTGTCAGCAGAAGATGAGGTCTCAGAACACCAGCTCAGCTTTTGCTGGTACTCGCCACCTCGGAATGCCTAGCCATGCAGAGCTTCTAATCACCACACCAGTCTTATCGCGTGTCCCTAGGGCTCCGTTTCAGGACCGCACTATCGCGTGTCCCTGGGGGCTCCGTTTCAGGACCGCACTGACTTGATGCACACTCAGAGCTCCGCTTCAGCATTCCTCGGGTTTGAATTCCAAACGCCAACCCGCTGCGCCCTTCGAGCCTCGTTCTTCTTACCGCTTTTCGGCTTCCCTCCTGGCTGGCTCGCCATTCCGGGCTGTTGTATACCTTGCCGTGCTGGGCTTCTACTCTGAGCTCTTCACACCACCTACAGCATTTAAGCCTAGCCTTGTGGAGCTTCTGACGTGGTTGCGTACTCGGAGCTCTTTATAGAGCGTCCCGCAACAACGTAGTAGCTCCATCTGACGTGGTTGCGTATTCGAAGCTCTTTATATCCCCTTCCGCATTTAAGCCTGGCTTTGTAGAGCTTCCCGCAACCAACGTGGTCATGTAGAGCTCTTTATATCACCTCAGCATTCACGGCTGCTGTTGCCCGCATTCTCCACCAACTGTTGCGGCGAACCCTTCTCTCGGGGACCCAACTCTTCTCAGGAGCTCTCTCACCATCTCTTTCCTCAGGCATCCTTCTCTGCTTCTGGGAGCATGCCTTTTATTTTGCCCTTCAGCCCCGCCCATTTCCGGCTGGGGCAGGCCCTAATTATTGGGCACAGCTGGGCCTAAGCTCCCAGTTCATTATCGGCGACACCTGGTGACTTGTGGTTCTCACTACACATCCCTGACCACACTGACATCCTGCAGGGCTTAGATGAGGGCACGTAATTTTAGGTATCTCAGGACCAGCTGAGAGAGTTGGGGTTGTTCATCCTGGAGAAGAGAAGGCTCCAGGGAGACCTTAGAGCACCTTCCAGTGCCTGAAGGGGCTCCAGAAATACTGGGGAGGGACTTTGGGCAAGGGCATGGAGGGATGGGATGAGAGGGAATGGCTTTAAACTTAAAGAGGGGAGAGGGAGATGAGATGTTAGGAGGAAATTCTTTGTTGTGAGGGTGCTGAGCCCCTGTCCCAGGTTTCCCAGAGAAGCTGTGGCTGCCCCATCCCTGGCAGTGTCTCAGGTCAGGTTGGATGGGGCTTGGAGCAACCTGGGCTGCTGGGAGGTGTCCCTGCCCATGGCAGGGGGTTGGAACTGGATGCGCTTTAAGGTCCCTTCCAATCCCAAACAATTTGTCATCCTCTGCAGTGACACCAGCCCCAGCATGGGCTGCTCCAAGCCAGATGCTACCAACCAGAACCTCCTTCTGGTCCCAGTATTGTTTCCTTCCCAGCCTTTACACCTCTCTGCACCTCAGCCAAGCCCTTGCTGGTAACAAATTGGAGCAGGTGTCACAAATCTAACGCTGTAGCTCATAACCCTTCTTCGGAAGGCTGAGCATGGTTAATCAGTGAGCAGAGACAAATAGAATCCTGGGCTTGCTCTTGCTGGAGATAATTAATATCTAATGAGTACAGTCTTTACCGTAATAATAAAATTTGCTGACAAGAGCATGGGTTTCCAGCTCCTGGCTGCATGTGAGAGTGAGAGCCCTATCAATCTGGGAAGGGCAAATAGGAGGAAAATAATATGCAGAGTAGGGAAAGGAGAGCTCCTGACAATGGATGGACACCTGGGGTGCTCCTCCATTCAGCCTGGCTTTTCCCTCCACTGTGATAATATCCCCCTGGAAGTTATGCAGATGCTGAGGATTTGACTTGAAAAATAAATTTCCATCACAGTCAGCGGGCTCACACTCATATTTTGCAGGGGGAAAAAAACACTGCCTGGGGTTAATTCCTTCCAGCAGGAATCTGGAGAAGAGAAGGCTCCAGGGAGACCTTCTAGCAGCCATCTACGACCTGAAGGGGCTACAGGAAAGCTGAAGAGGGATTTTTTTTTTTACAAGGACCTGTAATTGGGTGGCACTAATCCCTAATTGCATCACTGATGGAAAGGGCATCACTAATTCTTGCCAGCAGGAATCTGGATTTGGTTCCTGTTGGTGCTGCATCTCCAGGGTTGAGCTGGGTGGTCACCCCTGGACAAGTGGGTTCTGGTGGGAGGAGCAGAGTGGGTTCATCCTGGTGTGTGTGGCTTCATCCTTCTGGATGAAGGGACCACCTGGCCAGCCCCTTTCTGTTGTCCCCATCTCCTGGGTGTGACACTGTGGGTGCTAATTGCTGATGAGGACAGAGCTTGGCTTGACCCATCACCAACACTTTCTCTGTAATGGGAATAATAGTACTGAGCCCTCCCAGGGGGCTCCCAAAGCCCTTTACAGCAATGTTGACTTCATTTGGGGAAACTGAGGCACAGAGGGATATTGGTAGTGACTCACAGCCACTGCAGAGGTTAGCAGGAGGGTTCAGGTGGGATTTCAGGTATCCTAATCCCTAATCCAGAGGGGTTAAATCAGTGTCTTGCAGGTGAAGAAGTCAACTCAGAGATGGTCTGGTGTGGCCATCATGAAACCAAATGGCTTCCCCCCCCCATATGCTTAACAGCTTCTAAAAGCAAAGCACAAGGATAGGAGAACTTGAATCCAAGAAAATTATCACACAGAGAATCAGGACTAACCCCATGGTGTAGTTTCCCATCATCCATCATGAAAACAAAGCTGTTGGTTCATGAGCTGAGGAGCTGGAGGGGTTTTGTCTTTTTAATACCCTGAGCAGAGTGGGAATTTGAAAATCATGGTTGATTTTTAAAATGCATTTGATTTTTTTAGGGTTGTTTTGCTTTTTTGGTTTTTTTTTACACCATTTTTAGCATTCCTCTTAACTTGAGAGCTCTCCTTTAGGGGAAAGTGGAGTGACTGATGTAGAAGGAGATCTCTGCCAGGCTTCCCTGAATGCTGCAGCTCATGCTATATGTTTTGCTCTCAAGGATAATCTCATCCTTGCCAAAATCCTCAGGCTTGCACCTATGAGTGGTACCTTCACCAGGGAGATGTTTTGAACCCAAACAGTCACCCCACGGGGAATGAGGGAGCAGAGGTTCCCAAATGGGATTTCTGGCTTCATCACTCCTTTGCATTAATTTTCTGTTCAAGAAACTGTGAAGGAGCAAATTTACTGGGGGGGAAGAGAGAAAAGAGATTTTCCCTGGGTGGGGAAAATCATCCCCTGGGTGGGGAAAATCATCAAGCCTGATGATTTTGGGAAGGATGAGATTATCCCTGAGAGCAAAACATGTAATCACCCAGGGCAGGTCACATAGGAACTCATCCTGGTGGGTTTGGAAAGTCTCCAGAGAAGTAGACTCCACAACCTCTCCAGTGCTCCTCACAGGAAAGAAGTTTCTCCTTATGTTGAGGAGGAACTTCCTATGTTCTATGTTCAACCCATTATTCCTTCCTCCTATTACTGGGCACCACTTGAAAAGGTAGGAAAAATGAAAAAAAGGTAAAGCCATAAAACCTTCCATCATCCATCCCTCCCACCCGAGATGCTGGTGGAGCAGAGAGGGTTTAGTTTCACCCCATCAATGGGTAATAACCTGAAAAAAAAACCACTTTTTGCCTGTGTTTATATTACAGAGTCCTGGAACATTCTGTGTTTATTAGGAAAAATGACCCCTTTAGGTTAAAGATTACATATAGACCCTTAAATGATGTTCTAGGTGGGGCTGGGAGCTCTGGTTTTTATTAACATTCCCAACACTTCACAGAACAAGCCCCTTCCCTTCATCTCCTCACCACTTCACCCCCCGTTGTCCTTTTGGGGTGAAATTTTCCCTGCTGCTTTGCCCGAGGCATTTGGAGGGGAAACGAGTGCAAACCTTGGGATAAAAGCATCTTGGAAAATTTCAAAATCGGGAGTTTGGCCCACGGGCACCAAAAACTGGTTCAAGATGCTAGAAGGGCAAAGTGGTGGAAGTTGGAGCTCCACATTGGAGACTTGAGCAGCCATCCTGGCCTTGCATGCTTTGAGGGCAAAAATAGATTTTTTGAGTTGTTTTTGGTTTTATTTGCACGGTCATATATTTTATATATGATAGTAATGACATTACTTCATATATTCCCCAAGCTGGGAAGGTATTTTTGCTGCTTTTAGATGTTCCTCTTAAATAAAGAAGCGTGGCCAGCAGGTCCAGGGAGCAGATTCTCTCCCTCTACTCTGGGGAGACCTCCCTGCAGTACTGGGTCCAGTACTGGGTCCAGTTCTGGGGTCACGAAGGACATGGAGCTGTTGGAGTGAGTCCAGAGGAAGCCATGGAGATGATGAGAGGGTTGGAGCAGCTTTGGAGCCAGGCTGAGAGAGTTTGGGTTGGAGAAAAGAAGGGTCCAAGGAGACCTTATTGTGGCCTTTCAATATTTAAAGGGGACCTAGAACAAGGAGGGGGACAGACATTTTAGCAGGGTCTCTTGTGATAGGACAAGGGGTGATGGGTTTAAACTGAAACAGGAGATTCAGACTACATCTAAGGAAGAAATATTTTACATTGAGGGTGGTGAGACCCTGGCCCAGGTTGCCCAGAGAGAAATGACACTTGCCTCATCCCTGGAAACATTCCAGGTCAGGTTGGATGGGGCTCTGAGCAACCTGATCCAGTTGCAGATGGCCCTGCTGACTGCAGGGATTGGACTGGATGGCCTTGAGAGGTCCTTTCCAACCAGAACCATTTGATCTATCTATGAAAAAACAAAATGATGTTTGTAAAGAAGTGCTGTGGAAATGGGAATGATACTGTTCCATGGCTGTGTTTAAAAACCTTCTCCAAGTTGTGTTTGAGGCTGGATATGGATGGAGAAGGTGGAAGGGAAGGACAAGTGGGTGCAGAGCACCTGGGTGCTGTCTGCACCTCTGCCTGCCTCACCCTCTTCCATGCTTCAAAGAAAAGCTCCTGAGACACCCAGTGGTCACTGTAAGGATAAAAGGAAAGGAAAAATCACCTCCAAGAGGGATTTTGTTCAGGAAACAAAGAGGTTGCCCCACAACCTCCACTCATTTCCAGATCTGCAGGCAGGAATCCAGCAGTACATGTTTAGATACTCATGCATGTCTTCTGACTTTATTCTAGAGAGCTTTTTCCCTCCATCTTGGGCTGTTTGGGATTTTCCTGACATGGAGGGTTGGGTTTGTGTGATATTTAGCTGCTGTCACCCCATCAAGGAAGAGACAATTCCAAGAGCATCCATAGTGTGGCAGCACCACGGCTGGAAGCCCCAGGATGAATTTCTCACCTTCCCATTGCCTTTCCTGATCCAAGCAGCAATCCCAACATCTCACCCCTTCCGAAAGCTAACCCAATAACCACCCCCCACCCCCCACCCCCCACCCTTTTTTTTTTTTTCTTTTTTTTTTTTTTCCAGGCAGGACAAGCTCAAGATCCACATGCGGAAACACACGGGGGAGCGGCCCTACCTCTGCATCCACTGCAATGCCAAATTCATCCACAACTACGACCTGAAAAACCACATGAGGATCCACACGGGGGTCCGGCCCTACCAGTGTGAATTCTGCTACAAGAGCTTCACCCGATCCGACCACCTCCACCGCCACATCAAACGCCAGAGCTGCCGGATCACCCAGCCCCGACGAGGACGGAAGCCGGCGGCATGGCGGGCAGCCGGCTTGCTCTTCGCTCCCGGCGCACCTCCCATGGACATGATGCCCCCAACCTTGGAGGGGATGAGTGGCCACCTCAGCACCACGGCCATGTGCCTTCCCGGCCCCAGCCCGAAGCACTTTTTGAGCGGGGCCAAGACCCCCTTTAGCCTCCAAGAGCTGGAGAGCCAGTTGGAAGAAACCCAGATGAAGCTCTTCACGCGAGCCCAGCTGGAGATGGAGAGGAATGCGGGCATCTTCACCTTTGCCTTGGGCCACAATGAAAACCTTGCTGCCCAACCTTTCTTCCCTCTTCCTGATCCTTGGAGCGCGGGGTTCAGTGGCTTGGCAGGGCTCGGCCACATGGCTCCCATCTCGGAGGCGAGCAACTAAACCTCATCCTGCTCCCACCATGGGTCCACTCTTTTCCCAGCCGGCTCCTTCAGGGTCCCCACCTGCCCTTTCAAATCATCTGGCTCCCAAGAAGCTCTCCATCCCCCTCCTGCCGTGGGTTGTGGAGAGCTTGGGGCACAGGGACCTCCCCAGGGTGGGTGGGTGGGTGGGTGGGTGCTGCTCCCCGTGGCCATCGGCACTTTAGACTCTATGATGCACTTGGTTTGGGGCCACGGGACAGCCCCTTCCAACTACTCCACCACTCACTGCTCTCTCCAGGAAGGCCAAAGTCAGGACTGCTGATTTCTTTAATGCTAAAAATGTCACTTGCCTTAGTCCCGGGTATGGCCATCACTAGGAGATGTCCCTTATCAGGGAGGTGTTCCCCATATTCCACCCATGGGGCCGGCTGGACATCAACAAGCCATCCAGACTTGTTTTGATATGTCACATTCCTTGGCCCTTTTGGTCAAAAGGACTTTTTTTGTGGGTTTGTTTGTTGTTTTGGTTTTGTGAGGTTTTTGGTTTTTTTAATTTTTTTAATTAATTCCCTTGTTTGCCAAGGAAAATTATTCTACAAGAAATTAAGGGGAAGGTCAAGCCACCACCTTGGGAAAGGGAGGAGATCCCGGCTGTTGCCTTTCTCAACAGTAGATCAGACTTGCAGGGCTGGTGAAAGGGTGAGTTCAGGCCCTAAAAAAACATAAATAATTTTTAAAAAGATATTAAAAGCCACACAGGAGCACAAAACCACAGGAGCAGGGTGGAAAAGGAGATTTTTTTTTTACTTATTCTGTTTTTTTGGCCATTTCCAAATTTCAGAAGGAGAACCAAAGCCTATTTGGAATATTTTAACTTCAGTTGCTTGGAAAAGTGAAGGAAAATTTTTGGAAGGACCAGAAATTGTTCCTGAGGTTGGTTTGTTGGGAGTTTTTTTAGCCCTTGCTTTGTGGAAATAAACGACATGGGGATTTTGAAGTGAAAAAGTAATTTCAAACCAGAGTCAGAATCTACCACCACTGACCATTCGGAATGTCTGGGGGTTTGTCCTTAATGCCTCCTAATTCCTATAAAGATTTGGATGACAAAAAATGTACAAAACACTTGAGTGTCCCTGAATCTTCAATGTCAATGGGAAAAAAAAAAAATTGGGTGTGCAAATTACCCTGCTGCTTGTCTCAGGAGATCTCTGTGGAAAAGAAATCCACTGAAGATGTCTTGTAGATGAGATTATCTACTTGCCAGCAAGTAGAAATGCTTTTTCATCTCCATTTGTTGCTTCAAAAGATGAGGCAGTAACAAAGAATGGGTTACTCCAAGTTGAAGGTCACCCATGGTGGTCAACAGGTCTGGGGATCTCACCAGCATCCTTGCAGACCCTGGTGTGGCCACCTCTATCTAATATTCCTTCTGAGGAGTGGCAGATTGGCTGGAATGGTCCCATCAGTCTTCTTCAACCCCTAAAAACATCAGCTGATCTTGAGGATAAAGGCTTTTGGTGGCCTCCAATGGCTCCTCTGGGATGTGGTGGGACCCCAGTTTCACCACCAGCTGAGACAGCTTAGAGCAGGTCCCCCAGGAAGCTGATTTGCCATGAAACCAGCTTTCAAGAATGTAACTGTCCAAATTAGGGCTTTTCCTTTCTCTTTTTATTCTTACCATTCAACATCAGCAGAATCAAGGGGAACGAAAGGACCTCAGGTTCCCGATTTTTTTTTTTTTTTTTTTTTGGTTTGCTCATCAATGGTGCCACTCTGAAGTGATGGTTGGATGAGGGTCTCCCTAGCAGAGCATGATGGGGACACAAGAGGTCCTGGACCATTTGGGTGGTGAGACCCTGGAACAGGTTGCTCAGGGAAGTTGTGGCTGCCCCATCCCTGGCAGTGTCTCAGGTCAGGTTGGATGGGGCTTGGAGCAACCTGGGCTGGTGGGAGGTGTCCCTGCCCATGCAGGGGATGGATGATCTTTAAGGTCCCTTCCAACCCAAACCAGTCTGGGATTCTATGATCCCTGTGAAGGCATGAAGGATTTTTGCTCTGCAACCATCCATCCGTGCAAAACAATCCCAAGGAACTGCCGAACACTCCCTCCTCCAAAAAGAATTTCACAAGGACTCCATCCGCAACAAAACAATGGAGTAAACGACAAAAAGAAAGAAAACTTCTTAAAACTGTATCAGATTGTTTTGTTTTTTTTTTTTAACCCATATCAACTTCTTACATGAGTGATGTTTTGGAGGTGACTGATTACTTCAGATGTTTTGGGCTGTTTTTTTTTTTGTCTACAATTTGGAGTCATCGTAAAGTATCCAAACGTTACAGGAGGCGAACTTTGTAGCGATGATAGGCTCTGAATGAGGACAGGATCAGTAGAGAACTGGCCTCGACCAGCACAGCTGCTGACCTGCTTCAGAATGAGCCGTTTGCTGGTCTCAGGCCCCACCTTTTATTGGCCCTTGATCTTTGAGCATGCGCACTTGGGCCAGCCTTAACCGGGCACAGGTGAGGCTGAGCACCGACTGAGCTCATTACTCGGCAGGTCCTGGCACCTGTTGCCTACATTTCCCCTTTTTTTTTTTTTTGTCTTTAAGGATTTTTGTTGGGTTTTTTTGTAAGTTTTTATGGGGAAAAGATGACCAATACATGGAGATCTTAGTCGCGTGGTGCCTCGTTGTTCGGAGCTGGTAGTGCTGGTCTGGTCGGGGCAGGGCGTGTCCATTTGCTGGGCACCCAGAGAGGTCCAGAGTCCGTGGAGACACAGCTGTACCCTCTCCCGGTGAACAGCAACGGCCTTGGCCCTATCCATTGTCCTGTCGTCGGTTCTTTGTAATAAATTTGGATTTCAGGCATGCTGATGACTTTTTGTGATGAGTAATGGAGGAGGACGGGTGGCTCTAGGGAGTCGCGGCTTAGGCTCAGATAGTTTAGAGTAAAGAGTACTTTACTAAGCCGCGTCTGTGGGTCCATCTGTTCGCTGTCCTTCTGTTTCTGTAAATATGTCTTCAGGGTGCGATTGGCTCTTTCTACGATCGCTTGCCCTGTAGACGAATGGGGGATTCCTGTGATATGTTTCACTCCCCAGGTAGCGAAGAAATGTTTGAGCTTTGCGCCTGTGTAGGCCGGCGCGTTGTCTGTTTTTATTACCTGGGGGATCCCCATGACAGCGAAGCAGTTGGTTAGATGACGGACCACGTGCAGAGCCTTCTCCCCCGTCTGAGCTGTTGCCCAGAGCATGCCTGAGAAGGTGTCGATGGTCACATGGACGTATTTCAGTCTTCCGAATTCCGGGACATGTGTTACGTCCATCTGCCAGATTTCTCCAGCTTGAAGCCCGCGTGGATTCACACCCATTCCCAGGGTAGGGCCAAATTGTGCGCATTGTGGGCAGGCTTTGACGATGCCTTTTGCCTCATCCCAAGTGACGGAGAACATGCGCTTCAAGGCCCTGGCGTTTTGATGGAACAGGGAATGGCTGTTCTGGGCTTTGGCGAATTCGGTGACTGGATTTTGTATTCCTAAGCTGACTAAAGAGTCAGCTTTGGCATTCCCTTCCCCGAGGCCTAGTGCGGTCTTGTGGCTACGGATATGAATGATGCAGCATGGCTGTGTTCGAATTCTCAGCGCACGCTGCAACGATAGGAAAAGTTCCTGTAGCCTTTTGTTGGGCACTGGCTTAATAAGGGCATCCTCAATGCGGTTGGCGACTCCGACTGCGTATTGGGAGTCGGAGACGATGTTAATGGGGACCTGCTGCCATTGCGTCAAGGCCCAGATGATTGCGAGCAGTTCCAGGGTTTGCAGATTGTCCTTGGGGGTGCCTGGAATCAGATGCTGTTTCCACTGGCCTTTGTCCTTCCAGACACAAGCGGCCAGTCTGGATCTTTTCCCAGCATCTGTAAATACCGTTATGCCAGGCACTGGGTGCTCCGAGACAATTGGTTGCTCGAGCCACTGGAACTGGCTGATAGCCTGTAATCGCTGATGTTTTGGGCCATCATGACGCACCTCGCCGGGGTAACCAAGCAGGGTGAGCTGTAGAGGCTCGGAGTGTTGCAACATCCAATCAAAATCGGTGGTTCTGATTGAGATGCTGATCTACTCTGGTTCTTGGCCGTCTACTTCCAGGCAGCGCTGGCGTCCCTTCCGTATGAGGAGTGCTATAACTTCAGTCTTTTGCCATATGCCCTTCTGAGGCGTATGGGGAGGGAATAGCCATTCCAAAATGGTCATAGACTCTGATCTTGTAGAGTCTCGGTTAGGAGTCGGATCGGATTTGTATTCCCCAGATGTTCTTGTAGCCGTGCGGTCCTGCATAAGGAGAGCGAAGGGGAATGAGGGGTGGTTGCATACCCACACTCCGATGGGGTGGGTGGCGTCTCGCCGATCCGCATAGCCGGTTGTCAGCTTGTGGACGACCTGCTTCAAGGCGTTGGAGTGGTCCTCGGTCCAATCCACGAGTGCTCCTGGATGTGTACCCCGTAATAAGGACAAGAAGGGGTGGATGTCTGCATTGGTGAGACCTATAATGGGTCTAACCCATTGTAGTTCGCCCACTAATTTTTGGGCGTCATTCAGCGTTTTAACTGAATGGACTACCTCTAATTTTTGAGGTCTCACCATAGCATCAGTTACCTTCCACCCTAAGTAGCTCCAAGGTGACTTCCGTTGAATTTTTTCCGGAGCTACGATTAGTCCTTTGGTCTTGAGCTGATCGGTCAAGACCTGGCTGATGTTTTCGGGGAATGGAGCTTGCTGACAAAATAAGATGTCGTCCATATAATGATAAATTATTGTATCCGGCATCGTATTTCTAATCGGCGCGAGCGCCCATGCCACATATGATTGACATATGGTCGGGGAATTCTTCATTCCCTGTGGCAGAACCACCCACTCGTATCGCTTCGCTGGTTCACTTCTGTTGACCGATGGAATCATGAACGCGAAGCGAGCAGTGTCCTCACGATTTAGGGGAATAGTAAAGAAGCAGTCTTTTAAATCCATGACCAGAAGATGCCAGCCTCTAGGTAGCATGGTAAGCAGGGGCAGCCCAGGTTGGAGGGCGCCCATTGGCCACATCTGGTCATTAATTTTCCGTTTACCTCCGCCGCAGCGAGGCGTTCCCACTCCCTTAACCAGATGAGCTGCTGGGAGGGGGTTAATAGGTATTTGGTTAGGCTGTGGCAGTCGTAGGGGCTGTTTGTGTCGGATGTAAACAGCCAGTCCAGGACGGCCCGGCCGCTCTCCGATCTTAGCCCCTGCTCTTTGATCACCTTCCGCGCCTGCTGCAAGGTCTTCCACAAATGCTGCTCAAAAATCGGTTGGCCGTTCGCGTCCTGCAGCACGGGGCACGCAACAGTGGTGGGCTCCCACTTGCCTTCCAGAATGTCATCCCGGATGATACCAGACCATCGCCCTGGGCGGCCGGTAGTAGCGCCCTGGGCGTTTTGCAGTCGCCGCAGCGGGGTCGGGGCATCATCCTCGTCATCCGTCAGGGTGGGTGGGTCCCTGTACTGCTGAAAGGCTGGGTTTTGATCGAACTCCTTTTTTTCTATCAGCTGTACGGCATGAGCAACCTGGTTTTGCAGGGCCGATATTTTGTCTTCCAGCGCCGATATTACCGCTGGTTGAGGGGTTGCCTCTTTCTCTGCGGCCTTTCGTGGGGCTGGGGGCGGCGCCGGGGATATCTCTCTGCAGCAGCCGGGTGTGCTGCACGCCGCGGTTTCCGCCTCATTATTTTTTGCTGTCTCTTCTGGGCCGATATCCGACAGGAATTCGGCCACGCTTTTGTGGGGCTTCCCCGACATGCCCTTTATGGCAGGCTTGCCAGTGTTCAACCCCAGACACACATGTTTTATTATGTCTTCCTCGGCAGGTGGTGCCAAGGGAGTCACGGCGGGTACATTTTCGGGTGTTAGTTCCTTAAGAGGTGGTGCCGAGGGGATCACCGCGGGCACTTCCCTGGGGGGGAACGCCTCAGTTTTTTGTAATGGAGTTGTGGCAGTGGCGAGTGCCGCCTCCACCTCGGTTTTCATCACCGCCAGTAAGCTGCATACAACCCTCCAGGTGTTATCGGCGCCGATGATGTCGCTGTTAATTTCTTTTGCATTGAGGTCCGCCAATAGATCATAAACCTCTTCCCATAAGTCCCGGGCTCTAGCAGGACCCGGAGAGCCAAGCAGCTCCTGGCTCTCTGCCTGTGCCACAATTTTTTCGGTGGCGGCAGCTTCAGTGGGTTTGCTGGCAGTAAGACCCATCTTTCTATTTCGACAAAAAAAAAGGCTTAGCAATATAAGTAACAAGAGAAAAAAGGGGTTTCTCTTACCCTAATTTCTCGAGTTCCGGTAGAAAGTCGAGAAGTTCACTCGGAGAAGACGGTTTAGATGGGAGTCTATGCCCGCATTCTCCACCAGATGTTACAGGAGGCGAACTTTGTAGCGATGATAGGCTCTGAATGAGGACAGGATCAATAGAGAACTGGCCTCGACCAGCACAGCTGCTGACCTGCTTCAGAATGAGCCATTTGCCGGTCTCAGGCCCCACCTTTTATTGGCCCTTGATCTTTGAACATGCGCACTTGGGCCAGCCTTAACTGGGCACAGGTGAGGCTGAGCACCGACTGAGCTCATTACTCAGCAGGTCCTGGCACCTGTTGCCTACATCCAAACATGCTGAGTACTGTAGAATCTACAAGGACTTGAAGCAAGATGTTTTGGTTTTGTTTTTCTCTGTCTCAATTTGTTGGGTTGCTTGGGTTTGTGTTTTGTTTGGGGTTTTTGTTTTTTTCTCCTGTTTGTCTAAGGGAGGGGGGGAAAACCTTTGCAATTATTCTATTTATAACTATTTTTATGGGATTGCTTTGTGGACAAAATGACGGGGGGAGAAAAAAATCAAAATTAAAATAAAAAGGGGGAGAGAAAAACTCACAGAGAAACAAATTTGCCTTAGTTACCCACAGGACAATCACCCTTAACTTTCATTGATGCTAGAAAATAGATGGAAAACAAGAAAAAAAGAGCCTAGATCCTTTTCCGTATTTATTAAACTGTTTTAATTGATGCTCTTAAATTATTAGCAGGACTTGGTTCTCTTGCCTGTGGCCATGCTGAGAAGGTGAAACTGCTGCAGATGTTAAGCTGCCTCCCCACTTTGGGCCACAGTGGCCATCCCCATGGCCTCAGGTTGACAGCTGTTTGCCAGACCTGATGCTTTCCAAAAAGCCCCTTTTTGGACCAACCAAAACAATGATGCATTCATTCAGCATCTGGTTTGTAGGGGCTCCTGACCAAGGGGGCTCCTGGCATTGTGATGCTGATTAACCAGTTAAGGTTGATTTTCCCACCTTGTGCTGAGTTGGGTTGGATAGAGTCAGGTGCTGGTGGTGAGCACATTTTGGGGTGGGGAGCTTGGGCTAGAGCAAACCTTTTTTCTTCTCATTTTGATGTTGCATGGTGAGTCCAGGCCACAGGGATCCACCTGGGAGGTACCTTCTCCAACCAGGATGGGCCTGATGAGCACCAAGCATTGGGCTGGAAGGACACAAGGCTCTCTACCACCTCATGGTGCTTCTCCATCTTCTCACTATGGCTCCTGGTTGAAGCAGGTACTGCTGAGCACACAGCCACATCCAAAGAAGCATGGCCAGAAGTTTGAGGGAGATGATTCAGCAGAGGAAAGCCATGGACCTGTTGGAGCAGGGACAGAAAAAGGGATCAGAGGGCTGGAGCACCTTTAGCTCTTGAAGCCAGGCTGAGAGAGTTCAGCCTGGAGAAGAAAAAGGTCCAAGGAGACCTTATTGTGGCTTTTCAGTATTTAAAGGGGACCTAGAAGAAAGATGGGGACAGACATTTTAGCAGGGCCTCTTGTGATAGGACAAGGGGTGATGGGTTTAAACTGAAAGAGGAGATTCAGACTACATCTAAGGAAGAAATGTTTTACACCGAAGATGGTGAGACCCTGGCCTAGGTTGCCCAGAGAGGTGGGAGATGCCCCATCCCTGGAAACATTCCAGGTCAGGTTGGATGGGGCTCTGAGCAACCTGATCTGACCCTGCTCACTGCAGAGGAGTTGGACTGGATGGCCTTGAAAGATCCTTTTTCAACCCAAACCTATTGATGATTCCAAGAACACAGCCCTGTAACTCGTTGCCACAAAGGAGCTGCAGAATTGCCTTCTTATTTTTCCAAAGAGGAGCAAAACACTGGAAAACAGGTTCTATGTCTGCATGGTGGGACTCATCCCATGCCATTGAGCCATTTGGACGTGAAGTAACAGACATCTTGAGACACCTACATGTTGACACTTTAATTTTGGGTGTCCTAACCTGCAGTGTGCTTTCCAGCTTCTCTCTGAAGCCATCCTGACTCTGGAGGGAGGTGGGTGCTAATGGAGCTGATTCACCCCACCCATGCTGGACCTCCCAAGGGTGGGATGAATCACCTTCAACAGCACCTCTCCATCTCCTCCCTACCAGCATGGTTTGGGAAAACTGGCTTTCCTTTCCCAGAGAGAAAGGTAACCACTGGGAGGAATGTTCCCAGCACTGCAGCTCCTTCTCCTCAGCTCAGCTGCTGGGGCAGGCCCTGGCATCCCACTTTTCCCGGGAAGATGGGATGTTGGCCCAACCCAGGGATCATTCCAAGCTTGGTTGACTTGACTTCTTCCCAGTTTGGTTTTAATTATGTGCCACAAACATTGGGAATGCAACGGGAGATCAGGATCCAAGTCCATCCTCCCAAGCCAGGTACTTGGGCTCATTGCTTGCACCCCTCCCTGCAATCCCAGCAAAAAAAAAACCCATCCCCACCCAGGCTCCCATCAGTTATTTTCCTTTCTTTACACTCCACAGCATCAGGTGCTGGGGCAGGGGGTCTGGACCTAGGGGCACCATCCAAAAATGGCCTTTGACAAGATGGAAAAATCAACTCCCATCTCCCAGGGTGGGCATCTCCCATGTCGTTGAGCTTCTGGTCCTTGTGCCACTGCAGGGACAGCATCTGCCACGTAAACTCTGGTGTTTCTGAGCACAAAAAAAAAAAAGAAAAAAAACCAAAATGAAAATGAAATCTCTTTTTTAGCTATTTAAATATATTTTTAATATTGGGGTGTGGGTTTTTTTGTTCTTGTTGGTTGGATGTGTTGGTTGGGTTTTTTTTTTTATATCTTGAGGCTTTTAACCCTATTTTGGGTTCATCTCCTGGTTTGCTTATTGTGCCAAAAAAAAAAAAAAAATGTGTGAGGGTGAACAAGCTGACTATTGCTCGGAGGACCTGTATGCTAATCAGACACATGGGAATCACAGAAAGACACCAGGTTCAGCAAATGCTTGTTAGCAGCAACATATGGCCACACTCTTGTTCCTGAACAGCTGCTGTTATCTGCTGGATCATCCAGATCATGGGGGGGGGGGGGAAATGGCAGAGGTGGTGGGGGGGAGGAATGCTGCAGAAACAATGTTTTCTTCTCCTGGGTGTTGCTGCAAAAAAAGAGCATCTCTTGTGGAGCAGGGAATCAGGTGGGCAACTTGAAAGCCTTTGGTGAGCTTCCTCTAGTTGGGAAACACCAAAAAAAACAACAACCCACCAAATTTAAAAAAAGAAAAAAAAAAAAAAAAGGAAGAAGCTGCACTTTTTAATTTCCATTTGTCAGTCACCCACAAACAACCAAACAAAAAAGAATTTCTTAAAATAGCCCCTGCAATGCTTTAGACTCCAAGGCGTGGTCCTCAACCTGGACTCCCAGTGACACCATCAGGCATGCACCCTTCTCCCCATCCCAGGCATTTTCCCATCCATTTTTGGAGGGGATTAGTGCTTTGTTTACAATCTAGGTGGCCTGAAGCTGGAAGATTTGTGTGCTTGCAGAGGAAAGTTTCAAGGGAGAAAATTATGTGAGACACCCCCCCCAGAGTGGTTTTTAAAAATAAAGCTTGTGTTCTGCAGAAGAAGAGGGTCTGCCTCACCTTTTGGCACCTTTACCTTCTTGGTCCACACTTGACTTTCTTCCCAAGCCAGGAAAAAAAAAAAAAAAGAGGATCTTCTTCCAGACACTCTTCTTGTGTAGCCCAAGTGAACTCAGCCCCATCCTACCTCCCAGCTCCACCTCTGGGATCCCCAGCACCCTGATGGCAGGAAAGAAAATACCTGTGGCTTGAAAATGCCTTTTTGTTATTATTATTCTATTTTTTAATTATTACTATTTCTTGTTTTCCTGTGTTGAACAGATGTCTTACTTGACTTGCACTAATTGCTGTAGGGCAATGTTAGGTTTCTTTGTTTTGGTCTCTGGTTGCAACTCCTCTTGGCTAAGAAAATGGCAGTGTTATAAACATGATACCTGCTGCACATTTTACACACCCCTGGAGAGAGAAAAAAAAATAAAAGTAAACTCTTACCTGAAGCAGTGAGTGGCTCATGTATCCTTCAGGCTGCTGTGGGGCTGGGGGATGAAGTTAGGGCAGCACATGATAGTGATGGACCACTTAGTAGTGGCCTTTCAGGCAGCATCTGGGCTGTCACCGTGAGGTTGCTTGGGCTGAAGAGCAAGCGTAGTGATGGCCAATACCCCAGCATGAAATTGACAGGGTAAAAAAAAAAAAATTAAAAAAAATTAAAATAAGCACGATTTGGGTTTTTTTTTTTCTCCTTGTTTCTGCTCATCTGCTTTCTGCAGCTCCCCTGCACGCTTAAACTTGCACTGCCCTCGTGTGGTGGCCTGTGACAACTCTGCCACCAGAACGATGTTGGGGAGGCTGATGGGCTGGTACCCACATCTGGAGGTGTTTGGAGGTTCTTGGTTGTCCCAGGACAGGCAGGAGCCTCCATCACCTCTCATGATGCCAAGCAGAGAAAACACAAAGCTCAAGCACATCAAATGGAGTTTAATGGTTGGACTCAATGGTCTTAAGGGTCTTTTTCCATCTTGAGAATGATTCAAGGAGTTTTTGCTGCCCCAGTTATCCACAACCAAATAATTAGACCAGTGAGTTTGGGGACATCTGACCCACAGTTATCAGTGACATCATGGAGGGAATAATTTTGAGAAGGTTATTCCCAAGGGTGAGACAGGATTGGACTCTGATGCCCACCATGGCCTCAACTGATATTTCCTTCCTCCCCTCATGCCACAAAAAAATAATATTGCCCAGTACAGGTGAGTAGAGGAGCCACATAAAAAAAATCTTATACAATTGCCTAAAGCTCATTTCTTTAGGAATTGAGGATAAAACCCAAAAATACAAATCCCAAAGAAGAAGCCAAACTGCAGCACCAAGCTACCACCCCCCCCTCACTCCCCCCCCCCCCCCTTTTTTTTTTTTTGTTTTTTTAATAATTGGAAATTTGATTTGATTTTTTCTTTCTTCCTTTCTGCTGAGATGAGACAAATCAGATGGGGCTTCCTAATAGTTCAACCCTGGAGCCTCAGGGGTCATCAGAAATTCAGGCAGCCAATTTGCAGGCAAGTGATGCTCTGGCTTGCTTGGCCCAGGCAGGGGCCGAGATTTCCAGGACAGCCCCTAAACCCTTCCTTAACCTCCAGCAAATCCTTGTACCGAGGGCTGCAAACCTCCCTGACCTTGTGGTGTAGCTGTTAGCTCAGTTTCCATGGTGACCAGGAGAGGGTTTTCATGGTGGAACCAACTTCTTACACAGTAGCTGGAGTTTTGCATCCTTTGGGAAATATTTAAGGCTTTGCCCTTGAGGTCTAAGAACCTAAGTTTTTATTTAAGCAGCTTTTATGAGCTGTTTCTGGACTTTGCTGTTGCCAGGAGGTTATGATGGTAATGGCTGAAAAATCAGTTGTAAATATTTGTAATTTTATATATAGATACCTGGAAGAATTATATTGGTTTCCCAAAGTATTTTGCAGCCCCTCAGCCTTCACAGCTTCTGTGATATCACAGAATCCCAGATTGGTTTGGGTTGGAAGGGACCTTAAAGATCATCCAATTCCAATCATCCATGGGCAGGGACACCTCCCAGCATCCCAGGTTGCTCCAAGCCCCATCCAACCTGACCTGAGACACTGCCAGGGATGGGGCAGCCACAGCTTCTCTGGGAAACCTGGGACAGGGGCTCAGCACCCTCATAGTGAAGAATTCCTTCCCAATGTCCAACCTAAATCTCCCCTCTTCCAGTTTAAAACCATTCCCCTTGTCCTCTCACTCCATGCCCTTGATGTGGAAGCAGAGGTGATTTGCTCCAAGCACTTCAGGGATGAAGGAGCCAAACTGAGACAGACCAAAAGTTGAAGATGAGGCAGATGAAGGGTGAGCAAAGGCTCCATGGGATTTGAGAGATGATCTCCCCTGGGGAAACTGTGCGGCTGAGAGCACTACAGGAGCAGCAGCCCATGTGTAGAGGTGCTCCTCATTCAGCTGGCTGGCTGGTGTCCTGCTCTGTTGTGTTTGATCAGCTCAGCCACCAGCTAAAGGTTGTAGTAGCTCCAAACATCAGAGATGGGGTGTTGTTGGTTTTTTTTGTTTTTGTTTTTTTTTCCTGGAGAAGAAATATCCAAGCTGTGTAATGGATGCATTTGCTTTAAGTTAGAATCAAAAACCCTAATAGCTGTGTAAATGCATGTGCAGACCTACATACTGCCATGGTTTGCTGTGGTCCTCACTAGATCTTGGATAGAATAACATTATTTCTGGTTTTTTGTTTGGTTGGTTTTTTGTGTTTTTTGGAGCGGGGAATCTGAGGCACAGGAGGGCACAGAGATTTCTTTGCAGCACACAGGTACCTGAGGTATCTTAATCCACTTATATGTGGTTCTTGCACGGGTGCAAATCATTGCCAGGGAGTGGCTGACCTCAGCAATGGTTTCATAACTCTTAAATTTAATGCAATGTCCAGCAATAGGACAAGGGGAAATGGTTTTAAACTGAAGGAGAAGAGGTTCAGACTGGATCTGATGAAGAAGTTCTTCAGCAGGAGGGTGGTGAGACTCTGGAACAGATTGCCCAGAGAAGCTGTGGCTGCCTCCTCCCTGGAGGTGTTCAAGGCCAGGTTGGATGAGGCTTGGAGCATCCTTGTCTGGATGAGAGGTGTCCCTGCCCATGGCAGGGAGCTTGGAGGAAATGAGATGTCCCTTCCAACCTCAGCCATTCTATGATTCATCTCCCAAAATAACAGTGAGCAACCCCAGTGAGAAATGTCCCTGTCCCTCCTGGTGATGCTCTGAAGGAACAGGAGGAGGACAAGAAAGAACAAAACACAGGGAGGACTGAATGCTGCTGATGATGCAAGAAACCCCCTTCCCTGTGGCATCAGAGTAAACCCCAGCAGCAGAAAGGGAAAAGCAGCCACTGCCACCACCCTCCCAAATGAGACAGGGATGTCCAAAGCTCAGGACATGGTCATGTCCCACATGTGGGCTCCTTGTTTGCAGCCAACACATGCACCCTCCACTCTGAAGCCCACCCAGCTCCATACCTGGCCATATGCTTGGTCCATGTGGGGGTGATGATCTTCAAGGGAAGAAAAGGGACACCTGAGCCCATGGGAGAAGGAACAGTTAGAGAGACTGGGGGTGTGGGTGTCAGGGAGGAGGTGTGATGGGTGCAGGAGCCCACATGGGAAGGCATCGGGAAAAAAAACCCATGTCTGATGGGCTTCTGGTGAGAAACAGCTAAAAAAAAGGAACTGGAGGATGGTGAGGAGGTTTTGGAGGGCACCACCCATCCTTTTCAATGTGTTTCTGAGGAAGCTGCACATGCAAAATTGATTACAAAATGGGATGTTTGAGACACAAATAAAACCTGAAAAAAAAACATGGTGGAAACCTGCAGGTAAATGGTGTTGCTGAACACTGGGAGCATCTCCTGCCCGGGTAGTAGGAATGGTGGGGGGGGGAGGATGAAGGAAAGGCGTTCAGCTGATCTAGGTCAGGCACCAGCAGCAGAGATGCTTTCATCCCAGTTTGTCATCTACACTCCTGAAGACAAGGGGAAAGCAATCCCTCTCGAGGTAAACATTTGAAATGGGTCAAATAATCCACACATTTCAAGTGCTGTTTGCTCTCCAGTGGCTGGGAAAGGAAGGATGTGTGTCCCAAGTGTCCCATCTCATGCACAAAGTGTCCCTTGGGTTATCAACCTCTTGCCATGGATTCTCCTCCTGGTCCTTTTAATGGAGTCTTGGCTGTGGCTGTGAACTCCATCCCATCACCACTCACCATCACCACTCCAACCTTGAGACATGACAATGCCCAAGGTGGGACATTGCAGGGGACAAAAGGCCAAATTCCCTGTAGGGATCAGCAGAGCAGAGTCAGAAGGTTCTGGGTGTGCCCACAGCTCATTAAGGAGCAGATGAAGTACTAATGAGGGCCACCACCACCTGAAGCTCCACAGGTTCAACCCAAAGTCCTAGTAAGCAGCATTAGGCTGGGCTGAGCTCCTCTGATCCCCAGGGAAAGGGATGCAATGGGACCTGCACCTTCTTCAGCCTTCACCATGGGATTGGATGGGATTTCTTCTGAATCCATGGTAGCTCAGCCAGATGCAGGGGATAGAGAGATGCAACAGGTTAGTTAAAATGTTCAAAATGTTTTTGGTTTTTTTTACCTTTGGAAAAACTTAATTTATCTGAATGAACAAGAGTTTTGGCCTCGAACAAAGTAAGGGATGAACACTGGGGTTTTGAAGCCTTCTCTCTTGTGTGGTCTCCAACCAACCTATCCCAGGTGCACTGTGATTCCCAGTCCATGGCTGTATCCTGCTCCATCTCCCTGCTCATTTGTGTTCAGGCCTGAAGATCTGGGCTTCTTGAGGGAAGGTGCCCAATCTTCCCACATTAGCTCTTCCTTTTGTGAAGTGAAAGGGATGGCTTGATCCATCTTGGTGGGCTGTGGTGGGATTAACTCCTTAATCTGAGATTTGGCTGCACCCCTGGAAGGGAGATGGGTAGGAGGGGGTGCATGAGGTGTATTGGTTGGGATGCAGCTCCTCTGCTCTGGATGTAATTGCTCCAAGGATGTGGTGGGATTTGGCAATGAGAAGGGGAGGAGGAGGTGGTGATTTCAGTGTTAAGGGAGTAGGTACCTGCTCATCCCTGTTGCCAACTGCTCAGGCAGAGGTGGGGAAATGTAACTATGAAGAGAGATGAGTTTTGTTTTGCCCTTAACCTGAGCACATGTATGATGCTCTCTGGTGGGGCTCCATCATCAGCCAAGACATGGGGAATGTGTCCAAGTGCTGAAAAGCATGAAAAAGGGCAAAAACTGCAACAAAAAGAAGCTGTTAGAGACATAGAATTGTTTTGGTTGGAAAATATCATTAAAATCAAGTCCAACCCTTAACCCAGCACTGCCAAGGCCACCACTGCCCCATGGCCCTCAGCACCACATCTCCACAGCTTTGAAAGCCCTCCAGGGATGGGGACTCCACCCCTGCCCTGGGCAGCCTGGGCCAGGCCCTGACAACCCTTTCCAGGGAGAAATTGTTCCCAAACTCCAATCTAAACCTCCCCTGGCACAACTTGAGGCTGTTTTCCTTTTGTTGTATTTCTTGCTCCTTGGGAGACCAACCTCCACCTCCCTATAAAGCAGTTGGGGAGCTGGTGGGAGAGCAGGACTTCCAGGAGGCTGAAAAGGAGAAACTTGAAGGGGATGAGAGGGTGGTAGGGATGTGGTTTGAAGAGAAAAGCCATTTCCTTGGCTGTCTCACTGGGTCTTCACTTCCTACACTGTGGGGCAGAGGGTGGATTGGAGAGCAACCATCAGCCTTACCTACACCATTTGCACCATCTCACCCTGGCCCCAACTTCTCCATGGGGATATATGATGGATGCAGGTGTTGTCTCCCCTATAGGACAAGGGGGAAGGGTTTCAAGCTTCAAGAGGAAAGATTTAGATAAGATCTTAGGAAGAAATTCTTTGGTGTGAGGGTGCTGAGCCCCTGTGCCAGGTTTCCCAGAGAAGCTGTGGCTGCCCCATCCCTGGCAGTGTCTCAGGTCAGGTTGGATGGGGCTTGGAGCAACCTGGGCTGGTGGGAGGTGTCCCTGCCCATGGAAAGGGATTGGAACTGGATGAGCTTGAAGGTCCCTTCCAACCCATTCTGTTTCTACAGAAGGAGAACTTTAGTCCAACCTCAACACTGTCCTCTGCATCAGCTCAGGACCCCTTTGCAGGATTATGAAGTACCCCATAGGAGTCATGCAGCTGGGACAGTTCCTATTTTGAGCTCACCTCCCCTAAATAAAAGGGTCCCAGTGGGCTGTTCTGCCTTCCACACGTGGGTGTAGAGAGAAGCAGAGTTCCTGCAGCACTGTGAACATGGACCCACCAGCCCTGCCCATCTGAGACCCAAAATCCAGCCATGGAAGCCTTGAGCTCAGCCCAGGCAACAAGAGAAGAGCTGCAGTTGTCTCTGCTGGTCCAGGACCAGAGCTTAAGAGGATCTGCATGTACATCTTCTCCTCTGGCATCTTCATAACTCGTCATGCTGTGTCTGTGAGCAGAATTGCAGCCATATTTATTGCTGAGGCAAATAGAGATGAGGTAGATAAGGGAATGTCTTTGTTTAGGGCAATGAATAATTTATGTCATAAATTCACCAGAACCTTGAAATTTGAACAACTGATTTTGCTTTCTTCCTCATCCAGGGAGAGAGATTGAGCTTTAACCCTTGTGTGTGACTGCTGTTTTATGACTTTCCTGGCACTGTGGTCATCTGCTTAACTCTTCTGTTATGGGAAATGTAGAATTTCCCCATCTAAGGTGACTTGGGTTACCTACAGGGTTGGCACCCAGGCTGCTGTTGGGTGCAGTAGTGAGAGGGGTATCCAAGGAGTCACTCATCCTGCCCTATGACAAATGTCTAACATAGAATAAACCAGAAAACTAACTACAGAAGCAGCTTTGACAAACAGCTTTGATGGCTTATTTTCCATCTGCCAAGACAGGGGTTCTGTGTCAAACCCATACCTTCTAGCTGAGCTGGAAGAGGTGGTTTTAGAAAGACACCCTTCTTGAAGAACATGGACTATAAAAAACCTCCCAAACATTACTAGAAAATCTTTTTTTTTTTTTTTTTTTTTAAAGTGACCTTCCTCTAGGCTGTAGGCTTTTGAATATTAGGATTTGCATCCCAGGAAATCCTTGATATCTGTGATTTTTTTTTTTTTCACAGAGGGAGATCTGCTGTTGAGACCTATGTCTTGCTCCTGGGGTGGGCACCACTCCCTTCCCACCTCCCTAACAGATGACACGTGCCCTGCTCCCTGGAAATTGGACCTTTTTGTAAGCTTCTGCCATGGAGATGGAGGGCAAATATTGGTTTGTCCTTCCTTCTGATGCTCTGGAGCAGAGCTGGAGGGTTCTTGTGCATGTCTTGGTGTCCCTTGGATGATTTCTTGCTTCAAAGCAAGGGAAGGGGCTGGAGGGAAAGATGGCAAAAGTTAGAAATTGTAACTTCAAAGCCAAGATGGGGTGGGAGCCTGTGCCAACTTTGAGAGGGAAAACAGGGATGGTTTTGATTAGGGAGAAGGTAAAACACATGGTTAGACTGAATAGCCATGTCCTTTCATAGCTTTCTTCTGCTCAAGGAAAAGAGGACAGCTGAGGAGGGGGGGACACTGGCATTTTCAGTGGAAACTATTATGTCTTGGGAGAAGAAAAAAAAGTCCATTAATTTTAATTAACTGAGAAATAGGGCTATAAACCCTTCTGAGTGATGCCAATTGGATCTTTTAGATGCTCCAGCACTGTGACCACCTCTATAAACAACTGTGGTATCAAACTCAGGGTTAAAAACCTTAGAGGTGTGGGGAAAAAAAATTCTGTGGCCTAATCCTGCCTCCAAAAAAGCTCAAGTTACCCTAAAAAAAACCCAGCAGCAGAGTGGTGGTCCAGGCTTCCCAGTCTGAAGGGAGGTCACCAGCAGATCTCAGCTGGACCTTGTACCATTTGATGTAGGCAGAAGTCCCTTCAGAGCCTGAAAAAGAGGTGGACAGGAATCTGGAGGCCATATGGATTTTTCCAGAGGAGCTGAATGCCAAAAGCAGCAGAGGGCTCGTGGTGTAAAGTGAGAAGGCCACAGGATGGCAGATAAAACTCAGGCTTGATAGAAGGCAAGTGCTGAACGTGGCAGTGGCGGAAATGATGCTGCTGCAGTGATTTGGGTGCTTGGGTTGGGGTCCAACAGATGATGACAAAAATCAACAGTGGCTGAAAATGTATATTCAGGGCTTGGATCTTGGATGTGGCCACCTAAAAGGGGATTTGGTTTTCATAGAATCTTTTAGGTTGGCAAAGACCCTTGGGATCATTGAGCCCAACCATCATCCCTACTCCACAAAGTTCTCCCCTAAACCATATCCCCCAACACCACATCTGAACAACCTTTGAACACATCCAGGGATGGTGACCCAACCACCTCCCTGGGCAGCCTATTCCAGTCTCTGAATTTTTTTTTTTCTGTGAAAACTTTTTTTCTACAGTCCCAGCTCCCTAAATCATTCTTCCCAAGATTTCTTCTCCAGGCCCTTCCCCAACTTGGTTGCCCTCCTCTGCACTCACTCCAGCACCTTGATATCTCTCTTATACTGAAGTGCCCCAAATTGGACACAATAATCAAGGTGTGGTCTCACCAGTGCTGAGTACAGGGGGACAGTCACCTCCCTACTTCTGCTGGCCACACTATTTCTGATACAAGCCAGGATGCCATTGGCTTTCTTAGCCACCTGGGCACACTGCTGGCTCATCTTCAGCCCCTTGTCAAGTAGAACCCCCAGGTCTCTTTCTGCCAGGCAGCTTTCCAGCCACACTTTCCCCAAGCCTGGAGCATTTCATGGGGTTGTTGTGGCCCAAGTGCAGGACCTGACCTTGTTGAAGATCATACTGTTGATATTGGCCCATCCATCCTGTCTGTCCAAGTCTCTCTGTAGAGCCTAAACCATAATATATATATATATATATATATATATAAATATATATATATATATAATCTCCTATAACCAAAAAGGCTAATTCACCTAAAAGGGTGAGATGCTCTACTATCAAGAGATATCTCTCTATCAAGAGATGCTCTACATGTGGCCTCTCTAGTGCCAGCCCACTAACTCAGGCTCCTGTGTCTTCTGCTGCACGTTGCCCTTTCTCTGATAGACCCTGAACTATGTCCTGAAGCCCTCAGAGGTCCCTGCATCTCATGCCCATCTTCACATCCAAGATACAAAACACAATAATCAATGGGGGCATGAAAAGGGATCTTGTTGGTTTCTACTTGATTATTTTATTTTTCAAGTACAAGCTTGCTGTCCTTCCCTGGAGATGCAAGGATGGCACAAACCTGGTCCCCCTCCTTCCTGAGCCCTCTCTTCAGTTTGCAGGTCACCATTCATCCAGCAGTTGCATTTTCAGCTGTCACAGAGGGAGAGAGGAGGTAACAAGAAAACAAAACCCATCACAAAGCCTGATGACTAAAAAAGACACCTGTGGATCATTCCCTAAGCAGACAGCCAGAGGTGGATAATTTTCACTGGCAGAAGTGACCAAACAGTGTGAAACATTTTCCCTGGCTCAGTGTTGCAAGCTGTCAGACAGATGTTGAGGTGGTCTTGAGCTTGTGTTGGAAACTTCTGGAAGAGAAGAGGTAATTCATCATCTGCTGGAGTGTGTTAGTCCTCAGTTTCTCTTTTCTTTTTTTGGACATGACCCTGAAACTCATCTTCTGTGATGCTCTGTTGCTCAGAGCCTTCTCAAGCCTCACCTTGAATATCTCCAGGGATGAGGTCTCAACCTGGGCCATTTTTCCACTATCCTCATAGCAAAGAACTTTTTCCTAACATCAGTGCTGTTCATCCATGCTTTCCATTCTCCTTCCCCGCCTCAGGTTCTCCTTCAGTGTTTTTAATTCCCATTTACTCTTCAAACCCATCAGCTCCTTGGCTAGAAGAGCAGCCAAGATTGGGGTATGTTAGAAATCTGTAGGTCACCATTTCTTGAGCCAGATGGGAGATATGGAAACCAGGGGAAGGTCTGGGCAGTGTTTGATATAACCTTTAGGCTTCAGGTCAGTGCTGGAGCTGGACACCAAGGTGTGCCTGCAGCTGGGGAGGGATCAGAGGGAGGAACAGATCATCACAGGTAAAAGGGTGAAAAATCTGTTTAGCTCATCTCAGCAGACTTGGGTTCAAGCTAGCAGGAGGATGAGCATGCCAGCTTACTGCAGGGTTGGATTTCTGGTGATTTGCCTTCTGAATTATTTCAGGCTTGGGGAATTAAAAAAAAGAAATCATAATTTTTGGTGTAGAGGGGACAGTCCCCAGCAGGCGTTGGCCACCAGCATGCTGCCTGAATTATCACTCCTTGGGGTTATGATTTCTCTTTTTAAAAAGAAATCTATTTTTATGATTTCTTTTTTTTTAAAAAAAACCTAGCCAAGGAGCAGGTCCATGAAGGTTTCCACTTGTTTGCATCCATCTGAGATTCTTCAAGGTCATGTAGAGGAGAAGGCAAGGGCTGAGCCCATCTGTGCTGTAGGGCTGAACTGAGTAGAAGACAAGGCTGCAGCCCCTGCCACCAAGGTGGCCATATCATGCAGTGTGACATCTTGGCTGGTGGGCTGCAATAAACCCCTAAAGGTGTTACAGGCATTAAGGACAAAAAAAAATGGAGTTGCAGTTTTGTTGTGTGGCAGCAGGAACTTCATACTCATTCACAGCCAAGTGTGTAGCTTTGGTCCAACCACTTTCCACAGTTTGGCCTTGGGGATAAAGAGTATAGTCCATGTGATTAGAGTCCTAGAATGGTTTGGATTAGAAGGGACCTTAAAGATCACCCATTCCCAACCCCTTTCCATGTTCAGGGACACCTCCCACCAGCCCAGGTCGCTCCAAGCCCCATCCAACCTGACCTAAGCCACTGCCAGGGATGGGGCAGCCACAGCTTCTCTGGGAAACCTGGGACAGGGGTTCAGCACCCTCATGTCTTCCTAATGTCTAACCCAAATCTTCCCTCTTTCATCTTAAAACCATTTCCCCTCATCCTGTCACAATGCCCTTATTAAAAGTACAGTCAAGTCATATGAACTTGGGGTTCCTCTTAAGATCTGCTCCGATTCCCCTCCTCCTGGTGACTCCAGAACTAGGTGTAAGTTTATACCCAAGCTTAAGCAACCTCAGTCTCCTGTTTGACCACAAGCATATCATCTTCTTACTTTTATTGTGTTGCCCTGGTCCTCAGCTGGGTTCCCAATGTGCTGCCTCAGTGCTTTAACAGCTTCTCCAGACTAAATGTTAGAACAGATTTTTGGGGTGTCCATCAGCAAAGGCTACAACCTCTATCACAAACATCTCTGTCAATCTGCTTCAATACTTAGTGCCCACCTGGAATTCTCTGAAGAGAATTCACAAACCAGGGCTTTGCAAGGAGGTTGTGGGGGTTACATTAGCACCAAGCTGCACAGTGAGGTGTTTTGGGTTTTTTTTTATAATACTGAAAGGGAAAAATAGAGGCTAAATTTGATTCTGATGAACCAAGAGAACAGATAGTCTCTCTCTCTCTCTCTCTCTCTCAAAATTCAATAGTTAAAATGAAAGTTAATGGAAGATTAACCCATTTTGAACAATGCAGAGGGAAAAAAAAAAGGACTAATTACTCAGCCAAGCCATAATTTCATTCATTGTTATTAGGTGGATTTAGATTATTTGCTCACTCGAGATTAGAGATTTGAAGTACACAGCTGAAATCCTCTTTCTAATCCAGAATTTCTAAATCCTTGGATATTTCTCCATTATTACACTTTGATTTGCACCTGTACTCATGTTCAGGCCATAGTTTTAGTTCTCTGTCAAACATTCACTCCATTTTTCTCCTGAAACATAATCCCCCTCCCCTTTCCCTGATGGCAAATGCTGTGGACAGACCAAGAGCACTAACTCCTCCCTTATGCCTTATACCTCAGCAGGGTGCTGTAATTAAAAACCTCAATTTAAATGAGAATGAATTTTATTGAAACAAAAGATGTCAACAACATGAAGCCACTTAAAAAAAAAAAAAAAAAAAAAGGTTGTTTGGGTTTGTTTTTTTGGTGGTTTTTATTTTTGAACAGATTTGTAAGCAGACTTGACAAACCTTCTTGTTTGGATTGCTGCTAACAGAAATTGAATTTGTGCTTTGTTGCTCAGTCCCTTTGGCCCTGTCTGGCCCAGAGGTGTTGCTGGATGTGGTAAAGGAAAGAGGGACCAGACAGAACTGGGTCAGCAGGATGTCACTTGGTGCTCATTGCCACATCCTAGCACCAAGACAGTGAGAAGGGAGTTAACAAAGTCTTGTCCCCAGCTGTGGAGGACAGTTTTGAGGCAGCTATTGATCTGGGATCCTTATTAACCCCATGAATACTGCTGGAAAAGACATCCAGATTTTCCTATGTAAAGTAAAATCAAGAACTGGGTGTGGGAAAACCCAAACCACGTTTCACAAAACCAGTCCAGGGGAGATCTTAACTCCATCCCTCTTGGTTTTTTCCCCTTTTGGAACAGTTGGAGTCAAATGGGAGTGGTTGGGTGCTGCCTGGAGTGGTAACCACACTGGTTAATGTTTCAGTGTTCAGTCACACCTGGTTTCTAGCTGGTACCTGCTCTCACTCAACTGCTTTTTAACTCACTTGTTATTTTCCATGCTTGCGAGATGTTGGGTTAGATCCCTCTTGCTGCCTGCATGGAAATAAAAGGCCAGCTAAGAACAGACAAGAGATTAGGCATTAGGTGAGGTATAATCCTCCCTAATCACATTTCTAAACCTGGTAGTTGGAGGTAGGATTAGAGTTATTAACATGCGGACACTTAAAGCGTATAATTTATTTAACAATTACTGGATCTTTGGGTAGGGGGTTGTACACAAGCTGCAACTGCACACTGGCTCCTCCATCTCCTGAAGGATGAAGATGCTGTCCCAACAAAGCAAGCAGAGGTGGCTGGCTGTTTGTTGGCACAAATGGCAGCAAAATAGGGGTTTCCTTAGGTAGAAAAAGAAGGAAATCGGAAATCCCCTTGCAGGACCCCTATGCAGTCCCCCAGGAGCACACCTGATGTGTAGAGATTAAGCTGCATAAATATAAAATATCATAGGGTGAGTTTTCAGCCAGTGTTTCTTTGTCTTCTCTTTCCCTAAACATGGTGGAGAATCATAGAATGGTTTGGGTTGGAAGGGACCTTCAAGATCATCCAGTTCCAACCCCTTTCCATAGGCAGGGACACCTCCCACCAGCCCAGGTTGCTCCAAGCCTCATCCAACCTGACCTGAGACACTGCCAGGGATGGGGAAAATATAACTAATATAGTTGTCTCATAGTTGAAAAAGCTGGAACTTGTAGGCTGAAGGCAAAGGCAACAACTGGCAAGTAGGGATGTTGTACAAGAGTAGCAGGGAAGGGAATTTCAGAGCTCCTGGACCAAACCCTTTCCTGAGCATGCCATAGAGTTTTTCCAGCTCAGCTGGGCACTCTGGGGTTACACTAGAGATTTACATGCCAGATAGACATCCCGGTAGTCAACAGATTTCTATTTGAATTCTTCAGTCTGTCATTCCAGCATACATGTCTGCCTTGGGAGAATTGAGGCTTGACCTTGGGGTTGCACTGAGGATGTTTGGAACAGCAGAATTGACTTGTGAAATCAAACTCTGTGCCCCAGCTTGGTGCATGGTATGCATTAACCTACTGAAGGATAGTTTCAAGCCTAAGAAGGATGTCAGGTATGCTTGGAGGCAGAAGAATAGGATATCAAAGCCTAAGGGGCAGCTCAGTTTCATCCCAGGACCAGGTAGGTGCAGATGGGAAGTCCCAGAGGAAATCCAACACATGCAGCTCTATTGTCTGTGCTCTTCAGCTCCTGTAGTCCCTGGCAAAGGCTTGGCCATGGGCCAGTTGCATCTTTCCAGACAAGTCTTGGGCATGGTTGGGGATTTAGGTCAGGCCAAGGGACCATTTGCAACATTTTTTTCATGTGCCCGCCCTGTTTTGAAAGATGAAAGTCTGCTCCTCTGGGTGTTGTTCATTCCACATCAGTTGGGATCTCTGTCTGGGTCCAGTTGACATGGTAGGTGCACCATGGTGTACCAGATGTGCTCCTTGATGCTGTATGAAAGAGAAAATGATACCGCTAGGGTCAAGTTTAGACCAGGTTCCAGAATCCCACATCTAAATCCAGAATCCCATGTCTAAATCCCACATCCTCTGCTAGGTGCCTGGGGTCAGGTTTGTAGATTGTAAACCTCCTGAGATATTAAAAAATGAAGAGGTTCACTTTATAGCCAGTGAAGAATTACAGGAACTCCAGGGGGTTATTCATCCTACCCTAAGGAACAAGGGATGGGACAAGAGGAACGGCCCCAGTTGTGTCAGGGGAGCTTGGGAACAATTTCTCCCTGGAAAGGGTTGTCAGGGCCTGGCCCAGGCTGCCCAGGGCAGGGGTGGAGTCCCCATCCCTGGAGGGCTTTCAAAGCTGTGGAGATGTAGTGTTGAGGGCCATGGGGCAGTGGTAGTACTGAGTTAACAGTTGGATTTTATGATCTTAATGATCTTTTCCAGCCAAAATAATTCTATGATTCTGAAACAAGCTCTGAGATAGGCCAGATGATCAGTCTTCTAGAGAGTCCTCTTTTCCTTATGACTGTAGAAAGTTTAGGGTGACCAACTTTGACATCAAAGATTTGGGGGAGCTCCTCCAACCACCTGGCTGCAAGGATGAGAGGCTGGTGCTGGAGGTAGCCTCAAGGCACCCCTCAAAAGACATTATTAGCCTGGAAATCCCATAAATTCTTTTTTCTTGTGTATATTGTAGAGCAAAACCATGTCTCAAATACTCTTTTCTGGGAATTTAAGTGTCCCAGTATGTTCCCACTTCTCTGATCTTCCTTTTCCAGGCTTTCTTCTTGCCCCAGTCAGTGGCCATGCAATTCAGCTCTTGGCTGAGGAGATCTTTCTGAAACTGAGATCTTTCAGGTAATGCCTTATCTGAGCAACCTGACAGCCTTGCCAATGCTTCCAGCTGAAACTGTAAATCTGCCATGTCACAGATTTGAGTCATATCAGCTGCTGTGAAGTTGTTGTGCTAAACAAAAAAAAAAAAAAAAAAAAAATGGGGAGTGGTAGGATCCAATTTTATCTGTCTGGAATTGTAAGTGGTGCTGGGATGATTCTCTTGCTCCTTTCCATTCTTCACCCGTTTACTGAGGAGCAAGCTTAGAAGAGAAACTGGTGATTTGTTTAAAAAAAAATGTTTTGAGCCAGTAGCCTTCATTTTTAAATGCATGCCAAGTATGAAATGTCATGAGTTTTCTTCTGGCTTTATCTAGCAGCAGGAGACTACAATGTACTCCCCCCAGGACCTGGGTAAGCAGCCACCCCTCCTGTTGCTCTGGAGACAGCAAAACCTGAGCTATTGAGTTCAACTCTGATTGAATTATAGCCACTGAAAAGGGCTTTTCAGATGAGTCCTCCTTTAACTTCATCAGGGCTTTCTCTTCACTGGTGGGCCAGAGGCAAGCTGAGTTTCAGGCACAACATTTAACAGTAATAATTGCACCCAATTCATGGTCCTTCAAGGCTTTGCATTTTGATAATGTCACCTATCAAGGAGGCTTCTCCAAGACACCAACTGGAGCTTCACAGGGCCAAAATGATCAGTCACTAAAAGCAGAGACATCTGTCACCTGTGCTCACTAAGGTGACACTCAACACAGTTAAGGTCAAAGCTTCACACAGTGGGTCCCTTCACTCCAGAAATAATTGCCATTTCAGTCACTGCTTCCATTTTTTTTTGGCACAAACTTCTTCCACATTTTTCCTCATGTTTTCATCTTCTGTAGCTTTTCCCTTCCCTGTGACATGGATCAACAGGTGGATGAAGTTCTGAATCTGACTTTTGCAGCCTATGTGCTCTTTTTTTCCTTATCGCAGGTGCTTCAGACTGTGTAATCTCTCATATTCTTGCTTGAAAGTTGTGCCAAACTCCCATGGAGAAGCTTACTCAGCCAGACCACAGCTCCAGATTTCATTTGCTGGAGTCTATCAGAAGATGCACTTCTCTATTTCCATTTTCCCTGGCAAAACTGCTGTAAAGCTTTTAAGATCTCACCATTGCCTGACCTTTCTTCACCTGTAAATGCTAAGGGCTGAGAAATCCAAAGCTGTCTTTGCATGTGGCTGTAAGCTGGGAGTCTTTTCCTCCTGCCATGTTTCATAAATATTGACAAATGACTTTTGTAGAGCAATCTTCACAGACAGTAAATGCAGTCCCTCAGAAGGAGGGGTTTAGGACACTGTCTCGAGTTATCAGGGCTGCCCATCTCAACTTTTAAGAGCTGGGAATGCTTTGCAAGGTAACAAGGACTGAAAGATAATAAATAAAAGAGAAGTTCTTGGGATGGCAAAATCTGTGCGTCTGTGTGGCAGTGGTTTATGAAAAGACAGAACCCCTTTTTGCTGTATAAAACTCAAAGAGAAAAGGAGAAGGTGTGGGCTCTCTCTCTCCCCCCCTTCTCTCTCGCCACTTCGGCTTCAGCTACGGGACAGCAACAGCAGTGGAAAGGAAAAGCGGAGAACATCAACCAAGCACGAACGGCGGGTCCTACACCGCCCCCCCCCCCTCCAACCAGAGGCCAGTGATAAAACTTAATTGCTCTCTTGTTTTTTCTGTTCTTTTCTTAACAATTCTCTCCTCAGAATGATTAATTTAGATAAAATCTCTCCTCTTGTAAACTTATTTTTTCTTTTAAGGGTGGTGTTATTGTCTCCTTTCTCTGAAATAAATCTTTGTAATTTGCTTAAATCATAAAGCCTGTTATTTTTGTAAATTCGTGCGATGTCTATGAGTAGTGGCTGATTTTTCCTCACAATCAAAATATAAAATAATAGCTCGGATCATAACAGAGGCCTTTAAATCGATGAACAGAAGGCAACTGAAGTGTTGCAGAGAAGGGTTTTAATGGTGTAAATATCTTAAAGGAGCACTCATGGTTTCAGTCTCCATGCTTCAAAAAGGAAATTGCAGAGGTAAAGAGGATTTGGGATAAGAACTGAAGCTTGGAAACCTTCCTTGTGGTGAAAGACCAAAGTAAAACTCACTCTAGTTCATTTATTTAAGAAAACCACTGAGGTGCAACATGCTCTAAGTCACCAAATACTTACCTGCAATGAAGATTTCTATGTAAAAAACATCAGCCTAGCAAAACAAAACCAACAAAAAGGTCTCAGGAAATCTTAGTGGCATGAAGTTGAAGCTAAACAGATCCCTCAGAGATTAAAGAGAGGCTCTTGTTTTTACCACACCAGGTTTGTAATTGAAGGCAAGCAGCCTTTTCCATGGCTGATATGCAGCAGCTGAGAGCTGCAAAGGGTATGAACTCAAAAAAAAGGATTCTGGAGGGAGAAATTATTTGGCCTTTAAAAAATATAACCTAGAGGAGATGGTTGTAATGGTCCATAAATTCAAAGAGTCTGGTAAAATACTGACTTTTAACCTCTCAGTGCCTTAAATCCTGCAGCCAGAGTATGGCATCAGAGCTGTACTCACCCACATCTTGGCATGAAGTTGGTCTGTATTGCAAGAAAGGACCTTCTGAAGTCCAATGAGGCAAAAGTTCTTTTTATAGAGAGTAGATTTTGCTGTGCTGGGAGAGGGAATATGTCCAGCATCAGCTTCTTCAGCTTGATCCCATGCTGGGGGAGGACAAAGATGATTCCTTGAGTTCTCCCCAACATCCTCTGTAAATCTGAGGGCTGTCACTGTGTCACACCATGGTCTGTCCAGAGCAGAGAGCTCCTGTGGTTGAACACAAGAGGAAAATTTTTCACTGAGGACAGTCAGACACTGGAATGGTCTCCCAGGGGAAGAGGTGGATTCCCCCACTTTGGAAAGTTTGAAGTCTCAGCTCTACAGGGTGCTGAGACATCTCATAGAAACAATAATATTAGAAGGGTTGGACCAGATGGTCCTTGAGGTCCCTTCCAACCTGAGATTCTATGATTCTTCTGTCAAGATTCCCTGGCAATGTGGAGCACCAGAGATGGGAGCTCCAGCACAGAATTCCTTCCCTGTGGGTTCCACAGAAAAAACTACCTGTTGGCTTCATGCACTGTGAGAAGGATAGAGGAATTGGGTTTTTTACTTATCTCAAATTTTTTTTAATGTTATTCACCATGATAAATGCCAAGAGCTGAAATAAATAACATGACGGTTGTGTTATGATAAAGCCCCAGTATTATTTGAAGGCCTGATATTATTGTGGCAACATTTATATCTGGTGATAGCTTCACCTGCAGAACAGTAATATACATTTCATATCTCTAAGTAAAACTAAGCAAGAAAGGATTTTTCAGGTTCTTTGAATTCTTCCTGGATCTATTCCATCCATCAGCATAACAATGACTTTTAAAATGATAGGTTTGTAAATCACCAGTTTGTGAAAGCAGAAAGAGAATGTTCAAAAAAATCTGTAAGTAGAGCTTCGGGAGACCAATAACAACATCAAACTTTTACCTCAGAGGCTTCTAAACACTTCATCAACTAATCCAGACAATGTACACAGAGATGACTTCCAGCTCAGCTCCCAGTCTTGCACAGATGGTGTAGAAAACTGGGGTAAATCTCATTGAGACTAATCTATACAAACATATGCTTAATTAGCATAGTGCATCTTGCACAGAGTAAACCAGAAACAGACTATATTGCAATAACTGATCACAGACTAAATTGGTTTATTTTGATCCTTCCTAAGGAGGCACCAACTATTTATTTGATTTTTTTAATTATTATTTTGCATTTTCCACTGTAATGAATGCTGGGGGGAGGAAGAGCAAGCAGAAAAAGGAAATAAGGATGATAGGAAAATGTAAACATACCAAGGAAAAATGAATCATGCCATGCTGAATTTGTTCCTGTGACTGAGCCCACTGCCTTCAGCTGGCTTATTCTCTGCATAGATTTAAACATATACACAAATCCTTGCTGGACCAGGGCCTGCCATTAATTCAGAAACAAAGCTATTGTCCCCCAGGCCCCCTCACAAATTACACTTGTTTATTTAAAGTCAAAAAAGACAAACTTGTGTAAATCTCTCTGTAAACAAGGCTGTTCCACTTTCATGATGGCTTATTGGGGGTTATCAGAAATGTGTTTCTCATCAGCTTCAAGGAATCCAAAATAAAGGATGCAGGCAGATGAATGGGGCAGCATTTGGAAAAATCAGCAAGGACAGAGGGATAACCAAAGGAAAAAAAGGGGAATGGTGACAACACAAATGGCTTCACAGAATGGTTTAGGTTGGAAGAGACCTCCAAGATCATCCAGTCCAACCTTTGACCAAATCTATGAAAATTGGGCAAATGGGAAAGAAAAGCCAGTTCCAGGGAGGGGACATCCCTTAGCCAGCAGGGAATGGTGGGGGTATATCCAAAGGGGTCCTCAGGGAGTTTGGGTGGGGAGCTCCTGCCCCTCCTCATCTATGCAGGGAGTAGTGAAGTGCTGCTGGACCTGAGGGAGGTTCTGCCAAACCATCCTGGAGGCTCCATGGTCTGCCCAGCTGCAACCAATCAGTCCAGTAGAATTAACAACTGACTGGAGTTCAAGCAGTGTAAGACACATCTGGCTGCCCACACCTAAAATCAGGTATAATTTGAAGCCAGGGGATGGGATGAAATCAAGGTCACCAGGATGATGGAGAATGCCCCTGATGGCATCTGAACCACCAAGCTTCCCAGATGGATCCAGGCCTCCAGGATTTTCCTGTAGGAAGATCTTGCTGCTCCCTGGTCTGAAAGCTCCCCATCCATTTGAGCTCAAAGGCAAGCAAGTTAACACAGCCTCAAAAGAATCCAAAATTCATGTTTGGCTGTGCCAAAGTTGTTCTCCCTCAACTCACTCTGCATTTTGGTTAGGGAGGGCAATTGAGTTTACGTGCAAGTAGGCACTAGGAATGAAGATAAGGTAGTTAAATCATTTACTCATCAGAATTATACAGAGTAAATAAGAAATGTGAACAGACACAGAGATCTTCTCCTTGTGCTATGAATTTCTTCCAGGAGATATCACTCCTAAGGATTATTAACTCCATGTGAGAAATGTAATCTACTTTATAATACAATCACCAAGCAGTTTGTGCTGCAACAAGTCAGAAAGGCAAATCTTTGCTTTTAGCACATTATTTTGAATTTGTTTTTTCTTCAGTCCCCATTGACAAGGGGATAACACAGACACAGCAGCCTTACATCAATGGTTTTCACATTTTTAGTTTTATTTTTTGCACTGTGGGACTGTTTCCCTTTTTTAAATTTTTTTTTTTTTTGCTTTGCTTTGAAATCTCCCAACAGCTCAGTCTGAGATGACAGTGATTTATGTAATATCGGAAGCATGCTTCTGCTTTTTTGGGGGAGGTAGTGAATGGATTTGAGTTTCAGCATCTCAGGGAAATTTCATTATTGAAAAAGATAAATGGAAGAGCAAAAAAATATGAAATGCCATTTTTACATGTTTTGCCATAATTCACAGTTGGTTTTTTTTTTTTCAAGTGGCCCTTTGCACATACTTAATCTAAGATTTCCTGGTGTGACTGAGTAGATGTTACTATTCATCTGGGGGATGTTTATGCCTCCTGCAATAGCTTCCTTTTCATTTATGATGTTAAAGCTCTTCTCTAGTCACTTTACTGTTATGGCTGCTTGGCTCTACACCAGCTCTGAAGTCATCTGGCAAAATGATGGGAAAGGCAGAGTGTGGTGTTGACTTCATCCCTCTTCATCCTGCCACACAAAGTGATGTGATATGGAGCTGCTTACAAGCTCCATGTGGTACCAGGAGATGTGGTTTAAGCCCATGTTTAACCCTCTGAGGTTGAGGAAGACACAAACTCCATCCTAGAGAAGTTGTTTCATGCTGTTAACTACATGGGGAAAATGGCCAACAGGGCCAGGGAGGGGATTGTCCCCATCTGCTCTACTCTGGTGAGACCCCCCTGCAGTGCTGAGTCCAGTTCTGGGGTCCCCAACACCAGAAGGACATGGGACTGCTGGAGTGAGTCCAGAGGAGGCCATGGAGATGCTGGGAGGGCTGGAGCAGCTCTGGAGCCAGGCTGAGAGAGTTGGAGTTGTTCAGCCTGGAGAAGAGAAGGCTCCAGGGAGACCTTAGAGCACCTTCCAGTGCCTGAAGGGGCTCCAGGAAAGCTGGGGAGGGACTTTGGACAAGGGAATGGAGGGATGGGATGAGATGTGATGGCTTTAAAGTGAAAGAGGGGAGATTTAGGTTGGATTTTATGGTGAAATTCTATGCTGTGAGGGTGGTGAGATATTGGAGGAGGTTTCCCAGAGAAGCTGTGGCTGCCCCATCCCTGGCAGTGTCTCAGGTCAGGTTGGATGGGGCTTGGAGCAACCTGGGCTGGGAGGTGTCCACATGGCAGGGTGTGGAACTGGATGAGCTTTAAGGCCTCTTCCAACCCAAATCATTCCTTGATTCTGTCATCTTGCAAGTGTTGCACTGTTGGTCCCTGTAGGAGGCAGGGACACACCAAGGTGACTCTCCTCCCAGTTGGCCATGAAATAATGTGGCATGAAAGCTAATCTGCCCCTCTCACACTTTCCAGAATCAGCTCCTCCATGTGCCATGCTCTCAATCTTTTGCAGATTGGTGAAAGATGAAAGCTGCCTTTTGCCTAATTTTAGAGAGAAAATAACAGGCTCGTGGCATTTGCAGTCAGCAGGGAAGCTGTGCTGCAGTCCCTGATGTGAGAGACAAAGCACTTACTGAAGAGCTTCAACTGAATGACCTCAGAAATCTGGGAGCACTTTGCAGTGGTTCTCCATGGATTTATGGTCATTTTGGTCATACATTATTTCCTGTCTTGAACATGCTGCCTGATCTTTTTATTCCACAACTCTCCCTTTGTTGGTGTTTTGGCTTTTTGTTTCAGTTTACAAGATCATTTTGACATCTTGGTAATAATGACCTCAACACAAAACTGGAGGCTCTGCCTCCAAGCTCTGCCCTTCCTGGCACTGGCTTCACACTTGTCTCCACCTTCACACTGGTATAACAATTTACATATAAAGTTATATTTGTTCATTTAACCTATGTAACTTTGTTTATAAAATAGAAGTATTAACCGCAAAGTTATGTGCCAAAAACATTGTGTGACTGTGACAAATTGTAATAACTTACATAGTGTTTGTTCATTAAACCTAAGTAGAAAATTTTTAGTCCATTTACTTATAAAGGCAAGATAGAAGTAGTGAAAGAAGATAAGGATGTTAACTGCAGAATGTACTTTAGAGAGAAAAAGAGTATTGTGACAAAATGCTGTGTAATCATGTTTAAACGTTCTTATAGATAACCTTTGTAGAAAGGGGTTAACCAAAACACAGGATGTGTCTGCATAAGAAGAATTAGTGTAGAAAGGGGTTAACCAAACACAAGATGTGTCTGCATAAGAAGAATTAGTATTGTTGGCTGTGTCTGCTCAAGAAGAATTAGTATCGTCGACAGATTTCGAGCTTTCCTAGCAACATCGGGCTCACACGGCCATAAAGGACTATAAATACCCAAGAAACTTTAAGGAAGTTGCACCGTCTTGAGGAGCAGAGACTCCCAGGTGCCCAGCGCTGTTATTGCTTGTTGTTACTTGCTATTAAATTCCGATTGATTCATTAATTAGTGTGTCCTGGTCAATTTTATGGGACATAATTTATAACACTGGGATGCATGATCATGTCAGACCACTTACAAATCCTGGATGTCTTTGAAGTCATCAGATATTGGTGGTATCTTTAACCTCATCAGGGATTTGGTCCCAGCCTTTGGGAAGTCACCATGTAGCCTCTGCTGTAGCACAGTGCAGCTATTTCATCACATTTCATGTAGTTCTTAGATTATTTCTCTGCTTTCTAGCAGGCAAGGTAGCAGTGAAATATCACAGTGGTGTTTCTCCCTGCACAAGAACACTGTGAGGGTGTCGATCCCTCAACCCCACATTAAACACACTTTGTGAGAGATGCTGATCCTCTCCCACTGCAGGTTGGGATCAGGGACACAGGCCCTGGTGTCACACATCCCACCCTCAGCCATGGTGTCTTGAGGAGCTGCCATGGCTCCCACCCCACTCTCCCTTGGTCCAAAGGAGCATTTAAACTTCCATTTATTCACGGCCTCACTGGCTGCGCCAGGGGTGCAATGGCTGTCCCTGAGGTGATTTTTTTTGGCGGGAAGCGCCGCACTACTTTTTCTCAGCTTCCCACCCCCCTCCACCCCGCGGAAGGTTACAGCGGAGCCCGTCCCTCTGACGCCTCAGTGCGCCTGCGCGTCACTCTAACCCCGCTCCCGCTCAACCAACCCTGGCGGGCGTGGGGGCCCTTGACTGACAGCCGCACCAACCAATCAGCGCCGCCTCTCCTCCTCGCTCACCCAACTGTGTCTCCCTTCGCCTCTTTTCTTTTTTGCCCCACCCCCCCCGCCGGCAAGCGATTGGTGGCTCGAGCCGCCAATCAGCGGAGTGGGCAGAGCCTCTGCGCCCTTTACCCAATCACCGCTCGAACTTTGTGAAACGACGGGTGGCGCGGCCAATAGTGAGCCTCCCTGCCCTGTGCCGGGGGGACGGGGCATAGGGAATAACCAATGGGACGCGGTGAGGGGGGGGGCGTGCAGGGGCAGGCAGTGCTGAGGGAGGAGGACGGATGCGCAGCTCGCTCAGGAGGAGGTGGAAGTGGTCGTTGTGGTCGTCGTCGGTCGGTCCGGCCCGGTTAAAGGAGGGAGGGGGATCGCTGCCTCGTCCGTGCCCGGCGAGGGGAACCCCAACGTCGGGGTCGGGGTTGCAGGGGGACGGAACAGGGCCTGGTCCCATCGGGACAGTCTCCCCCTTTGTTGTGGTGGGACGCGGCCGGCGCTGAGAACGGTGGGCCCCGGAGGAGGGACGGGGCTTGGGGGGGGGGGGGTGTGGGTGTGGTAGGATTGGGGGGGAGGCAGTGTAGGGCGGGGGGGCGGCTGATGCCAGGAAGGGGAGGGAGGGGTGGGTCGTCGTGGTCGCTGTTACCTCTTCCTTCCCTCCCTCTCCCGACCCTGCAATAGCCCCCAGTGGTGAGGCGGGTTGTGCCTCCCTGTGTGTATATGGGAGGTGAGGGGAAGGAAAAAAATTCCCTCAAAGTTCTGCTTTGTTTCTCCTTTCTTCATCCCCCTTCCCCCTCTGTCTCTGCCCGGGTTTTGGTTTTTTTTTTTTTTTTATTTTATTTTTTCAGGTGCTGGGGTAAGTGGAGAAAGTTAGGAGGGAGTTGTAAGGAAGTGTTTAGGTTTGCAGGCTTGGCCCCTGCCCTTTTGTCTGTTCCTCTCCTGGTCCAAAGCTATGGATGTGAAACACACACACACACACACACTGCCTATATGAGCCAAGTCCATTCGAATGGCGATGAATGTTTTTTCTTGGTGGCATTTGTTTTAAGGCTGCAGCAGTCTGTGCATTGTGTGATGTAAACAAGCATAATCTGTTAAGTGTTTCATCTACCTAGATAAGAACATGGGAGAAGTAGTCTTGTGGTTAAGTGCAAGTAGCTGGTGTTCCTGCAGGACTGTAGAGTTCCTATTTGTAATTTCTTTTTGTGGGGAGTGGAGGGGAAGAGGAAAAAAAAAAGTAGTGATCCAGTACTGTCTTTTTAGTCTTTACTCTGAGGAAATAAAAGGGGGGGGAAAGTGGGTGGGTTAAGAGCCCTTGTGATATTCTTGGAGAGCTGCTGCATTGGACAGCTGGGTTTCAGCTTGTAGCCTTGTCTCATGTCTTTCTGGTTGTGTTTCAGATTTTTTTGCCTAAAAAAACCACCAAGTGTGTATTGTGCTCTGTTCAAATACTTCAAAAAGAAGTGGATAGCATGTTAAAAAAGTTTTCCTTCCTGGATTAGTTCTGAAAATGAGTGTTGTAACCTGTGTGTGTTGCACCTTAAGCTCGTGTTATCCCAGCTCCTGGTTATAAACAAGCCAGCTTCTATCTGTAGAAAGAGGTTTATAAAGACAAGACATTTATAAAGGCAGCTGCTGAGGAGCTTTGCATATAACAGCAGGTTAGTCTGTTCTGAAGTGCTCCTCTCTTAAACTGGAGAGCTGTACTTTCCAACTGATTCATGACATTATTTCTAGGGGGGTTGGATTCTGGAATGAGAGACTGATTAGTCTTTGTTCTCCAGGCTGAAAAAAAACCCCCTCTTGTTAAAGCAAAAATTATCTTAGCAGAAGTCTTATTCTTATGTTTAGACTTCCCTGGGCTTTATCACAGTGGTGGATTTTGCATGGTCCATGAATAGATTATTTGTATGTGTGTGTTCTGAGGTATAGCTTTAAAACTTCAGCATTTACAAACTGTAGTGAATTAGAGGGGAACAACATAAAGGGGAGGTTTTTGAAGTCCCCCCCCCCATTTGCTTAGCACCCTCCTGATGAAAGATAGGATGAGCTACAAATGCCTTTGAAAAGAGGAAAGGGGGAGGATCTAATTTCAGGGCATTTAAACTGAACTCATAGAGGAGTCTAAGAACAGATTAAAAAACATATTTAATTTTAATATAGTAACCTGGTAGCTGGTTGTCATTTTGTGGTTGTTTGGGTCAGGCTCAAACTGCACTGAGAGTCACTGAAATGAACAAAGCTGAAGATGTGCTGGTGTTTGTAGAAGGTGCTGTGTGTGTAACACAATCTCTGAAGAATTTGTCACCTTTCTTGAGGTTCTGTTTGATAAAAAGGAGAAAAAGAAGTTAAAAGAAAAAAAAAAAAAATATCTCTGCTGATCTTTTCCTCCACCCAGAAGCTAGATTTAGGAACAGAATCAAATAAGTTTGAATTACACAGTGACTCTCCAAATGAAAGATGCTTTTGGGTCCTCCTCCACCTTCCTGTTCCACTTGATCTTTCAGAAGTGTTGAGCACCAGTTGATATAATTGAGTTTATTTGAGCTCAAAAAAAAATCTCTGCTACTGCGAGCAACTTTAAAAAACAAAAATTGTTTCCATCTTTCTAATCCCTTTCCCACAAAAGTACTGGGAGAACAGGCATGGAGTTTTTAAATGGATTCAATGCTGCCTTAAGGATTGTGCATGTAAATGCCCTATAATTGAAAACATCTATTTATGGGCCTGACTTGCTAAGTGAGCTGAAAAATCTGCTTTTCAGATTGGATTTAATTACTTTTTATCATAAAGCCACAAACTGGTTGTGAACTGTACAAACAATACCTAAGCTTACTTTGCCAAAATATTTGTAATTGTTGATTTGTTAAACTGAATTGCTGCAGGTCACATGATGGGATTAGTGTGGTGGTGTGTTTTGGTTTTTTTTTTGTTTTTTGTTTTTGTAATAGCATGGAGAGTCCAGGCAGCCCTGTGCTCAATATTCTCTGGGCTAGAAGAAATTGGCTGCTGCAGAAAACCTCTCAAATTTTCACTCCACTTCCAGGAAACTTGGTTAACAAGCACCAAAACTTAACTCCAGGTGACATTTTATTATCCTTGTGTGTTTTGCCATAGTTTGAAGTAAGACCAGGAAGAGGCTACAAGAGAGCAGTTCCTGGGGCATCTCTTAGTTTAGTCTGGGATTCAAGCTTGATTTAATTACACTGGAGCAATTGGAGCTTAACATAAGATGCTGTTGTGTGCAGAGTGAACTCTGCTTATCAGGGGCATTGGGGGGGGGGCTGGCCTGTTTGAAGAACATTTGGGAAAGTGAACTTCCATTAAGTAGTCATGAAATGCAGTTGTTTATGGTTTAACAAAGGGGAGAGACTGCTAAGCTCTACAGATAAAAGCTGAAACAGGTATCTGATAATCAGTTCATTGAATATTCTGGTCAAATTTACGCCGTTGTTTTTTAAAATAACAAAGCACTTGCCTATTAGATGTGGAAAAATTTAGGCAAATGAGGTGAGAAGGGCTTAAACTGCTGTGGTTCAGAGTGGTTGCTCAGTGCTTTTGTGGAAATGTTAAGATCTAGTTTTAAGGAGCAGTACCTTGAGGATGTTGATAATCCTGAGTATGTGGAAGAAGTTTGGTGCTTTGCAGGGACAGGTTTATTGGCTGATTACAGCTGTGGTAATTTTCCTCTTTTGTAGTTCTAGGAGAGTTGCTGAAAAGCATTGATCTCTTCTTTCTTGTGTCCTCTGTTGCAATTTTATTGTGCTATGAATGCACATGTTAATACTGTATGATAATTTTCTAATACCAATGTAGCTTTTAATTATTATATTTGTCTGTAATTTGCAGGAGTCCTTAATGATTGAGGGGAAAATTCAGCTGCTGAAGCTTTCACAAAAAAACGCATGGATGTACTTCTTTTAGTTCTGTTCATGAGAAACATAGTTTCTCATTTGATTCATAATCTAACATCATGAAATGAGTGTGTGTGGGGGGGAAATCTGCTTTCAAAGTAAGTAATTCTCTTTTCATTGAGCTATATAAAGATAAAAGTTAGGCACTTTCAAGATTAAGTGCAATCTTAGAGCATAATAAACTTAAAAATCAATGTACAGTTTAAACCTACCTATAGGCATGTTCCAAAATCCTCATTTTAAAGCCAAGGAAGATTTTTTTCTTCACTCCTGTCTCCTCAGATCACAGGCAACCCGCCTGGAACTTTGTCAGCTGGTGTCAAAGCTGACGCAGGATCTTTGGCATGGAAGCCAGATGGAGCCCCTTGGGAGGGAGCTCTTTAGAACCACTCCCCACTGCAGGCCTAATGGGCTGAAAAGCTGAACAGGGAGGTGGATCTGAGGGCATTGCTCAGTAGGGATGGATTCCCCTTCCCCCAGCTTTCCACCTCCAGCTTTCCCAAAGCAAAAAAGCCCCAAACACCCAAAAACTAGGAAGGGAAAACTTGAAGTATCTTACTCTGACTTGAATATGAGAAGGATGGGCAACATCGCACTTCTTTGTGTAGTTGTTCTTCAGTAAAGTATGTATGTGGCACCAGGTTTGAGCTTCTCCAGCATGACAGAACCAGGTGTCTTTAATATGTCTTCTGTAGGTGAAGAAATAAAAATTAGTCCTTCTGGAATCTCAAAAAGCAATTTTTGGAGGAGTTGTGAGTGCAGTAGAAGTGAAATGTCTTCTCTTGTTCCCCAGAGTGCTTTTACTAGAGTGTGTTCTGTCTGTGAAAGGCAAAAGGCTGGCTTTGATTTTTAGCTTCAACTTCATAAAGAATTCAGTTTTTCTGCAAGCTGAGATAATTGGAGAATAGGTTGGTTTTTTTTTTTCAGTTTCCAACGAGAATAAACTCCTTGTTGTTTGGAATAGCACAGCCTCATGAATCCAGAAGCAGATCATAAATTAGTTTTGTTTTGCTTCTGTTCAGTGTGAGATGAAATATTTATCATTTCTCTAAGTCTTAATGGCTTCTGATTAATAAGCAGTACTGCATAAACTTTAAAGCTTCAATACTTGGTTTTGTTTAACCTACTGTGAGGTCTTGCTGCCACTTGAATGGTTTATAGTGCAATTATTTTGAAGTGGATCTCAGGGATGCAGGGTGGCTATTCCCTCCTTGTAGGAAAAATCCGCGGAGGCTTAAAGGACGACACGCAGTCACCAATATGGTTAAAGTGAAGTCGTTTATTAACAGTGGACACTCGCTTTATATAGAGCCCTTGTTTATATAACGATATCTTGCAGGTGGCTATATCTTGGCCACAAATCCTGTTCTCACAGAACTTCTGCTGGCTACATCATTATCCTGTTATTCTTCTTTTCTACTGCCAGCTCCCTTATCTTTTTCCCATAGCTCATCTTTCAGTAACCTTGCAACTGGGCCTCAAAGCCTCCAGCTTACTAAAACAGTCAGGATTACTCATATGCCTGTTTTTCTTCCAGACAGTTTCCCAACATATCCCTCTTTTTGTTTTTGAGCAATCCTGACTTCATCACGTGAGATAACATGCTAATGATACATTGCCATAAACAACATATTAATAATACGAAGCATCAAAACCAATAATAACAAATATAATTGATAAACCTTGTCTAATTAAAACTCTAAGCTATCCCCATATCCTTAAGTGGTTTAACCATTCATTTAACCCAATATATGCAACAGTTAATTTTTCATGTTATCTTAATCGTTTTTGGTTGTGAATTGACTCTGAATGATCAGATAAATTCATGCAAATACACTCCATCAAAGTCTTCACAAACATAACCTAAAAGCTAATAATAAAAAGTCAGTGGCAGTGTAAAACTGCATGTCTGACACTATCAACATCTTTTAGCATCTGTGTTAAAATACCAGAAGTTAAGTTCATCTGCTTAGCAGTGCAACAGAATAGCACAATCAACAATCAACACATAGACAAGGGATCCCATAATCAACATATAAACGATCACATGAATTACAACATTAACAAGAACCTATTATCAATACAATATGAAAAGCACATTTCACACTGCAGTGGAAGGACTTAAATACCTTTTTAGTATGAGGAAGGTCTGGTGTCCCCTGGTGTGTAGAGCCAAGGGGGTAGGGGAGGCTTATCCGACAAAAATTGGTCGGGGGGGGGGGCCCAAAAGCGTCTCCAGACCCCTCCCGGGTCACGGCACAGTGGAGTCCTAGCTTCCTCCATGGGTGCCAAATTGAGGCTCAAAAAGGCCTAATAAAATTGTTTAGAGACAGAATTCCAAGCCTTTAAACAGCAAAGGCACACTCCTACACTCCTCCCCCCCCCTTTTTTTTTTTTTCTTTCTTTTTTTTTTTTTTTTCTGTGGTGTGCAGCAGGACTCATTTTCTGAGCAGCAGCAGTGTCAGTGGGGGCAGAGACAGCAGCTGCAGCTGTAACAGACACACTGGCAGTGCTCACCGGCCATATCTGAGTTGTGCCCTTGTGTGAGGGGGGGCGAGAAGCGGCTGCGGAGGCAGGAGTGGGGGTGCTCTCTGTACCAGGAGCAGCTCTCACTCTCTGCAGCAACTCTCGGCCTCTGAAAAGGCATGCTCATTCTCATAAAATCTGGTGAAGTTAGCCTGTGTGATGTGATATTACCACTGAATATAAGTGAACCACAAATTTTGGATATGGCTCTGCTCCCTCGTTTAATATTTGTAAAAGAGGGGGTTGCTTGTGCAGAATCATGCACAGTTTGCAAAGCTTTATACACCAATTCTTGTGAAAGTTGTAACACTTCAGTTTGAAACCGTGCCTGCGAATCTGCAAGTACAAAAGAACAAGCACAGAGTAACATTTGTGCTTGCACTCCGTATAATGCATCGGTGTTCTGTCTAGGAATCACAGCTTCATTTTCACACAGCATTTGCCATTTATGATGAAATTGCAATTGTTGAGAAGGAGTTAACAGAGTATTAATGAGCATTTTTGTGTCATATGGCGTCAACAACTGATCAGTAAAGATGTTGCAAAATACATTGAGCAAATGATGATTTCAAACCATACTGTGTAATGGCAGCTTTGGCTTCTTTTATCATTTTCCAATCTAATGTGACTACACACTTCCACACCCCCCCCCTCTCCTCCCCATATTGGATCTGGAAGAGGTGGAGCAGTGGGTGTTAAAGGGTTAAGGGAAGTAGGAGTAGGGATAGGGAACGAATCAGGGGATAAAAATGGATTAGTGCCCCTGGGTTGTTCAGGGTGTTCCCCGGAGCAAAAAACTAGGTTTTTTTCAGGGGTATACTCATCCTTGGTCTCCAATTCTTTCAGTTTCTTCAGCAGTTCCCTGAGTTGCTTGTTTCTGAGTCCCAGTTCTTTCCTTGGTTTTTGCTCTATAGCAGGCACTGATGGTGTTGACAGGTGAAGCAGAGGATTAACTGATGGCAACTGTGGTCAAGAAGATAAATCAGGCGTCGGAGCTGGAGAGGAAGGCAGCGGTGGCAGAGTGTTCGGGAGCCGTGGCAGGCGGGCAGGAGGGGGGGGGTCTGCATTCCAAGGTTCCTCGCCTGTGTTCTCCGGCTTCTCTCCCTCTGGGTCCTCCGACGATTCTGGTGGTGTTTTCGGTCACTTTTCGTTTTGCTTCTCAGTCCCGTTTTTGCTTTTCATCCGACTCCCCAGGGTCAAATGGCACAGTTGGCTGAGCTTGAATCAGTATAGTCCCTTCAGGTGCTGGTGGGAGTATTTTAGGTGTCTCCAATAACTGTTTAGAGGTCAATTCCATATTTTGAGCATTCATTGGTATTGGTAGATCAGGCGTTAAGGCAGCAAACGCTGAGGCTGCTGCTCTTTTACTTTTCATTTCTTTTAAGGTTTCTCTAATCAATTTCCAGAGTGTCCCTAAGCGTCCTGCCTCCTTATCTCCATCTCTAATTTTATTCCATAGGGCAGTACCTATGGCTTCCCAAGTAGGTAACTCAAAAACGGTACCCGTCGAGGGGATCAAGTCTCTATCTGGTGCCCATTTCAGTAATTCATGTAAGGTCCTGCCTTCGTGTGATAAACCTCTCTTAGAGAGAATACATTGGAGGAGCTTAACTACTGCCTCTTCTTCTTTAGAGAGTGTAGACCCCATCTCCTCCCCAGCCGCTCACCTTTTTCTTGGCAAGATTCTTCAATTCCGAGGTACCTCTTTCGTTCCGTAGCCGGGCACCAGCTACATAGACCGCCGGGGCAGCAGTCTCCTTTCAACTGGCTTCTCCGCTCCTGCCGCACCGTTCCTTCAGTCGGCTTTTTCGCTACCCTCTCATCCCAGCTGTCTTCATCGCTCCTGGAAGCAACAGCGAGAGGGTCCCTGTTCGGGTGCCAAATGTGGGAAAAATCCGCGGAGGCTTAAAGGACGACACGCAGTCACCAATATGGTTAAAGTGAAGTCGTTTATTAACAGTTTATTAACTTGCTTTATATAGAGCCCTTGTTTATATAACGATATCTTGCAGGTGGCTATATCTTGGACACAAATTCTGTTCTCACAGAACTTCTGCTGGCTACCTCATTATCCTGTTATTCTTCTTTTCTACTGCCAGCTCCCTTATCTTTTTCCCATAGTTCATCTTTCAGTAACCTTGCAACTGGGCCTCAAAGCCTCCAGCTTACTAAAACAGTCAGGATTACTCATATGCCTGTTTTTCTTCCAGACAGTTTCCCAATACCTCCTCTTCTAAAAGATCTGAAAGATTCTGCACTTGGTGCAATTCTGTGAAAATCTTGTCCAAATTCCTGGATTAATGAGAAAAAACCCACCACATCACCTTTATAAAGAAAAATTCCTGAATATGGAATGAAAATAGGGAGGAAATGAACTTGTAGCCTCTCTCTCAAGTGCCACAGATGATTTTCCTTGATCTTCCTTCCTCAGCAGCTTAACTTCTGTCTTTACTCTAGAAGAGCTATGGCAAATGGAATTCCTCTAAGCCAGAATGCTTCTAGTAAACCCATGAGAGATCAGATTTTTTGATTTCAAGTTGAAGATGAATAAGCAGACTGATATGAAATGTGTTACATAATGCTTGCTATCACTTGCTATTTTTGGTAGCACCAGTGTGTTGTTTATAGCGTGTTCCAGACACTCGGGAAAGGAAAATGTCCCTTGAAAATTTTAGCTAGCAGGCTGCCCTTAAGGTTTTCTTCATCTTTTATGCTTAGTTATTGCTGGCATCATGGGCTTAATATTTAATACTTGTTCCAGAGAATGGAATAATAGCAGACATGACTCAAACTGTGATTTTAAAAGTTGCCAACTATGACACTGTTTGACCAACTATAGAAACGTGTGCATCAGGAGACAGAGATACACCACGGGGGCAGAAATGAAACAAATACCACCAAAGTTAGGCAATTTGTTAATTTTCCAGGGTTAATCTGTTGGGAATAACAACACGTGCAATCCAAAGAAACACTCGTACCTCTCTGAGCAGCACTCAAAGTTGTGGTTGTAAGGCACAATTCAGAGAAGATAGAAAGGATTAAAATAATTCATGTTTTGTGCTCTGTATCACATCGCTGCCTTGGTGCTATTAGTTCAACTATAGGAAAGCTCAGAAAGTGGTCTTAATCTATGGAATGGTATCATAGAATCAAAGAATGGTTTGAGTTGGAGGGACCCTAAAGCTCATCCAGTTCCAACCCCCCTGCGATGGGCAGGGACACCTCCCAGCAGCCCAGGTTGCTCCAAGCCCCATCCAACCTGACCTGAGACACTGCCAGGGATGGGGCAGCCACAGCTTCTCTGGGAAACCTGGGGCAGGGGCTCAGCACCCTCATAGCAAACAGGTTCTTCTTAATATCCAAATTAAATCTCCCCTCTTTCATGGTGTGATATCCCTCCCCAGATTTCTTCTAGGCCCACTACAGGTACTGGAGGGCTACAAGAATGTGAAAGTGTCCCCACAGCCTTCTCCTCCCCTGGCTGGACAGCTCCAACTTAGCCTGGCTCCAGAGCAGAGCTGCTTCATCCTTCTCATTGTCTCCATGGCCTCCTCTGGACTCACTCCAGCAGCCCCATATCCTTCTGGTGTTGAGGACCCCAGAACTGTACCCAGCACTGCAGGGGGGTCTCCCCAGAGTGGAGCAGAGGGGGACAGTCCCCTCCCTGACCTTGTTGGCCACACTGCTGGGGATGCAGCCCAGGACAGGGGTGGTTTCTGGGCTGGCAGCACATGTTTCTCCTCGTCCAGCGCCCCCTAAGTCCTTCTCAGGGCTTCTCTCAACCCATTCTCTGCCCAACCTGGATTTGTCCTTGAAATTGCCCTCACCCAGGTTGCTCAGAGTCCCATTATTTTGGTGTGCTGTAGTGGGAATAGTACTCAGGATGGCGAAAGATCAGATATGAGCTGTGATGTTGGACCTTGGTAGAAGTGAGTGAGGAAGGGAGAGTCAGTGCAAAGAAAAAAAGCAATCACAAAGTACATTTAAGGTCCTTAAGAGCAAAGGCTGTTAATGAACAGTGTTTTTGGAGGTGGTTGGCTGTAGACTACAAAGGACTTGGGAAAACTGTATCCCAAGGAAGAAAGGATGCTGAATTTTTAGGGCACATTTAACCTGCAGCCATTTTAGCAGCATGGAAATGTTCTGTGCAGCATTGGATGGGATTTTGCACTTGGGAAAAAAAATAACCAAACATCTTGTGGGGTTTTTTTGTGGATGAAGAAAGCTTACAAGGAAAAAGACTTAGAGGAATGTTTTTAGCAAGGTGCTGGTGTCTGTCTGCAGTGGCAGCCTGTGAGGATGATCCTTTAGGAACAAAGATAAAAACTCCTTAAAGTACTGTATCAATTTGGAGCCAAACTTTACAGGCTCTGAACTGAAATGGAATTTACTGCAACAGTGACTCCTAAAACCTCAGTATAAATATAGTGTCTAGAGACACAGGTAGGGACCCAACACAAATGTCAGGCTCCTCATTTTTATTGTGGCTCCTGCCAGACGTTCAGCAGCAGATATGTGCTGCCACCCTTCTATCTCCCCATTCCTCTTATCTCCACAGGCGCAGGTTTCTAATTTTAATTACAATGTTGAGAGCTTGTAGGATAATATGACAAAAAAAAAAGAGAAGTTAAAAGATAACCGTAGACTGATACAATTTCTCTGTGATCTTTAGATGAGTTCTTAGGCAGTGTCTTCAAGTAGTTGAAATGTAATTGGAGTAGTTAAGTTTTCAGGCTTGGCATCTCTCCAGAGAAGCTTCTCAAACTGTGTGAGCTGTGTTCAGAGACTTGTGCTTTGTGACAAAAAGCTGATAGCCCTCTCTTTGAGTCCTTCCCTCAATTTGAGGGAAGGGATGTGATTCAAACATACAGAATCCTGGAACTTCCAGAGGAGATGGACACAAAGTTCCTCAGCAGAGCTTGGTAGAACAAGGACTACTGTCCTGTCCTATTTGCGTCACATTCTCTCTGCTCAGCCTCTGAAAAGAGAAAGGGCCGCTACTGGAATAACTCAGTGAAATTCTTGTTGATACTCCTGGCAAATCCCTGACCTGCCAAAACAATGGCTAGAAGGAAGTAGTTTAAGTCTTCCAGACTCTTAGGCTGCAGCTGTGGTGTATGTTGTGTGGGTTGTTTTTTTTTTGTTTTGTTTTTTTTGGGTTTTTTTTCTTCTTTTAAATAGCTGCTAAGCTGCAATAAATGTCATTATAGTAAAGGGCTTTTTAAGGATGTTCTTTTGTGTTGTTTTTTGTAAAAAACCTAATTTTCAAAGGGTTAGCAGATCAACTTGTGCTTCTGCTGAAAATGGATGAGCAAACATCCATAAGGCAACTGGTTAAAAATAAGTATACTCCCTGGTCTGAGGTGACAGTTCTTTTGGAAATAGAAAAGATGGCTTTATTTTTGAAAAACTGAAATGTCTGGGTTTCTAAATTCTGTATAACTGCAAGATGTAAATCACTCAATATGCATTTGAAGCAGAAAGGCAAATCTTAGAGTTTTGTTTGGTTTATTGTTGGTTTTTTTTTTTTTAAACAAACATACCAGAGAATACAGAAAATGCTGTATAGATCAGTGTTATGTCTTGAGGGAGAGAATAGTGCAAACTTGGACACCATCACAAAGGGGTATTGTAAAGCTGAAAAATCAGATAAAAGCATTGAGGATGTTTAGAGGGCCTGGAAGAAAAGGCAATTTACCTTGGTGGTAAATGAGACCCTGCTGAAGTGTGTGTTTTATAAGGTTGGTAATCAAAGGAGTTATTCTGGGGCATTGCAAGGTGTCAAACTGGAAGCTAAAGAAGAGGAAACGTCCATGATGTGTCAGTGAGCTCCATAAATGGGAGAAGAATCCACATGTGTAAGCAGTGATATTGGTTCTTAGTTGCCTACATCTGCCAGCATTTTAACATTCAGATATTACCCCATCCATTGCTGGTGTTTAAAACAAAGTCTTGGCAGCAAAAGGCACCCTGCACTTTGTTTTGGGCTCTTTTGAATTTCTTGCATGTGCATCTGAACCATCTAACTCTGTCCTCACTCAAAAGTGGAAGGCTTTTTAGGTTAATGTATATGTTTCTTCAAACATCAGAGGCCACTCAAGCCTCCTGATTCAGCTCTGGGGCTACTCAGGGTACTGCATTAGGGGTCTGTGTTTGAATCCTGAACAATTCAGTATGTGTGGGGAAGGGGTGTGCAACATCTGAATTGGGCTTTGCCACCAAAACAAATGGTCTAAATCAAAGTACATTCCCTGGGCTGTGTTTCTAGCAGCTGAATGAACCCTAACACCACTGTTGAAGGCTGGAGTCCTTTATCCACATTCCTGTAACTCTCCTTTCATCAGCATGAATACTTACAGAACCTGAAAGCAAGCTGTTGAGCAAAAAAAAAAAAACCCCAAAATCCCCAGACTGGAAGGAAAGAGACCTTCCCATGGGGGAAGCTGTTGTGTTGGCTTGGCTGCCAGTGGAACTGTACCCTTGTCAACATTAAACTGGAAAATGTGGGATATTTAGTTTATTTTTCTGGTGTTTGCTCCAACCAGGACTCCAGTGCAATTCTTTCGCAGTCTGCAAAATATGAAATACTGGGGACAATTCTGTAATAATTTGCTGTGACTGAAAGAATACAAGTGCTTTTTGTATTACTTGTGTGAAAAGGAATGCTCTGAATTTTTCACCAAAGCCTCTACAGACAGGACAAGGAGCAGTGGTTTTAAAATGAAAAAGTAGATTCAAAATGGGTATAAAGCAGAATTTTTTTGCAAAGTGGGTGGCAAGGCACTGGAACCCAGAGATGATGTGTGTTCCTCATCCCTGGAAGTGTTGAAGGTCAGGTTAGATGGGACTTGGAGCAACCTGATCTAGTGAAAGATGTCCCTGTCTATGGAGGGTTGGATTAGATGAGTTTTAAGGGTCTTCATCAACCCAAACCTTCTATGATTCTCTGGTTTGGGATAGATTCTTTTAAATATCTTGCATAAAGTCAGAAATGTTCATCTTTACTCCCTGTTAATTGGATCCCCTGGCCCCAGAAAACTACACTTGTTGCTTCAGTCATATTGCTAGGTGCTTTGGAGAGCTGGTTTGGGAGACAGAATGTAGTTGAAACTGAAAGCTTCATTCCTGCTCTGTTCTGTTGTGTGGAAGTTGAAAAGGAACTATTTAAACTTACCGTGTAGAATACAATGTAGCATTGAAGTATCTCAAATCGACCATTTTGCTAGGTGGGTGGGAAATTTCAGATGATTTTGGTGTATTTTGGGTAGAAGTGAGGATAGAGAGGTGTGCAAGCTGCCTTGAAAGCTCAACTTGAGTAGCCTGAAGGTAGTGTTAGCTCTTAGCTAAAACAAGATATTTTCAGCTGTCTGAACTCTCAAACAGCTTGGAAATAACTTTCTGGGGATCAAATACCCACTTGATGCTTGGAAATAAGGTTAAGGTTGTTTTTTTTGGTTTTTGGGTTTTTTTGTGGGGGTTTTTTTGGGTTTTTTTGTTTGTTTGTTTTTTAACTTGAATGCTATTCTTCTATCTGTAGGACCATTATGTCCTCAAGCAATATGACAGCTGGCTGCCTGAAATAATATAGTTGATTTGGGGCTTATGATTTAATGCCTAAAACTAGCCTAATAGAAGCTGCCAAAACCAAGATGGTTTTTTTTCCGAATGGCTTATTTTTAAATTATTTGAAGTGTCAGTTGCAGTGGATGATAAGCAAGTTTCAGTATCCCTTCTAATCTTCTGTTTGATATAAACATCCTGATCAGGTAGTTGATATTGAATGAAAGGCTATCAAAATTGAAAACAGTTCCACTGCTCAGGTGCTTGCAAAGTTAGGCTTAAATCTTATTTAATGAATTTTGAAGGCCTAGATGATTTAAGTATTGCCAGATGAGAAGGTTGATTATTTGTGGGCCAGTGAGTGAAAGATGGGAATAAGCTTATTGCCAAACTTAAATTTCAGATTGGTTTCTGCAGTGGAACAAAATCTGATAGCTCTTTAAAACATGGCAAATAAAATGAGTACAGGCTGGTGAACTGGCTTGCTTTTGGAAGACTTCTGTCAAATTGTAATGATGAAATGACATTCCAAATGCAATTTTGCTCCCTAACTTGATTTGGAGAGGGGCAGAGTATGCATCCATGTGTGTGCAATTTGTCAGTCACTTGTGGAAAATGTTAATGAATTAACTCAAACCAGCCAGCCAAGATGCAAAGCTAGATTCAAGTTAACTTCTGTGTTTTTCTGGGGTTGATTTGAGCCAGGGAAGCTTGAGGAAAAATTACAGGTCTAATTCAACAATAACCTAAGTGTTGAATAGTCTTGCATTTTAAATTTACTGGTACCTAACCCTAATTCTCACTCTTTCTACCTGATTTCTTGTCATGTGGCATTCAGTAATGAAGGGTCTTAAGCAAAATATTTCCTGAAACCTCAGGGCTAACATGTCTGTTTTGGTTTGTGTTTTAGGGCTAGGAAAGGAACCTAATTTATTGCTTGCTGAGTGTTCTGTCTGGTGGAAGTCATGTCAGCCATATTGCCATTCACTCCACCAGTTGTGAAGAGACTTCTGGGGTGGAAAAAATCTGCTGGTGGCTCTGGAGGGGCTGGTGGTGGTGAGCAGAATGGGCAGGAGGAAAAGTGGTGTGAAAAAGCAGTGAAAAGCTTGGTCAAGAAGCTAAAGAAAACAGGACAGCTGGATGAGCTGGAGAAGGCCATTACCACTCAGAACTGCAATACAAAATGTGTGACAATACCAAGGTAAGTGCTGTTGTGTTTGAAATCATTGCAGCTACTTAAGAAATTACTAAATGTTTATGTAGGCTGTGAGCAAATAACTAAAGAAAACCCCAAACCTAAACCAACAGTTGCATGCTTTTAAATATTTAAAAAAATGTATTAAAACTTAGTTTGGTTTTTATGTAGTGATTGCTTACAACTGAATGACATGCTTTGTAAAGTCTCAGTTTCTAATGATAACTTTACGTTTCCTTGACTACATAGATTCCAGCTTGTGTTCTGGTGGTGCCTAGCACAGCTCTTCATTTCTAGCACTGCCTGATACTTTTATCTAATAACCCTTCCTTATATTCAGAAGGGCATACTTGAACCTCCACTTCAAAAAAAAAAACCAAAAAACTCAAACAGCTAGTTTTTCCTTGGTCAACACTTCAGTCATATGATTATTTTCAGTTTTATTTGGTAGCTTTGTTTCAGTTGTTCAAGCTGCATCCATTTTCCCTTTGGAAAAGAAGGATTTTTCTCTTTGGAGGCAGCTTGTCTGAAGACCAGTTTATTTACTGTAAATTGTTATTGGTTATTGAAAGTGCTTTTCATTTAATAACTTGGAGTGTTTCTGGAATTGCTCTTCTTCTCCTGACCTGTATATACATTTAGGTGAACCACTTGCATTCTACCCCTTTGACTTTCTCAATTTAATTCATAGCAACTGCTGTGCAAGAGGCAAGGGTGATATTTGTAAGTATGTTGCAGTCTGCTCTCCAATCAATCTGCAGAAACCCAGGTGCATGTGTAAACTCATGATGTGCAACAAAAGTATCAAATCACTTCAGAGGTGTGTTTTTCTAGGAAAAAAAGTGGGAGGATCTCCTGGTACTGGAAATTTCTGGGCACTTAGCCCCCCTTCCATATTTAAATTCATATCTAGGGGGGAGAAACTGCATCTGGGTTAGGACCTTAATTCCTGTATTAGCACATTCATCTCAGCTGCTTTTAAACTTTGTATTAATCATAGCACAAACTAGATTTGACTGGTGTCAGTAATGGTTTCCATATATCAAATATGTTCTAGGTGTTATTTGGTAATGGGTTTAGCATTCTCTTTTAGATTTGACACATCTTGCTGGGAAACTCTGAATGACTGACTAATTCTCTTCTCTCTCTTTTCTATTCTCCTTTTGATTCTAACACTGCCCTCTGCTTGGATTTCCTTCCCTAGAGCACCCCCCCCAAATTCTTAGAGTTTCCCTTCTGCTTTCTTCCTTTTGCCAGCTGGAAAACAATCAGAAAATATTAGAGCTTTCTGGTCTTAGTGTATACCTGTAGCCTAAACTTGGAACATATCAGGATATGTAATTCTTGACATGAGATGACTCTTATGTATTTAGCAAGTCTTTACCATTGAAGCCCAAAAAGGCCGAATAAACTGTTTAGAGACAAAGTTTTGAGTCTTTAAACAGCAAAGGTATTTATTCACGGATCCGGGGAACTCCCAGCTCACGCTGGACAGAGAGTTCCAACTCGGGGGGGGGGGGGGGTAGGGTTAGGGTATTTATACAGCCTTTCATGCATATTCATAAGATTACAACAGATAATTATAATATTCATACCAGGTGGAGTCTGGGCGGAGTTGTTCTCTCGGGGATATGTCCCTCTTAGGGTTAAACTTCTATCTCCCTTGATTCCAGGTGGCTTCATGTTGTTCTATGGATATCGGGCCCCAGCCATAACTTTTCTCTTATCTGCTGGTTGTGGCATCTTTATGTTCTCTTCTCCTTGTGCAGATGTTCACATGCTTTTGCGGCCAAGCTGGCACCTCCCTGGCCTTGGCGGTGCCTTGATCTAAAACGAGATTTACACTCCCAATTATTTCTCAGGCAGAAAGCTAGCTTCGTTAGGCCTTGTTTTGCTTTTCGCTGTGACAGTGGAAAGCTGTTTTGCTCCTAACTGAAACAGTGGAAAATTACGAGTTTGGACTGCTTTGCCTGGTCTTTTCTCGGTTTAGTCTTGAATTGTACCGGTTATGATCACTAGTTCTAATTCTACATTAGATAAATTCACACAAACAACTTGGCCTGCTCTCCTTTTCCCACAGGAATTAATCTGTTGAGATCCTTTCCTGTTTCACCATGATAAAGCTGAAACAATTGGAAGGTCTTTCACACAACACAAACTAAATGCATTTCATAAATTTACTTGATGTAAGATGTGTATCTAACTTTTAGAGCTCTTAGAGAGACTTCCTGGAGCTCTCCTGCAGGGGTGCTGGGGCAGTAAATGTTGCTACTTCAGAAGAATAATCATCTACATTTAATTTTACAGATTGTTAGGAGGTACAAACAGTATGCTAATTTATAATTGTTTTCCTAGTCTACTTGTTGTCTGTATTTGAGTATTTCCTCCTGCTTGCATGACCTTTTGTGTTGGTCATAGTAGATAATTCTTGCAAACAAGAATAGCAAGTTCTGTTTTACTCTGTATAGCCTCCAAGGTGAGATAAGTTCTTGCTGGGCTGTGATGTTCTCATCTCTCTTCCAGTCAGCAGTGAAAAGGACTGGACCAAGGTTTTACTTTTCTTGACTACCTCACGAGCAAGCTGGTACCTAGAGAGCTCTTCAAGTGGTGGTGGTTCTTGTACAAGGTATAAAATTAAACTAAGAAATAGCTTTGGTATTAAGGAGTGAGATAGTATCGAGGTTGCCAGCAGTGCTGTACAGAATTGTTGAGTTTCGTGTTTGGCTTTTGGACTGTTGATATTTTATTTTGACAGCAGTAGACTGGGTTCCCAGGAAAGAAATGTCAACTCAGTACTGTAATGACTTCTGGAGATTCTGATTCTTAGATTTAGTAAGTTAATGAAGCTGCTGCTTGAGACCCACTTTTAATGAGTGTCTTAAAGATCTGCAGGTCAGCAGAGATAAATAATAAAACACTGAATTTCGGAATTTGGAACTTTTTTTTTTCCTCCTACGCAGCAGGAAGTTTGAGGTGCTAAGCTGCTGAGATGCAGTTCTGATACAAGAGCTGGGTTAACTTTCCAAGCCTTCTGAGTGGAGAAGGATTTGGTTTTGTTTTGTGGGTTTTTTTTTATTATTAAGTGGCTTTAGATTTAATTCTTATTACTGTTTAACTCCAGTGTAGATGGGTTGTAGGATGCTTCTGTTTGCAGCTGTTGCATCATTCCCTCAGCAGAGGTTTCAGTTGCCCTTTCCCAAGTTTCTGGTCCCCTTGAAGATTTCCAGTTTGATGCAATAGTTCAGAACACCTAAAGCAGCTCCACACCTACAAGCTCCTTCCAGAATCAACATCAGCCTGGACCAAAGTTGAACTCAGCTGCCCCTTCAGAAGTCTGCAGACATTTTGTCATCCAATGATGCCTCATTTCTGTTGCTGTGCTGTTTTGTCAAGGTGACTATCTGCTGGGGGAGGCTGGTGCTATGTGCATGATGCAAAAGCTGCTCAAGTGGTAATTAACACAACTTCTTAGGCTGCCTCTGAGAGCTACTGAGAAAGCAGAAACAAACAGATGGAGTGAGTGTTGGCCTTGCAATAGCAGGGGTGCTTAGCTCTTCATAAGTGGGTCAGTAATCTAGAGCAGAGGCTAAATAAGTACAGAGGTCCTTTTGACACTAGCCCTTTAAATAATTTGTAGTTATCTTAATGAATCCTCCCTGCAAGCAAGTGGGTTTCTAATCCCATAATCCCTGTGTATCCTGAAGCTAAGCATTGGCACATGAGATCACTTTTCTAAAACACTCCATGAATTTGGTAAGAGTTTAAGATCTCCTCTTCAGGCTCTCTCTTTTGACACAAATGGAGCACAAGAAGCAGTCAGCGAAGAAACAGAGCATGAGCACATATTTATCTATCTGCTCTTGGAGCAGTCTCTTCCTGACTGGCATGGATTGTTCTGTTGAAATAAATACTTTTTACCAAGTGGTAAAAATCAGACACTGTCAGACACTGTCTGAGAAACTTGCTGTTAATTATGAGAGACTTAGCTAAAAGCAAAAGTACAAGACAGAAAATCACCTTTATCCTGGCCCAAACCAGGACAAAGGGAAACATTGAGTTCAGGCTCCTCTGTTATGACTGAAGTTCCTCCAGAGCTTTCCTATCTGCAAACTGATGTCTAGAGCTTTCATATCTGCAAACTGATGCAGAACTGTGTCCTTCCTGAGCTGTAACTGGATGCATCCCTATCACGTTATAATTCTGCTTCTATGCCAACATTTGGGTACTGGGACAATTAAATCAGGGCCTTATCTTGTATGAAAGATGAGTAGTAATGGAGAGGACCTGCCTGTATGGAGTATTCCCAGCTACAACTGTAGTCCTCATTTTGATTGATAACTTCACAAACTTTCTTCTTGAGCAGCTCATAGTGCAGAATTTCCTCTTAGTATTTCATCTAAATCTCCCCTCTTCAAGTTTTAAACCGTCACCCCTTGTCCTCTCATTACACACCCCTGCAAAAAGTCACTCCCCAGCTTTCTTGTAGGCTCCTTTCAAGTACTTGGACTATAAGGTCACCTCAGAGCCTCCTCTTCTTCAGGCTGAAGAACCTCAACCTCCTCAGCCTGGCTTCCTAGGGGAGGTGGAGCATTTGCTTCCAGCTCAGAGAGGGGCTGATACTCCTGCTAACCTCTTGCTTTCCAGCCCTCTGTGCCATTTGTTGAGTTTGAGTTTTTTTGCTATCTGAAAAAATTTTTTTTTCCTTGCTTAACAGTTCAATATGTCTGTAGAAAATGTAGCCTTATCTGTGCCCTCTGCCCTCCTTGCCTAACACAGGCACAGCATCCCTGAGCTATGTTTCCTGCTTTTTCAGATCCTTATTTCTGCTTTGTTTTCAGCCTATCCTAACTCAAACGCTAAGAGGGGCTCGAATCCTGCTGCTGTTTTTTGAGGAGTGCAACTGATTTGCAGAACTCAACAGTTAGACTTCTGAAGCACCTGGCTTCTGCTTCAAATATGATACAATCTTGCATTTATTCTTTATTTTTTCACCATCCACAGGCAAAGATGAAACCCTTTCCATGGTTTTTGGAATATGGAAGTTTGCTGAGTGTAGTGAAATAGAGGCAACCAGGTGCCACTAATTGCCAGGTAGTGGGCATGAGCTTGTGTTAAGCCCACCTGTGCCCGATGAGGGCGGGCCCCAACTGCGTATGAGCAGGACTGGGGGGGCCAATAGAAGGTAAGGCTGGGAGCACAAGCTCAGCTCAATCCTGATCTCACAACCTCGGCATTGCTTGGCTTTGTACTGCTTCTCTGAGCACCGTGCTAACCTGATTGCGCCACTGGAGCTTTGTCTCAGCACCGCACTAACTTGGTTGCGCCACTAGAGCTCATCGCCATTAGGATGAGGCTTGAGTGGCGCAGCCGGTTAGCGCGCGGTATTTACCCAGAGAAACCCGAGCAATGCTGAGGCCGCGGGTTCAAGCCTCACCCTAATGGTGAAGAGCTCTACAAAAAAGAGTGGAGTGAGTCCAGAGAAGGGCAACCAAGCTGGGGAAGGGTCTGGAGAACATGTCCTGTGAGGAGAGGCTGAGGGAATTGGGAATGTCGAGCTTGGATAAGAGGAGGCTGAGAGGAGGCCTTATTGCTCTGCACAACTCCCTTCAAGGAGGTTGTAGGGAGGTGGGTGCTGGGCTCTTCTCTAAAGTGCACAATGACAGGAGCAGAGGAAATGGGCTGAAGTTGTACCAGGGGAGGTTTAGAGCAGATCTGAGGATGAATTTCCTTCCTGAGAGAGCAGTCAGGTGTAGGAATGGGCTGCCCAGGGAGGTGGTGGAGTCCCCATCCCTGGAGGGATTTAAAGACCATGTGGATGAGGCACTTCAGGATATGCTCCAGTGGGTGATACAGATATTGATAAGTATATTTTACTTTTTTTTATTGGGAGGGGGTGTTGATGGTTGGAAGAGGTAATCTTAAAGGTCTTCTCCAACTGTGACAGTTCTGTGATTTTGTGATTCATAGTTTCCAAATGTTGAAGATAGTCTCATTGTAGGCAGAAGGCTGCTGACCCTGATTACATGGATGTAAAATGACATCCTGACATTGAAGGTTGCAAAACACCTTTAGATGCTGCATGGACATATAATGGGAAATAAAAATTCATGTCAAGTTTGACTTCAAGCCTCTCTGAAATATAATTTCTAAACCTGAGGTAAGCAATCAGTAAGACAGTGTTGCTGACACTACCTTCATTTCCTTTAACTACAAACTATCTAAAATTTATTTGCAATTGTAGGGTAGGATGCAGGATTAATATGAGCCTAAGAATTTTTATTTTTTTTTTTCTAATAGCATTTTTTGTCCTCTACCAACACTCCTGCTCAATGGCCACTTAGCAGCACAGCCTTATTCCTTATATTTGTCTACAAAAGGGTGTATGTGGATGAGTAGGGGCACTGTCCAGACACTGCACCCAGGCAGGGCCTTCCTCTAGTATAACTAGCTAATTCTTCAGAAAAGAAAAATTAAGTTTTCAAACCTTCTACCACAGTGCTAATTGAAATTAGTGACAGCATTCAAGTATAATTAAGGGAGTTTTTATTAAAAATACTAAATCATCATGGTTAACTGGGTTGGTTGTAGAGCTGTGGCTGATGTTGAGGTCTGAAGTGCTGTAACTAAGGTTAAGCTTTAGTGTAGCCATAGTTCAAGTTACATCATATTATTTTGATGTCAGCCTGAAAAAGGAAGTCTTAAGAGTATTAAACAAAGAAACTTAGGGCTGCCAGTTTTAGGCTCCTGCAGTTCAGGAAGTCATGTGGCTTACCCACAGAATTTGTAGGAGTTGCCATGCCAAGCAGAAAATATTGGCATGTTATTTGAGGCAGGTCACCATGGAAAAACATGAATGTGCAAGATAGAATAATAGATGACAAACCCCTGCATCATTCAAAGGAGCTTGACTCTGGAGGCAGGGGGAAAGAATGGTAGATTTTGGGGCCTCTTAGTTGTATACTACCTGGAGCACTGGGATGTGAATTCTGGCCTTGGCTCTGCTGCTTTTTCCCAGGTAGCCTTGCAAGTTTCTAATTTAAATGTAAATTTAAGGCATTGTTCCCAGTGGAATGGCAGTGATGTGGAAAGCAAATTTGGGGGTTATGAGTTGGAGTTTGTGAAAATTCTTTATTTTCAAGTTACTGTTGCTCCTCATTCGGGTTGCTTTAAGAAGCAGGGAAGAGTCAGAATAAAAATAGTAAGTGCTAAAGCTTGCATGATTTTTATAAGACATTAATTATCAGCTTAACAACTGATGCAGGGGCTGTTGCATTTTAAGCAAATGAAAAATAGTTACCTGGGATTACCTTAGTGATTTAACCAGTTTAGGGCATCCTGGTACCAAGCTCCAACTAGGAGGAGTAATGTGTCTCTCTGACATTTCATGCTATCATTAAGACAACATGTTAGTCACTGAAGAAAAAGATGTTTATGGTGCTTTATTGTTAATATTGAGCCCCAAGTTATGTCATAAAAAGTACTTATTTTTTCCTCTAATAAAGGAATCTGGGCTTTAGTCAGCCCAAGTCAGTGCTAAACAATTTCCTGGCTTACTCTGGTAATTAATGTCTTTTTATCAGGCCAGCAATTCAGCATGGCAAAGATTCCTCCCCTCATTCTTTTGTAGAATTCAGCCAATTTAGTTTTCTTGGTCAAGGAACAGAACACCTGAACTGTTAAAAACGTTCGACTCGTTTTAACAATAACAAAACTTTTATTGTAAATGAGAGAGATATATAAGCAAAGCAGCGCGCTGGGCGACCGAGGCAGCACACTTCCACCAACGGTCCGCGCCTTCAATAGGGTAAGCCAGTCCTTTTATACTTTTGGTAACCCCCCTCCCTCTTAGTCCTTTATTAGTTTCTCATTGGAGCCCGTTTCGCGGGCTCTCTCTTTGTATTGGTCCCTGGTCCGCAGGTTCTGTCCCGTTGCTAAGGGAAGAGCTTCTTTTGTTCTGTCTCTGCGGACTTGCCTCGTGGTCTCGACACGCCCCAACATGTTTTCCCACAAACAACCCGAACAAAAAACCCCCATCCTATGATTACAAACTACACCCAATTAAACATTCTAGGGAAGGATTCATTCAACAAAACAATAAAGTAAAAATTTCGACTGGTATTTATTATATGAACACTGTTTTTACCTGTGCAAATGTTTAATGACAACCAGAGTGATTTTACGGGGGGGGGGGGGAATAAAAAAACCTTCCCAATTGTGTAGCTCTGGCTGTTAGAAAAATTCATAGGCTAAACAACATACTGCAGTTCTTTTACTGCTGCAGCTTTGATAGCAAAATAACTGCTTAGCAGCCTCCCCACTGATTTAATCCTGCTTGTAATCTACACCTGCTAATTTAATAAAAGTAATTTCCTGTGTCTTGTTTACTACTACTTTCTGTTCCCTTCCTCTGGCTCCATTGCAGTGCTGATTGGTGGAAAACTTCTCAAATTTAGTGTATACAATGCTGTAGTCTCATCATGGACAGCTTTGGTTGGCTTCTGTCATGCTGCATTGTTTGAAGCAGACCAGCAGGATCCAAGAGAACAATCAGGAGCTGGAGTAAGTTCACATCTCACTGCATATGCTTCAAAATTGGCAGAAGAATAATGAGATTGGGGAAATCCCATTTAACAAGTGCTGCACAGTAATCTAACTTCAGCCTTTGTTCAGAAAAGATCCCCCCCCCCAAAATTGTGGCTATGTAATCCAAAATGCCCAAGCAAGTTTCAAGAGGTCAAGAATTGAAAGGTTGCATTTAGAATTCTTGCCTGTAATCGTGGTTAAAGTGACCATTTCTTCAGGTGCTCAGGTTATAATTTCTTAGGTACCGGAGAGAGAAAAGTCTGATGTAAAAGCAGTAAACTCTTGAGTTTTGCTCAAATGCAGAATTCCAAAGTTACCTTTTAGTGAGTTACATCCCAGAACTGATTTTTACTTCCTCTTAATTTTGTGGAAGGCTCCAAGTCCAGTTCCTCTGTTGTTGGAAATAATTTGAACTTGTGATGTAGTTTTGAAATGTTGAAGGTGAAGAAGGGCTGATGCCAACTGTTGTGGAATCCTGCAGCTTTGTGACCTGGGTAGGTGTGTTCAAAAGAGTGTTTGACTATCAGGTGTTTGGTTGAAGAAGTCTTTTCTCCTGTTTTTTTCCTCCAACTACATTTGCCAAGAGTGCCTTATGAGCCTCACTGTGTGTCTAAGCCTCCAGTCACCAAAGCTTATTGATAGTTTTTTCCTGTCTGTGTAATCTCTTATTCTTTTACAGTGTGAGGAGCTTTAAACTTCACAGCCATATCTGGGAAAGAATTCAGGTGTGTCCATTCTGATGTATTCTACCATACTAACAGTGAAAATCCCTTTTTATCCCCTTTGTATTTAAATTTTAGGTGTCTAATGTTCTGCTTGTGTCCCACAGTCTTGCAGACTTTAAGTGATAGGAACACAATTTTACAGGAGCCCAGAAGTCAGCATGTTGGTTCATCATGTGGGAACCCTGCAATGTTTTGGTCAATAACCTCAGACATCCAAGAAGGACTGAAGCATCTCTCCTTGCAGTGAGAAGCCACATAACAGTTTTCTTCAATGCTTGTGTTGCTCAAACCTTTGGAACTCAACTTTTCAGCTGCAATAGGATGAAAGAGGGCAGAAGGTGGTAGATGAGGGTTGACTCCTGTTAGGTGGAGTGAGGGAAGAAGCAGTCCTGGGAAAGTGCTTTAACTGTTCTGTTAAGCAATTACATGTGAGGCAAGAGTGCTTTTGGGCATTATCTTCAGATTCATGCTCTGGGTGTGGATTGTGAGCAAGATGCTGAAGGCTTCAGAACTGCTCTGTGATCTCATCACTTCCTTTCTGGTTTAGCTCTGGGCAGCAAAGCTCAGGAAACAGATTTTGATTTGTGTTCTCAGGGTGTTCCCTGCATACTCAGATTTTTCTGTCAACAGTTTCTAACAGGGGGTCCTGTATTCTGTCCTGGGCAGAGGTTTGTAGTTTGGCTATTAAGTTCCTTGTTTGATTTTTGCCTTTGCTAACCACATAAGGCAACAAAATATTTCAGCAGACACACCACCTTAAGCTTGAAAATCAAATATTGCTTTCTTGTATCTGATCACTGAGGCTCTTCAAGCCTTTCTATGGCTTCCTTGCTAGCTGTGAATTTTCTTTCGTGTTTTGGGCATTGGTGTGAGGGACAACATCCAATGTCAGGCTTAATTTTTGCATTTGCATATTTATCAGGGTGATGCAAGTCACAGCATGAGCACCGTTCAGTTCTCCTCTTCAAACATGTTGCTTGAGGAAGGTTCCTCTGTGGCTCAAGCCTTAACTTCTTGTGAAATACCTGATAGGAAACACCAAGTGCCTGACTTCTGTAATCACAGACTTGCAGAATGTCTTTGGAAGAGACCTTCAAGTTTATCCAGTCCAACCTTTGACTTGCTGCTGCTTTGAATTTTCATATCTCTCATCTTTAGGCAGAGTCTCTTGGCATGAATCAACTTCAGTTTCTTCTCTTTCTCCAGTTTACTACTGGGTGTACATGGCTTGGGCTGTGAGGAAGGTAATCCTAGGTGTAGTGGCTTCCCTGCACTTAGAATTTTCAGCATCCTGCCTTCATTTGTTTTCCTGGATTTCTTAAGGTGTGTATTTTGTTGGGGAAGCTGTCTGGAGGCAGCTTCAGTTTGAAACAAGGTATTAAAAGACCCTGTAATCCGTGTCCTGCGAGTAATCTTTTTGCCAACTTTGCATTTTTGTCTGTGGACAAGACAAATAGCTAGCAGAGCTAATCCCTCCCTCACTACTCCAAATACCCTTGAGTTGGAGAAGGTTAATCAAAATGTCACCTCTTTTTTCAGCTGTTCATCACTTGCAAGCCAACCCACTCATGTTATCATCGGCTGCTCACCCACTTGGAGGCTGTGGGGCTGCTTGAGCAAAGGGATTTGACTTAGCCCTGGGTAGCTGTAACTGTTAGCTGGTGGGGAAAGCTTTCACCCCACCTACTATGACTAGTAGTGGCTAGAGAGCTTGAGAAAAAGGTTTTTTGTTTTTTTGGGTTTTTTAAATGTGTGTCTGGTGCTACTTCTGGAAATGGGCTGCCCCAGGGAGGTGGTGGATTCTCTGTCCCTGGAGGTTTTAAAAAAGAGACTGAATGTGGCACTCAGTGCCATGGTCTGGGAACCACAGTGGTAGTGGATTAAGGGTTGGGCTTGATCTCAAAGGTCCTTTCCAACCTGGCTGATTCTGTAATTCTGAAATAACATGCTTAGTTCTGTTTATGTCTTTTGAAAGTATTATCTTCTGATTGCTATCTGCTGTTAACAAACCAGTTTGTTAGGGGTAGATCAGCCAGTATTGTGATGGATACATCTTCCTATAAAGATGCTTTGATACTTCTGGTCCTGGTTAGGTCTGTTAAGGATGATATAGAGCTCTAATCTGTGAAAGTTCCACCTCAACAGGAGGAGAAACTTCTTCCCTCTGAGGGAGCCCTGGCTGCCCAGAGAGGTTGTGGAGTCTCCTTCTCTGGAGACTTTCAAACCTCACCTGGATGCTAATCATCTGTCTCTTTGGTTTGGAGCCCTTCAGTGGTGATTTCCATATTAGAAAGGAATTGTTGGATCAGCTGTTTTCATAGACATGGTGTAATGAAAGTGGAAGGCAGGTGGTGATTTCTTAGCTCAGTTGAGTTGATGAACATACTTGCTTCATAGCTGCCTGCTCCATAGTGCGATGCAACATCTCATTAGCTACACAAAGCTCCAGTTCTTTTCCTAAGTAAGCATTTTTGGAGCTTGTGTTGCTGATTATGTTTCCTTTATCCTAATAATAGAGTTCTGATCTTTTTTTTTCTTTCAGTCCTGTGTTCTCTGGAAAGGTCTTGTTAGAAAGCCTGAAGAAGCTTTCCAGTGTGGTGTTCTCAGATAAAATACAGATAATATCTTCAGCATTAGTGTGCCCAGACACTTAATGAATGCTTTCAGCTATGTGGGTTTCAGACTTGGAAACTTGTCTCCCAACTGAAGCAGTATTTATGCTTTTGAAGATGCTGTGGAAACTGCAGAATAATCAATCAGAAAACCTGGTTTTGGTATCACACTACCATGTGAAAGCAGTGGAGGAATCCCAGGCTGTCATTTCAAGAGTGCCATCTTAAAGTAGAAACATCCACATCCCTCAGAGATTGTGGGTCCACATGGTATCTTTTTTTTCTTGGTTGTTGGTTTGGCTTTTCTTCCCCCCTGCCTGCTTAGTCCCTGGGGAGCTGCCATCAGCCTTCACTAGATGCAGGACATCTCAAATTTGCTGGTTTTGATGAGCTTTTACTTTTTTATTGAACATACGATTGCAGGCGGGGATAGTAAATCTGTGTTGTGGTTCAACTCATCTCCAGTAAAGACTGCTTTGGAATTTGTGAGATACAGACTGCAGCTGCTGAAAGCTGGGATGGTATGTTGAGAGCAGGGAACTGCAGAGCAAGTTTCCTGGCAAAGCTGTTAGCTCATGATTTCCATCAGCTGCTTTTGCAAGCTCCCAGTCTCTTGAACATAAGTCTTGTGGCCAGCTTCCTTCTGAATTTGAGTCAGGCCAAGCACCTTTTATTTTTCAGTCCCTATATCTCTGCCCTCTTTGACCTTGCCATTCAGAAGCTTACAAGTTTGCAGGCTGCTCTCCATTTTGAGCAGAGAGTAAAGACTTCTTTTGGTAGGATCTGCATCTGAACAAGCCACATGGCCAAAAAGCAAATTAAAAAAATATTTTTACTTCTGCTTGGTTTCCATGGCATCCCAGAAGAATTGCTCTTGAACTTTGAGGTGCTATCCTTCCAGCATCTACCTTGTAGCATAGAGAGAAAAAGAAAGGTAACACTGATTAGTTCTGGCTCCTTAATTTTGTCTGAGTGCTGGACTAGCATGTCAGGGGTTGGGAGAAGGGAGGAGGATGAAGTGTTCTGAAGAGTTCTGCCTCATGGCTGTGCTTTTGCCTTTGCAGGCAGTTGGTTGCACATGTGATGAGGAAGAAGTCGTGCCTTTAGAAAAGGCAACAGAAGCATATACTGTTTGGCAGGGAGACAGGCACTCTGAAAAACTGGAAGAATTTAGCTACTGACCCTGCAGTGAGCACTGAGCAGCTCAGATGTGAGGCTTGAACAGAGCATCTTTTGTACCTCGTGTTCCACTTTTGCATCCCCTGTGGACATCCTTCAGGTTTCAGCTGAAGTCAATGGGAGTTGTTCCCTGACACTCTACTTTTCCCACAGTGCTGAGGTTAATTGTATCCTGTGCCTCCTGCTTTTCTGCCTATTTTGATGTGTTAATTTTTTTAGCATACATCCATTTCTAAGGAAGGTTACTTCAGTCCTTTTCCTCGGTTCAGGTGCTGGGTTTTGTATTTGATGGAAGGATTTGGAATGTATTTTGTAAAATTCTATGTAAGCTTTATTCGTAAAAGGCTTCTTGATTATGAGAAGTTGTGTGATGATTCCTGCTTTATATTCCACTAAATATGCACATACATAAATATTTCTTTCTTGCATGTAATATGTCTTGAATGTGTTCGTGTGGGAAGGAGGGAGGCAGGGAGACAAGGTACAGTTATTACTGTTTTGAGCAAGTAATATTTCTGTGTTGCATATATTTGGGAAAAAAAGGGTCTGCTTTTTGGGGAAGAGAGACTTTTAAACAAGATGCTTTTTTGGTTGGTTGGTTGGTTTGGGTTTGTTTTTGTTTTTTTTTTTTGTTACGTATACAAGACCAGTTGCTGAAATAAGGGTAAATCTAAGGGGCTGAAGGCACTTGGGGAAGCACTCATAATTGTGGGAGCCCCAGCTGCCAGTTTTATTACAGTTTTGTTAAGTTTGTGCTGAGAAAGAAACCAGTGCTTTCAGTTCTGTAAGAGCTTTCTTCTTTTGGAGGCCAGGGCTCTCTCAGACATTACTTAATATCCTCTTCCTAGACTTAAAAGTGTTTCTCCTTTAAAAAATTGTGAGAACCTCTTGGGAAAATTAACTGCCCACCTGTGCTTACAGCATATGTAAACACCCATTTACTCCAGTTCCTAATACCTTCCTCAAAAAACTTTCCTAGTAGTCTGCTTTTCTACCTCAGTGTCTATCAGGGAATGGCCTCTGTGGAAGAATCTTGTCCAGCTCCTCCTAGGGATGAGTGCCACTTCAATCTGCACATATTTGAAGAGGAATTCACACCTCTGCTTTTTATTTGGCCTCAGTCAAGGTATCAGAGCATCCCTCTAGCAGGTGTTTAGAAGAAAGCTCATGAAATCCCACTGAATTACTGGATCTCTACGTTTTTTCTTGCAAGGAAATGACACCAGGACCTCTCTGTTACTTCAGAGAACTGTAGGTTTGGGTTGTGCCATGTGATAAATGTCCCTGCCTGGTTATTATGTACAGTTCAGTGAGCAGATGACATTTTGTCCATGTAATGTGAGATGCAAGTGAAAGGGTTGGTCAGTTCTGCAGGGATGCAAAATGTTGGACTCCCAAGAGGAGCAGGATAGAGATATCTCCCCAAAAACCTTAACATTTGCATTGTTATTGCAGTTTTCTCATGTCTTCTAAGTGAGCACAGGGCAAATGACCTTTTTCCTGCCACCATGGGGAAAATAAACCATGAGCACCATAGCTTTCAGTAGCTGAGAACTTAGGTGAACCAACCTATGTTTTCTGTAAGCTTTTCTTCTGGCAACTGGCTGGACAGGTAGTAAAGGTAGGGTTGCTCCTGGCTGGTACATAGATTTTTTTAGGCTGTAGTAGGGAGTGATGCTAATTGGAGGTGGACAGAAAGGACTGTCAGGTCAGAATATAGAAGCAGCTGCAGAGATTTTCATTTGATACTCAGAATGAAGAAAACCATGATCAGGCAGCTGTGGTAGGAAGTGCTGTCTGCTGAATAAAATGCTGCATGTAATTCTAATGAACTTTTTAAATTGCTGACTGCTTCATCTGTTATACATGAGCTTTTCAAATCAGTCTTTCCTTTTACTGTTGCCTTCAAGACCTCTTCTGAGCTAGTTCCGAAGGTCTGATATATCTCCCTTCCTGCTTTATGTGGACTCGAACCACGGTTGCATCAGGGATAAAGAAAGTAACAACTGTGAGAGGAAGGATTCTGTTGTTTAATCCATCAATCCTTTTGTCATATTTGTATCAGTAATGGGCAAGTGTCTTCACAAGAGTGAGACTTGAATCCAGCTACACTAGTTATGATACAGAGTGCTGTTCCCACCTTGGTTTACTACTCAGTGGCTTCTTGTATAATGTCCTGGATCTGATATCTTACATAGCAAGTTGGAAAACAGAACAACAAAAATAGCTCCCCAAAAGTTAGTATGCAAGATAGAGATCTTTAGTCTGTAAACCGTAATCTGTTTTCTCAGGCAAATGGTACAGAAGCATCCATGGGTGATGCTGAAGCAATGCTATTTGCCCATTTGTTAGGAGGAAATGGAATTCCATAAATCCAATAGCCTTTTCTTATTGCTCCCCTTTGGATTGGTTGGTGTAGCTCTTGAAGCACATTCTGTACCCCTTTTCTGCCCCCTAACAAAAAAAGAATCTCAAGGTAGGAAGTCTGGTAAATGTGAGGCTGGTATAAAAGTGTGCTTGTGCTAAGTAACTGCCCAAATTCAGGTGAAAACCTCAGCATTGCATCCTGGCTTGTGTCAGCACTGGTGTGGGCAGCAGGAGCTGGGATTTTCCCCCTGTGAGGCTGCACCTGGAATCCTGGGCTCAGTTCTGGGCCCCTTAGGACAAGAAGTACTTTGAGGGGTTGGAGTGTGTCTAGAGAAAGGCAACAGAGCTGGGGAAGGGTCTGGAGCAGAAGTCTGCCCAGGAGCAGCTGAGGGAGCTGGGGGTGTTGATCCTGGAGCAAAGGAGGCTGAGGGGAGACCTTCTGGCTCTCTGCCACCCCCTGAGAGGAGGTTGGAGTCAGGGGGGGTCGGGCTCTGCTCCCAAGGAAGAAGGGATGGGACAAGAGGAATTGACCTGGAGGTTGAGATTGGAGCTTGGGAACAATTTCTCCCTGGAAAGGGTTGTCAGGGCCTGGCCCAGGCTGCCCAGGGCAGGGGTGGAGTCCCCATCCCTGGAGGGCTTTCAAAGCTGTGGAGATGTGGTGCTGAGGGCCATGGGGCAGTGGTGGCCTTGGCAGTGCTGGGTTAATGGTTGGACTTGATGATCGTCAGGGTCTTTTCTAACCAAAATGATTCTGTGATTTTCATCTGACACTTTAAGGTGGATAAATGGGGTACTGTCACAGTTTACTGAATTTATTTTTCATTTTATTCACAGCCTCAGAAAATGTAGGGGCAGGCAAATTAGATTCAGTTGCAGAAAGGCTCACGATTATAAGATGTGGGAAAAAGACGAATGGAGAAGATTGCCTTATACATGGACTTGCAAACTTGCTGGTGGCTGTGGATTCTGAAAGATTAAGGAAAATTGTTAGGGGTTCTGTGTAATACTTCGGAAACAAGGAAGTTAAATGTCTAAGACCATTCTATAATGATTCCTGTAGAACATAGGATTTTAGTTGTTTGATCCTATTTGTATTTCAGGTTTGGTTTATTGTTTTTCTAGTGCTGCTGCTTCTTAGGTAAAGTCTGTCAGCTGAACTTTCTACCTTTTTGCTCCTTTAGAGCTGTTCCACTTTGCAAGACTTTGAAGAAGAAAGTAGAACTGCAGTTGTACGCAAGTTGTGACAATATTTAACAACGTCTGTGTAGAGATTCTGGTACTTAACATGAAAATATCTTTGAAGTGGTTCTTCCTACTTTCATCTGATCTGCTTGTTGTAGGCACTTCATTTCATACAAAAAGCACCTGGAATATGCAGCATTTCCAGGACTGTAAATAGTGTTAGGGGTAGGATAGTTGCTGTGTTCATTCTGTCTCTCTAAAACTAGTAATAAATTTATAGTAGGAACAAAACTTAATATACAGGCAGCATCCTAAGCATGTGTGTGTTTTAGTCCATGTTGGGTGCTGTTTAAAACTCTCTGGATTTGGGTTTTTACAGCTAGAAATAAAAGCATCTGTATCAAACAGTGTTGTTGACAAGACCCTACCACCTTTGTCTCCGTTTTATTTTGCAGGTGTGCTTGAGGAAAATACAGGAGTGTGTTGGAGCATGTGCAGTGCCATGTGCAGGCTCTGCCTTCTTTGATGCTGAAGTAGTGAGTGTCTGCATAGGACTTGCACATCCTTGGTGGAATCTGCAAATCAGTCCATCTGACTTTTAATTGTGCTGAGAAAATGAACCTAATTAAGTGGCCTAGGTCAAGTACCAGCCTGAGGTTGCTTTATCAGTTGGCACCTGGATATCAGTGAGGGGGTTGGGGATTGTTCTTTGTAGCAGTATCTCCAACTACTGAAGTTTCTTATTCAGGATTACTGCTTTATCTATTTATATATTCACAGAATGTTAGGGGTTGGAAGGGACCTCTGGAGGTCATGTAGTCCCACCCCAGAGTTGGTGGGAGAGGTTCACCTATAGCAGTTTGTACAGGATGGCATCCAGGCAGGTTTTGAGTGTCTCCAGAGACACTCCACCACCTCTAGACAACCTGTCTCAGTGCTCTGCTACCTTCAAAGCCAAGAAGTTCCTTCTCATGTTTAGATGGAATTTTCTGTGTTCATTTTGTGACCATTACCTCTTGTCCTATTGCTGGGCACCACTGAAAAAAGACTGGCCCTATTCTCCTGACACCCACCCTTTAAATACTTGTAAGTGCTGATAAGATTCCCCCTCAGTCTTCTCCAAATTAATAAGACCCAAATTCTTGAGCTTTCTTTTAGGAGATGTTCCAGTCTTCTTCTTGCTCTCTCTTCTTGAACCAGGGAGCCCAAAATTGGTGCAGATGTGGCCTCACCAGGGCAGAGCAGAAACGGTCACCAAGATGAGGTCACATTGTCACAGGCTAAAGTTAATATTTTGCTTGGCAAAGGTCACCTTATCCTGTTTAGCCTTAGCCTGTTCCCTTTTTTCACCCAGATGGGTCAGCATCCTTCACCACCTAATCCTATTGCTAATACAGGAATCTGTTTTGGGGGCAGAGTGTTCCAGTTGAGGTGATGTCCATCTGTGGTTTTGGTCTCTTGAATGTGACTACAGCATGTTCAGACTTTCATCCCATGTAATTTATACCTGTTTTTTTTTTTTTTTTTGGTTTTTTTAAATGGATTTTGTTAGGGACTTGGATTCTTCCAGTATTAAAGCAAACAATCATATTGCTTTCTTATATGTGTGGCACAAACTGTGTTTGCCTATCTTCATTTTTCAATAATTATCTTTATTTTAACTAGGACTTGACAATCCAGTTCTCTAGCAGACTTCCAGATACTATTCTTCTAACTGGGGTATTTTCCACTATTAATGCTGATTGGAAACACCACCTCTGTGATCCTAGGCAATAGTTATCTGATAGATTGGTTATCTTGAATATTTAGGTTTTTCCTGTGTCTGCCTTTTTCTTGCATGCATCAGTATTTTCTGTCTTAGTAAAAAAAAAAAAGGCCGTTTTGGCACTTTGTCTGAAAATTATGAAGCATTGCTACAGCTCTTTGCTGTTTAGGTAATTTCTTGCCCAGAGCAGGGATTTTTAGAAGTCAGATTTTCCTGTTAAAGGAAATGATGAAATGGAAGAAATGAAGGCATACTGTGTGCTGTTGCATGCTGATAGCCACATTAAAGATTTTTCTTGCCAGAATTTGTACAATATCATCTGAGATGCTGCTGCTTATAAGCAGATAAAAAGTTTGTTTCAAACATAAACTCTTGCACTGACAAAAGTAGCTCTGATTCCACCAATAACTTCTCTGTCCCTTTCTTCACCATGTCCAACCTCTGGTCAGTCCTTAGATAAGGTGTTGTCCCAGGTTTAGTGTGTAGCAGCTTAATCAGTTGTCTGCTAAACTTTGATTTCTCTTTTTCCTAAAGATTCCTGGGTCTCAAAGAGTACTTGTTATTCCTTGCAAGTATCCTTTGGGCATTTCTTCTTTCCCTAGGAAATAGTTTTATTTTGTTAGAACTTCAAAACACCTGGGAGGCTGAGCCAATTTGATGCTTTGCGTTCCTGAAGTCCTTTATAATAAATCTGCTTATTTTGTGGGGTCTGCAAAAGCAGCAATCTAATATCAAAGCAAGCTTGCTCTGGGAGTGTTAGAGGCCACAGAACATGGTGATTTACTTATCTAAGCTAGTGTTGAAAAGATAAAAATATTAGCTTTTTTTATAGCTGACCTTTCTGTCAACAGGCAAATTGTTTTGAGAACAGCAATTAAAATGCTTCTTGGAAAGAAAGTGTCCGCTCTGGTGGGAAGAAGTATATTAACTTTAAGCTTGTATTTTGGAGTATATTTAAATACTGTCTTACCCAGGAAAGATTTAAGTGCAGCTTGGATTGCAGGAGCCAGGTGATATTTTGGAAACCACGCTGGCTTACTGGTGCTGCAGTAGACAGTGAGTTCAAAACCCCTGTTTGGCAAAACACAAAAGCCCCCAAGTGTTCTCCTAGACTTCAGTTTTTAGGGCAGTCTGCTTCCTAAAGGTGAAATAGTGATATGTCTTGGCAGCATCCCTCCTAATAAATTAAATGTGCCTGGGAATGTTCCCAGGCACCCTGATCAAGTGTCTCAGAGATGCCTTGGCCATACTTTTATTAAGCTTTTGGCTCCCAGGGCAGGGTGGCTGCATCTGAACTGCCCCATTGTGAGTGGTTCCGATGGTGTCCCAACTCACAAACCTGGGAATTGTGTGGGAGAAGAGGAATTGACCAGACCCAGTGCTGGAGAATGTCTTAGCTGCTTTCTAGCCTACATGGTCATGTTCCAGTGCCCAGGAATGTATCCAGACATGATTTAACTTACTGGTACAGATGTTAGTCTTTGATTCTTCCAAATTCTTTACAGACCAAAGTACAGAAGGACTTTTCACATCACAAAGGGTTTAGGGCTGTTCAGACAGGTAGGTTTAGAATACCTTTTTTTTTATTTTGGGGTGGTAATTCTGCGCTGCTAAAAAGTCTACCTCCTGTCTCCCTTTTATCTGCTTTTAGTGATTGTTGTTTAAACGTCTTTTAGAATTCAGTCACCTTCTTTCCAGCCACCACCTTTCTGGGATGGGCAGGAATGTCTGCCCTCTTGTTACACTATTGGCTTGAGTATGAATGAACACACTGTAGCTTTCCATCAAGGTGTTGAGTGGGAAGGATTATTTTTTATTATTATTTTTATTTTTGTTTTGGTTTTTTGTGATTGCCAGGATTTTATTCTGATTTGGTGTGCATGTGTGTGAATATGAAGAGCCTTAGTTTTCTGTTCTGGTGATGTGGGGGGGGGAGGAGGGGGTTGGTCTTGTATTTTGCAGGCAGTGGATCTTTAATGTGAGCAGGGGAGTGAGGAGATGGCTATTTCCCAGGTATTTCTTCCAGTGAACAGTAAAAGCTGTGTTGAACTGACTTGATTGATTGTACCGGATGGTTTCCTGCAGGCTCTTCAGTGTTTGATAGTGGATTATTGGAACTGGAATATAGTCCTGGTATAGATGAACCAGTAAAACATTGATATTAATCCCAGCTCTAAGCAGATAGACATCCTGGGAGGCAGCCTGTCATGTGAGCTGATGAATATCAGAGCAGTTTTGCTCTTTTTCTGGACCTCCTGGCATGTCCTCCCTCCATGGTGTCCTGAGCTTCATTGCAAGCTACAGCTCAGTCACAGGGTCACTTCAGAATGCTGTTTGTCTTTCTGTAGGTTCTGGAATATGCTGTCATCTTTGGTAGTTTGAATATTTGCAGGGGACAGATTAGCAATATAAAATACTGTTCCTGTTCATCGTGCTTTTTCAAGGGGCTGAGAAATTTTATTTTTGCACATGCTGTCTTACACCCCCCCGATCCCCAATTTTGGGAGTGTGTAATGTGTGTGACAGCTTCAGCTTTGGAGCACTGCTTTGTACAATGGATCCATTGCTCAAAGGTAGTAAGCTGTCAGAGCTCATTGTGTTAATTAATATGCAGCAGGCTTTGTGTCTGCTGATTGTTCTTCTAATTTAATGTGCATGATGATCTGTCTCACCAGCAGTGCAGTGTTTAAGGACACAGTACAGGGATGCTCCCTGGTGTCCCATAGGCTCCCTGTGTATTTTCAGGGCAACTAGTTTGGTCTTTCTGCAGCTTCTGGCAGCCCATGGTCCTGGAGGCATCTTAAGAATATGAAAAAGAGAGGTTGCAGGCTCTACTGATGCAATGATGGTCATAATTTTTTTTAATTTTTTTATTTTTTTTTTTTTTTATTTTTTTTTTTTTTTTTTTTTTTTTGGAGAGCTGTGATGCTGCTGGTGTCTGAGATGGATTTAACTTGTTCAGCACTTTTGAAGAGCTGGGTGGATATTTAAGAATATCTGCCTCTTCACTGCTCTCAACTAAACAAATAATCATCTAGTACAAGATGTTAGTCATGTCCATAATCAGAAAAATATTAAAGGCCATGTTTTATGACATCTTTATTGGTGAAAAATGCAGATCACTACTCAAAATTCCACTTTTGCTTCTCCTTTGCTGTGCTTGTGGAGCTCCACAGTGAATAGAAGAACTGCTCTGCCTGAAAAGTAACTCTCAAAATATGAATTTTAAGCTCTGTATGTTCTGTGGACAAAATCCAGTTCATTGATTTGAGTTGGAGCTTAATTCAATGAATGTTTTGGACTCCTTGGGATGACATGAGGCATGTGTCATAGCCAAGAAGGGGACAAGAACCAAACCTACACTTCTGTTTTATTTAAATCACCATGGAATTGAGGTGGATCTGTGGTCCGAAAGTGGTTTTAAGTGCAGTGCAGATCTCTCTGCCTTTCTTCTTTTGTAACACATGAATTTTCTGTGTAGGGGTGGGAAATAAAAATATTTGCTTTGCTTTTCCTCCCCTGAACACTCGATTCAAACTTGAGTATCAGCTAATATTAGTAGCTTAAATTTAAATGGCAAAGCCTGAATTTAAAACCTGGAGTTAAGTAAACTTCTGAATTTACCAACTTTTCAGTGGCTGTAAAGGTAATGTCAGACTTCAGGCTTTGTAATGCGGGAATGGATTTGTAAGTCACTCATCAACCAAATTCTCTGTCTGTGAGGCGCAAAGTCTTTATTTTACTCCTGTAAAACTAATTTTCAGTGGTCACAGAGCAAGTCTATCATAGAGTTGAGCTTGATTTATGGTTCTAAAAATATGCTGCCTGTTTACAAGCCCATGTCTGTTTTCTTGCTTTACTTAAATGCTGCTGCTTTAAGCCTATCAATAGAGGCTTCTTTTTTACTGTTGTGATCATTGAACCAGTTTGGTAAAGAAATAGTTGTCTTTCCTCCTACTTGATTTAGCACTTAAAGTTTTGTTATTCTATAGTGAAGACTTGAAATACTGTGCTGTATAAGTGTGTTAAATACTGTGTTTTGTGTACAGAGGAAAATAATATTTAGTTTTTTTAATCAAGGGGAGTACAGAAAACAGAAGTATCAGCTACACTGTGCTTGTCTTCAGAGTCCCAAATTTTCCTGTTTTGGGAAAAGCAGCAAATTAGTATGTGGATGGAGAATGAGTTTAACGCTGAAGTGAAACCTGGAAGGAGTGTAATGATCAGTCTCAGATGCACATGGCCTTTGTTTGAAATCTTAGGGCAGCTTATGTTTAAAACCAAACAAAACCAAAACCCCCCAAGCCAGAAACTACCCTTGAGATTTAAAGCTTGTGAAGAGCTAGGCTGAGAAAGTTTTGCCTGTTTTAAGGAACATTACAACTGTATTGACTACTTAAAACCAGAGAACTTGTTCACCTTTTGAAAACATTATCATTTACCTTGAATCACGTGTTCCATTTTGATATCCTCCTTCATATAGAAAATAGAGCATGAGATGTCAGTTTGAAGTGCAAGTCTAGTGATGCTCTATCTCCTATGTGAAAGGAGCTATTTCTGTACATTTTCCCATGTTTTGACATCATGGTGTTTTGAATAACCATGTTCCATATTCATATCAATTTTTTTTGTTTTTGTTTTCAATTTATGCACAGCACTTGCTCTGAAATTTGGGGACTGAGTACACCAAACACGATAGATCAGTGGGATACCACAGGCCTTTACAGCTTCTCTGAACAAACCAGGTGAATATTCTGCCCTCTCTCGCATCATAGACATCTTGTGGGAGGGATTGGCTTTGGAGGGTCTGTAATGGGATGCTTTAGCTGGAAAAGAGACTAAAATGCTTCCTAGGCCTCTCATGGTACAGCATTTTAAAATATGTGCTTGCCAGTGTAGAAATCTTTAAGTGTTCTCAGCTGATGTTTTGACCAATGAAACTCTAATTCTGGAATATGCCTTTTTCACGCCAGTGAATGGGACAACTTGTTGAATGCAAGCTCTAATGTGATTTGGTATTTATATTAACAAAGTTGGGAAACTTAATTCTTTAGACCTAATCTTACAAAGTGTTTAAACTGCTTTGTATGCCACAAGCTTTCAGTTAAGTCTTGCTAATTGGCTCAGATAAGAGCTACTCGAGAATTGTTTGTAAATTCTTCAGTAGTTAACTGTGGGCAAACTTTAAAACAGTGCCTTTTTTTTTTTTCTTTCTTTTTAAATTTGTTTTTTCATGTCGCATTGCTTGATTTGTCTATTGAGGTTTGTCTCCCATCTCCCATAACAGCCATAAACATCTGCATTTTATGCAGCCTTTCTTAAAACTAGCAAAACATTTTCAGCGGGTAGCGAGGAAGATGAAGTCGAGAACATAAAAAACTCTGCAGCCCTCACGAGATGTGTATTCATGCTTCTTGCATTATGCTTATACTGCTATGTGGATCACTTGGGCAGCTGACTGCTTAGAGGTTTACTTGCAGTCCTGTGGGAATTCTTATGCTTAAAGCCATAAAGCATCCATGCCACAGCAAAGCCTTGAGGTTTAGTAGTGAAAGGGACTGTTAAGTGTGATTTTGTTTTCTATTTTTTTTAACAACTGTCTTCTGCATTTGAAAAAAAAAAAAAAAAAGAGGAAAAAAAAGTATACAAAGCAATCATCCTAAATGCTTGGTTGGAGGTAAAGTGCCTTTTAATGAACTCTAAATTCACTGGCAATAATTTGAGCATCTCAGAACTAAGTTAAGACACTGCTTGATTCGGGCATTTTTAGCACATTTGAAGCCTTTTTTAACTTCACTTGCAGTGTCAACCCACTGAACTCTGAGAATAATAAATTAACCACCCATCCCTTGAGTTGTACACTGTTGCTTGGGTGGTCAGGAGACAGCATGTAAACACTTTTTCCATCTTTCCCCTCTAGATCTCTCGATGGCCGCCTGCAGGTCTCTCACCGCAAAGGATTACCCCACGTTATTTACTGCCGCTTGTGGCGCTGGCCAGACCTTCACAGTCACCATGAACTTAAAGCCATTGAAAACTGTGAATATGCTTTTAATCTTAAAAAGGATGAAGTATGTGTAAATCCTTACCACTACCAGAGAGTGGAGACACCAGGTAGGAAGACTGCTTCTGACTTTTTCTCCCAGCATCTGTACATACTTGCTCAGCATCATGTTTTGAATGAAAAACAGAGAAAGGTGGTGCTTTCTCTTGCACAAGATTCTGAGAGGTACAGCTTTTCAGAATGCTATCCCCTGAAAGGTTTTAGTAATGAGTTCTATTTTAAGTTCTGTTGAAACATGAGAAAAAACTTGTTTACTATGAGGGTGCACTGGCACAGGCTGCCCAGGGAAGATATGGAGTCCCCTTCTCTGGGGATACTCAAAACCCACCTGGATGCAGCCCTGTGTAATGTGCTCTGGGTTATCCTGCTTTAGTGGGAGAGCTGGACTAGATGATCTCTAGAGGTCCCTTTCAACTCTGACACTTCTGTGATTCTGTGAAGCTACTGAAAATGTTATGGATGTGTTGAATACCCTTGATAACTACTTGCAGTACTGCCAGCACTTTCTAGCTGTCTGGCTCCAATCTGGACTGAAAAAAAAATAGAAATTACTTACCTTTGCTGCTGTGGAATAGTCTTACTGAAGAAGCACCTCAGGAAGCTGTTTTCATCCAGTATTCTTCCAGCATTATGGAGATTCAGAAAATTCTAAAACATCAGAAGAAATTACTAGATATCAGAATTAATTGTTAATTAATTAACTATTAGAATTTTTTTTTTCCTTTTAGCTCACAGAAGGCTGGGTTTTGAGGGTCTTACTGATGCTTTGAATTTGGCTTTTTCCAGTCTTGCCTCCAGTACTCGTGCCACGGCACACCGAGATCCTAACAGAGCTTCCACCTCTCGACGACTATACCCATTCCATTCCTGAAAACACTAACTTTCCAGCTGGAATTGAACCACAGAGCAATTACATACCAGGTATTTTCTCAACTCCCTCTGTATACAGTACATTTAGCATTCTACTAAAGGTGGTAGATGCACCTATAACTCAAATCTAATTGATTTCACATATTAATTCCAATGGAAATACCTTAACACTGCTGTTTACAGAACACCAGGCTGTGTGAGACCATATTGCTGTGGCTTCACAATAGCTCACTTGGTTTCAGTAGCTTATTTAAGATTCAGAATGTTAATGAGTACAAAGTAGACCTTTACCTTATGCTTTAAGACCATTTTACAACTGTATAGGGGTTGCCAAATGCTGTATATTGGAAATTGAGCATTAAACCGCTACCTCATTTCACCACCTGTAGTATGTGGAGGAAACTAAGTTGCAAAACAGTGACTTAAAGTGCTTTCATCTGTAGTTCACAATTTATCAAGGTGTGCTTTGGGTATTTGTCACTGTTGTGTGTGTTCAGTTTTGTCTTCCTGCTATGAATTATTAACCAAACAATATTGAACTCTTAAAGGATTGTTTGTCCTCTTTGCCTCGTTCCTACCCCAAAACAAATACTAAGAGTAATCTGCTATGGTGCACCTGAAAGGCTGTACCCTTATGGAAACAAAATCAGTGACCTTTGTTTCCTGCCCCAACTTCCTCTGTCCTATCTCTTCAGGAACTTGCCTGGAGTGTAAAACCAAGCAAAGCTGAAGTTTTCTTGTAAATCTCTAATGCAGCTCTGTTCTAAACAAGCTGAAAAATTCAGATCTGGTCTCTCATCAAGAATAAGAGGACTTGCTTGAAACTCTGCACAAGCTGTGTCTACATGTCTTAAATAAGATGTATGCAAGAACTGAAATGGCGCCAACAAAATGTCAATGAATTTGATCTCATCAATTTAATTTGTTGCCACTTAGGGACAGCAGATCTTTAAAGAGCAAGTTAAGGTGCTAGATGGAAATTGGTGATGCTTTCCTAACTTCTCTATACTTTTTTGACTCCATCTGAGGGCTTTTGATAGCATTTGCAAACAGCTTACTGGAAAAGCCGCCATTTGAAAATCTCAGTGCTATGGAAAGGAATGAAAGCAACTCCAGGTAGTCATTTCAAGGAAGTTTGTTCAAGGTGATTGTGAGTGTTCACATGATTCTCCAATGTTTATGCAGCTAACCACACCTTGCCCCCTTCCTTTTGTCACTGACACCCTCCTGTTGTGTTCATATCATGGCATCACTTCATCTTGAATACTTAGCTAGGTTCTGTCTCATGTGTCTTGCTTCAGAAAGCCCCTTCCTTTACCAGTAAGCCAGGCTAACAGCTCTGCTGGTTTTGGACTGCAAAGCCATCTCATTACTTGGTTGGTATCACTGGGAAGCTTCACTTCAACTGGGAAGATGGTGGTTGTGAAGGTGCAGGATGATCTTTGGGGGCTGGATGTTCCCTTTCCAGTCACAGATGTGCTGAGCTGTGTTGTCCAAAGCCTGGCAGCATTCAAGCTGTGCTAAAAATTTTGAATGCCACTCTTTTGAGTGTTTCTTTCCAGCTCTGGTGGTGCTCAACCTCTGACCCTACAACAGTATTAATAGTATTAGGTGGAGGAAATCTCCTGTTCAGACAGGGAGAAGATCTGGAAAATGGTCCATGCCAAAGAGCCAGGATTAGCAACTGGAAACACAGGAAGTGTGGGTTGGATTGGGAATAGCTATTGACCTCTTAACAAGGCTGTGGGCTTAACTGTGAGGAATGATTTGGAGATGGGTGGAGTCCACTTCATCACAATGAATCCTATAAAAACGTTCAAAACAAAGTGATTTTTTTTTTTTTTTTTTTTTTTTTTTGTCGTCGTACTTCTTGCTAGCAAAATATTTCCCTTAATCTTTCTTATAAATTCTCACTTGAGTTTTGTCACCTCTATATTTAGCAGGCTACTTTTGCAGAATGAGCCAGATATATAATTCAGTTCATTTTCATTTAAGAAACTGGCTTAATATAGTTTTTCAGAATCGTATCCCAGGTTCTGGTTTCCTCTCTCTGACTCCCCTCTGATCTTAATACATTGCTGTCAACTTAAGCCACAATATTTGATGTAATTTGATTTTAATTCTTAAGCAAAAGGCTTTATCTTTCAATTTCTGCTGTTTGGTAATAATGTAATTAAATGCGTTTAATCTCTCGGATGTCTTGGAGAATTCTAACTCAATTGTTGAGATAGCTTCAAACGCTTTCACTGAAGAAATCCAGGTTTTGCCTTTAATATATAGGAAAAGACATTTGCCCAGTTCAAAGAAAATTATTTCCTGAGAGGCAGTTGGTTAACTCATTATCTGGATTACATAGTACATTTTGACTGGAGAAAAGGAACAACCAAAACTCTCTTGGGTTTTGAAGCTATTTCTGTGGAATTAGACACAGCTTCTAGTATCAGAGCTCTTCAGACTTGGTACTGAGTTTACTGTGGGCTCTGAAACCCCCTCCTTAAATAAAGCTAGTTAAAAGAAGAGATGATCATTTTAATAGAAGTTTGCAGCAATAATAATGATGGTAATACAGCTTATGCAGCATAACTAGTAAGATAATAGTAATGAGTGAAATCAACTGTTGGGTATTGAAGAATAGAAATGAAAAATAACCTTTAAATCTTGCAACTTCTATAAGACGTGGGAGGGTGTCTGATCTGATAGTTATACTACATAAAGGCAGCTCACTTTTTTGGGGGGTTGATGTCCTACTGGAAGGCAAAAGGGACAGCAAAATGACAGTTGAGTATTCAGGTATTATATGAAACTCTTGAGGATGAAACCCCCGAATGCAAAGTTTTAGAAATATCCCCAGTCACTGAACCAGCAGGTGGATTTCTTTTCTCTTTTCTCCCCCCCCTCTTTCTCCCCCCCCTCTTTCTCCCCCCCCTCTTTCTCCCCCCCCTCTTTCTCCCCCCCCTCTTTCTCCCCCCCCTCTTTCTCCCCCCCCTCTTTCTCCCCCCCCTCTTTCTCCCCCCCCTCTTTCTCCCCCCCCTCTTTCTCCCCCCCCTCTTTCTCCCCCCCCTCTTTCTCCCCCCCCTCTTTCTCCCCCCCCTCTTTCTCCCCCCCCTCTTTCTCCCCCCCCTCTTTCTCCCCCCCCTCTTTCTCCCCCCCCCTCTTTCTCCCCCCCCCTCTTTCTCCCCCCCCCTCTTTCTCCCCCCCCCTCTTTCTCCCCCCCCCTCTTTCTTCCCCCCCCCTCTTTCTTCCCCCCCCCTCTTTCTTCCCCCCCCCTCTTTCTTCCCCCCCCCTCTTTCTTCCCCCCCCCTCTTTCTTCCCCCCCCCTCTTTCTTCCCCCCCCCTCTTTCTTCCCCCCCCCTCTTTCTTCCCCCCCCCTCTTTCTTCCCCCCCCCTCTTTCTTCCCCCCCCCTCTTTCTTCCCCCCCCCTCTTTCTTCCCCCCCCCTCTTTCTTCCCCCCCCCTCTTTCTTCCCCCCCCCTCTTTCTTCCCCCCCCCTCTTTCTTCCCCCCCCCTCTTTCTTCCCCCCCCCTCTTTCTTCCCCCCCCCTCTTTCTTCCCCCCCCCTCTTTCTTCCCCCCCCCTCTTTCTTCCCCCCCCCTCTTTCTTCCCCCCCCCTCTTTCTTCCCCCCCCCTCTTTCTTCCCCCCCCCTCTTTCTTCCCCCCCCCTCTTTCTTCCCCCCCCCTCTTTCTTCCCCCCCCCTCTTTCTTCCCCCCCCCTCTTTCTTCCCCCCCCCTCTTTCTTCCCCCCCCCTCTTTCTTCCCCCCCCCTCTTTCTTCCCCCCCCCTCTTTCTTCCCCCCCCCTCTTTCTTCCCCCCCCCTCTTTCTTCCCCCCCCCTCTTTCTTCCCCCCCCCTCTTTCTTCCCCCCCCCTCTTTCTTCCCCCCCCCTCTTTCTTCCCCCCCCCTCTTTCTTCCCCCCCCCTCTTTCTTCCCCCCCCCTCTTTCTTCCCCCCCCCTCTTTCTTCCCCCCCCCTCTTTCTTCCCCCCCCCTCTTTCTTCCCCCCCCTCTTTCTTCCCCCCCCCTCTTTCTTCCCCCCCCCTCTTTCTTCCCCCCCCCTCTTTCTTCCCCCCCCCTCTTTCTTCCCCCCCCCTCTTTCTTCCCCCCCCCTCTTTCTTCCCCCCCCCTCTTTCTTCCCCCCCCCTCTTTCTTCCCCCCCCCTCTTTCTTCCCCCCCCCTCTTTCTTCCCCCCCCCTCTTTCTTCCCCCCCCCTCTTTCTTCCCCCCCCCTCTTTCTTCCTTTTTTCTTTGTATTTTTTTATTTGACAGAAACACCACCTCCAGGATACATCAGTGAAGATGGAGAAACAAGTGACCAGCAGTTGAACCAAAGCATGGATACAGGTAGCAATTTATTTTTCATTATTTTCACGACCTGCAGTTACTAGTTGTGATCTCTATGGATAATGGCCCTCTGTTCAGCCTGGTGTTTGCAGTTTAAAATATCACTTTCAGTCTTGTGTGAGCAAAATGGTTCTACCTTCTCACTGGAGAAGTGCATAAATAAAATTATATTCACAGAGTGTGCACAAAGTGAGAGCTCTGCTGATTGCCACACAATGATGTTAATTGAGTCTTTATGAGAAAGGGATAGGTTCACAAGGGTCTGGAAAATAAAAGGTATTCTTAATTCAGAATAAACATGTAGGATTTCTGAGGTTTCTTATCTCTCTTATATCACCCATCTGAAATAACAAAATTCATTTGCTCTGAAACAATTTGTGTTGCTTCTACAGGATCTCCAGCAGAGCTGTCTCCTAGTACTCTTTCCCCAGTCAATCATAGCCTGGGTAAGCTGGAAATAGTTCTGATTGTTTCTTTGTGTGTGTGATGACTCCTTTACATTAAAAATGAAAATGTACTTAAAAATAAGAGCTGTATTAGAAAGAGACTTAGGTTGGCTTCCTGATGATAAGCATGATAGGGCTGGGTTAATTTGTTAACAACTACTCTATTTCTGTAACTGAGCTTCTAGCAAAGAGAAAGAAGATAATTGAGTGTTCAGGGAAAACTTTATAAAATAAATAGTTGAAAGGACTTCAGCCTATCCACAGTGCTCCTCAGACTTGCTGTCTCCCTTGTGTGTGTGTTCTGTTGCTCTTTTGCTCTTTCACCTGTGACCACAACCCCATTGCTGCTCTCACAGGAGTTGCCCACCTGCTTTGATCAGGTGCCACTGCTGTGTTGTCTGTATAAATGCCTCAGGAAGATCAGATTCCCTTGGACTTGTTTAAGGAATGGTGACAGAATGTAAGAGGAAAATGCTGTGCAGAACACTCAGCAAGTAATTAGGGTAGGTGAAAAAGGGGAAGTGGCACAGAAAAATCTGGGAAGATCCTGTGCTTTAAGTAAAAGGAGCTTAGAGCTGCCTTGAGCTAAAGAGACACAGTGGAAGATATGGTGTCATATAAGAAAACATTCTTTTCATATTAATATTTTTTGCCTTTGTATGGTTCAGTGTTTGATAACCCTCCCCCTCCTCTTTCCCTTGTGTGAAATATTAAATTCCATTCTGTTTACAGGGATGGGTAAAAATGACAGCAAGCAAAATAGAGCTTGAGGAGACTACTACTTTTGTGGAAAGGGAAGAAGAGCAGGGCAGATAAAGTTCTTTTCAGCAGAATTCTGTGTTAAGCATGTTTTTCAACTCTTTTTAATTTTTTTTTCAGACTTGCAACCAGTTACTTATTCAGAGCCTGCATTTTGGTGTTCAATAGCATATTATGAATTGAATCAAAGAGTGGGAGAAACCTTCCATGCATCCCAGCCTTCCCTGACTGTAGATGGCTTTACAGATCCATCAAATTCAGAACGGTTTTGTTTAGGTCTGCTTTCCAATGTAAACAGAAATGCTACAGTGGAAATGACAAGGCGACACATAGGTAAAAAAAATCTTGCCTTTTCACTGTTTACATTTTGGTGTAGCCATTGAATTATCTGGAATGATCCAGGCAGGTCTGTCCCCTGGGATCTTCTCACCCTTGTGCAATCAACCATTCTCTGCCCCCCCCAAAAAAGCTTGTAAAGGGGATCTTGGTCTCTCTTGCTAAGGACAGAAGTGAAAAAGGCCCACAAGAAGCCTTCCTTCAATCTGTAGTCACAAAGTGGGTGGCAGCAGCAGTCACACAGCTGCCAGGTACAGGAGGAAGCCCCTCAATAGGATGGGATTCCTGTTGCTCATTTCTGCTTTGCTTTTCCTTCTGGAAAAAGACAATCCAGCAAAGCATCCCAAGGGGGAAAGTTTTTGGTTTTTGGGCTCATCAGACCACTCAGCCCTGGGGGGGTAGCATTTCTGTTCAGAGTTGCTTACAATTTAAGCTTTAAAACCACAATATTAACATGTTGTTTAGCTTATTCTGATGTACAAAATGCAGAGTGGACACTGGTAAAACTTCCTGAATTCTTTTCTGAAATGGGAAAAGCTGCTATGGAGATAACACACTGTTTTGACATGATAAAGATTTTTTTTTTTGTAATTAATAAGATCTTCTGCAATGCAGCATCTTGCCTTTAAGTTCATTAAACTGCTAATTTTTTTTAAGACTTCCTAGCAACATTTATGAGATTTTCTTTGAATTTTTTTTACTTACTTTATTTTTATTTACTTACTTTTATTTTTATTTACTTACTTTATTTTTTTTACTTTTTTTACTTTTTTTTACTTTTACTCTTGAGTAAAATTTTCTGAGTGCCTCTCTGCCAAATCCAAATGCTTATAAAATTTTAGCCATGCAGAAGGCCAGGCTACGTCTATGCTAACTGATCAAAATGGTCAATGATAAGAAACTACAAGAAACTCATTTTCTGATAGGGCAGCTCACTTTCAATTTTCAAATTTCAATTTTCAAATTTCAATTTTCAAATTTCAATTTTCAAATTTCAATTTTCAAATTTCAATTTTCAAATTTCAATTTTCAAATTTCAATTTTCAAATTTCAATTTTCAAATTTCAATTTTCAAATTTCAATTTTCAAATTTCAATTTTCAAATTTCAATTTTCAAATTTCAATTTTCAAATTTCAATTTTCAAATTTCAATTTTCAAATTTCAATTTTCAAATTTCAATTTTCAAATTTCAATTTTCAAATTTCAATTTTCAAATTTCAATTTTCAAATTTCAATTTTCAAATTTCAATTTTCAAATTTCAATTTTCAAATTTCAATTTTCAAATTTCAATTTTCAAATTTCAATTTTCAAATTTCAATTTTCAAATTTCAATTTTCAAATTTCAATTTTCAAATTTCAATTTTCAAATTTCAATTTTCAAATTTCAATTTTCAAATTTCAATTTTCAAATTTCAATTTTCAAATTTCAATTTTCAAATTTCAATTTTCAAATTTCAATTTTCAAATTTCAATTTTCAAATTTCAATTTTCAAATTTCAATTTTCAAATTTCAATTTTCAAATTTCAATTTTCAAATTTCAATTTTCAAATTTCAATTTTCAAATTTCAATTTTCAAATTTCAATTTTCAAATTTCAATTTTCAAATTTCAATTTTCAAATTTCAATTTTCAAATTTCAATTTTCAAATTTCAATTTTCAAATTTCAATTTTCAAATTTCAATTTTCAAATTTCAATTTTCAAATTTCAATTTTCAAATTTCAATTTTCAAATTTCAATTTTCAAATTTCAATTTTCAAATTTCAAATTTCAAATTTCAAATTTCAAATTTCAAATTTCAAATTTCAAATTTCAATTTGGTATTTCAAGTGGAAATTTATTTGGTAGTGAGTGCTGCTGCTTACTGACTTGGATTTGGTTACAAGCCTTTAGGTGACAAAAAAATTCTCCCTTGACCAAAAAATTATTCTGCTTCTCCTTCAAATATTTGTGTATTGGTAGGAGAAAAAAAAAAATAGGTTAACTATGTGAAAAAAAACAGGTTAATTGTGTCCTGCTCCAGCTGTGTGGTCTTGTAGAGAATTGATTTTTGTTTGTGTTGTAAAGCAAAGCTTTGGCCTTCTCTGAAACAAAATACTCCCTTGTTTGTTAAGCTTTTTGGGTCCATATCATAACTGGAGTTCCTTTAAATCTTGCCTGCAGGTAGGGGAGTCCGTCTCTACTACATTGGGGGAGAAGTTTTTGCTGAGTGCCTAAGTGATAGTGCGATCTTTGTTCAGAGCCCCAACTGTAATCAAAGATACGGTTGGCATCCTGCAACTGTCTGCAAAATTCCACCAGGTTAGTAGCCCCACAAAGGTCCTGTACAAAAAGATCCACCGAATATGTTCACAGGATGACATTTTTGTTGCCTTTTGAGGGTTTTTTTTTTTTTCATAGTTCGGGGCTTCTCTCTAGCAAACACGAGACTTCATTGATTGTACCCTTTTGACCTTTTTTTTCTCCTTTATAGGATGCAATCTAAAAATCTTTAATAACCAAGAATTTGCTGCTCTTCTGGCTCAATCTGTGAATCAGGGTTTTGAAGCAGTTTATCAGCTTACTAGAATGTGTACCATAAGAATGAGCTTTGTTAAAGGTTGGGGAGCTGAATACAGGTAAGAAAAAGCACTGCTTATAAGTTTAAGTGTTAATAATTTTTCTTTAACTTGTGTACTATTTCTGCCTGGCTTTGTAAGCCATATGTCATAGAATCATAGAATGGCTGAGGTTGGAAGGGAGCTCAGAGCCATGGGCAAGGACACCTCTCATCCAGACAAGGATGCTCCAAGCCTCATCCAACCTGGCCTTGAACACCTCCAGGGAGGAGGCAGCCACAGCTTCTCTGGGCAATCTGTTCCAGAGTCTCACCACCCTCCTGCTGAAGAACTTCTTCCTCAGATCCAGTCTGAACCTCTTCTCCTTCAGTTTAAAACCATTTCCCCTTGTCCTATTGCTGGACACTTTTCTGAAAAGTCCCTCTCCAGCCTTCCTGTAGGTTCCCTTCAGGAATTGTAAGCCAGCTCTGAGGTCCCCCTGGAGTCTTCTCTTCTCCAGACTGAACAATCCCAGCTCCCTCAGCCTCTCCTCACATCTTTGTGGCCTCCTCTGGACTCATTCCAACAGATCTCTGTCCTTGTGTAGAGACTTCTTACCTCTACTATAGATTGGGTGTCTGCAAGTTGAACCCATATTTTCTTCTTTCTTCCTCTCAGCTGTTAAGCTTCTAAAAGAACAGTAAACTGATTTCAGTATCACCTTGAAGTCAGCTATTGAGCAAGGAATGCTGTTCAAGTTTGGGTTCCTCCCTTGGTCCTGCTTCCTTGTTTATCATAGAATGGTTTGGGTTGGAAGGGACCTTAAAGCTCATCGAGTTCCAACCCCCTGCTATGGGCAGGGACACCTCCCAGCAGCCCAGGTTGCTCCAAGCCCCATCCAACCTGCCCTGAGACACTGCCAGGGATGGGGCAGCCACAGTTTCTCTGGGAAACCTGAGCCAGGGGCTCACCACCCTTACAGTAATGAATTTCTTCCTCGTGTTCAACCTCAATCTCCCCTCTTCAAGTTTTAACCCATTGCCCCTTGTCCTCTCCCTACACCCCCATGTCCAAAGCCCTCCCCCAGTTTTCTTGTAGCTCCTTCAGATATTGGAAGGTTGCTCTAAGGTCACCTGGGAGCCTTCTCTTCTCCAGGCTGAACAACCCCAATCCCTCAGCCTGGCTTCCCAGGGAGGTGCTCAGCCCTCTGAGCATTTGAGTGCCTCTCCTCTGGACACCTTCCAGGAGCTCTGTGTCCTTCTGATGTTGGGGACTCCAGAACTGGAACCAGCACTGCAGGTGGGGTCTCAGCAGAGCAGAGGGGCAGAATCCCCTCCCTTGACCTCTGTCTTTGACTTTTAACTGAGCAATATTAAAGCTTCCCTTAGTTTGGAGAGCTAGAGATGTGGTTTTAAACAAATCCCTTAAACTTCTCTAGAAACCTTCCACTGCAAGAATGAAGCCTGGCATATCAGTACCCTGTTGCTGTACCTAATGTTTTGGGGTTTTTTCTCTAAATTCCTGAAATTGAGTCACGGCATGTAGATTCCCCTGTGAATCCTGGGGTTTGGGTTCTTTTGTCTACTCTTAAAGTATAGACATGTAAATAGTGGTGTGTCACGGTTTAACACTGGCCCGGCAATTAAACCGAGTAACAGATGCTCTCTATTAATCTCTCTCTCCTCCCTGATAAAGAAAGGAGAGAGAATAAGGGAGAGAGACTTATGGGTTGGAAAATAAACCACACAGCTTTAATGAAGCAGCAATGATAAAAATGAAAAAAATTACTAAATATATACAAATATACAGGAAAATTGATACCATGTTCCTTTCCCCCAATAACTCTCACGTCACCACCGAGGCTGCAGGGCAGCCCTGGGAAAGTCCAGGCTGGACTCCTGGAGTCGGCAGCAGTCGGGAACTGGAGGCAGGAACACACAGATTCAGGCTGGCACGGATCAGGACCACAGGCAGACAAACAGACGGGATCCTTCCAGGATGCCGAAGGAAACAGGGAACAGGTGAAGAAAAGGAAGCAGGAAGGGCAGGAGGCCAGAAGCTGGAAGCATGGCTTGGCCCTCGTGATGCCTCAAATTTATACTGAGTATGACGTGTATGGGATGGAATACTCTGTTTGGTCAATTCTGGCATCTATCTTGTCCCTTCCTCCCCAAAGGAGGGCTGCAGGTGGGACCTCTTTCTTCCTTCTGGAAGGTAAAATGTTTTCCTCAGAGCTGAGCAGTGTCCTTGGCTCTGCATACCAGTCTCTAGCTGTAACTATAAACATCGAGTGTTATCAGTCCCAGAAGCAGACACTGTCTGAGAAACTTGCTGTTAATTTCAGCAAGTGCAACTACTTACAAGAGACTTAGCTGAAAGCAAAAGTACAACACAGAAAATTACCCCCATCCAGGACATGGTGTCTGTAAGTGAGGGGAGGCTTCTCAGCTAAATGAAGGCAGTTTTGTAACAGCCTAATTAGGTGAAATGAGAAATTTGAGTAATGGAATAAATTGGTATCTCTTTGTTAGCAAGAGGGGCACAGAAAAAGAATCTGGCTGAAGTTTAAACAGCTGTTGGATTTGGCTCAGAAGGAGTATGTCTACACTTAGGCGTAATTAAATACAATATTCAAATCGGAAGAGAAGAAAGGCTTAATCAGTCAGGTTATGGGGAGACAATTTGAAGTGAATGGAGTTGAAGTGCTGGGTTAAAACAGTAGGGAGGGATTTTGTCAAGTTCTTTCTGAGGAAGGAGAATGTTGGTTTTAGCAGTCCAGAAACCCTTCAGAGATTGTAGGGTTGAAAAAGTGGCAACAGCACAGGAACTGATTGCTGACATAATGCTGAAGTAATTTCTGTTGAAGATGGTGCTAATAAATTATAGATACGCATAACTTGTAAGTTATGCTACAGATGTGATTAAAGGAAGGAGCTGCTCCCACAAACACAACCTTGAATTTCAATGATTGTAATCTAAATGTTCAAACTAGACCAGGAAGCACTCTAAAACCCATCATTCTTGTTAAAACTTCTTTAATATATCAAAAATGTTTTTCATATAACAGGCTTTGGCAAAGCCAAAACATTATTTTATTTTAGTGCATACACATGCAAGGTGATAGATTCTATAAGCTTGGCAGCCAAAGCAGCTTTTTGTTTAATACATGTTGGCTTTGAATTGAAGAGGGGTGGTAAAACTTCAGAAGTCAAGTGTTAGCCCAGGAACTTTCCAAGTCTGGGATCACCTTCTAAAGAAAGCTCAGTGGAGGGAATTCTGGCAAAGAAACTCAGTGATAGGCGAGCTGTAAATCTGTAAGTGGGAGGCTAAGATTTAGTTCTGAGGCAGCTGCTAAGTGATTGTCACTGTTTTATTGACTTTGCCAGTGTAGTGCCAAGCTGTTGAACAGTAAAATTTGGAGGAAGTGTGTTGTGGAACACATTGTAGGGGAGTTGACAAGGGTAGAATAATGAACTTCCTTCTTTGGGAGAGGATTTGAGATGAAATGGAATTATGTTTCCTCTGGTTTAGATTGTTCTTTTCTTGTATCACTTTGTTTTGGCAGAGGCCTGGGATAACTTTTAGAGTGCTGAGAGAGCACAGACCCCAGCCACTCTCTGCTCCTTGAAAATGTGAAATGAATGACTGAATCCTGCTCCCTGTTCAGTTCTTCTGTTTATATAAACAGATTTTCCTTAAAGCAAAAGGGCTGCAGCACCAACAGTAAAAATTAAGGGGCTGGGTTTGTGCCTGACTAATCTGTTGTCTTTGAATCTTAATGCCTCCTTCCTTTGACTTGGGGTTAGTTAGAATTAAAATGAAAAACTGGCTTAGCAACAGTAGTCTTGCCAGTCTAGTTTGGGAAAACTCCCATGCCTGGAGTGGGTAGAGTGAAATAACAGGATTTCTAAGGCAGAGGATATCCAGTAGTGATTTCCTGACTTTGGAGATGAGAAGAAAGGGTTTTGAATAACAGATCGCTGAAACAAGGCTGTACAGGAAAGTGAATGAAGCTTTTATCAAATCCTTCAGCTTTATTGAGGCTTTCTACATGGTGTTTAATTAAGGGCTTCAGTTGTGGAAAGTTTTAAGTTTATATAGAAGAACAAGGGGGGAAAAAACCAACAAACCCAAAACATTTTTACTTAAGTTGTTTGTGTGAGGCTGTCACAGTCCACAGCACATGCAATAAGTGTGAGATTACAGGAAATCAGAGATAAAGTTTGGTGTTCCTTAGAGATAGCATCAGTTAGCACAGTACAACCACACACTGTGTTTTGACATAGAGTTGCTGACAACATGTGGCAGTTTCCTTCTACATTTATCTTCTCAATTGATGCAAAAAAACAGACTTTATGATTGCAAGAGTGTTGCGTTGTTTGGCCATTCTGCACTGCAGAGCCAAGTGTTTCTGCTCCCTATTTCTCAGGAGCTGGTCACAAAGTTCAAACCCAATTCTGCATGCAGACTCTTTGAAGGCTGAGGTGTGATGTGAGCAGCCCATTGGTTGGAGGATCTTCAGTTTTGAATTTCTTTCTAGAAATAAGGCTTTTGGTATAGCACCTGGAGCAAATGCTGCAGTTCTTATCCTCTATAGCAGAATATTTTTTATGTGTTATGGACAAGCACATTGGTGTGTCCTATAGATGTGTGGTGTTTGGGGTTTTTTTGTTTTCTTCAAAGTCTTTCTGAATAAGGCTTAGTAACAGCATATCATAGAATGTTAGTGGTTGGAAGGGACCTCTGGAGATCATCCAGTCCAGCCCCCCTGCAACAGCAGGATCACCTCATGTAGGTCACCCAGGAACAGATCCAGGGGGGTTTGGAAGCCTCCAGAGAAGGAGACTCCACAACCTCTCTGGGCAGCCTGGGCCAGGGCTCCCTCACCCTCACAGGAAAGAAGTTTCTCCTCATGTTGAGGTGAAACTTCCTATATTCTACCTTCAACCCATTATTCCTTGTCCTGTTCCTGGGCACCACTGAGAAGAGATTGGCCCCTTCCTCTTGCCCCCCACCCCTCAGATATTGATGGACATTCAGAAGATCCCCTCTCAGCCTCCTTTTCTCCAGGCCGAACAACCCCAGGGCTCTCACTCTTTCTTCATAGGAGAGATGCTCAGGTCCCTTCATCATCCTTGTAGCTCTCCACTGGACACTCTCCAGTAGATCCCTGTCCCTCTTGAATGGGGAACCCAGTATTCCAGGTGTGCTCTCCCCAGGGCAGAGTAGAGGGAGAGGAGAACCTGGATCTGCTGGACACACTTTTCCTGTTGTCCCCCAGGACACCATTGGCTTCTTGGCCACAAGGGCACCTTATTGACCCAAGGAGAACAATATATATATGATAATAATTGCAGATTTTTTCCTTTCTGTCTGGTAGATAGGGATGGAAATTGAGTTGTTCGTACAATGAAGGAATTTCTGCTTCTTTCTTTCTTTTCTGACACTGCTTGCTTTCTTTTGTAGGAGGCAAACAGTAACGAGCACTCCTTGCTGGATTGAACTTCATCTGAATGGACCTCTACAGTGGTTGGACAAAGTATTGACTCAGATGGGCTCCCCTTCAGTACGGTGTTCCAGCATGTCCTAAAACTCCTCATTCCCTCACCAGTGGGCTAAAAATCAAGTCTAATCAACCGATTTAATATAACAGCTCATCTGTCATTGTATTTGTGTGTGGTCCTCATGAACTGTTTACTATCCAAAAGAAAAAAAAAAGGTTTTTAGGGAAAAAGCAAAACAAAAAAAAACCCCAGCACTTCTTGAGGTCTCTTCAATTAAAGCACCTTGTGGATTCTGTTTCCTATATTCTTGATACTAGATGAAAATTTAGTGTATCGAAATGCCTTCAGAAAGAAGGGACAGTTCTAAAGACTCTTAATGGTGTTTTTATTGGGTATATAATTGAGTGTCCTAATGGTTTATCAATAACATGAATAGCTAAATATATGTACAGGTAATGTATCATGATCTCAAATATCACAATATTGTGCTGTTCTACATTTTAGTTCCCATAAATAGTTGTTTGGGGTTTTTTGATTGGGGCAAATCTCATAAGATTCCAAGACTCTTCTCCTTTATTCTTTTATATTTTTTTATATAAGCCGTTTGGTTTTTTTTTTGAGTTGTCCTAAACATAAAAAGCTGACTTTCCTTGTAGAAAAGCTTAACTTTTTGCTGCCTTCTTAAAGAAAAAAAAAGAAATCCCTCCATTGGAAGGGAAAGAAATGTCTTGAGATGCATCTGTGATATCTTCAGACACTTTATATGCTTAATATGGCCTAAAATGAATTCATATTATAAATTCTGAGTATCCATCACACTATGATTCTACTTTTCCCTACCCATCCAAACTGGTGCATCTGTTGCCAGCAGTGTTGCTGGCACTGGTGTAATCTGGGACTTTTTTGTACCCTGAATCATTGAAATCAGTGTTTTTTCTCATGAACTGAGAATTTACCATAGCATTGGATACTGGATTAAGTACCACAAGTTTATTGGCTCACCCTTACATCTGTTAGTTCTTTTTTTTTTTTTTTATGAAACAGATGGTACTAAAAATGATAGGGGTTTTTTGGAGCCAAATACCTTGAAATTCTTTCCCAGGGTAGACTCTTTTGTATAGGTTTGAAATAGATGCAGCTTAACATATGTCAGGAACAGAATTTAAATTTCTGATCTGAGTGGCTTTGTACAGCTTCCTTCCATACCAGATCACCTGCATTCATTATGTCATAATGGGCCTTGTTATTAAAAGTAGTTGCTTCTACAAAACCTCTAGGATAGTGGTTGATGAGGTATGGCCAGCAAAGGAGGACTTGTAAGTTCTTCATGACAGTGCATGTTATTGTGAACCCTTGGACACTACAGCTGCACCATATAAAACAAGCAAAAATTATTCTGAAATATATTCTACAAAATAAGTCTAAGTTGGGGAAGGGTTGGGAAACTGTATAGAAGGGTTATTCTGACTTGAAAAAAAAAACACAAACATCTTACAATCTTGTGACCTAGCTGTCTGTCATTCTTTTGTTTTTGTGGCAGTAGCAGGATTGCCTTTGTTTTTCCTGTTGTCTCATCCATTATACTAGCACTGTGCTTTGTAAGTACAGCTCTAGTGATAACTTAGCTTTGAGAACAACAAAAAAAAATGTGGCCAGTGTTACAGCTTTTAATCAGTTGACTGACTCAATGATAGCAATGGATATTTTTATGCTATACTGCCTAGGGCATAGAAGCAATACCAAAAATCAAGCCTTGAAAAAGTGGGCCAGACACCTTTATAAAACCATCAAAAATGGGCAAAGGAGTTACCAGTTTGTGCTAGTTTTACCAGTAGACTAATGTATTGGTAGAACTTGTGAACCTAAGAAATAAGCTTCATGTATGTTGCATTTGGCTAATATGTGAATACACTAATAAAAGTTTTAATTCTCGTGATGGTTGCTCTTTTTATTAATTGCTGTATATATATTTTTTTTTTTGTTGAAGGTTAGGAATCATTCTAACCGAGCCAAATAAATGGCACAACTGTCCTGCATGTTCTGGCTGGGAAGTGAGAGTTCAGATGCTAAAAACACTTTTAGCTATCCTGGAGAGGCACTCAAATGCTCAGAGGGCTGAGCACCTCCCTCAGCCAGGCTGAGGTATTGGGGTTGTTCAACCTGGAGAAGAGGAGGCTCCCAGGTGACCTTAGAGCAACCTTCCAATATCTGAAGGGGCTACAAGAAAACTGGGGGAGGGCTTTTGACACGGGGGTATAGGGAGAGGACAAGGGGCAATGGGTTAAAACTTGAAGATGGGAGATTGAGGTTGGACAGGAGGAGAAATTCTTTAATTTGAGGGTGGTGAGACATTTGAAGAGGTTTCCCAGAGAAGCTGTGGCTGCCCCATCCCTGGCAGTGTCTCAGGTCGGGTTGGATGGGGAATGGAGCAACCTGGGCTGGTGGGAGGTGTCCCTGCCCATGGCAGGGGGTTGGAACTGGATGATGATCTTTCTGGTCCCTTCCAACCCAAACCATTCTATGATCTGTGTGTGTTTAGTGGCACAGGCTTCTCCTTCAGATGGACCTGATGGAAGCCATCACTTTTCCACAACCAAATGACATCCTGCTAGCTCAGATGTTGACTTTCACCTGGGAAAGTGAGATAAACAGGACTCATCCAGGGGAAAATCCATTGCATTTATGAGCAGGTGGCAACTGGAATCAGGTGGGTGACCTCTTTCTGGAGTCTCCTTCCTGTGGATTTCTCTCCTTGCTCCTTCAGTCTTAGTGATGCCACTTGCTTCACCTTGAACATTGCAACACTGTACTCTTTTCTTGGTGTGCCCCAATTTGTGTATAAGAACACTGCAGGCATTATCTGTGGACCTGTGGTGCAAGGCCATCTCAGTCTGGTTAGAAGTCACTTTTTTTGACTTTGACCACTTAAATATTTTCTCCTGCCATCAGTTTCAGTCCCAGCTTAGTGGAACTTATCTGCATTTGAAATGTTTTCTTGCCTGTGTTTCATTTCATTGCCTTTGGCAATTTATGAGTAACTGTAGCATACTCTTCTTTCTTAATCCTTAATGCCTTTCTAACTTATCCTCTGTTCTCTTCTTCAACATCTGACCCATGCCTGCTCAAGCATCTTAATGTGGAATGGTAAGGAATGTGACTTCATCCCTCTTCTCTTCTGCCAAAGTGCTGATGTCCACAGCACAAATGAAAAGTGAATTATTTTCTCCAAGGAGGCTGTTTTGTTGAATGAAATCCTTACAAGCAGGGAGCCCTCAACTGAAGGTACTTTAATAGGGGTAGCCAGCTGCTTCCTTGTAGCACAAAGCTGAAAACACTATCTACCTCAAATTTGGGCTGGGTTTCCCTGTGTCTGGATTCTCATCTCTTTCTTGTCACTAAGTCCTGCCTGAGCTTGATTTTCATAGGCCTGCTGGAGCCAAGTAATAAAAATTCAGTCATTGCTGGAAGCACCTGAGCCTGGAAATGATTTTTGAGTTGCCTTTTAGCAGCTTGGATGCCATTTCAGAACCCTTCCCCCTCCAAAGACAAACCCAGTTTTGTTTAGAAGTTCTAGGGCTGAGGCTTTGTGAAAAATGTCAAATGCTTGAACTCTAGGCACCTTTGAGCTCTGAGAGGCAAGAGTGGAGCAACATCCCTGTGTGATTTCCACCTTCCTTGTGTGCCTGTCTCCTATCCAGCTGGTAAACTCTGCAACAGGAATTTTCTGCTGTTTCTGGAGCATTTTGCACTGAGTGTCCCCAGGTGCTCTTAGATAAATCCAGAACATGGTGGGAACCCTCTGGCCTTTTCTTGCTCTTCTTCAATACTTAAATCAGAACTTAAACCTCCTGCGACAGATTGCAGTGTGAAGAGTTTTAACTCCATCATCAGCAGGGACCTTTAAAATACCTTCCTTTATAAGATTTTTATTTTCATGTCTCCAACTTTTCATGTCATCATAGAATCATAGAATAGGCTGGGTTGGAAGGGACCTCAGAGATCATCGAGTCCAACCCTTGAACAACTACCGCCACAGTCACTAGACCATGGCACTGAGTGCCATATCGAGTCGCTTTTTAAATGTCTCCAGGGACGAAGAGTCCACCACCTCCCCAGGCAGCCCGTTCCAATGTCTGATCACCCTTTCCATGAAAAAAATCTTTCTAATATCCAATCTGAACTTCCCCCGGCACAATTTAAGACCATGCCCTCTTGTCTTACTGAGAGTTGCCTGGGAAAAGAGACCAACCCCCGCCTGGCTCCATCCTCCTTTCAGGTAGTTGTAGAGAGCAATGAGGTCTCCCCTGAGCCTCCTCTTCTTCAGGCTGAACAGCCCCAGCTCCCTCAGCCTCTCCTCATAGGATCTGTGTTCGAGTCCCTTCACCAGCTTGGTTGCCCTCCTTTGGACCTGTTCGAGGACCTCAATATCCTTCTTGAACTGAGGGGCCCAGAAGTGAACACAGTACTCAAGGTGTGGCCTTACCAGGGCTGAGTAAAGGGGCAGAATCACCTCCTTGGACCTGCTGGTGACGCTGTTTCTGATACATGCCAGGATGCCATTGGCCTTCTTGGCCACCTGGGCACACTGCTGGCTCATGTTCATCTTCCTGTCAATCCAGACTCCCAGGTCCCTTTCTGCCTGGCTGCTCTCCAACCACTCTGTCCCCAGTCTGTAGCGCTGCATGGGGTTGTTGTGGCCAAAGTGCAGGACCCGGCACTTGGCCTTGTTGAAGCTCATCCCATTGGAGTCAGCCCATCTCTCCAGTCTGTCCAGGTCCCTCTGCAGAATCCTCCTGCCTTCCAGCTGATCAACACTTCTCCCCAGCTTGGTGTCATCAGCAAACTTGCTGATGATGGACTCAATCCCCTCATCCAAGTCATCAATGAAGATATTGAACAGGACTGGGCCCAGTACTGATCCCTGGGGGACACCGCTGGTGACCGGCTGCCAACTGGAAGCAGCCCCATTCAGCACCACTCTCTGGGCCCGGCCCTCCAGCCAATTCTTAACCCAGTGCAGAGTATGCTTGTCCAAGCTGTGGGCAGCCAGCTTTCTCAGGAGGATGCTGTGGGAGACGGTGTCGAAGGCCTTGCTGAAGTCCAGATAGACCACATCCACAGCCTTCCCCTCATCCACCAGGCGGGTCACCTGATCATAAAAGGAGATCAGGTTGGTCAGACAGGACCTGCCCTTCGTAAACCCGTGCTGGCTGGGTCTGATCCCCTGTCCATCCTGCAGGTGCTGTGTGATTGCCCCCATGATGATCTGTTCCATAACCCTGCCAGGCACTGAGGTCAGGCTGACAGGCCTGTAGTTTCCCGGGTCTTCCTTCCGGCCCTTCTTGTGGATTGGCGTGACATTCGCCAACTTCCAGTCATCTGGGATGTCCCCAGTGAGCCAGGACTTCTGGTAGATGATAGAGAGAGGCTTGGCGAGCTCTTCTGCCAACTCTCTCATCACCCTTGGATGGAGTTCATCTGGTCCCATAGACTTGTGGGGATCCAAGCAGCCCAGTAGATCACTGACAGTTTCCATCTGGATTGCAGGGGGGGTGTTTAGATTCATGTCTCCTATAGGCTCCAGAAGCCAGCTGTCCTCAGGATAGCCCGTTTTACTGTTAAAAACTGAGGCAAAGAAGGTGTTAAATACCTCAGCCTTTTCTTCATCTTTGACAATTACATTCCCGTCCATGTCCATTAAAGAATGAATGTTTTCCTTGCCCCTCCTTTTGCCACTGATGTATCTGTAGAAGGACTTCTTGTTATCCTTCACAGAGGTGGCAAGATTTAGTTCAAGTTGTGCCTTTGTGTCTCTAATTTTTTTCCTACATAACTTAACCGTATTCCTGAATTCCTCTTGAGTAAATAACCCTTTTTTCCATAACCGGTAGGCCCTCTTCTTAATCCTAATTTCCTTCAAAGTCTCTCTGTTGAGCCAGAGTGGTCGTCTTCCCCGCCAGCTCGCCTTTCGGCACACCGGGACAGCCTGCTCCTGAGCTTTCAAAACTTGCTCTTTGAAGAATGTCCATCCCTCCTTGACCCCTTTGTTTTCAAGGGCTGTTTCCCAGGGTATGCTCTGGACTAGTCTTCTGAACAGGCCAAAATCTGCCCTCCGGAAGTCTAATGTAGAGGTTTTATTGACAACCCTCCTTGTATCCCTGATTATTGAGAACTCTATTATTTCGTGATCACTAAGTCCCAGACGCCCACCGACCACCACATCCCTCACCAGCCCCTCTCTGTTTGTAAAGAGTAGGTCAAGTGGGGCTCCATCCCTGGTAGGCTCGTTTACCAGCTGCATCAGGAAATTATCCTCAATACACTCTAGGAATCTCCTAGACTGCCTCCTCTCTGCTGTGTGGAATTCCCAGCAGATGTCTGGCAGGTTAAAGTCACCCACGAGAATAAGGGACGACGATTTTGAAACATGTGCCAGCTGCTTGTAGAAGAGTTCATCCCCCTCATCCTCCTGGTTGGGTGGTCTGTAACAGACTCCCATCACAGTATCAGCCTTGTTGGCCTTCCCCCTGATTCTGACCCACAGGCACTCCACCTTATTATCACCTACTTCAATTTCTATGGAGTCAAGAGACTCTCTAACATACAGGGCTACCCCTCCACCTCTCCTACCCTGTCTGTCCTTTCTGAAGAGCCTGTAGCCACCCATTGCAGCACTCCAGTCATGGGAGTCATCCCACCACGTTTCCGTGATAGCGACTACATCATAGCTTTCCTGCTGCACGGTGGCTTCCAGCTTCTCCTGTTTGTTGCCCATGCTGCGTGCATTGGTGTACATGCACTTCAGTTGGGCTGCTGGTTTGTCCCTTAACTTGCGCTGTCCGCCCTTGGGCTCCTTTCCGGAGAACCTTGTTTCAACCCCTTCCCCCTTCAAACCTAGTTTAAAGCCCTCCTTATTAGACCTGCTAGCTTGTGGGCTAGAGTCCTTTTTCCCCTGTTAGATAGTTGCAGCCCACCTGGTATACTGAAATTCATCCCATAGTCAAAAAACCCAAAGTTCTTCCGGTGGCACCAATCCCTTAGCCACCTATTGATGAGATATGTTTTCCTGCTCCTCTCCTCATTCATCTGCTCTACTGCAGGAACTGAGGTGAACACCACCTGTGCTCCTGATCCACCAACTAATCGACCCAGGGCCTTGAAGTCCTTTTTAATCGCCCTGGTACTTCTTCCATTGATGTCATCACTGCCAGCCTGGACTACCAGCAGTGGGTAATAATCTGAGGGTCGAATTAGTTGAGGGAGTCTCTTAGTAATATCCCTCACCCGGGCGCCAGGAAGGCAGCAGACCTCTCTGTGGGATGGGTCAGGTCGACATATAGGGCCCTCAGCTCCCCTCAGAAGGGAGTGAGGAGTGAGGGGGGTGTGAAGTTTGGGGGGTTTGATAATCATCTGCAGCTCCTGAAATTGTTGGCACAGTGAACTGTTAAGTGTTTTGTTTTAACCTTCAAGCTTGTCATACTTCATTGTGGTTGCAGCTTTTTTTTAGCCCTGCAAACTGAAATTTTGCTGTGGCTGGATTTTGAGTTAAAGTATTGTGAAATACAGGATTTCACTATACTCTACCCACACAGTATTTTACTTGTGGATGAAGCAGTGTTCCTTTTACCAAAACAAGTTTGACTATAACCTAATTTATTTTTTGGGGGGGGGACGGGACACTGAAGCTTCAATATTAGCTCTAAAGAATCAGTGTGGCATTGCCTTAGTGAGAAAAATTACACTTCCAGCAAGTAATATACCAGCTGGATTAGAAAGTGCTTCTAGAACGACCTGTGCAGGGAATTAAAATTGCAACTGGTCTTAAAGTTTATTCCTGTTAAGAAAATATTAAGGAAATGTGTGGTTTTCTTGAGTACTTAGGCTTGGATAGTGAATAACCATCACAAACTATCAAGGGGGGGCCTTTTAAAAATAACCTTCAGCCAGGCTGCTCCTCTTTTTCACCTCCCCTGTAAAAATTCCTCAAAGTAAGGTTTCTGTTTCTTCTCACAGTTTGTGGGGTAGGTTTCTAAGGTACTAGGTTGTCACAGCTACAAAAATGAGACTTGAGGCTTCAAAGATGAGAACAGTCTTTGATGTTGCATTAGATGTTGTTTCATTAACTGTAATCAGCCTTAAATCTGTTTAGTTGGCAGATGGAAAATGGATGGCAAATACTGGATATGTAAAGGTGGCTTGATCTTTTTCCCCCACGTGGAAGATGGAGTCAGAATGGATTCAGCCCTGTTGCTTGTCCATTTTGGAATAGGATCCAAAGTGGCAATGGACATTTATGTTCCAGTCCTAATTTTTCTTTTCATTTGCAACCCTGAAATTTGAAACAAAGCTTCTATCATACTTGATTTTTCTTTTTTAATAGCACCCAGATATTCACTTGTCTAAAGCTGTAGTTGAGGTAACATAAAGAAATGTATGTATGCCTCATGAATTAATTCATCTTATGAGCAATGTGTACCTGAGGCTGCAAATTCCATTGGGTTTTAAAACTTATCTGTGCTTTAAAGTCTTCCTTACTTGCCTTTTCATTTTGGAGGAAAATTGCAAGAACTGTTGTAGCACCCAGCATAAAAAATAATTTAAACTTTGTTTGCCAGAAGTTGCAGTTTATCTTCAGGTGAAGGGGTGGGTGCTGTCCTTCCATTTGTATTTAAACTTGGAAAGGAGTTGTCTAGGTGGTTGTTCACCTGTGATTAAGGAATAACAGGACAGGGATGCTGGAGCCTCAAGCATGCAGCCAGTTTACAAGGAAGCTGGAGCAGAGGCTCCAGGGTATAGCCATACTCTGGACCAGGGAATTGCAAACTTCACAGGGTTGTCATCTGCTCCAAACTCTTCCTAGACATGGAACAGTTGGACTGGGAATAGTATATGGCTAAGCTGAGCTGGTATAGATGCATGGCTTACTTTGAAATACAATTAATGCATAATGAATTTTGAAAGACTTCAGAAGTCCCATCCCTTGTGTTTGTGTTGCCTGTCCTGGAAGAGTTGATCTGTAGGATTCCTGAAGAAGCTGAGAAAAAAAGATGTGCTTGAGCTGTTGAGATTTGGGTGGGGGTTATTCAGCATGGACTCCTCAGGGCTTTCACAGCTGGGTGTTGGCATATTTATTTTTTTTTCCTGTGGAATCACTGATGGAGCCTGTGGTTAAAAAAAAAAAAAAAAGCCTTAAGCAGCAGAAGCAGACTTCTCAGGAGAGGAGCAAGATTTGGTCCTACTGAAGCTCTGAGAAGAGCAAAATTTATCTCATTTGAGGACTGAATGAGTGTTCACTACCCAGACTGCTGTCTAGGCATGGAGGAAGGACTTCAAAATGAGTTGTGGTGTATGTTTTTAAGTAGTCTGCTGAACAGCAAAGAGGCTTTGGTAAGGGAGGAGCTTTGGTAGGGGAGGAGCTGGAAAAAAAATGGCTTTATAGTGGGGAACAAATGAAATTGTCTGTAGGATGAGGAGCTGTCAGGCATCTGAGGGAGCCAAGCAGGCTCAGAAGTATGGAAGGACTGTTGGACTGTGGGTTGGGAAGGACTGGGATTGCTCTGGAAAGCATCCACCCTCCAGTCTGGGCATATAGGAGGGTGATGCATATACAGCACTGAGGTGTCCATTCATATGCCAAGACAAATCTTTCTTTTTGTACTTAAGCCTTGTAAATGATATCATTAATATAGGAACAATAATCCCCTTCCAGACAAGTACACTTATCTTTTCTTCTACTGCTTCAGAAGTCTGAGAGACCAATGGGAGGGAAAACCACAGCTATTAGCAAGGCTGATGCTGGTGTGAGGGGAAAATATCTTCATAATGTACTCAGACTTTGAGGTTTGTGCAATATTGGAAATTAAAATGGGCAAAGAGCCAGGGCTGAGAAATACTGAGGTTTGGTAGAGCAGGAAAAGTGGTGGAGCTGAAAAAAAAAAAAAAAAAGAGTGGCTGATGCTCAGCTGCAGCAGTTCTAGATGGTCACAAAAGCACCCTTACAATTATCTGAATGTTCTTGATGTGGATCTTCTAGTTAAAAATCATAAAACTAGTTTTCCATCTGCAACAGCACTGAAAGAGTTGTTGGAGCACAGGAATTCATGGAAATCAGGCTGAGGAGAGCACAGATGTAGTTTTGCATCTGTTCTTGTCCAAGCTAAGGCTTAACAGCCTTGAAGGCTGGAGAGGGACTTTTCTTCAGAAGAGTGTCCAGCAACAGGACAAGGGGAAATGGTTTTAAACTGAAGGAGAAGAGGTTCAGACTGGATCTGAGGAAGAAGTTCTTCAGCAGGAGGGTGGTGAGACTCTGGAACAGATTGCCCAGAGAAGCTGTGGCTGCCCCCTCCCTGGAGGTGTTCAAGGCCAGGTTGGATGAGGCTTTGAGCATCCTTGTCTGGACGAGAGGTGTCCCTGCCCATGGCAGGGAGCTTGGAGGAGATGAGCTCTGAGCTCCCTTCCAACCTCAGCCATTCTGTGATTAACACAGTCCCTTCAGGAGCAACTTGAGCTCAATACTGAAGAACCATCACAACTTTTCCTGCATCCTGGCACTGGATGGAAGAGTCTGCTACCTGACCACAAGGAGAATCAGTCTTAGAAAAGAAATAAAGAGCAATAAAAAGCCCACAGCTTCTGTGGGAAGAGGTTTACTTGAAGCATCTAAATGAATTATTTTTCTGGAGACCAGAATTTTGCTTTCATTAGAATGCTTGGACAGTCCTTTGGAGTGCTTGGGTGCTCCTCAGCAAATAGTACATCTCATCCAGTGAAGTGTGGGTGTTTTTTTGTGGGTTTTTGGAGAGGGGGAGTTTATTATTTTTTTTAGGGACTTATTCTGACTTACTGAAACTCTACAAGACTTCTTTGTCTCCTAATTTTGTTCTTAAAACACTTGAATCCAAAATGAGTGGATTTTTTGCAGGGCAAACAGCTGTGCTTGTTCAATGTGGAGAAGACACTGCTCTTCTGAGGTCCTGAGGAAGAGTAATAAAGAGGATTATTATATTTTCTTTTCAAAATGCTTATTTGCCTATAGCAGGAAGTCATATTGAGAGGGGGGAGGAAAAAACAGCTTCAAAGTTACCTACTTAAAAGAGGGAGGTAGGTAGGAGAGGAATTAGAGTGCAAGTAACAGTCTAAATATTTTAATGGCCTTTGGATTGAGAGTACTGGGTTGAAACTTGCCTGGTTGATGGACTGAAACGTCCTTGAAGTTAAGCTCAGAGAAGCTTAATTTCAAGTGTAGAAAACTTGATCATAAATGTATTTATAATTTACTGCATCCACAGACACTGTTGTTTGGTGTAGTTTTGTTTGGCTGACAACCAGTGTGACAAAGGTGTCCATGAAGATGCTTGAAAACAGCCATTGTTTAAATTATTAATTTTGTTTGATGTCAGAATAAGTTTGGGGTACCTGGGAAGGCAATTCTGACCATGGTGCCATCCCAAGGGCACAAACCTAACCTTCATTTGTCCTGTTTCTCAAAGCTTTCACAAGATCCTTTCTCAGGATCTGCCTTCAAGGAGGTTGTAGGGAGGTGGGTGCTGGGCTCTTCTCTCAAGTGCACAATGACAGGAGCAGAGGAAATGGGCTGAAGTTGCACCAGGGGAGGTTTAGAGCAGATCTGAGAATGAATTTCTTTACTGAGAGAGCAGTCAGGTGTAGGAATGGGCTGCCCAGGGAGGTGGTGGAGTCCCCATCCCTGGAGGGATTTAAAAACCATGAGGCACTGCAGTACATGCTCCAGTGGGCATGGTGATACAGATATTGATACATATATTTTATTTAGTTTATTGGGAGGTGGGGATGTTAACAGTTGAGAGAGACCTGAGACACTGAAACAATTTTTTCTGCTCATTTTTTATGATGCTGGGAGGATGAGCAGTATTTGGGGACATTAAATCTCTGATGTGTTAGTAAAGATGCTTCCCCCCACTGCCTTCCCCTAGCCTCTCATGTTTGGTGCTGTCAGAAGAGCTGAGTTCGTTTAGAAGAACTAATATACTGTTAATTAGCAGAGCAGTAGGCAGCACTGGACACACTAATTGCAAATGGGGGGACAGTTAGGTCCAGCTGGGAGGGTAACAAAAAGGAGACATGGCAAAGGATTAACTGATTTCGACTGTGATTTAGATGCTGGCTTGAAGAGCTCCAGTCTGCTTGCAGAGGCTGCTGGAGGTTAAATTTGTTAGGACTGTGCCTAAAGGTGACTTTCATGAGTTAGTTAGCTATTGAAATGCTTTTGTATTTGTTTAATATGAGGTCCAGTCATTGAAAGACCCAATGGTGTTTCCAGATCAACCAAAAATTCATGTATTTGGGTGGTAATATTGGTGTGGCTGCAGCCACAGAGCTCTGGGTATGAGATTTCTCCCCAGCCATGACTGAGCAAATTGCAAAAGCACTCAATTTGAAAATTAGCCTTTTGAGGTCTATTCCTCCTATTTTGAGGAGCTATTCCTCTTCTCTTGGTTTTCCTAAATGTCCTCTGCTCTAGGTGCCATTGATGCAATCTTTGCCTTTTCAAGGAGCAGTCTGGGGTCTTTTTTTTTTGTAATTTCACCTTCTCCTTGCCCCATGTGGTTGTGGCAATGTCAGCTCTGTCACAAGCCAAATCCCCTTAGAGCCTCTTTCCCCCAGGAAAGATTTAATTAAGTGTGAAGATGAAAAAGGGATGAAATGCTAATATTAAATATGCTGGTGGTCACACAACCATAATTGCAGAAGTTAAAAAAAAAAAATAAGTAGGAGATCACATTTCTCAGCCTCCCTCCCTTAAAAGGTGCTTGAAAGGGTTGCTTTGGAGAGCAGAGGCATCAGGTTCTCTCTATGTGGGCATCGAACCTCTTGGGGAAGTTCTTGGTTGTCCTTTCCATGTGGGATAGCAGCAGAGCCACCCTACATCTTGGGGTTGGATGGGGCTTGGGCCAACCTGGGCTAGTGGGAGGTGTCTGCCCATGCAGGGGGGTTGGACTGGATGATTTTTAAGTCCCTTCCAACCATTCTGTGATTCTATCTTCATGCCTTCCAGACTCAGGCTGATTACACTGAGCCAGAGGACTTTTTGATGGGTACCACAGTTGACTTCCCATAGCTCTGAGCCACAGAAATTTTGAAGTGATTTGTAGATGACTACAGGGATGTGTTTTGCTTTGTCTGCCCCTTCCTTTGCCTTCTGAAAGTGGTCTGGTTTCAGACCCATCAGGGTGACTCTTTTGTCCCTAGTTAATGAGGCTGTGGTGGTGGCACTGTAACTCAAGCTGGGGTTGCCTTCTGAGCAGCTGAAATAGGAAAGTATCTTCTTCAAAGAGGCAAAGTGACAAGAAACAGGTGTTGATATCTGTGAAACTACTTGCACATCAGTTGACTGACTATTTTGGTTCTTAGCAGTCTTGGAATTTGCAGATGTGACACTCCTACAAGGTGCCCTTGCTCATTGTAAGGGTGAAGCTGCTTTGCAGGTCTCAGGACCCTCATTGACCTTGGTTCCTTCTGGAAGCTTAGCAAGTGTGACCTTAGGCATCAACCAAAGCAATCTGCTAAACCTGGGTGGAGGCATTTACATGCATGAATACAGGCTGGGAGGAGAAAGGATTGAGGGTGGCCCTGAAGAGAGAGACTTGGGGGTGATGGTGGACCAGAAGCTCAACATGAGCCATGAATGTGTGACTGCAGCCCAGAAACCAACCATGTCCTGGGCTGCATCAAAAGAAGCACAGACAGAGGTCAAGGGAGGGGATTCTGCCCCTCTGCTCTGCTGAGACCCCACCTGCAGTGCTGGTTCCAGTTCTGGAGTCCCCAACATCAGAAGGACACAGAGCTCCTGGAAGGTGTCCAGAGGAGAGGCACTCAAATGCTCAGAGGGCTGAGCACCTCCCTGGGAAGCCAGGCTGAGGGATTGGGGTTGTTCAGCCTGGAGAAGAGAAGGCTCCCAGGTGACCTTAGAGCAACCTTCCAATATCTGAAGGAGCTACAAGAAAACTGGGGGAGGGCTTTGGACATGGGGGTGTAGGGAGAGGACAAGGGGCAATGGGTTAAAACTTGAAGAGGGGAGATTGAGGTTGAACACGAGGAAGAAATTCATTACTGTAAGGGTGGTGAGCCCCTGGCTCAGGTTTCCCAGAGAAACTGTGGCTGCCCCATCCCTGGCAGTGTCTCAGGGCAGGTTGGATGGGGCTTGGAGCAACCTGGGCTGCTGGGAGGTGTCCCTGCCCATAGCAGGGGGTTGGAACTCGATGAGCTTTAAGGTCCCTTCCAACCCAAACCATTCTATGATAAACAAGGAAGCAGGACCAAGGGAGGAACCCAAACTTGAACAGCATTCCTTGCTCAATAGCTGACTTCAAGGTGATACTGAAATCAGTTTACTGTTCTTTTAGAAGCTTAACAGCTGAGAGGAAGAAAGAAGAAAATATGGGTTCAACTTGCAGACACCCAATCTATAGTAGAGGTAAGAAGTCTCTACACAAGGACAGAGATCTGTTGGAATGAGTCCAGAGGAGGCCACAAAGATGTGAGGAGAGGCTGAGGGAGCTGGGATTGTTCAGTCTGGAGAAGAGAAGACTCCAGGGGGACCTCAGAGCTGGCTTACAATTCCTGAAGGGAACCTACAGGAAGGCTGGAGAGGGACTTTTCAGAAAAGTGTCCAGCAATAGGACAAGGGGAAATGGTTTTAAACTGAAGGAGAAGAGGTTCAGACTGGATCTGAGGAAGAAGTTCTTCAGCAGGAGGGTGGTGAGACTCTGGAACAGATTGCCCAGAGAAGCTGTGGCTGCCTCCTCCCTGGAGGTGTTCAAGGCCAGGTTGGATGAGGCTTGGAGCATCCTTGTCTGGATGAGAGGTGTCCTTGCCCATGGCTCTGAGCTCCCTTCCAACCTCAGCCATTCTATGATTCTATGACATATGGCTTACAAAGCCAGGCAGAAATAGTACACAAGTTAAAGAAAAATTATTAACACTTAAACTTATAAGCAGTGCTTTTTCTTACCTGTATTCAGCTCCCCAACCTTTAACAAAGCTCATTCTTATGGTACACATTCTAGTAAGCTGATAAACTGCTTCAAAACCCTGATTCACAGATTGAGCCAGAAGAGCAGCAAATTCTTGGTTATTAAAGATTTTTAGATTGCATCCTATAAAGGAGAAAAAAAAGGTCAAAAGGGTACAATCAATGAAGTCTCGTGTTTGCTAGAGAGAAGCCCCGAACTATGAAAAAAAAAAAAACCCTCAAAAGGCAACAAAAATGTCATCCTGTGAACATATTCGGTGGATCTTTTTGTACAGGACCTTTGTGGGGCTACTAACCTGGTGGAATTTTGCAGACAGTTGCAGGATGCCAACCGTATCTTTGATTACAGTTGGGGCTCTGAACAAAGATCGCACTATCACTTAGGCACTCAGCAAAAACTTCTCCCCCAATGTAGTAGAGACGGACTCCCCTACCTGCAGGCAAGATTTAAAGGAACTCCAGTTATGATATGGACCCAAAAAGCTTAACAAACAAGGGAGTATTTTGTTTCAGAGAAGGCCAAAGCTTTGCTTTACAACACAAACAAAAATCAATTCTCTACAAGACCACACAGCTGGAGCAGGACACAATTAACCTGTTTTTTTTCACATAGTTAACCTATTTTTTTTTTTCTCCTACCAATACACAAATATTTGAAGGAGAAGCAGAATAATTTTTTGGTCAAGGGAGAATTTTTTTGTCACCTAAAGGCTTGTAACCAAATCCAAGTCAGTAAGCAGCAGCACTCACTACCAAATAAATTTCCACTTGAAATACCAAATTGAAATACCAAAATTGAAATAAAAATATCAGCTAATTATTGTCTTTATTTTCCTGACAGACTTTCCCACAACAACCTGGTCACCCTTGGTGCTGTGGCAAGACTCATTCAATGGTTGGGAACTGTCTTCTCCCCAGGCTAGTGTTAGCAAACCCCATCTTTTCTGGTTGGGGTAGCTCATACAGGCAACTTCAGTAGCCTTGCTTCTAGTCCTGGTAGACAGAGAAATTTCTCATTCGTGCCCTGAAGCTCTGGGCTCTTCTCAAAAGCATTCATGCAAAGCTTTCTGGTCTGTCAACCATGGTTTGCTATATGCAAAAGATTCCCTTCTCCTCTGTCAGGCAGTCCCTGAGTTCCCCGTGGGTTTAGTGTGAAGAAAACAGGATTTGCTGGTCTCAGTGGTTCACCTCCTGCTTGTCCTTCCAGGCTTTTGGAGATGAATTGAGTAGAGTTTGGCTTTGCTATTTCTCTGTGAAGCTCTGAAGAAGACAGGGTGATGTTCTGATGATGATGGTCAGTGAAGCAGTTTGGAGGTAGTCTTCATATCACACTTTGGTAAACACTTGAGGTCTCTGGAATCCATCTGGGACAATCCCTGACTTCCTGAGCCAGAGATTGGACTGATTCATCCTGAATCTGAAAGACTGTTCCTCACACCTGGGATGTCCTGCAGGTCTTCTTGCTTGCTAACTCCTCTTCCCCTGTAGTACCAGAGGTCAGAAATAGGAAAGAGAAGTCTCCTAAGAGCATCTTTCCCCTCTCTCAGCTTCTGACTATTTTGGGATACCTGGTGGAGTCAGAAGCCTGGGTTTCAAATATGGCTCTTTTAAGATCCATTTTGTCCTCATGGCTTGGACATCTGTTTAGAAGAACATCCTTTCAGAGATTTTTTTCTCCTCTAAAAATCTTGTCTAATTCAACCAATAGATTAATCTTGTTTCCCTCCCCAGGTCTCACACCTCTGAGGCTCTCTCACCCCCTTCATGTCAGAGAAGTTTTCCCACTTGAAGCTCTTTCTGGTGGGTCACTGGCAACTGTTGCTACAAGATTTGGCAATTCCAAGCAAAGGTGAGGAGGGGGGTTTGAGTCTTGTTGCCATGTGAGGGTGCTGAACCCCTGTCCCAGGTTTCCCAGAGAAGCTGTGGCTGCCCCATCCCTGGCAGTGTCTCAGGTCAGGTTGGATGGGGCTTGGAGCAACCTGGGCTGGTGGGAGGTGTCCCTGCCCATGGAAAGGATTTGGAACCAGATGGTTTTTAAAGTCCCTTCTGTTGCAGGAACCGAACGTCATTGAGAGCTGGAGCTCAGTACCGAGACCGGAGCTATTGGTGATCTTGGTTAGCAGTGAGGACTAACTGCGACCAGCCTAGCACCGATCCTGCTCAGGAATGAGCTGCCTGGCTACACCCAGCCTCACCTTTTATTGGCTCTAGGTCTTGAGCATGCCCAGTGGGGCCAGCCCTAACTGGGCACAGGTGAGACTGAGCACCGGCCTGGCTCATTACCTGGCAAGTCCTGGCACCTGTTTCCTACATCCCCCCCCCCCCCCCCTTTTTTTTTTTTTTTTTTTTTTTTTTGTCTTTTTGTGGGGGAGAGATGAAAGGGACGCGAAGATCTTAGTTGCGAGGTGCCTCGTTATTCGGCGCTGATGGTTTCGGTCCGGTCGGGGCAGGGCGCGTCCATTTGCTGGGCACCCAGAGAGGTCCAGAGTCTGAGGAGACACAACTGTATCCTCTCCCGGTGAATAGCAATGGCCTAGGCCCTGTCCATTGTCCCGTCGTTGGCTCCTTGTAATAGACTTGAATCTCAGGCATGCGGATGACTTTTTGCGACGAGTAGTGTAGCAAGACGGGTGGCTCCTGGGAATCGCGGCTTAGGCTCAAGAAGTTCAATGTAAAAAGAGCCTTGCTGAGCTGCATTTGAGGATCCATAATTTTGCTGTCTTTTTGTTTTTGTAAATAGGTCTTCAGGGTGCGATTGGCTCTTTCTACGATCGCTTGCCCTGCGGACGAATGGGGGATTCCTGTAATATGTTTCACTCCCCAAGTAGCGAAGAATTGTTTGATTTTTTCGCCTGTGTAGGCGGGCGCATTGTCTGTTTTCACTACTTGAGGGATCCCCATGACAGCAAAACAGTTTGTAAGGTGACGGATCACGTGCAGAGCCTTCTCCCCCGTCTGAGCTGTCGCCCAAAGCATACCTGAGAAGGTATCGATTGTGAGATGTACATACTTTTGGCGTCCAAATTCCGGGATGCGTGTCACGTCCATTTGCCAGATTTCTCCGGCTTGAAGCCCACGTGGATTCACGCCCATTCCTAGGGTAGGGCCAAATTAGGCGCATTGGGGGCAGGCTTTAACGATGCCTTTTGCCTCCTCCCAAGTGATGGCAAATGTGCGCTTCAAGGCCCTGGCGCTCTGATGAAATAAGGAATAGCTGTTATGGGCTTTGGCGAATTCGGTGATTGGGTTTTGTATTCCTAGGCTGACCAAAGAGTCAGCTTTGGCATTCCCTTCCCCCAGGCCTAGTGCTGTTTTGTGGCTACGGATATGTAGAATGCAGCATGGCTGTGTTTGGATTTTTAGCGCACGCTGCAGTGATAGAAAGAGCTCCTGTAGCCTCTTGTTTTGCACTGGCTTGATGAGAGCATCCTCAATGCGATTTGCTACTCCGACTGCATATTGTGAGTCGGAAACGATATTGATGGGGACGTGTTGCCACTGCGTCAAGGCCCAGATGATGGCGAGCAGTTCCAGGGTTTGAAGGTTGTCCTCGGTGGTGCCTGGAATCAGATGCTCTTTCCATTGGCCTTGGTCCTGCCATACGCAGGCGGCCATTCATGATCTTTTTCCAGCATCTGTGAATACCGTTATGCCAGGCACTGGACGTTCTGAGACAATTGGTCGTTCGACCCACTGGAACTGGCTGATGGCTTGAAGGCGTTTATGTTTCGGGCCATCGTGACGTACCTCGCCAGGATATTCGAGTAAGGCGAGTTGTAGAGGCTCGGAGTGTTGCAGCATCCAATCAAAATCGGTTGTCTTGATAGGGATGTTGATCCACTCCGGTTCTTGGCCGTCTACCTCCAGGCAGCGTTGACGTCCCTTTCGAATGAGGAATGCTATGATTTCTGCTTTTTGCCAAATGCCCTTCTGGGCCGTATGGGGTGGGAATAGTCATTCTAGGATAGCCACAGACTCTGATCTTCTAGAGTCTCGGTTATATATTTTGTCGTATTTCTGTCCTTCCGGTTTCTTTTCCCGCGTGAAGTCCTGTAGGAGTAGTGCGAAGGGGAATGAGGGGTGGTTACATACCCACACTCCAATGGGGTGGGCGGCGTCTTGACGATCTGCATAGCCGGTTGCCAACTTGTGGATGACCTGTTTCAAGGCATTTGAGTGATCCTCGGTCCAGTCCACGAGTGCCCCTGGTTGAGTGCCCCGTAGTAATGACAAAAAGGGGTGGATATCTGCGTTGGTGAGACCTATAATGGGTCTAACCCATTGGAGCTCGCCCACCAGTTTTTGGGTGTCATTCAGTGTTTTGACTGAATGAATTATTTCCAATTTTTGTGGTCTCACCATACCGTTGGTCACTTTCCACCCTAGGTAGCTCCAGGGTGACTTTGTTTGGACTTTTTCCGGAGCTACGATTAGTCCTTTAATCTTGAGCCGATCGGTCAAGATCTGGCTGATGTTCTCGGGGAACGGGGCTTGTTGGCAAAACAGGATGTCATCCATGTAGTGGTAGATTATTGTATCCGGCATTGCTTCTCTGATTGGTGCGAGCGCCCACGCCACATATGATTGACATATGGTCGGCGAATTTCTCATTCCCTGTGGAAGCACTACCCACTCATATCGCTTCGCTGGTTCACTTTTGTTGACCGATGGACTCGTGAATGCGAAGCGAGCAGTGTCTTCACGGTTTAGAGGGACAGTGAAAAAGCAGTCTTTTAAGTCAATGACCAGAAGGTGCCAGCCTCTAGGCAGCATGGTTAGTAGGGGCAGCCCAGGTTGGAGGGCGCCCATTGGCCACATCTGGTCATTTATTTTTCTTAGGTCTTGTATTAGCCGCCACTTGCCTGACTTTTTTGGAACCACAAAGATAGGTGTGTTCCACGGGCTCACGGACGGCTGGATGTGTCCAGCGTCCAGTTGCTCTTTTATAAGGTGGTTGGCAATGTTTAGCCGCTCCTTGGAAAGGGGCCACTGCTCCACCCAGACAGGGGTATCTGTTTTCCAGCGAAGTCTGGGTGTTGGCGGCGCTTCTGCAGTGGCCCTTAATGAAAATTTTTATGGGGTTGGGTGGGTTCCGGGATGGAGAGGATGGGCCCTATTTGGCTCATCACATCCCGACCGATCAACCCCCCAAGTTGTCCGGGCAAAGGTAACACATATGGTCTTACGGTTACCTTTTGCCCCTCTGGAAACTTGATTTGTATCGGCTGGAGCGCTTGAAGGGGGGTGGAACCTCCACCTATCCCCTGGACGGCGTCAGAAGCCGTAGTTAGCTTCCATTTACGAGGCCAGGCGTTTTTGTTAATAATTGTCACATCGGCTCCGGTGTCCATCATTACGGGGAGGATTTTCTCCTCTTTGCCGGTAGCCAGTTGAATGTTTATAATTGGCCGTGTCTTCATCTGTTGTACCAGGGTTACCAAGGTGTTTCCAGATGAGCCAAAAGCCCGGTCGCCTCGCGCTGTCTGGACGTCCTTTCCTAGGTCCATTTTTGGGAGCAGGACCAGTTGTGCCAATCGGGTTCCTGCCTTGATTACCATGGGGGGGTTTAGTGTGAAACACGTTATCATTATTTCCCCTGTGTAATCAGCGTTGATGACCCCTGGGAGCACGATCAGTCCTGCTAAACCTGATGAAGAACGTCCCATAAGAAGCGCTCCAACCTTGCTATTTTCGTGTATTATGGGTCCGTGAATCCGCGTCGGTATCTTGTGAACTGCCGAGGTCGATAGCGTGATGTCTACTGCAGTTGGTAAATTGAAGCCGAGGCTTCCCCGTGTTGCTGGGGCGGGGAGTTGGCACACAGCACCAGCCCGGCTACTTGTGTCGCTGCGCGGGGGCCTCTCGCGCTGTTTTGGCTGTTTTTTTGATACCAGCATGCTGCATCATTATGGCTGGCCTGTTGGCATCGATTGCACCACACGATCGCTGGGCAGTTCCGTCTTGTATGTCCCCTGGAGTTGCAGCGGGAACAAAAAGGGTTGGTTTTCCTTGAACGGTTCGAGCGGGGCGGCCGATTGGGGCGATTTCTTCCTCCGCTCCCGTTTAACTTTTGTGCTACCGCCGCGAGGAGCTTGTGGGTGGGCTCCAACTCAGCGGCAAAAGCACCAGCCATCCCTTGATGTTGCTGATTTTGGGTGGCCCTGGCCACCACTTCTAGCATCTCTGAAACTTGTGTTGTTTTTGGTAGTGTTGAAAACAGCGCCTTCATCTTAGGATTGGCGTTCTCGAACGCCAGCAGCCTGAACATGGAATCTTTCTGTTCCGGCGACAGTTCTGATTGTGCCGTGACAGATTGCCAGAGACGGTCAACGAAGTGCTGATATGCTTCGTTCATTCCCTGTTTGACCCCGGTAAATGATGGAATTGGGTTGGGCTCTGGTACTGTATAGAACGCCTGGCGAGCCAGGGTCGCCGCGGTGTGATGGAGCGCTCGCGGGAACTGCAGCTGCAGTTGGATGTCTGCATAGCGCCCCGAGCCCGTAAGCATCTCGGCAGTGACACCGGCCAGTGGGTCGCCGGGTGCTCTGGCCTGGTTTGCCTCCGCCTGGGCCAGGCGTTCCCACTCCCTTACCCAGATGATTTGTTGGGAAGGGGTAAGCAGATACCTGGCTAAGCTTTGGCAGTCGTATGGGCAGTTCATGTCCGAAGTGAAGAGCCAATCCAGAACGGCCTGGCCACTCTCTGTTCTGAGGCCCTGTTCCTTCAGCGTTTTCCTGGCTTGTTGCAGGGTCTTCCAGGAGTGTTGTTCAAATACGGGTAGGCCGTTATTGCCCTGTAGGACGGGGCATGCGACAGTGCTTGGTTCCCAATCACCCTCCAGAATAGCATCGCGCATGATACCGGACCAGCGACCCGGTCGACTGGTAGCAGCGCTTGGTCGTGGTCGCGGTGGGGATGGGACATCATCCTCTTCGTTATCGGAAAGGGTGGGTGGGTTTCTATACTGCCCGAAGGCCGAGCGTCGTTCGATGTCATGTATTCATTTTTCCATGGATTTCATGGCCCGAGTGACTTGATCTTGAAGGGCCGATATTTTGTCTTCTAAACCGGAGGGTGCAGCCGGTTGGGTGGTTGCTCTATTCTTCTGAGCCTTTCCTGGTGTTGAGGGCAGCGGCAGGGGTAGACCCTGGCAGCAGCTGGATGGGCCGCAGGCTGCCGGCTCTACCCCGTCATTTTCGGGATGTTTTTCCTCCTCGTCTGGGCCGATGTCGGAGAGGAGCTCGGCCACAGACTGGTGGGTTTTTCCCGACATGCCTTTTATGGCTGGCTTGTCGTTGTTTAACCCCAAATATGCTTGCTTGGGGTTCTCTTCTTCGAGGGGTGGTGCCAAAGGGACCACAGCAGGTAATTCCTTCGGGGGAAATGCTGCGGTTCCCCGCAGAGGCGGCTCAGCGGCGGCGAGCGCAGCTTCTGCTTCGGCTTTTATGTCTTTTAGGGCGTTAATCACCACCCCCCATGTACGGTCTAGTCCGGTTATGTTTTTAGCCACTTCTTGGGAATGGAGGCTTCCCAACAGGTTGCTGACCTCCTGCCAGAGATCCCATGCGGCTGCAGAGGAGGGGGGGTGGGAGTGTTCTTGCTCCTCCACCCGTGTCATCAGCTTTTCATTAACAGGGGTGCTTGCTGCCAATCCCATCTTTCCCTTTTTCCTTTCTTGGTCAATCAGTGGTAGAGAAGGAAAGGTAGTGGATCTTCTTACCCGACTCCTTGGGTTTTCCGTAGAATGAAGATTTGAAGAAGAATTCGCTCTCACACCTGGATCATTCAGACCGAAGGTCTATGCCCGCATTCTCCACCAGATGTTGCAGGAACCGAACGTTGTCGAGAGCTGGAGCTCAGTACCGAGACCGGAGCTATTGGTGATCTTGGTTAGCAGTGAGGACTAACTGCAACCAGCCTAGCACCAATCCTGCTCAGGAATGAGCTGCCTGGCTACACCCAGCCTCACCTTTTATTGGCTCTAGGTCTTGAGCATGCCCAGTGGGGCCAGCCCTAACTGGGCACAGGTGAGACTGAGCACCGGCCTGGCTCATTACCTGGCAAGTCCTGGCACCTGTTTCCTACACCCTTCCAACCAAGCCATTCCATGATTCTATCTGCCAAGTTCAGCTTCAGGGTCCTCTCCTTCAAGTTGAAGGAGTCAAGGTGTTTCCTTCTCTTCCATGCATCATGGATCATCTTCCATATCTTCTCCAAGCATCACACTTTGAAGCCTTTGGGGCAGATGCAACATTGAGCTGAGCAGCTTCATGATTGGACTTGGTGTGGAGGGCTGACCCTTTGCCCTTTAATTAACAACATAGGGAGACTGCCAGGATTAGGTGGGAATTGTCACTTGGAGATAAGATCCAGTGTGGGTGAAACAATTGGGCACAGAGAACATGGGTGCTGGTTAACCTCTTCCCAGCTGCTTGCATGGAGTCCTCTGGAGCTGTATTTCTGTATGACAGAGAAAAACAATGGTGTGATGGACCTTCACCCATCCATGCACTGAGCTGTGGGGAACTCAGGTACTGGTCCAGACTCTGCAGAAGTCTCCACACCATTTCCACATCCCCAAAGCTGCACTGGGGCTGTGGCAGGGATACATTGAGCTTGTGCCACAAATCCTCTGCACAGCCCATGAATATAAATATAAATATATAATAAATATTATCTAATATTCAAAATATAATAATATAAAAAAAGAAATTATTAAGAACAGCATTTTTATCACCTAATGATACAGTTCAGCTAAATGGTTACAGAAAGGGGGAAAAAAAAGGAAATGGTTTGTAAAAATGCTTCCAAATTAACAAGTAGCAAAGGCCACCACACCCTACCAGGCATTTATGGAAATGATGGACACCAAAAACCCCTCTATAAAAGGGATGAGGGTCATGTTTGGGTCTTTTATTATGTTTACTGTTCCTGGTATTTAAATGCATTTTAATGGTGAGAAAAATCTGTGTTAGCCTCAAGCCATGAAAATTCAGCTTTTTTATTTATTTATTTATTTATATAAAGAATGCACACAGCAAAACTTGAAATGAAAAAGGTTAATGAAACCCATATCCTGCAGAGCACTCACACTGAAACTTTGGAAATATGAAAGAAAATATTCCTAAGTAAGCTAAAACTTATTCAGAGAGAGAGACTTTTCTATCATCCATTCTGGCAAGGTTTGAACAAGGCAGTCGAGAAGATAATGATTTTTATGTCAAATTATATTTTTCATATGTAGTACTTAAAGCAATTCATTCCAGACATCCAAAGGTTAGTTTTCTCAGGCACTGCATCAGTTTTCTACTCTCTGTAAGGATCTGGCCTCCAAAATTGGTAGAATTTGGGGTTGTTTTGGGATTTTTTTTTTCTTGCACTGATAAATGATTTTTATTTATCTACCAGGCAGGGGTTTCATTACAAGTGGACAGGTAAAGATGTGAAGGTTTCCCAGGAAATTTACTACGCTGCAAACAAATGAAAGCCACCCACCAGAAAAAAAATTAATTAAAAAATTAAAAAATATAAAATATTTAAATTAAAATTAAATAAAAAATTTTAAAAATTAAAAATTTAAAAATTATATTTTTTGTATGTGGTAGGTGCCCCTGCCCATGCAGAGGTGTTGGAACCAGGTGATCTTTAAGGTCCCTTCTAACCCAAGCCATTCTATGATTCTGTGATTTAATGATTATCTGCACAGACATCGTGGGGTAGTGGTATAGATGGGAGGAGAATCCAACATTGGCTAAGTGCTGGTTTGGATAAGTAATTGTCCAAATTCTTGTCAGCTGGGACAAAGTTATGTCTGAGCTCCTCATGGCCTTGACCATCCCGTAACAACCTGTGGAGAACCCATCCATGTGGCAGAGCTCTTGGAAAGTGGGAAAGTATATTAAAGGAACAGGTTTGCTCATAAACCTCCTGGAAAAGATATGAGGATATCAAAACTGGATGGGTAATTAGCATAATTACATCATAGAGTATGCAAAGGAGATCATCTGAAGAGGGTATTGTGTTGTGGGAGCTTGGCTTTGACTGGCTGTGCATTTTGATAAAGAGCCTAATGGACTGCTCCAGGGAACGGAGCAGTAAAATCTTGTTATGAATTCGTTTATCAAGAATGCAGAGATAGGAAGAGACAACCATGGCAGTTAACTGGCTGAATTATTGCTTTTTTAATCTTGCTTTCTGCTGATAGTCTTTTGTCAATGCCTCAGAATCCCATTAGCTTTAGGGGCAGAGGAGAAACAGGAGTTGGCAGAGGGCTTTAAGGCCATGAGCACTGTTTATCCCTGGAGAATAGGAGCCAGGTCCCCTGGCTGCTTTTCTCTTTCTCCTGTTGCCTTTGCCACATTCTGTTTGTGGCTCAGCAGATGCTAGTGCTTCTTTTTGGATCAATGGGTCAACAGTATGAGGTTCAACCAAGCCAAGCGTTGGGTCCTGCACTTGGGTCACACCAACCCCAGGAAATGCTCCAGGCTTGGGGAAAAGTGGCTGGAAAGTTCCCAGAGAGAAAGGACCTGGGGGTGACAGTGTCTGAACATGAGCCAGGGTGTGCCCAGGTGGCCAAGAAGGCCACCAGCATCCTGGCTTGTGTCAGCACTGTGTGACCAGCAGGAGCAGGGCAGGGATTGTCCCCCTGTGCTGGGCACTGGGGAGGCTGCACCTGGAATCCTGGGCTCAGTTCTGGACCTCCTTAACAGAGGATGTTCTGTCTGGTAACAAAGCTGCCTGGACATTTAAGATGTCCATTGCTTTTCTTTCCTCTGCCAGCAGCTTCACTTCCAGAAATTCAGCCCCAGAAGACGTCCAAAATTCTCTGGTGCCCTTCTCAACATGAACCCTCCCTGGGTTCTCTTGGGCATCCATGGTGACTCTTGAAAGCCTGTGCAGAAAACCTCCTGGCCCTGGGTGGAGGTGGGTGCTACTAAACCCTGCCACTGCTTAACATATTTTCTGTGGTGGGATGATCAATGTAAATCCTGTAAGAGAAGTCAAGGGGAGTAAAAAATAATGTCCATCTCCCAGGTGAGGTGGGATTCAGACCACTGACTTAGACATAAGACCCAACAAATGAACTGTGGACATTTTTGGGAACCTCACAACAAGAAGGACATTGAGGGGTTGGAGTGTGTCCAGGGCAACGGAGCTGGGGAAGGGTCTGGAGCAGAAGTCTGCCCAGGAGCAGCTGAGGGTGCTGGGGGTGTTGATCCTGGAGCAAAGGAGGCTGAGGGGAGACCTTCTGATTCTCTGCAACCCCCCGAGAGGAGGTTGGAGCCAGGGGGTGTCGGGCTCTGCTTCCAAGGAACAAGGACAAGAGGAATTGACCTGGAGGTTTAGATTGGAGCTTGGGAACAATTTCTCCCTGGAAAGGGTTGTCAGGGCCTGGGCCAGGGTGCCCAGGGCAGGGGTGGAGTCCCCATCCCTGGAGGGCTTTCAAATCTGTGGAGATGTGGTGCTGAGGGCCATGGGGCAGTGGTGGCCTTGGCAGTGCTGGGTTAATGGTTGGACTGGGTGATCTTAAAGGTCTTTTCCAACAAAAATGTGATAATGCTGCACTTTGAGTCTAACCAGCTTGTCCAAATCCAGCTTTTTTTCTGGAAAGGAGAAAAATCTGAGACACACGTCTGCAGGCTGCGTGGCTTTCTCTGAATGGCCAAAATCCAGAGAATCTATTGCCCATGGCCAAAACAACCCAAGAAAAAACGATTTTATAGCTTTAACCTGAATAAAATCAAACATCCACCTGATGGCAGCAGAGAACGGGGAATGGTGAGCGCTGCTGTCCGACCGCTGCTGAGAATGCATCGGGGATTTCGGGAATGTGATAAATTATCCCTGGGGATAATTTATAGGACGTGCAGATGTAGTGCTGAGGACCATGGGTTTGTGGTGGCCTTGGCAGTGCTGGGTTAACAGTTAAAAGACGTGGGTCTTTAAATGTTCCATGGAGCCACAACAATCTATAGCATTTTGCTTTGAAGGAAATTCGGGGGTAACTTTTTTGATTGAAACTCTTGTGGAGAAATAACCCTGATGCTGTGATTTGCAGCAAACAGATTGGGTCACAGGAGGTGTATTTAAGAAAAGCTTTAGTGAATATCTGAACAAAAACACTCTCCAAGAAAATAACTTCCTATTCAAAATTTTTTTCAATTTCAAATTTAATTCTGTTGGGGAAAAATATACTTTTAAATCCTTCAGCTGTGGAAAATATCTGACCCTCAATTTAACTCTTAAATTTATTGATACTTTTGGCTGTTATGCCCCCAGTTAATTTCTCTTTCTTTTAAATTGCTGACCAGTGGAAAAATATACTGTTCATCTGTGGTGCTCATCATTGTTGCTGGGACCTCTTGGCATATTTGACACGGAGCAAATGGACACACTGGCAGGAAGTGAGATGAAGTTACAGGAAAAAGGAGAGATGGGAGGAACACAGAATGATTTTATTGCTTTTGTTTTCTTAAAAAAACATTTATCTTCTCTTCTTGCCCTGTGCAGGTCCCACACGCAGAAATGGCATCAAGGCAGCAGTGGGGAGCTTTTCCAGCTTTTTCCAGCTTTTCCAGCTTTTTCCAGCATGAGAAAGGTCCTTGAGGCAGGGGCTGTACCCCAAACCTGCTCTTCCTGGCCCCTTCCCACCCAGTTTCTCCCACAAGGTGCTATGATGGTGGCAGAAGCTCTCAAATGGGAACTGACAGCATCTCCACCAACCTGTTGCATATAATATTCATCTGTAAGTACCTTAAATTCTCAAATGTCTGTGCAGAGGTATAAGGAATTGTAGAATCATAGAATCCTAAAATGGTTTGGGTTGGAAGAGACCTTAAAGATCATCTAGTCCCAAACTCTTGCCATGGGCAGGGACACCTCCCACCAGCCCAGATTGCTCCAAGCCCCATCCAACCTGACCTGAGACTCTGCCAGGGATGGGGCAGCCACAGTTTCTCTGGGAAACCTGGGACAGGGGCTCAGCACCCTCACAGGAAAGAATTTCTTCCTAATGTCCAACCTAAATCTCCCCTCTTACAGCTTGAAACCATTTCTCTTTGTCCTATCACTACATGCTCTTATAGAAAGTCCCTCCCCAGTGGTGCCACAATGCTTGGTGCAAAGCCCCTCCTGTCCCTTCCCTCTCCAAATCTCCTTAGGGTTTCCTCACTGTTGCTATTAGCTCAGGTCACCATCCAGGAGGGGTTAGTGCTGTGAAAACAGGCTGCCACTTCCACCCAAAGTCCTTTTCAAAACCAACCAGGAGTTGGAAACTTTTCATCATCCCAAATGCCAATGCTGTGTCTGCACCCCAAAGAGGGCTCTCCTTTTGATGCCTTTCAAAGGACTAAAGGAGGAAAAAAAAAGGGGAAAAAAAAAAAAAAAAAAAAAAAAAAAAAGGCCAATGTGATCTTTTGAAAACCATTGCATGCTGGCAGAGGAACACAGATGTTGTAGGAATTTGGAAAGCTATATTTAGATGGTGATTGTGGCTTGAAAAGGCTGGCTGGTCTTTGTGTGGTTACTTGCCCATTTATTGTAATAACTGGAAAACAGTATGCCCTGGTTTGGGCCAGGATAAGGGTGATTTTCTGTCTTGTACTTTTGCTTTTAGCTAGGTCTCTTGTAAGTAGTTGCACTTGCTGAAATTAACAGCAAGTTTCTCAGTCAGTGTCTGCTTCTAGGACTGATGACACTTGATGTTTATAGTTACAGCTAGAGACTGGTATGCAGAGCCAAGGACACTGCTCAGCTCTGAGGAAAACATTTTACCCTCCAGGAGGATAAAGAGGTCCCACCTGCAGCCCTCCTTTGGGGAGGAACGGACAAGATAGATACCAGAATTGACCAAACAGAGTATTCCATCCCATACACGTCATCCTCAGTATAAATTTGAGGGATCACGAGGGCCAAGCCAGATTTCCTGCTTCCAGCTTCCGGCTGCCTGCCCTTCCTGCTTTTCCTGCTTCCCTTCCTTCACCCGGCATCCTGGAAGGATCCCGTCCGTTCGTCTGCCTGTGGTCCTGATCCGTGCCAGCCCATATCTGTGTGTTCCTGCCTCCAGTTCCTGACTGCTGCAGACTCCAGGAGTCCAGCCTGGACTTTACCAGGCTTCCCTGCAGCCTCGGTGGTGACGTGAGAGCTATTGGGGGAAAAGGGGGAGGAATGTGGTATCCATTTTCTTGTATATTTGTATATATTTAGTAATTTTTTCCTATTTATCATTACTGTTTCATTAAAGTTGTGTAGTTTAGTTTCCAACCCATAAGTCTCTCTCCCTTATTCTCTCTCCTTTTTTATCAGGGAGGAGAGAGAGATTAATAGAGAGCGTCTGTTACTCGGTTTAATTGCCAGGCCAGTGTTAAACCGTGACAGATTTATTGGTGCCTGACATGGGGCTCGAGCTAATTGGCTTGAGTCCAGTTCAAATTTTGATTAATTTGCCTGAATAGTTTGAATTCCAACTCCAGTGGAAGAATGGCTTCGTTGAGTGGGAATGAGACCTTGTTCTTTGGAAATTTCACAGGGTTGGAGATTAAACCAATCATGCCATACCTTTGGTACTTAGGGTATGCAATCTGTTTATTCGCAGCTGGAATTGCTGTTAATATGTGGTTTTTCTTTCGTAAGAGCTGCTTAAGAACCATCGTTGCAATATGGTCCTCAATATTGATGTATATCATGGTGCAGTGGTGTTTCATACAAGGATTAAGAACTTTGTTGGTAATTACATTTTCAGCATTCTTTTGAGGAAATATACCACTCTTGGGCTGAGTTCAATGGATTCTTGTCAAAATGGCATTATGCTTGTTATAGTTTTGAACCTCCTGATTCTTGTAGCCATTGTTGTTCAGGTGTCTGTGAATATTTTCATGTGCTATCATATGTTGGTGAGGAATAAGACAACTACAACTAGGGGAATGAGCACACCTCGTAAAGAGAGCACCTCCACTCCTGCCGCTTCTCGCCCCCCCTCACACAAGGGCACAACTCAGATAAGGCCCGCGAGCATCGCCAGTGTTTCTGCTACAGCTGCAGCTGCTGTCTCTACCCCCACAGACACTGCTGCTGCTCAGAAAACGAGCCCTGCTGCTGCTGCTGCTGCAGACACCACAGCCTCTCCCCCTCAGCCCACACAGTTACTTGTTGACCCTGTAACTAGGAGAAAAGGAAAACAATGGAAATCAGAAATGAGCCTTAACCCTTCCATGTCTGAACGGGACGACCAGGTGATAGAGGATACTGCCTCTCCTCGTAGAGCAGCTAGAAGAGACTCTAAAGGAGTCAGCTGAGGACTCAGACTCAGAATCTGCTCAGTCCTATTCCATGAGAGACTTGCGTACTCTGAGAAAAGACTATAGCCGATTTTCAGGTGAACCACTTCTCTCTTGGTTACTCCGATGCTGGAATGAAGGGGCTGCTACCATAACATTAACTCAGAAGGAAGCCAGGCAGTTGGGATCCCTGGCCAAAGATGCAGGTATTGATCGGGCATTTGGGGAAAAGGCTGGAACCACCAGCCTATGGAAGCGACTCTTGTCAGCTGTAAGGGAGAGATATCCCTATAAAGAGGAAACAGACTGCCCACAGGTCAAAGCACCCAAACTTGAAAAAGCTATCAGGTATCTGGATGAATTGGCTGTACGAGACGTGTTCTATAATGCTGATGACATTGAAGATCCTTATCACGTACCTATGATGCAAAGGTTTGTGCGTGCTGCACCACCACCTTTTAACCATACACTATCAGTAATGCTATGGGTTCCTGCAGATGTGGAGGGAACTGTGGGTGATGTGATTAAAACAATACGAGAGTGTGAAGATGCTGTCACAGCCCCTCGTCGGGCCTGGGTCTCAGCTATAAAGAGAACATCTGAGAAATTGCATTTACCCTTTTTCCCTCAGACAGAAGGAGGACGCTGCATTGCAGCCATTAAGAGGAGACGCCCTCCTATGAGACGGAATTGAGAGAAACAGAATTCAGCAAGAGGAATCCTATGGGCACTCCTGTGTGAGTATGGAGAGGACATGAAAAAGTGGGATCAGAAACCTACTGCTGTCCTAGAGGAGCAAATACGTAAGTTGCTGAATAAGACGAAGGCAAAAGGAGGTCCTTCTAAAAAGATGGCTGCTCAAGTCTCCAGTGTGGAGTTACCCAATTCAAATATGCTGGTGACTCAAGATCCCTGTACATCAGGTGTGAGTACTGGGGATGCAAACTCCAGTAATGCACATACTGACAATGTTGTATGTGCTCAAGCTTAGAGGTGCCCTGCCTCCAGCCAGGTGGAGGAGAGGGACAACCGAATTTATTGGATTGTGTGGATTCGATGGCCTGGCACATTAGAGCCACAAAAGTATAAAGCCTTGGTGGACACTGGTGCACAGTGCACCCTAATGCCATCCAATCAGAAAGGGACAGACTCCGTCACTATTTCTGGAGTGACAGGGGGATCCAAAGAACTGACTATTGTGAAGGCTGATGTGAGCCTCACTGGAATAAAGTGGCATAAGCACCCGATAGTGACTGGTCCAGATGCTCCGTGCATCCTTGGCATAGACTACCTCAAGGGAGGTGATTTCGAGGACCCAAAAGGGTACCGGTGGTCCTTTGGTACTGCAGCTATTAAGACTGAGAATGGAGAATGGCTGCATGCTTTGTTTGGCCTTTCAGATAAATCCTTTGTAGTTGGGTTGCTGAGAACTATAAACCAGCGGGTGCCAACTGCTACTTCAATAGTGCATCGAAGACAATATCGTGTCAACAGAGATGCTGTGATCCCCATTCACAAGCTGATCCGGCAACTGGAGAGCCAAGGAGTGATCGGCAAGACTCACTCACCCTTCAACAGTCCCGTATGGCCAGTGAGAAAGCCTAATGGAGAGTGGAGGCTGACAGTGGACTATCGTGCCCTGAATGAGGTTACTCCACCACTAACTGCTGCTGTGCCGGACATACTAGAACTTCAATACGAGCTGGAGTCAAAGGCAGCCAGGTGGTATGCTACTATTGACATTGCTAATGCATTTTTTGCTATTCCTATAGCACCAGAATGCAGGGCACAGTTTGCTTTCACCTGGAGAGGTATCCAGTACACTTGGAATCGACTGCCCCAGGGGTGGAAACACAGTCCTACCATCTGCCATGGACTGATCCATGATACCTTGGAAAAGGGTGGAGCTCCAGAACATCTACAGTACATCGATGACATCATTGTGTGGGGTGACACAGCAAAGGAAGTCTACGAGAAAGGTAAGAAGATAATTAAAATCCTTCTAGAGGCTGGTTTTGCTATCAAAAGGAGCAAGGTCAAGGGACCTGCACAAGAGATCCAGTTTCTGGGAGTTAAGTGGAAAGATGGACGTCGTCACATCGCAATGGACGTGATTAACAAAATAACAGCTATGGCCCCACCAACTACCAAAAAGGAAACTCAGTCCTTCTTAGGAACTGTTGGTTTCTGGAGGATGCATATTCCTGCTTATAACCAGATTGTGAAACCTCTCTACGAGGCTACCCGGAAGAAGAAAGACTTTAAATGGGGCTCAGAACAACAAGCTGCTTTTGAGAGTATTAAACAGGAGACTGTGCAGGCAATGGCCCTTGGACCAATTTGAACAGGACCAGACATTAAAAATGTGCTTTATACCAGAGATGGAGGTGATGGTCCTACATGGAGCCTCTGGCAGAAAGCTCCAGGAGAGACTCGAGGCCGACCTCTAGGATTTTGGGGTCGAAACTACAAAGGCTCTGAAGCCAACTACACAGCCACTGAAAAAGAGATACTGGCTGCATATGAAGGAGTTAGAGCTGCTTCAGAAGTGATTGGTACTGAAGCACAGCTCCTCCTGGTGCCACGATTACCTGTACTGGGTTTTATGTATACAGGTAGAGAGTCTTCCCATCATGCTACCGATGCTACCTGGAGTAAATGGATTGCTTTACTCTCACAGAGAGCTAGGATAGGAAGACTCGATCATCCAGGAATTGTAGAAGCAGTAACACATTGGCCAGAAGGCAAACACTTTGGAATGCCACCAGGAAAAGTGGTAAAACGGGCTGAAGAAGCCCCACCATATGAGCAACTACCAGAGAATGAGAAAAAACATGCTCTTTTCACTGATGGATCCTGTTGTCTGGTAGGAGGCCATCGAAGGTGGAAAGCTGCTGTATGGAATCCTACACGACTAGTTGCAAAAACAGATGAAGGAGATGGTGAATCAAGTCAATTTGCAGAGGTAAAAGCCATCCAATTGGCTTTGGACATTGCTGAACAAGAAAAGTGGCCGAGACTTTATACTGACTCATGGATGGTAGCAAATGCCTTAAGGGTTGGTTAAAGCAGTGGAAGCAAAACAACTGGCAACGTAGAGATAAACCTACCTGGGCTGCTGAACTGTGGAAAGACATTGCTGCTAGGTTAGAGAAACTTGATGTAAAAGTACGTCACGTAGATGCCCACATACCTTCACATCGAGCTACTGAGGAACATCAAAGCAACCAACGAGCAGATGAGGCTGCTCAAGTGTTCCAAATAGATATGGACTGGGACCATAAAGGTGAACTGTTTTTAGCCAAATGGGCCCACAATGCTTCAGGGCATCAAGGCAGGGATGGAACATATCGATGGGCTCGTGACCGAGGGGTGGATTTATCTTTGGACGCTATTGCCCAGGTTATCCACGATTGTGACATATGTGCTGCAATTAAGCAAGCTAAAAGGTTGAAACCTCTGTGGTATGAAGGGAGGTGGTCAAAGTATAGGTATGGGGAGGCCTGGCAAGTCGATTACATCACACTGCCTCAAACCCGCCAGGGTAAGCGCTATGCGCTTACAATGGTGGAGGCAAGTACAGGATGGCTGGAAACATATCCTGTGCCTCATGCCACAGCCCGGAACACCATCCTGGGCCTAGAGAAACAAGTCCTGTGGAGACATTGTACACCAGAAAGAATTGAGTCAGATAATGGAACTCATTTCAAAAATAGTCTTATCAATAACTGGGCCAAAGAACATGGTATTGAGTGGATATACCATATCCCCTATCATGCACCAGCCTCAGGTAAAATGGAAAGGTACAATGGACTGTTAAAAACTACCTTAAAGGCAACGGGTGGTGGAACTTTCAAAAACTGGGACAGGCACTTGGCAAAAGCTACCTGGTTAGTTAACACCAGGGGTTCCACCAATCGAGCTGGTCCTGCTCAGTCAGATCTTCTACACACAGTAGATGGGGACAAAGTGCCTGTGGTGCATGAAAAGAATCTGCTAGGGAAAACAGTTTGGGTTTATCCTGCCTCGGGCAAAGGCAAACCCATTCGTGGAGTTGCTTTCGCTCAAGGGCCTGGACACACTTGGTGGGTGATGATGAAAGATGGAGAAGTACAATGTGTACCACAAGGGAATCTAACACTAGGTGAGAATTCCTAATTTCTGCTTCTCTAGCTTAATCAGTAATGCATGGATTCTTTGGGAGTCATGAACTTGTATCCCACCTTAACTACTGTTATGTGAATTATGCTATAAACTAACAGCGTTCTATGAGTGTTTTTCAGGATGATTTTGTGATGATGAAATCAGAACTAGATCCATCGGCTGGCACCCAGTAACTTCCTTGAAGTTAACATCTGCAACTTGCAACTTCTGGACCATGGACATGAACTATGAAAATTGCTCCTTCTTTTGAGAATCTGCTACAATAGATGAGCATCTGCAATCATAGACTGAATTACTTAGTGAATTTTAGCACAGAGAGATAGTAATAATTTGTGTATAGATATGTTTAGGGATAAGAGATAGTAATGACTGGATCATGACGCAAATGGTATGGAATAAGGGGTGGAATGTCCTGGTTTGGGCCAGGATAAGGGTGATTTTCTGTCTTGTACTTTTGCTTTTAGCTAGGTCTCTTGTAAGTAGTTGCACTTGCTGAAATTAACAGCAAGTTTCTCAGTCAGTGTCTGCTTCTAGGACTGATAACACTTGATGTTTATAGTTACAGCTAGAGACTGGTATGCAGAGCCAAGGACACTGCTCAGTTCTGAGGAAAACATTTACCCTCCAAGAGGGATAAAGAGGTCCCACCTGCATCCCTCCTTTGGGGAGGAACGGACAAGATAGATGCCAGAATTGACCAAACAGAGTATTCCATCCCATACACGTCATACTCAGTATAAATTTGAGGGATCACGAGGGCCAAGCCATATTTTCATGTTTCCAGCTTCCGGCTGCCTGCCCTTCCTGCCTTTCCTGCTTCCCTTCCTTCACCCAGCATCCTGGGAGGATCCCGTCCGTTCGTCTGCCTGTGGTCCTGATCCGTGCCAGCCCATATCTGTCTGTTCCTGCCTCCAGTTCCCAACTGCTGCCGACTCCAGGAGTCCAGCCTGGACTTTCCCAGGGCTGCCCTGCAGCCTCGGTGGTGACGTGAGAGCTATTGGGGAAAGGGGGGAGGAATGTGGTATCCCTTTTCTTGTATATTTGTATATATTTAGTAATTTTTCCTATTTATCATTACTGTTTCATTAAAGCTGTGTAGTTTAGTTTCCAACCCATAAGTCTCTCTCCCTTATTCTCTCTCCTTTTTTATCAGGGAGGAGAGAGAGATTAATAGAGAGCGTCTGTTACTCGGTTTAATTGCCGGGCCAGTGTTAAACTGTGACAGATGACCTTTCAGTGACCAAGTAATCAGAGCAACAGCACATTAATGATTTGGTGTCAGGTGAAAAGCTGGTGTGCTACCAATTGGCTTGGGTAACGTGGCAGTGAGGGCAACCTCGTTGGAAGACCAAGGAAAAGTGGGCAAGTTGATTTCAAAGTTAAAACCTCATTCTGGATTCAGAGCAAACCTTTATCTAGTAATATTAAATGCCAACAAAAGAGACTATGGTCAGTTAGGAGTAATAAACTATTAATTAGAGCTTTGTCATAAATGATTCTCAACCTTTGAGCCAAGACAATAAGCAATTGGGGATCCTTTGTTTCTGTGCTCTTGACTCCAGCAGTGTCAAATGTTGGACACAGGTGAGTTATGTTGTTCTCTCCCTTTGGGAAAGGTGATGCCCTGTAATTTGAGGATATTGGGCAACTTAGAAACTAATTAGTCGAAAATTAAATTTTCCACTCTGCCAGCCCAAGCACAATAAGGTAGGTCTTAAGACACAGGAGACCACTTTGGAAAGGAGTAAAGGGTGAATGAGCCTGCATGCATCTCAGACAGATCCAGCCACCTTAATTAGGTGGAACACAAAACCAACCCCCAGGTCCTGCAGACCTGAGATGCTGTCAGCATTTTTGGGGTCTCACAGCCCTGAATGCTGCCAACATCAGGGAAGGTCTCTGTGGTCCCTCTGTGGTACCCAAATTCTCCCTGTCCACCTCCTTGCTATAGGATGGTCTCTACCCACCTGTACATTCTGGTTTCTTTTAGAAACATAGAATTGTTTTGGTTGGAAAAGACCCTTAAGGTCCTCAAGTCCAACCCTTAACCCAGCACTGCCAAGGCCACCACTGCCCCATGGCCCTCAGCACCACATCTCCACAGCTTTGTAAGCCCTCCAGGGATGGGGACTCCACCCCTGCCCTGGGCAGCCTGGGCCAGGCCCTGACAACCCTTTCCAGGGATAAATTGTTCCCAAGCTCCAATCTAAACCTCCCCTGACACAACCTGAAGCTGTTTCCTCTTGTCCCATCCCTTGTTCCTTGGGAGAAGAGACTTCCTCTAATAGAGGAAATCCTAGCAGGTAGGAATCCCCTCTTGAGTGTGATCAGGTTGCAATTAATTTGGGTTCTGACAAAAGGTTCTTTTAAAAATAAACAAAAAAAACCCCCTTCTGAATGCCTTCAAAATCTTTTTTTTTTAAATACACACAATGAGAAGGTTCCATTAAACATTGCTAAAAGCCCTTCCCCACACCCCAAAAAGGCCCCAGGCCCCTACTCCACTCTGCAGTCCTCTTCCTTGTGGTTACCACCACCGAAGGCTGGAGAAACTGTAATTGTTTCTAAGCAAAGTAGCACTTCCCAAAGTACAGTATTTGCTTAATGGATCATTAAACCAATATAAATAACACTGAAGCATGCATGGAAGAGATGAGGATTTAAATGTAATTACGTGGGGAAACTTGGAGCGTGACTTTCCGAGGTTGCAGTGCAGCATGAGGAGCATCACTCTAATAAGGGGATTCAACCAACCTCAGGAGGGGTTTGGCTCTCCAAGGCACTGTTTTAGGTTTCTGCTTAGGGGAAAAATATGGGGATAGGTTCTAAGAGTCTTATTTTATTCCTGGAATAGTTTATTCTGTAATGACTCCAGCAAGATCAATGAAATGAAATCAAATAGCCCAACCCAACCATATCTTCTAAAGCCATGGGAGCTGCTTGAAGTGAATTGAGGTATTGTGCCACTTGGGACTACTTTTGGAGAACATTTTGGAGTTGTCCCTGTGTGTCTGCCATCCATAGGTTCAAGCTCCAAAGAGAAACTCAATGATTACTTCAGCCTACCCACCCACCCAGGACTTTGCTGCTCCAGTCAGCCTGGAGAAGAGGAGTCTCCCAGGTGACCTTAGAGCAACCTTCCTATATGTAAAGTGGCTACAAGAAAGCTGGGGGAGGGCTTTGGACATGAGGCTGTAGCGAGAGGACAAGGGGAAATTGTTTAAAAGATGAATAGGGGGGAGATTTAGGCTGGACATTAGGAAGAAATTCTTTGAGGGTGCTGAGCCCCTGTCCCAGGTTTCCCAGAGAAGCTGTGGCTGCCCCATCCCTGGCAGTGTCTCAGGTCAGGTTGGATGGGGCTTGGAGCAACCTGGGCTGGTGGGAGGTGTCCCTGCCCATGGAAAGGGGTTGGAATTGGATGAGCTTTAAGGTCCTTTCCAACCCAAACCATTCCATGATCCCTCCTGCCAGCTTGGAAACTCCTAATCATGAGAACCTCAAGCCACCTTTTTATTTATTAAGGGTTTTGCAACAGGAAGAACCAATGCAGATTTATTTGGGAACTCTGCTCAAACCATAAAATAATGTAAAATTAAAATATTAATTGATATAAGAAAAAACAAATCCTGCTGCCTGGAAGCTCTATGCAATACAAGCAAAGCACACATGGGAGAACATCAAGATGTGAGTGGCCTTTGCAGAGCAAAATGAAGATTCAGACCACAACCAGTGGAGAATAAGTTTACATGGCTGTTTTCCCAGCCTGCCATTGGTGAGCAGGAGCTTGGGAATTGGGCTGATTTCAGTCAGCCCCACCTGGAACCTGCACAGCAGTTACCTGGGGTTGATGTGTCCTGAACTTCCCATCATTGACCTGGCACCAAGAAAAGCAAAGCTCCTGGGTGAAGGTCACAGAATGCTCCAAGAGGTGAATATTTTTATTTTATCAGTGAATAGTTGCATGACACTGGGTGACAGCTTCAGTGTCATTGGATTAAATTAATCTCTGCTACTAAAACAGGGAAGACCAGGGAGGAGGCCCCACAGGATAATTTGCTTTTGAAGCACCAATTCAAGGTTGGTTTTGACTTTGGCAGGTTGGTAGCTCAGAGCAGGGCTTCTGGTTTTACATATTTTTGGAGAAAGTAGAGGTCAGCCTTACAGCTGGAAGAAACCAGTGAGGTTGAGCTAAAGCCCCAGGTGCAAACTTGGCCATATCCAGGCACTCTGAGCTTGTATTTTTTCTTCACTGCATGAGGAGGTCATTTACTGCTCTGAAAAAGCCAATTATCAACCCTAGGGAAGCCTGGCTGGACGGCCCAGCCCTGCACTCAATCAAAGTTTGTTATTCTGGTTATTGTTACTTAAAAGTAGCATAAATAAATTTGCCAATAATAAAAAACAGTGTGCAGGAAAGTGTCATTGCTCTGATAACTTCAATGCTCTGCTGCAACATGAGAGCAGTTGGGGGCTGCAAAGTGTCCAAACTGTCACCTGACCCATGGAGAACCCAATATCTTCAATGTCCTCACCTTGAGTTTGGAAATAAAAAGCTGGGTTTCCCCTGCAGAGGAAGGGCCAAGCCAGTCCTCAGTAAGTGGACTGAGAGGACACGAGGTCTTCATAATATTCCTGGTTTTAAATCTAGAACTGAGCTCTGGCTTCTCAACAGTGGTGTTTAAGAGTTGTGGGTTTCATCCCTTCTGTGTGACCTTGGGTCCTGTTGTCTCCTCAATGAAATGTGGGGAGAAGGTGGCCCCAAGGAGTGAGTGCCCCTGACCATGTGTCCTGGTTTGGGCCAGGATAAAGGTAATTTACTGTCTTGTACTTTTGCTTTCAGCTAAGTCTCTTTTAAGTAGCTGGACTTGCTGAAATTAACAGCAAGTTCCTCAGTCAGTGTCTGCTTCTAGGACTGATAACACTCGATGTTTATAGTTACAGCTAGAGACTGGTATGCAGAGCCAAGGACACTGCTTGGTTCTGAGAAACATTTTGCCCTCCAGAAGGAGAGGAGTAAAGAGGTCCCACCTGCAGCCCTCCTTTGGGTAGGAACAGACAAGATAGATGGCCAACATTGACCAAACAGAGTATTCCATCCCATACACGTCATACTCTGTATAAATTTGAGGGATCGTGAGAGTCAAAGCCCTTTTCCTTCCTTCCTTCCTGTTTCCCCTTCTTTCCCTGTCCCTGTTTGCTTCGGCATCCTGGGAGGATTCCATCCATTCATCTGCCTGTGGTCCTGATCCGTGCCAGCCCATATCTGTGTGTTCCTGCCTCCAGTTCCCGACTGCTGCCGACTCCAGGAGTCCAGCCTGGACTTTCCCAGGGCTGCCCTGCAGCCTCGGTGGTGACGTGAGAGCTATTGGGGAAAGGGGGGAGGAATGTGGTATCCCTTTTCTTGTATATTTGTATATATTTAGTAATTTTTCCTATTTATCATTACTGTTTCATTAAAGCTGTGTAGTTTAGTTTCCAACCCATAAGTCTCTCTCCCTTATTCTCTCTCCTTTCTTTATCAGGGAGGGGAGAGGGATTAATGGAGAGCATTTCTCTGTCACAGTTTAACACTGGCCTGACAATTAAACCAAGTAACACCATGTTTCACCACACCAACTACAAGGAAAATCTCTGCAACCCTCCCCTGTCCAAACCACTGAGCTCTATCAGTTTTATTTGGGTAGATAAATAAGCAGCTGGATGTCCAGAAGCACCTACCAACCCTCCTTACTTCTCAGCCACCCTAATCCCAGTTTTGGAAGCCAATTCTGTGTTTTCCACACCCAGGTGATGCCACCGGTGACCTCAGGTAGGTTGGGACACCTGAGGGGGTGGGATTTCCCTCTGCCTTTCCTGGAATTGTGAGAGGTGACATTTCTTCCACCTTCCTGGACCTAGAGAGGGCAGCAGAGAAAAGCAGAGCATCCTTGGCCACGAGTGCCTGGATGGAGCAGGAGCAGCTGCGTTTCTGTATCCAAACACACTTCTCTGCGAGGAGGGTAATTTAGAGCAATTACACCGATTATTATTGCTTTTCTAATTAGTGCTTTTCCTACAGAATTAGCTGAGTGTTTATTAGAAGCCGCTTCTTGCCAATAGCTTAACTGCTTCAGCACCAGTTTTTATCAAACGTTAGAAGGGGCTTAATTTTATTTTATTTATTTATATTTATACTTATTTATTTATCCCCCCCCCCCCTCCCACGTGTAACTGGTTTTGTTATCTGGTTTCACATAAAAGCCCCAATTAAATATTCATTTTGCTTTGTTACAGATGGTATTAAAGTTTCATGAGCTGTATGTTCTTGAAATTTGGGGGCGGGAGGGACGGAGTAGAGGGGTGAAGTAACCTGCACTCTCTTAAAGTCAGGGGCAGGTTCACGTGGGTTTGCTTTAGTAATAGGGAGGGGGTCCAGGGGAATTACAAAAAAAAAGAAAAAAACCCCAAAAAACCCCAGAAAAAACCTTTTCTCATGTACTGTTGAGATTCAGCCTTCAACCTACCAGTAGAGGGAAAAAAACTGTAAGGCAGGTGGAGTTTCAGTCCTGACCCTCTTGAGTTGAAGCATCGAGGCTGATTCTGGGGGAAAAGGGTTTTCTTGGGGGTGAAAAGATGTTTTTTTCACTCTCAGCCCTTTTTTCCAGCTTTTGAGCAAGTTTTGTGTGCCAGTAGCCCGTGCAAACTTTCCTTGGTATAACTGGGATGTAAATTCCCTGTTGTATTCCTGGGATGTGGTCACCTGCTAGCCACACCTATGGGAAGTGTTGGGATCAATGGTGCTTTGAGCAGGGGATTTAAAAAACCCAATAAATAAATAAAAAATAAATTAGCAACAATTAAATCCTTACCCTTCTCTCTGGCATGGGGTATGGATTTAAAAGCTTGCATTTACCTTCACCAGTGCATGAAATTTTTTTTGCATTTACCTTCACCAGTGCTCAAGATACCTCATTTTTCCTCCCAGCTTTACTATGGGGACCCCCAGAAATCTGTTTCTCAGAGGAAGAGAAAAAAAATTTATGGTAAAAGCACAACTTTCTAAAAATTAGATTGTACTTTAAAGTGAAAAAAGAGGAAAAATGCAACAATCTGACTTTTTTTTCTTAAACTTTTTTTAAGCCAGGAAATTTAAACCATAACAGCAAAGACAAAACTGTGTTTGAAGCAAATGTCTTTAAATGCATCCTATGAAAATCCATTTAAATACTTTCTCTGAAAATACAAGTTGCTCTTAAGATACCGTAGAGGTTTAAGGTGGTTTGGGGTTTTTGTTTTGTTTTCAAGGGGAAAGGATGGTTTTGCTTAATTTTTTGAGCAATTCTCTTTGGTCATTTCTCACGTAGTATCGTGACTTTGGTAGAAATTGAGTATCATCCTCTCTATCCACAGAAAACAACAATGTAGTTGCAATTTAAAAGAAAAATGGAACAAAAATGAGGACAAAGTATCCTATTTAATTTTTCTTCCCTTCCCTCCCTTTCAGAGTGCAGATGGGGGTGGTGGAACATGGAGAGCCAGAAAGGAATTGCCACCTTTTTCCTCCTTCTCCTTCTCTGGAGACTTTCAAGACCCATCTGGATGCATTTCTGAGTGACCTGCCCCAGTTTTGGTCCTTCTCTGGCAGGAGGGTTGGACTTGATGATCTTCAAAGGTCCCTTCCAACCCCTGACATTCTGTGATAATCCAGTTGTTTTCAAAAAGCTTGGAGTAAAAATATCTGAGGACATTTAATAGTAATATATAGGGATTTACCATAAGGTACAGAAGAATTCCCATCTTCCATCAGCTGCAGCAGGTGTTGGGATGAACATGAGGGCTCTAATAGAGGGATATAAATTATTACCCATAATAAAAAGTTTTTAAATGGCAATATTTCTGTCCAATCTGGGTGACACAGTTGTGCCTGGCTTCCCTTCCATCAGCTGACTCAAACGTGTTTCTGCCTATTTTAGGGTAAAATTGTCTAAAAATGCTTGTATTGCACAGGTAGCCAAACAAAATGCCCCAAGTGTTTCTGGATATTTTTATTTTGTTTGGCTCTGACTTTTATATATATACACTTACAAGTAAATTTATATAGGTAGATAGATTTAAGGACATTTTTCTCCATGATATCAAGGTTTGCAGAATAACTACTTGACAAAACATTGACCAGAACATCAAATCCTCCAAATTATGTCCTACTTATGGGTTTCCAAAAGTGAGCTTTAGAATAAATTCCTGGGGATAAGTAGGATGGGAAATACACAGTCTAATATGTGTACACACATCACAAGTGATGCTGTTGCAACTGTTCCAACCAAGGAAAGTGGGAAGATAAATGAAATTCATAGTCAATATATCATTTCTTATCCCCCTCTCGGGGCGAGGGGTTCAGGTTTTGCTTGGTTTGGATTTATATTTATTTTTATTTTTATTTTGCCTGTATTCAGCAGTGAGTTCTCTGCAGCTATCCCTGAATTGAGAGCAGGAGCAAAGGGACTATGGGATACCCAGTGGGACCATTCCAACCTTCCCAGGGTCTCCAGTCTCATCCATACTGCTTGGGGATGGGGTCCCCCAAGGTAGCAAAATTCCAATTAATAGAGAATGCCATTAATTTCAACATTTGTTGTTGTTTTTTGTTGTTGTTGCAGACACAAATGACTCATTCCTCTCTTTGGTCAAAATGGAGAATTTTAAAGCAAGCTTAATGGAAAGGAAACTATGAGGACTATGAGAGGTGAATGAAACCTGGAGGGAGGGGGGAAGATGAATCATTCCCATGTCAAAAGCTGGACTTTGAGGTGAACAAAACTGTTCACAAAAAAACACCAAAAAAAAAATCTATATGCACTTCAGGAAAAAAAAAGAAAAAAAAAAAAAGGAAAAAAAAGAAAGAAAAAAACGTTAAAAAGGGGAAAACCCCAAGGAAAAACCCCAAGTGCCCCCAAAAATTTAGAAGTAAAGCATCATTATAAGTTAGTCTAAATATACATTTCAAAATACCATTCTGAGACTGTCTAAAACTGATTTGAAAATGTGATGGTCTTGGCCCCACTGCAATCTTGATGCTAAAAAAGAAAAAGGGGGGGATCAAATTAAGCATTTCTTTAACCTAAAATAAATATTCTTAACTAAGAGAAAAAGGTAAAAAACTTTGCTGATGAATCAGACAAACTTTTCCCTCCAAAATTTTGCAGGGGGGAGAAAATAGGAGAAAGTAGGAGAAACTTTTCCCATGGGATCCAGTGGAGGGTTAGTGGGGAGGACATGGGGTGTCCTGGGCAGGATGGGGATTGGGTGACTGATCTGTGCCAGCAGATGGGGAAAAGGGGTTTTGCTGCCTTGATTTTCTCCCCTTGTTGGGTTAAATGCATCTTTTTGGGGGTATGAGGACAGAAATATTATGCTTGGAATATTAATCCAGGTTTGGCATTTATATTTTTCTCTTCTATCACAACTCATCCACTTCTAGTTTAATTCTTGGTTGATTATCTTAAAGTCACGTTCACCCTTCCAATCCTGGTTCCATTAAAAGGTGAGTAGTCTTTTCTGGACAAGCCATTTTCCAGAGGAATTTGTGCAGCCCTGCCGGGTTTTCCTCAAGAAGGTAAGATAAATGGGGCTGGAGTCCCAGAATAAGGCATAGGATGTTGCTGGGATTCCTTGAAACAAAGGGATTTTCATTGAAAAGTGTCTTTTTTTTAGGGATTTTCATTGAAAAGTGTCTTTTTTTTTTCTTTTTTTTTTTTTTTTTTTTTCATGAGGGAAAGATAGAATCCATTTTTCTACCTCTTCTCAATAATATTTAGGTCTCTTAGAGTTTTGTTTCAGAGAGGAAAAAGCACAAACCCCATTTGTGGATATGTTCATCACTCTGAAAAGCCAGTCACAGCTTTTTGTTTGAATGGTTTCCATGAAATTCAGAAATCATAGAAAGTTTGGGGTTGGAAGGGACCTCAAAAGATCATCTAGTCCAACAAATTAGGTGAGTAACAATTTGAAAAGTAATTCTGGGCACTTTGTCATGCAGATGGCATCAGCTTTTCTGTTGCTGTTGCAAATACAGGGACCTGGCCCAAGAAACCTGAGGGTGTGCTAGTGTTGCCCGTAGTCAAGACACAAACCAACAGAGTGTCAGTTTATGCAGTGCTTTATTCGGGGCCCGGGAAACCTGAGGACTAGCGTCCCAAGTCAGGATTCCAACGATCCCCGTTTTCGGTTCAGCTTTTATACCCTTTTACAATGAAGCCTTCGTGCGGAATTTCAGTTGCGAAACAGTTACATACATCATGCAGATAACAATAGAGAGACATCCACGAACCACAAATCTCTCATACTTTTTCAACTTAAGATATTGTTTTGACTGTCTCCCACCACCAACCCCCCTTACATGCGTAATAACCCTTATCTTCAATGTCAGTTTACTTTTCTTCATGTTCTATATGCTCGACTAATCCCCTTTGATAAGCTGTTCCCCTCTTCCCAGCACATTCCTTGTTGATAAACTGTTCCCCTCTTCTCAGCACATTAACACATTCCTTGCTAATTTCCAAAACCCGCTCCCAGGGCCTGTTTTTCTGTCCTGCTTGACCAGTCCAAACCTTAGCATAACTACTCCTAAATTTCTATTTCTTTTGCTACTTGCAACACTAGCATCCCCCAACACATTTAGGATCCACCCATAGAGTCAAGGCTTTGAATTTTGTGTTTTTACCATTTATTTTCATCCCCTTGAAATTCTTTCTCTCGTATATTGTTGTCCTGCAAGTTTAAAGATGGTTGTGTGGGGAGAAGAGTGGGAGGCAGATTCCACTGAGCCTGGGAAAACGAAAACAAAAATCCCACAGCTCCATTTCAACCATTAAAAAGTGGGATTTAGTAGGTTTTGGGGTTTTGTTTTCAACTTAAAATTTAAAATATCATTGATTAAAGGAAAAAGCTGATTTTGAAACAACCAAATTTTGTGAAGCTAGCCAAATTTTTCCAAAGTTAATAATTCAAGGAGAAAATCTCATGGTTTAGACTGAAGTGTTGCGTGGGATGAGTCTTGCCGTGGGAGTCAGTCGAGCTAGTGCTGGCTCGGATAGTATCAGGAGCTAACTTTGATCCGTCCGGCTCTGGAATTCTCCCCGGAAACCACACCTACCGAACCCGGGCATGCGCATCTGGGCTAGCCCCAGCTGGGCACAGGCGGGGGGGCACTGTCCGGGCACCTGCCGCCTACATTTCCCCCCCCTTTTTTTTTTTTTTTTTTTTTTTTTTTATGGGGGAAAAGATGACAAATACGCGAAGATCTTAGCTGCGTGGTGCCTTGTTGTTCAGAGCCGGTGGTACTGGTCTGCAGGGAGAGGTTGGTGAAGACGACAAAGCCGCAGAAGCTGAGGGTTAAAGGCACCATCTGCGAAGCCTGCAGGCTCCTGGGGGAGAAGGCGCCGAAAGCCTGGCACAGATAAGGGCCGAGCCAGGTGGTGGCGAGGTACACCAGGGTGAGGCCCAGCCGCACGTACAGCCACTTCAGTTTAGGGGCTGCTTTTCCCTCTGCCGCTTTTCGTGGGATCAGGGGCGGCGGCGGGGGTTGCTCTCCGCGGCAGCCGGAGCTGCTGCAAGCCGCGGTTTCCGCCCCATCATTTTCCGGTGTTTCAACTTCCTCCAGGGGTGGCGCTGACGGAGTCACGGTCGGCGTTCTCTCGGGCTCCCCCCCCTCGGAGGGTGGTGCCGAGGGGGGGACGGTTGGCGCTCTCTCGGGCTCCTCCCCCTCAGAGGGTGGTGCCGAGGGGGGGACGGTTGGCGTTTTCTCGGGCTCCTCCCCCTCGAAGGGGGGTGCCGACGGAGTCACGATCGGCGCTCCCCCGGGCTCCTCCCCCTCGAGGGGGGGTGCCGAGGGGGTCGCAGTGGGCATTTCCTTCGGGGGAAATACCTCGGTCTTTCGTAATGGGGCCGCGGCGGTGGCAATTGCCACTTCTATTTCGGCTTTCATAAGAACTAATAGATTGTAAACGACCCGCCAGGTGTTGTCCGCACCAACAATGTCGCTGTTGATCTCCCCATAGTGGAGACTTGCCAGCAGATCATGCACCTCCCCCCGGAGGTTCCAGGCGGTTTCGGGACCCGGGTAGAGGAAGGGTTCCTGCCTTTTCGCCTGGGCTACAATCTGCTCGGCAACGGCGGTGCCGGTAGGTTTGCTTACATAGGACCCCATCATCGGATTTACTGATGACGATGTCGAAGAGGAAAGGATTTCTCTTACCCGAATCTTTCGGGGTATCGAACGGTCTGTGGAGAAGGGTCACTTTTGGACGAAACGCTCGGGGAGACGGTTTAGACCGAAATTGTTGCTCACATTCTCCACCAGATGTTGCGTGGGATGAGTCTCGCCGTGGGAGTCAGTCGAGCTAGTGCTGGCTCGGATAGTATCAGGAGCTAACTTTGATCCGTCCGGCTCTGGAATTCTCCCCGGAAACCACACCTACCAAACCCGGGCATGCGCATCTGGGCTAGCCCCAGCTGGGCACAGGCGGGGGGGGGCACTGTCCGGGCACCTGCCGCCTACACTGAAGCCTGAAAATGTTGGGGTCTCCAAAATCCAGCTTGAGAGTAAATTCCTGGGGATTAGTGGGATCAAAAATTATACAAGCTAATACATGTACACACACACACAGAGGGAGAAAAGCTGTTTTCCTAACAGTTTCAATCATGCAAGGCAGATAGGAATTAATTAAGTCCAGGTTGGATCGGTCTTGGGTGACATCCCTTCCCATGGCAGAAGGTTGGAACCAGGTAGTCCTTAAAGTCCCTTTCAACACAAACCAGTCTGGGATTTGCTGTTCCTATGAGTTTTGGTTGGTTTAGTTTTTCAGCCTAACCTTAGTCCTAACCTAGTCTTAGGTTAGGTTAACCCTAACCCTAACCTAATTTTCCAGCCCCAAGGCAAGTTCATGGCAATGAAATACTAACTTGCAAGTAGCATCCTGCATGAAGGACTCTCTAATTCTTCAGCCAAATTTGGCTGGGGAGCAATTAACTTCATATCCAGGTCATCCCCATCTTCTTGCCAGAACTGATGAGGGCTTCCTGCTCAATTGCTTTTTCTTGCTTTCCCCAAAATTACTTTTTCCCACATGCAAATGCATCTTGCACTCAGGAGGAGCCAAGACTCTTTCCTTTCCTCTGGCAGGGATGCCAGGTGTGGGGAGCACCTTGTCTCCTGGAAAACCCTACTTTGGAAGACTGGGAAGCAGCCAGGAATGGTGAGGGATCTCCAAAAATCATTCATGGACCTTTGAACTATCCCAGCCCTACCAGGGAGAGAAAACTCCAGCAAGGCAAGGGCAGACCTCCCATCCTCTGGTGTGAAGATCAGACCAGTTCCCCACAGGTTTTGGGCTAGAGGTTGGAAATTGAGCTGGGGTTACTGGGTTCCTGGACCATGGCTTGGTGGCATGGAAACAGCAATGCTCTAGCAGGTTAAGAGAAGACTCCTCCACCTAAAGGATGAAAAGAAAAAAAGGGGGAGGGGGGGAGGAAGAGAGAGAAAAAACAGAGAGAGAGAAAAGAGCTGCTGCCATTGAATAATTGATGAGTTTCAGACCAATCAATGCGACAGCAGAGCAGGGCTAATTAAAGGTTTCTAAAGAATCCCTGCAGTAATTTACTCGAATGTAAGAAGTTCATTCTCTCTCTCCCTTTTTTCCTCCCCCCTCCCTGTTCCTAGGAATTCCAGTTTTAGGCTTCGGCAGTCCCTAACCACCGCTTACTTTTCCCCTCCAGGAGGGTGTTTGCTATGGAAATATGCAATTAATGTTGAAGCCATCATAATTGCTAATTATTAAAACAATGCTAGCCTCCCCCCTCCCCCTTTTTTTCCTTTTTTTCTTTTTTCTTTTTTTTTTTCCTGGCCTACTTTCTTGCTCAAAATAATTTAAATAGCAGGAAAAAAAAAAAAAGAGGTAAGGTGGTTGGGGCTGAGCTGAGCCAGGTTGAAGAGTGGAGCATGGGTGGGTTTGGCTCTGATTTGGTGCCTTCCCACCACATTTGCCTGGAAACTCAGGGCAAGGTGATGCTGTCAGCTGCCACAGCCTTGGACCATGCCAAAAAATTCCCTGTGATGCTGTAGTGACCCTCACCCATTTAGTGATGAAGCCACCTGGATTGTCCTATATTTCTGAAGCTGCCTCCATGGTTGGTGTCCCAGTGCTGGCTGCAGCTATGAAATATTAAGAGTTGGTGATGAGGAATTAACTGTCAGAGGCATAGGTTGTCAGGAGAAAGGAGAATCATGCAGGGGAGAGGTGCTCAGTGCTGGGGACCTGGTCTTTGGAGGGATGGGGATTCCCTCAGCCAGGACCTGCCATCCCTCTAAAGAAAGATGGGGGTTTTTGGTTAACCCAGATGTTGGGATCCTGGATGAGCATGGCCAGCTCATGGTGCTTTCTGCAGGAGTTAAACCCCATGGTCATACTCTGAGCAAGAGTCAAAATATCTTGGGGCTGAGCTGCCAGGGGACCACTAGAACTGGCTGTGGTTTCTCACCATGCTTTGCATCCCAACCCTTTCCTGCCCCATGGCTTGAATCACATCATGAGGGACCTGGATGAGGCTGGGATGGAGGGAGCATGCACAGGGTGTCATGTGAGGTTGCAAGGACTGGGAACCAGCAAGAGGATGTGGTAAGAGCTGCTGGTGTGGGGAACTCCCCTGGAGCTCCTTGCCTTAGTAGCTGCTGCTGGTCACAGAATCATAGAATCATAAAATGTTAGGGGTTGGAAGGGACCTCTGGAGATTATCCAGTCCAGCAGGATCACCTCATGGAGGTCACCCAGGAACAGATCCAGGTGGGTTTGGAAGCCTCCAGAGAAGGAGACTCCACAACCTCTCTGGACAGCCTGGGCCAGGGCTCCCTCACGCTCACAGGAAAGAAGTTTCTCCTCATGTTGAGGTGGAACTTCCTATGTTTTAGCTTAAGGTTGTGAAAGTAGGAAACTTAAATAACAGACTGGGCTCAAAACCAGCACAACCAAGATCATTAATGATGGCAAAGACCACTTAGACCAAGTCCAACCATCAACCCAACACCACCATGCCAACTTAACCACGTCCTGAAGTGCTATCTCCAGGTATTTTTTTATACCTCCTTCCCAGATGTCAAGACCACTTGGCATGGTTTTCTCTGGCCAAGTGAGGAAAGATGAAATCCCTGTTTCCCTGGGTAATGGTGGCATCTGGCATTCAGCTGAGTTTGCACAGAGCATCAGCCCCCAGGAATCCAGGAGGGATCTGCTGGGGGTTTAAGGAAGCAATGTATGTGGAAATAAGGCTTAAAAAAGAAAAAGTCTCCTCCTGTGTTGAGGTTAGCAAGGCAGCCCTTTCCTCCTGCACGTAAATGAAAGCAAAAAAAAAAAAAACCCAAAAACTCCAACAATCAGCAGGGTTATAATAAAACATGAAAGGCTTATGTGCAAGCTTGGAAGCAGGGCTCTAAATGGCTTCCTGGTGGTCTCAGGTGGTTGAAGGTATAGCCATAATGCAGCAAGCAATTAGAAACAGGTTTTCTATTAACCAGCTTCCTTAGCTGACTGCTTTGATGTAGCTGACCTTTCCCTCCCAGCCCATCCTGGAGCAGGTGACAGGTTGGAGACTGCCTGGCCCTCAGCCTTCTGCATTAAGCACAGGTTTTGGTCCCATGTATCTCCTCTTTTCCTGCCAGAGTTTTGCTGTCTGTAGAGCTGGGATGGGGGTGAGGACTGAGTTGTGGCTTTCACCACTGCACTGTGCAAAGCTGTGATGAGGAAGGTAGGAGGAATGGGCTGGGATCCTCTTCACTCCTTAAAAGCCAAAAAAACCCCACCCCAAAACCAAAACCCTCGTGGGTCTGGGATAGTTTTAGGAACTTTTTTTTTTCATTTCTTTCTCTCATGACAGTGGATGCTTCACCTTTAAAACTCCATATTTATTTTGTAGCACTGTCAAAGGATCATTACAGATGTTACCAGCTGACTTCCCTGGAATTACTCCCATTTATCCTGGAAGCAAACTCTGTTAAGAGACAGAAATTTTCTGGATTTGCTGAGTTTTTCTTTTCAAACAGTTTCAACTCAGTGGTTTGGTTTTTTTTTCTGCTGCTCATGAAGCTGCCTGGAATGCACCTGATCTAGTTTCAAACCCACCACTGATACTGCTGGGATTTGAATCAGTAATTCGCAGCTTTCTGCTGCTCTTCTGAGGTGTGCTCTGCTTTTCACCATCTTGTGGGGTCACCCACAGGTGGAGTGGTCAAGAAGTGGTTGACTTCAGCAGGATAAAGGGAATTGCTCCCAGCTCCATCCTGTAGGAGCAAATTGGTTTGGGATTGAGCATGGCAGAGGTGGAAATGCTGCCACTGTTACAGCTCCATCTGTGTGGCTCTGGTCTCCATTTTGATCTTCACCACACCTGAAGTTGTGCCTTTTGGGGCTGAATAAATGCAAAATACAGATGCAGAAGCAACTGCTCTAGGAATTGCTTGAGGTTGCCAAGAAGCCAAGTGGGCAACTGAGTCTGCTTCAGCAATTTTTAAACATGTGCTTATCAGAGGTTTGACCAACAGATCTTCCAGATCTCTTCTCCTGGCTTGGTGTCTTCCCCATCTCAATCACACTGACAGCACCTCAGTTGCAATTCTGTCTATCTGCAGCTTAGGGAAGGCCAATAGTAAATTATTTTAAATAAAATTTCCATTGTTGGTGCTTGCAGGCTTGAGCACCCCTCTGAAACACTGTCAGGAAGTTACACACCAGGCTCCAAGTAATGTGTCCAACTCATCTCCTTCCAAACCAAACCATTACATCTTGGTGGGTGAGTTGGGGGGTCAGGAGTTCAGCCCTGCCCCTGAATTCTGAGGGTCTTGGAACCCATTGCTGGTTCTGGGGAGGTAACCAAGCCATGGATAAGCCCATCCCCACCTCAATATGGGTTGACAGGACTATCAATGCTAGGAACCAACTCTGCTCTTGGAGAGCAGCAGATGGTTGAACAAACTAGACCATTAATCCAAGCAAATTATGGCAACAGATGTTTGAAGATGTTCACATTCAAATTCAAACTGTTCGCTCTCTTGGATAAACTTGGTGGGGAGAAAGAAAACCAATTTTTTATCTGTTAATTACAAAGTGGGGAGAAGGAAAACCAAACAATACCCCCACCAAAAAAAAGGTGGTTGTGCTAAAATGCCATTTCCCACCACCTGTCATCCAGGTGTAAAGGGAAGAGAGGTGGGAACCTCACACCAGAAAAGATGGAGCAACTCTGGCGCTCATCCTTGTAACCCTCCTGAGATGGCTGGAGCATCCCAGGAGGAGAGGAACTGGTTAAAGCCACGGCTCCTGTGTAGCAGCAGGATCTGCTGGGAGTGCAGTGAAAGATTGGTGGGCTGTAATGATGCACGGGGAGCTGTATGGAAATGCCCACCAGCCCTGGGTGGTGGCAGAGAGAGGCAGAGGGAGGGTTATTGATGCGCTCGCCTCGGGGAGGGAAGTGGATAATGGATGTGGGATGTTGGCTGTGCTTTGTCATCAAACGAGGGGCCTGAAAGATGGTGCACTGGAATATTATCAGTCATTCCTTGATCAAGATGTAATGCTCTTGGGGTCCTTCTCTTTTTTTCTCTTTCTCTCCCCCCCCATCTGCCCTGGTGAATGCTTTTATTTCTCACTCTTTGACCTTTTTGCTCCGGTATTCGGGATGCTCGGATCCCTTCCCCTCCCCTCTCCTCTTCTCTCCCTTCCCCCAAGCCTGAAGGTACTGGTGTGAACTCAAGGAAATCACATCTCCAGGTCTGTGTGGCCTCATCTTGAAAAGACCTCTTGCTTTTTATTCACCACCACCACACCACTAATAGATTATGTGTATGCATACACATGCTTAAGTTTTATTTCTATGGCGCTATAGGTAAGGGTAGTGCTTCACAGACAAATAAAAAGGTCAGTCCCTGCTTTGAGATTGACATAACACAGCAAGGGATGTCAAATAAGGGGGTTTTTATTGCATCTCACCGGTATTTAGGCAAATCAAACAATTGCATTTTTTACAGCCCTGTGTAATGGCCTGATGCAACCAAATGAGACCCCTCTCCCAGGGAGTTTAAGCAGCATATTAGCTTTATCACTTGATGACCTGTAAAATGGTTGTGCACCCCTTAGTGATTACCTGACTTACTCAGCACAGCTCTGCAGGGAGGATATTTAAACATTTTTTGTGTTATCAATTTGATAATGTTTTTTTTTTTTTTTTTTTTTTTTGTCTTCATGTGGGATAGTAAACCAAGGAAGAGGGGAGTGGAAAAATAAAAATAAGGTTTGTCCTTATCTTGGAGGTGCAACTAGAATTTGGGGCATCTTCTCTCTGATGGTTCATCATATGAGAATGGGAGGGAGTGGAGCATGAGACAGAGATGCAGAAGAGAAAAGCAGTGAGAGTAAATCCTCCACATCACCTCTTCAGGCTGCACATTGCAGGAGGTTCTTGGGTTGGTCTTCTGGGCTCTGGAGCACTAAGAATCATAGACTGGTTTGGGTTGGAAGGAGCCTTAGAGGTCATCTTAGAGGTCATCTTGTTTAAAACCCTCCTGCAGGGACACCTCCCACCAGACTATGTTGCTCCCACTTCATCCCCTTCACACTCTGCAACCAATTTCTGTGTGTTTATCATCAGCTCTTCACAAATTTTCTGTAAGCACAAGGTGCCAGATCACTGTGTTCATGTGCTTGGCCAGGGTTTGTTTGCCAAAGTGCCACCTTAGGAGCTGCTCACAGGTAAAGGTTGTCCCCAGCTGGAGCAGATGGTGAGCAAACCCTCAGCAGCATCCCTATTCATTCACCTCTCATAAACACAAAGTGACACTTTTCTGGACAAAAAAAGTGACTTTTACAAAGTGGCTGGTGGAGAAATTGATAATTAGAGAAACTCTCTGGACTGGCCTTAGAAGGAGCATCTAAAAAAACTGATTGGCCAGACATCTCCCCCACTTCATTTGGGGTTGTTTCTCCTTTCTTGTGAATAACTCCCCTCCTGAATATTCCCAAATAAAGTAAATAAGGGATGTGACCACCAGCATTCGTCTGTAGTTGAATTCTAAACTACAGCTGGAAATGGAGGGAAAAGTGATGTAAATGGAATGTCCTTCAGTGCATAAATGGGGAGGTATGAGATCCCAAAATAGTCCCTTGGGACAAGAATTTCCTGATGACAGTAGTTTGGGGCACCTCAGTTTTGGGGAGCTATTCTGTGTGTAAAGCAGGTTAGAGAAAAAGCTATTTTTTCCATCTTAGTAAAAACTTCAGGGTTTTAAAATTCCTCTTATTGAATTTGGATGAAAAGCCAATATTTTGGAAATTTTTTTAAACTAGATTTTTTTGGAAAAAAGTCAATCTGACAAAAATTTCCTTGAAAAAAATCCTAAATTTAAATTAGATGGTCTTTTTCCTACTGAAAAGATGATATAAAACAAAGCATATCTGAAGATGAAATAATTTTTTTTGGATAAGAATTGAAACGAGACAGTTTTTTCCCATTTCTTTGTAATAAGACTTGATGCAATTGGTACAGACATGAGAACCCTGGTGTTGCCAGAAGGTCATTTCTTCTGGAAAATGTCTTCTTATAGACCACTCTGCTTTTTAGGTAGGCACCATTGTTCAACCTTTCCCCCCCCCTGGAATTATTTCCTCTTCCAGGGTATTCTCAAGTTAAACCCCACCAGTTCTATGGCCCAAGAGTCCCCCCAGTTTGTCCCAGTCACCATACTTGTGTGGGCAACGTGCACTACTTCAGGGCCTGGAGCTGACTTCAGATGAACTCACATCTGAGATGCTTCAATGCACCCAATAGGATCTCCAGCTGCTGTGGAAGGTGTGTCTCCTAGAGGTCATGTCTTCTATCTGCCACCCCTTTGGAGATGTTTTGGATAGTCTTATGGCACTGGATCCCTGTGTTTAAGCACCTCATTCCCACCTCCTCTGCAATTTGGTCAAGACAGGCTGTCCAACCTCTTTTTTAATTGGAGGATGCACTGAGATCCATTGAGGCTCCATCACCATGAAGTGGATGAAATATCCCAGCATCACTACCTAAAGCTGCCCCACCATGTTGCTAATGGGCCCAAATGTCACCAAACTTGAAGAGCTGAGACCAAAATCCCACCTTTGGCCTACAAAGGAGGTCAACAGTGGGGGTTCTTCTGTTGCCCTCTCAGCACGGCATCTCCTTCTCCTCATGGCTTGAGCAGCATCAAAGGTCAGGTATAAAGAGTAATCTTCTAATCTTTATGGAAAATTTTGAAGGGATGGGGAGAACTCCCTCTTCTTAAATAATTCTGAAACTTCACAGACCTCCCTCTTTTTCCTGACCCTCTTTCATCAATCACACTGAGACTTCGTCTGTCTCTGGGGGAATTCTGTAAGTAGATATCACAAAGGGTTTGTGTGGCACAGTAATAGATCATCCATCCTGACGTATGCGCACTGAGCATATTGGTAGTAAGATTTACTCCCCACGAGCAGCCCCCAGAGATAGATCTCAGGCCTTAAAGACTACTGTCTCTATTTATTATCTTCTCCATGGTTCCAGAGTTGCTTTGATCTACAGATGGTAGCTCCAGCTTTATAACTAGAGAAGGAGAGTGCTCTGGGGTTCTGTCAGTGATTAGGTGGAGTCACCTTGGGCAAGTCCCTTGCTCCTAGATCATCCAAAATACAGCAACATTTCAAACTTGTCGACCTGGCTGGGAGGTTGTGGATTTTTTTGAGGACATGGAGGCTTTGCTTGTGTTGCATTAGTCAGTGGGTACTTCTCTTTTAGCTGCTGAGGTTCAATCCACTGGAGATGGAAAAGATGTAAAGGCTGCAGGGCATCATACAGGAGCTGTAAGAGGATGCATCACTTGGTGGTATCTAGAGCAACATTAGGATGCTGCTGTCCATTGGCGGAATGCACCTTGGGGCAGCTGTGGGGAAAGAGCTTTGTAGGGAAAGGGGGGTTGGCAAATATGTGCTTGGGGTCCCATTTTGCTTGGAGATGAGGAGGAAGGGAGATGGTAATTACTACTTCCATTTTTCATTAATGTTTCCTAAAAATCCATTCTAAGGCCCAAGGCTGCCATCTTTGCTTTGATTTGGGAGGCAGCTGGACTAGATGATTGTTGCAGGTCCCTTCCAGATGGATTTATTCTATTATTTTTAGATGTGACCTCACGGATCATTTTTCATAACTGTTAAATTCCTGGTGAACAAAGAACCCATCCTTCCCTGGAAAAATGTCAAAGGGCTGATGACTGCCATCTGCATGGCACCAACTGGAAAGTCCTCAGGTGAATAAAGGGAAAACTGAGGTAGGTGGCACTGACCCATTTCTATTTTGCTCATTATGTGTTCTCTTTCCATATGCACCAAAGACTGAAGCTTTTCTTGCCAATTATTGCTGCTCCACCAAAAGTGCCCATCACCTTAGAGATTACTGTTTTCATTTTCCAGCTTGCTTTTGGATGTCCAACAACAACAAAAAAAAAACCCACAAAAAACAAAACAACAACAAAAAATCCAGGATACTGTGAGAAATGTGTCATTTTAAGCAATTTTTTTGTTAGTCTCTCTAATACAACTTCACCCCAAGGCTTGCTAAATCGGGACTCTGCTTTGACTGTCAGGCTTTGACAGTTCTTCGGTGATTTCTGAGACTTAGAGAAAATAATGCTGCTGGCTGGTAGGGGGGGTTGCTGTGGGTGTTAATTGGTGGCAACAAATTCCTGATTATTCTGGTCTATAAATCCTGAGCCTAATGCCATGAGACCTCCATCAGTGAGTTCACTCCCAGCCTATTGGCATTTTAAGTTTTGACAATCCCATTTAAGCATCTGTATTCCTTTTTGGGTATATACAAAGGAACGTTTTCAAGAGGAATTTGAATTACACTGAAGGAGAAGATGAGCCCCAGATCACTTCCAACACACTTGGATACTGAAGTTGCAATCCCGGGATAATGTAACTTCAATTAAAGGGAAGTCATCCCACGGATCTGCCTACTGACCCCAGCTGCTGCATGGACATGATATTTGCCAATGAGCACAGTAAAACAAGCCCAAGGTATTGAGTATCCTAAAGACACCCTTTCCTTTTGTTATTTTTTTGTTTGTTTGTTATTCTTTTTCCCCTCTAGTGGCTTTACCGACCTGTAATTGCAATAGAAAGAAGGAGCCAGGAGATATTTCTTTGTAGACGAGACAGTGGTTGTGTTATTATGGTGTATTATGTTACTTTCCATTAGACCAAAAACTTTTCATCTCTAACCCTAGGAGGTGACCTACAGTAAATACAGTGTCATATTTAGCTTTTGTAAATAGCTTAGCTCTCATCAATGTTTTATAGTGGGGTAAATATCACATTCTCTCCACTTATTTACATCCGCACAGCATCACAGGTTGTTGGTATTAAATATTCATGGTGAGATTCAGTGAATCTATGCTTTTGTCAAGAGTGCACTGAGCCGCACATCTTTTTTTTTGGCCTCACACATTTCCAAACCACATCGGCTGCCAAAGAAAGAACTGGAAGTGCAGTATCAGTGTTTTTAACCAAACTGCCCCTCATCTGGGTGGCTATAGCTTCCATGGGCTTCATTCAGCTGAAGGAGTGAGAAAAATCCTGGGCAAAGATGTAGGTGTCTGACCCAACACTTTGACCTTAGTCTATGTATCTTTTGCATCCCAGGGTAAGTCCCTGTGGAAGTATTTCAGAGATTTATGAAGGCCAGGCAGTCTGGCTTGCTCTCTATCTTCATCCAGTGACCCCCTTGATTGAGCCAAGAACTTGTGTCTGCCTGAAGTGCATACATCAATCAATGGGGAATCTACCATATCCCTTGGCAGCCAGCTTGATGCATGGTCAATTTATTGGGAAATTACCAACAAATTCTAATGCCACAATCTGATTTTCCTGGCTTTTTGGCTGGCTTTTTGTTGTGCCTTTCCTGGTGGATTTTCAGATCTTGCCTAGTACCTTGTACTTTCTCCCTGGGAAGGGCAGGTTCTAGATCTGATGATGGAGGGTGATAATTCATCACTTTCTGTCACGGTTTAACACTGGCCCAGCGATTAAACCGGGTGACAGATGCTCTCTATTAATCTCTCTCTCCTCCTTGATAAGAAAGGAGAGAGAATAAGGGAGAGAGACTTATGGGTTGGAGGCTAAACCAATCAACTTTAATGAAACAATAATGGTAAATAGGAAAAAAAAGAAAAATGCTATATATATATATATATATACAAATATACAGGAGAATGAATATCAGATTCCTTCCCCCTTTCCCCCCAACAATTCTCACGCAAACCAAGGCTGCAGGGCAGCCCTGGGGAAGTCCAGGCTGGACACACAGGAGGAAGGAACACAGGCGGGCAGGCAGGCAAGCAACCGGGCAGGGCAGCAGGCAGGGCGGCAGGCAGGGCGGCAGCCAGGGAGGGAGGCAGCCAGGGAAGGAGGCAGCCAGGGAAGGAGGCAGCCAGGGAAGGAGGCAGCCAGGGAAGGAGGCAGCCAGGGAGGGAGGCAGCCAGGGAGGGAGGCAGCCAGGGAGGGAGGCAGCCAGGGAGGGAGGCAGCCAGGGAGGGAGGCAAGCAGGGCCACAAGCAGCCAGCCAGGGAGGCAGCCAGGAGCTTCTGCTGGTCTTTTATAGTGTTACAGGTGAGACCAATTAGCTGTTAAGGGGGGGGTGGTACCCAGCACTTCTGCTGGTGATCTCAGGTGAGGCCGATCAGCTGGTAAGGGTGTGGCTCGGTCCTCCTGATCCCCCAACTCCATACCGAGGATGACGCACATGGGATGGAATACTCCATTTGAGAAACTTGCTGTCAACCTCAGCAAGTTCAACCATCCACAAGAAACTCAGAAAAATCACCTTTATCCTGGCCCAAACCAGGACACTTTCTCTTGATGTACTAAATGCATGGGGATCTTCCTCACTGTCTGAAGTTCCTCTGTTACAAAAAAGTGCTATGGAGTATTTTTTATCTCACTTTTTGCATCTCATCTCTTACAACTGAGGGATGTACTTGGTACTCCAGGTTCAGTTTCTCTTTGGTCAAAAGGAGGGTAAAGAAACTGGGGAAGGGTCTGGAGCAGAAGTCTGCCCAGGACCAGCTGAGGGACCTGGGGGTGTTGATCCTGGAGCAAAGGAGGCTGAGGGGAGACCTTCTGGCTCTCTGCCACCCCCTGAGAGGAGGTTGGAGCCAGGGGGAATCGGGCTCTGCTTCCAAGGAAGAAGGGATGGGACAAGAGGAATTGACCTGGAGGTTGAGATTGGAGCTTGGGAACACTTTCTCCCTGGAAAGGGTTGTCAAGGCCTGAACCAGGCTGCCCAGGGCAGGGGTGGAGTCCTGGAGTCCTCATCCCTGGAGGGCTTTCAAAGCTGTGGAGATGTGGTGCTGAGGGCCATGGGGCAGTGGTGGCCTTGGCACTGCTGGGTTAAGGGATGGACTTGAAGATGATCTTGAAGGTCTTTTCCAAAAAAAACAATTCCAGGAGTGTATGAAACAAAATCCTCTGAGGAGCCTGAGGCTGCTTTTTTAGCATTGACGCTTCCTGTAGAGTCACCATGACTCATTACAAGTTTTGGTTGCAAAGGATTAATTTTTTTTTTAACATATGAAATCCATAAATTTTCATAGGTAATTTTTTGAGAAACTGTTTCAAAGTGAAACCCAACTTTGGACATGAATAGGACTCTGAGAAGTGTTATTATTATTGTCTATGATCACAGCTTAAGTTTCCCCAAAATTTCATAGAATCATTGAATGATTTGGGTTGGAAGGAACCTTAAAGCTCGTTCAATTCCAACCCTCCTGCATGGGCGGAAACACCTCCCACCAGCCCAGGTTGCTCCAAGCCTGAATTTCAGAATAACTTTTCTCAGGCAATGAGTATAGACTACTGATGATCCACATGCTTTACAAACCCAAATAAATTTTCACCAAGAGGTCATTTCAGGCCTGTAACTAGTTATGCACAGAGCTGTCAGCATCTGTGCTGTTGATTTTGATGACTTCTCACTGACCTAACAGTCATAGATTTCACGTTCACCTATGTTGGTGCATCTCTGTTGCTTTCGCTCAAATCTCTGATGATTATACAAATGTAGGCAAGTAGAAAATGGGCAAATTGGGCAGAGGAGGTTAAAGAGCAGCTCTCAGTGGAGACAACAAAGACTTTGTGCTTTTGAGGTATTAATTTTTAAATAATCCTCTAAGAATGCTTCATCTGCAAGATGACTTCTCTCTTTTTCTGGCTGGTGCTGGTTAGGGGTCATGGTTTATGCTCCAGTGGTGTCAGAAAGGTGGTTACTTGGGCCTGGAGAAAAGCAAGTGTAATGGAGTTTAACAGCATTGATTTTACATGGAAGGCTCATTCTGCACTTAACCCCCTCCTTTACCCCATTTACCCTTATTTAAATGGTTGGTATACAATTTTTAATGAGATGTTCCCTAGTCTGTCCTACCAAAGACAAGGAAGACAACACGAGGGACAAAGAGCTTCTGGTTTTGCTAACTGTCGGACTTTTCTGATTCATTACTGTGTCCAGTTTTGGAGTCCCCAACATCAGAAGGACACAGAGCTCCTGGAAGGTGTCCAGAGGAGAGGCACTCAAATGCTCAGAGGGCTGAGCACCTCCCTGGGAAGCCAGGCTGAGGGATTGGGGTTGTTCAGCCTGGAGAAGAGGAGGCTCCCAGGTGACCTTAGAGCAACCTTCCAATATCTGAAGGAGCTACAAGGAAACTGGGGGAGGGCTTTGGACATGGGGGTGTAGGGAGAGGACAAGGGGCAATGGGTTAAAACTTGAAGAGGGGAGATTGAGGTTGAACATGAGGAGAAAATTCTTTGGTGTGAGGGTGCTGAGCCCCTGTCCCAGGTTTCCCAGAGAAGCTGTGGCTGCCCCATCCCTGGCAGTGTCTCAGGTCAGGTTGGATGGGGCTTGGAGCAACCTGGGCTGGTGGGAGGTGTCCCTGCCCATGCATGGCAGGGGGATGGAACTGGGTGATCTTGAAGGTTCCTTCCAACCCAAAACATGAAGGTTTCAGAAGCTTTGGGTTAGACCTGCATTGTCTCCAGGAAGTGATGTAGGTGAAAGAATGAGAAATTTTTTTTTTTTGGTCAAGATTATGATGATAATAGGAGAATTTTTCAAATGAGTTCATTATGCATCTTGCATCAATTGCAGAGTCTCTTTTTCTTTTTCTTTTTCTTTTTCTTTGGCATCTAAAAATATCATTCTGGGCTTTTACTAAAGCTTAAAGCAGACTGAAAAGAATCTTTTAAAATCAAAATAAAGAACCCTTTTTAATTACTCGGACTCCTTCTGGTTGTCAGAATTTAGTGCCGCGCTCCGTCAGGTGCCAGGGTAGAGCCTGCATCAGCTGAAATCTTTCTGTATTTTGGATGCTAGAAGTGATGTGGACTGAACCCAGCTTCTTCCTTTGGGGCTGCCATTCCCAAAATGTTTGTAGACACCAACAGGAGCCTGGCACACCCCAGGGGATGGTCAACCCATGCTCTGCAGAGACTCAGGTTTCCAAGTCCAGCTGCAAGACCATTGTGTTGTGTTTTTTCTTAAGCACTTTATTTTTTTCTTTTTTGGGGGTGGTGGATTAAGGTTTTATGGGGGGGCAAATAAGTACCAGTCAAGTGAGTATTTATTTTTACTTGATGGAGGTTTTTTGCATTAAGTTTTAAATCTTCCCTCCAACTGATGGAGGGTGAAGGAGAGCATTGATGCCCTCCTCCAGAGCAGCATGAGTAGAAGTTTGTAGACTGCGCTTCAGGATTAGCAAGATGACACCAAATATTTTATGGGAAAAAAAAAAAATGCAAGTTATGGGACCTGTTCTTACTCAAATCTGATTGTCCTGGTTTGGGCCAGGATAGAGGTGATTTTCTGTCTTGTACTTTTGCTTTTAGCTAAGTCTCTTGTAAGTAGTTGCACTTGCTGAAATTAACAGCAAGTTTCTCAGACAGTGTGTGTTTCTAGGACTGATAATACTTGATGTTTATAGTTACTGCTAGAGACTGGTATGCAGAGCCAAGGACACTGCTCAGCTCTGAAGAAAACATAAAGAGGTCCCACCTGCATCCCTCCTTTGGGGAGGAACAGACAAGATAGATGCCAGAATTGACCAAACAGAGTATTCCATCCCATATACGTCATCCTCAGGATAAATTTGAGAGATCACGAGGGCCAAGCCAGATTTCCTGCTTCCAGCTTCCGGCTGCCTGCCCTTCCTGCCTTTCCTGCTTCCCTTCCTTCACCCCGGCATCCTGGAAGGATCCCATCCGTTTGCCTGCATGTGGTCCTGATCCGTGCCAGCCCTTATCTGTGTGTTCCTGCCTCCAGTTCCCAACTGCTGCTGACTCCAGGAGTCCAGCCTGGACTTTCCCAGAGCTGCCCTGCAGCCTCGGTGGTGACGTGAGAGCTATTGGGGGAAAGGGGGGAGGAATGTGGTATCCATTTTCTTGTATATTTGTATATATTTATTAATTTTTTCTATTTATCATTACTGTTTCATTAAAGTTGTGTAGTTTAGTTTCCAACCCATAAGTCTCTCTCCCTTATTCTCTCTCCTTTCTTATAGGGGAGGAGAGAGAGATTAATAGAGAGCGTCTGTTACTCGGTTTAATTGCCAGGCCAGTGTTAAACCGTGACAGATTTATGGTGGGGCTTCTTCAGCCCGTTTTACCACTTTTTCTGGTGGCATTCCAAAGTGTTTGCCTTCTGGCCAATGTGTTATTGCTTCTACAATTCCTGGACGATCAAGTCTGCCTATCCTAGCTCTCTGTGAAAGTAAAGCAATCCATTTACTCCAGGTAGCATCGGTAGCATGATGGGAAGATTCTCTACCTGTGTACATAAAACCCAGTACAGGTAATCGTGGCACCAGGAGGAGCTGTGCTTCAGTACCAATCACTTCTGAAGCAGCTCTAACTCCTTCGTATGCGGCCAATATCTCTTTTTCAGTGGCTGTGTAGTTGGCTTCGGAGCCTTTGTAGTTTCGACCCCAAAATCCAAGAGGTCGGCCTCGAGTCTCTCCTGGAGCTTTCTGCCAGAGGCTCCATGTAGGACCATCACCTCCATCTCCGGTGTAAAGAACATTTTTAATGTCTGGCCCTGTTCGAATTGGTCCAAGGGCCATTGCCTGCACAATCTCCTGTTTAATACTCTCAAAAGCAGCTTGTTGTTCTGAGCCCCATTTAAAGTCTTTCTTCTTCCGGGTAACCTCATAGAGAGGTTTCACAATCTGATTATAAAGAGGAATATGCATCCTCCAGAAACCAACAGTTCCTAAGAAGGACTGAGTTTCTTTTTTGGTAGTTGGTGGGGCCATAGCTGTTATTTTGTTAATCACGTCCATTGGGATGTGGCGACGTCCATCTTGCCACTTAACTCCCAGAAACTGTATCTCTTGTGCAGGTCCCTTGACCTTGCTCCTTTTGATAGCAAAACCAGCCTCTAGAAGGATTTCAATTATCTTCTTACCTTTCTCGTAGGCTTCCTTTGCTGTGTCACCCCACACAATGATGTCATCAATGTACTGTAGATGTTCTGGAGCTCCACCCTTTTCCAAGGTATCATGGATCAGTCCATGGCAGATGGTAGGACTGTGTTTCCACCCCTGGGGCAGTCGATTCCAAGTGTACTGGATACCTCTCCAGGTGAAAGCAAACTGTGCCCTGCATTCTGGTGCTATAGGAATAGCAAAAAATGCATTAGCAATGTCAATAGTAGCATACCACCTGGCTGCCTTTGACTCCAGCTCATACTGAAGTTCTAGCATGTCTGGCACAGCAGCACTTAGTGGTGGAGTAACCTCATTCAGGGCACGATAGTCCACTGTCAGCCTCCACTCTCCATTAGGCTTTCTCACTGGCTATACAGGACTGTTGAAGGGTGAGTGAGTCTTGCTGATCACTCCTTGGCTCTCTAGTTGCCGGATCAGCTTGTGAATGGGGATCACAGCATCTCTGTTGACACGATATTGTCTTCGATGCACTACTGAAATAGCATTTGGCACCCGCTGGTTTATAGTTCTCAGCAAACCCACTACAAAGGATTTGTCTGAAAGGCCAAACAAAGCATGCAGCCATTCTCCATTCTCAGTCTTAATAGCTGCAGTACCAAAGGACCACCGGTACCCTTTCGGGTCCTCGAAATCACCTCCCATGAGGTAGTCTATGCCAAGGATGCACGGAGCATCTGGACCAGTCACTATCAGGTGCTTATGCCACTTTATTCCGGTGAGGCTCACATCAGCCTTCACAATAGTCAGTTCTTTGGATCCCCCTGTCACTCCAGAAATAGTGACGGATTCTGTCCCTTTCTGATTCGATGGCATTAGTGTGCACTGTGCACCAGTGTCCACCAAGGCTTTATATTTTTGTGGCTCTAATGTGCCAGGCCATCGAATCCACACAATCCAATAAATTCGGTTGTCCCTCTCCTCCACCTGGCTGGAGGCAGGGCACCTCTAAGCTTGAGCACATACAACATTGTCAGTATGTGCATTACTGGAGTTTGCATCCCCAGTACTCACTCCTGATGTAGAGGGATCTTGAGTCACCAGCATATTTGAATTGGGTAACTCCACACTGGAGACTTGAGCAGCCATCTTTTTAGAAGGACCTCCTTTTGCCTTCGTCTTATTCAGCAACTTACGTATTTGCTCCTCTAGGACGGCAGTAGGTTTCTGATCCCACTTTTTCATGTCCTCTCCATACTCACACAGGAGTGCCCATAGGATTCCTCTTGCTGAATTCTGTTTCTCTCAATTCCGTCTCATAGGAGGGCGTCTCCTCTTAATGGCTGCAATGCGGCGTCCTCCTTCTGTCTGAGGGAAAAAGGGTGAATGCAGTTTCTCAGATTGTCTCTTTATAGCTGAGACCCAGGCCCAACGAGGGGCTGTGACAGCATCTTCACACTCTCGTACTGTTTTAATCACATCACCCACAGTCGCATCCGCATCTGCAGGAACCCATAGCATTACTGATAGTGTATGGTTAAAAGGTGGTGGTGCAGCATGCACAAACCTTTGCAGCATAGGTCTAGGGCACGGTACATGATAAGGATCTTCAATGTCATCAGCATTATAGATCACGTCTCGTACAGCCAATTCCTCCAGATACTTGAGAGCTTTTCCAAGTGTGGGTGCTTTGACCTGTGGGCAGTCTATTTCCTCTTTATAGGGATATCTCTCCCTTACAGCTGCCAAGAGTCGCTTCCATAGGCTGGTGGTTCCAGCCTTTTCCCCAAATGCTCTATCAATACCTGCCTCTCTGGCCAGGGATCCCAACTGTCTGGCTTCCCTCTGAGTTAATGTTATAGTAGCAGCCCCGTCCGTCCAGCATCGGAGTAACCAAGAGAGAAGTGGTTCACCTGGAAATCGGCTATAGTCTTTTCTCAGAGTACGCAAGTCTCTCATGGAATAGGACTGAACAGATTCTGAGTCTGAATCCTCAGCTGACTCTGCTTTAGAGTCTCTTCTAGCTGCTCTACGAGGAGAGGCAGTATCTTCTATTTCCTCTATCACCTGGTCGTCTTGTTCAGACTTGGAAGGGTTAAGGCTCATTTCTGATTTCCATTGTTTTCCTTTTCTCCTAGTTACAGGGTCAACCAGTAGCTGTGTGGGCTGAGGGGGAGAGGCTGTGGTGTCTGGAGCAGTAGCAGCAGCAGGGCTTGCTTTCTGAGCAGCAGCAATGTCTGTGGGGGTAGAGACAGCAGCTGCAGCTGTAGCAGAAACACTGGCGATGCTGGCCGGCCTTATCTGAGTTGTGCCCTTGCGTGAGGGGGGGCGAGAAGCGGCAGGAGTGGGGGTGCTCTCTGTACAAGGAGCAGCTCTCACTCTCCGAACAGCAACTCTCGGCCACCGAAAAGGCATGCTCAGTCTCATTATTGTGGTTTTTGTGTTTCTCCTCACCACTATATGAGAAAAATTAACAACACCCACCAGAAGATTGAGAAATGAAACGCTATTGTTGCTAAAATCTGGGGGAGTCAGCCCAAAATACGATGGAATGGTATAATTTCCCAAATCAAAACTAGGAGTGTAATTACCAACCAAGTTTTTTATCTCTGTATGAAACACTACTGCACCATGCACCATGATATACATCAGTATTGAGGACCCTATTGCAACGATGGTTCTTAAGCAGCTCATACGAAGGAAAACCCACATAGTAACAGCAACTCCAGCTGCAAAAAGGCAGATCGCATACCCTAAATACCAAAGGTACGGCATGATTGGTTTAATCTCCAACCCTGTGAAATTTCCAAAGGAAAAGGTCTGATTCCCACTCAACGAAGCCATTCTTCAACTGGAGTTGGAATTCAAACTATTCAGGCAAATTAGTCAAAATTTGAACTGGACTCGAGCCAATTAGCTCGAGCCCCACGTTGGGCGCCAATAAATCTGTCACGGTTTAACACTGGCCCGGCAATTAAACCGAGTAACAGACGCTCTCTATTAATCTCTCTCTCCTCCCCTATAAGAAAGGAGAGAGAATAAGGGAGAGAGACTTATGGGTTGGAAACTAAACTACACAACTTTAATGAAACAGTAATGATAAATAGAAAAAATTAATAAATATATACAAATATACAAGAAAATGGATACCACATTCCTCCCCCCTTTCCCCCAATAGCTCTCACGTCACCACCGAGGCTGCAGGGCAGCTCTGGGCAAGTCCAGGCTGGACTCCTGGAGTCAGCAGCAGTTGGGAACTGGAGGCAGGAACACACAGATAAGGGCTGGCACGGATCAGGACCACATGCAGGCAAACGGATGGGATCCTTCCAGGATGCTGGGGTGAAGGAAGGGAAGCAGGAAAGGCAGGAAGGGCAGGCAGCCGGAAGCTGGAAGCAGGAAATCTGGCTTGGCCCTCGTGATCTCTCAAATTTATCCTGAGGATGACGTATATGGGATGGAATACTCTGTTTGGTCAATTCTGGCATCTATCTTGTCTGTTCCTCCCCAAAGGAGGGATGCAGGTGGGACCTCTTTATGTTTTCTTCAGAGCTGAGCAGTGTCCTTGGCTCTGCATACCAGTCTCTAGCAGTAACTATAAACATCAAGTATTATCAGTCCTAGAAACACACACTGTCTGAGAAACTTGCTGTTAATTTCAGCAAGTGCAACTACTTACAAGAGACTTAGCTAAAAGCAAAAGTACAAGACAGAAAATCACCTCTATCCTGGCCCAAACCAGGACACTGATAATCATTTAAAAAGAAAAAAATCTCTGCACTGAGATTTATGTTGCTTTTTTTTAATGGAAAAAAATATATTTAAAAAAAAAAAAAAGGAAAAACAACCACCCTACTGCATCAAAGACAGAAATAATGGCTTGTAAGTACTTAAAAGCGTAGGGATAGGAAACTTTAAAAACTGGTCAGATTCAACCTAAATCCTATCAGATTTTCTTGGTTCTCATAAACCTGTAATCAGCTCCCATGGGGCATTTTTGCTAACCATAAAACATGTGATTAGAAGGCACATGGACTACTGGAATTACGACAGTGAGATGAGCTTTGACTTTAGGCTGACTTAAGAATGGGAATTTAAGAATCTATGGCTGTGACAGTGGTCAGTGGCCACCCCAGGAGGGAGCATGGTGAGAAGCCAGACTGGTGGTGAGACCTTCATGTCTCAGCCCTATCAGGGTTTTTCAGAGCCTGGACATCCTCCTTGGTGGGATTCCAGTGTATTTAGGATGGGATGAGGGTTGCAAGGCCCTGGTCCTGGATAGCCTAATGTTAATGAGGTATGGGACAAGCCAGAAGTGTTAAGAACTCAGTGTTTTCAGCAGAAAGGTCATTGCAGAGGCAACATGGCACTTTTCACCCAACCTTTCCAAGAGGTGATGTGCCTGGTAGCATCCTGCCCCATCCAGATCCTGCTCTAATATGAGCTTCTGAGCCTGGCTAAGCTGCTTTCCAGCTTTGTTGGTTTAAAATAATAGTTTCCTGGAGCATGAATTCCCTCTTATGAGACAGAGCTGGTTTGGTCAGGATGTCCAACCGTTGCCATGTCAATAATATCTGTTGGGGCACAGTCACTGAGTCTGCTGTGAGAAGATTCTGCATGAGGATGGATATGGCTCTTTGGTCCCTTTATGGGAGAAGATAAATATTACATAATCTGTTTAAATGTCCAAGACATCAGCAGGACAGATATAGGTCCAAGATATAGAAGGACAACACCATAAACATTACCAGGACACCAAACATTTCTCTGATAGATGTCACTGGATGTGAAAATTTGTGTTTCTGTCATCCAAAAGAAGCTTTATCTGAAAAAAGCAGTAGCTGGATAGAGGTGAATGGGTCTCTGTAGAAAACTGCAGGTTTGTCATAGAGATCAATGAGATGAGGGACAGTTTCAAGGCTCTCTTTAGCATCTGTGATGTCTCCATGAGGTATCTACAACTGGAGCAGAAGCAGTTTTGGATTATGATAACCTGAAGCCTCACAGGTGTAGCACCAAGCTGCTCATTGAGCCTAATTCTATGATTCTGTGACCCTTGTTGCTTTAGTAGATGATGTTTTTTTCCTTTTTTTGCTCTCTCCTGGTTTGTCAGCTGGGAAAACTCTAGCTTGGGGTTCTCAAATGTGTGGAGATGATACCATGTGATCACTTGACCACAAGGAAATACGTATTGGGAATGGATGATTTTTAAGGTCCCTTCCAATCCAAATTATTCTATGAATTGTCATCAGAAAGCACAGAACAAAGTTGCATCCCCTGACATAAGAAGTGAAAGGTGCCAACCAGCCTGAACTAATCACACAAGGTAGATGCTGGAAGAGGAGCTGCTGGCAGATTTTTCCATGAAGGATATTTTATTTTGTAATTCACTTGTCTGGTTTTGAACTTCTATCCCATCTCCACTTAAATAAAAAGAGCCAACACAATATCCCTGCTCAGATCCCAGCAAACAACTCGAGGCTGTTACCAAAAACCAAATTTAACACATCATCATTTTAGATCATTCTGTATAGAGGACACTATTTCACCCAGCTGCTGGGACACTGAACAAATAACTTAGTTGATCAGAATTTCCAAATTCTGCAGGAACTTTCCTGAATATATCTGGAGGATTATATAGGTTTAGGTTACACAAGCTACTGTGCTGCTCTTTACTATAAGATAAATTTGTAATTCCTGATGCTGTAATGTCTGCCAGAGGATTATTGTGTGCTAATGTGATTGGACTCTTGTTCTGGCTGGAACAATATAGATGTGGCAGGAGAGCCCAGTACTGTGAGCTACAAAATATGGAATTTCTGGGATGAGTGAACTCCTGAAGCATCCCCAAGCTCTACAAGCATTGTTAGAGCAAAGGTAAAACTGGAAGGGCAAGGTTCACATCCAGATCAACGTCCAGCTCAGATACATCCCTGTACTGAGTATTTGTCCTGAGGAGTTTGATTTGGACAGGCAGAAGAGGTTTTGTAGTGACTGGCTGGGTCTAGTTGTCCAGAGAGGTGGGAGATGCCCCATCCCTGGAATCATTCCAGGTCAGGTTGGATGGGGCTCTGAGCAACCTGGTCCAGTTGCAGATGGCCCTATTCACTGCAAGGGGGTTGGACTAAATGGCCTTGAAAGGTCCCTTCCCAACAAAATCTATGTATGATTCTGGGGATGGATAAAGTTTGGGAGCTGCTGGGACCCTTCCCAGCAGATTGAGGCTGAGAAAACTGGGGTTTCTTCAACCTTGGGAAGAGAAGGCTGAGGAGAGATCTTATTACAGTGCTCCAGTACCTAAAGGGGGGCTCCAAAGAAGATGGAGACTCCCAATTTACAAGGAGTCCCATGGACAAGACAAGGGGCAATGGGCCCAAGTTGCTCCTGGGGAGATTCCAATTGAACACAAGAGGAAAATTTTTCCCCCTGAGGACAGTCAGACATTGGAACGGTCTCCCAGGGGAAGAGTTGGATTCCCCCACTTTGAAAAGTTTGAAGTCTCAGCTCAGTGGGGTGCTGGGACATCTCACATAAACAATAATATTAGAAGGGTTGGACCAGATAATCCTTGAGGTCCCTTCCAACCTGACTTTTTATGATTCTATGATTCCCGTGATGGGACCCTTTGAGGTCCCAGGATGGGGTGTGCAGCATTACTGAGTCAAAAGTGGGCTCAAAAGCCCTCTCCAAGTCACACCCATTTTTCATGGAAAGGGACAGCAGGTTGCTCCTTACCAACCCTCTGTACCACAAAGCTCTGCTTTCAAGATGAAGGGACATGGGACATCAACCTGAGTGGCTCTTTGAGGTCTGGGATCAACTCTCAACCTTTTAATATTTTCTCTTTTTTTGGCTTTGCACACATTTCTCTGCTTTTACAAGTGGTGCTGATGTCTTATCACTAGATATCAACCCATTAAGGAGATGGCAGCAGTGACCACTGGACACTGGGGCATATCCTGTTTTTTATTTAGGGTGAGTGATTGCCTTCCAGCCTGGCATCATTTTGGAGAGCTGTGGCTGGTGGTGACCTCAGCAAGATGAGCTGCTTGGATGTGGTCCTTCTGCTTCAAGCAGGTGGGTCAGAGTAGAATGCCATTGCTAGCATCCTCCATGGAGGTCCTGGACCAAGACTGGAGCATCATCATCCAGGCATGCTCCATGTATGTTTTGGCGGTGCTGTGTCAGTGTGCCCTGTTATTCCAAACACATGGGAAATCTTGGGGTTGGCCAGAAAATGCAGAAGCCTCCCAGTTAAGAAACAGGTCCTCTACTGGAAGCCCAAAGTGAAGAGACACACAGATTCACCATCCCTGGAGGACTTTCAAAGCTGTGGAGATGTGGTGCTGAGGACCATGGGTCAGTGGTGGGTTAAAGGTTGGACATGATGATCTTCAAGGTCTTTTCCAACCCATGATTTTCTGGGAAATCCAAGGGAAAAAAAAAAAAAATTCATTGTATTTTCATGTAGCCACACAGTGCTGGCTCATGTGGAAATACTTAGGTCACTTGGACTGGAGTCTTCAACTTGCAATGACTTTTAACAGGCAACATCTGACAGTACCAAAGCCCTTTGCAGCCCTGGGTGAAATTATGATAACAAGAGAAAAAAGCTATTACTGCCACCATGCTTTCATTATGCACATTTGCATATTAAGATAGTCTGTGCAGATCGCCTGTGGCTATGCTATAATCTCCATGCAGTGATTATAATGTGTCAAACTTAGTCATTTTGATTATGACGTTAATTACATGCCATCCTCATGAAGACATGAATATTACTCGTGGTCAAACAAAACACAAATTGGGGGCATTTTTGTTGTTGTTGTTCTTCTTTCTTTTTCTTGTTTGCTTGTTTGAAATGTTGTTTAAATGGATTAAAAGATTAAGAGAGACCTAACATTGTAAACTCATTAAACCTTGGCCAATTCAGCCCTGGCTGCCTAGATGAGGAAGAGGATTTTCTGTCACAAATTCAACCTTATTTTTATTTTTTTTTTGTCCCAGCAAGGAGGAGGGGAGTTTTAAAAAAATATATATTTCATAAACTGGAGAGCTGTGTGGGGTTGAAGAGTGTTTGATGTTTTAACACTTTCTGGTGTTAAAGAGGGTGTCCCCATCTCCATTGTGGTGCAACACCCATAGGTAACCCCACTGTGGATGTTTCCCATCATCATCTTCACCCTCAAGTACTTGAATTCCAGAAGTTGTATTTTAGAAAAGAAAAAAAAATAGAAATTAAATAACATTCCAGTTTTCTGAGGACAAGAATTTTTTCTTGCTGTCCCACTCTCTTCCTATGACAGATCCTGCTTAATCCTCCTGGAAGAAGAGTAGAATATCTTTTTTCTTATGTTTTCCAGCAAAAAACATATTTTAAAAATATTCCCACATTGAATGGAGCTTACTAGAAAATAATACAGGGATTTTTTTTTTAATGCAAACTTTTAATTAAAAAAAATACTAAAAATACAGTTTCAGGAGAGATGGTTCTCTAAAATATTCTCCCATGATGACATAAGCCATTAAATATAGAAGCAGCTCAGATAGCAGATTTTCCCACTGAGATTGCCCTGGATGAGCTATCTAGGTAACATGCTGAATTACTGAGACACCTCAGCAAGTACAGGAGGAGAGGGGGAAAAGACACCTTGCAAGGGAGCAACACTTAACTAGACTTATAAATAGCTGGGACTGCAACTTGCCTGATTAATTTGGGGAAATCAGTCTCACTGAAAGTGCTTTGAAAATTTGTCAGGTTTCCTTCTTTCTTTACTCCTCGCTAATGCTTAAAATATATATATATTGGGATCGAAGCTAAGACTCTGTTTTAGGTAATTAAATGCTTTGAGTTACTGGTTCATTGACAGGAACTGCTTCTAGCATTGTCTCCTCTGAGCTTAAAAAAAGAGCAAAGAAAAACAAAACTAAAAAATAAATCAAAAGAGGTGATGGTGTTCTAACAAAAAGGTGCGCAATGGACCATTTGCAGATAAACTTACTTGGCGCCAGATGGGACAGGACTGAGATGAGGGAAGGAAGGATATCAAGGGAGAAGCATAAGATTTATAAATGCTCCACGCAAAGAACAAACTGATTTCCTTGCAGAAAAATCACAGCAAAGCCATCCCTCCCGTTACTGCTACGCAGGGGTCTGGGGGTACCAGCATCCCTGGAGCTTGCTTTTGAGTAGACTTTGGAGCATCTGGGGGGTCCAAACTGATCTTTGATGACTTATTTTCAACTTCATACCACAATCATAATTTTGGCAGCTCATGGGCAAGTTGGCTTGGTGCTTATTTGATAATGCACAAAATAAATTTTAAATAAAACAAAAGGCATCGCCTTAAACATTGTGTTTTTACAGAGGTACATTTCAAGGCAAGTTTTACACAGGTTCAGCCCAGAGGGAAATTAAACTCTACATATAAATGGAGATTACACACAAAGGAATCCATTGCTTTCAATATTTCTCATCAGGAGGGTTCAGAGTTATTTAAATGTTTAGATATGAAACCTAAAGTAGCCATTAAAGGAATGTGGATTTGTTTACCTAGTTTTTGGTAGAAATCTTTCTTTTTTCTTTTTCTTTTTTTTTTTTTTTTTCTAGCTGACTGAAAAATTCATTGCTTGCATGATGGTGAATATTTTTAATACATTAAAAAAAAATCAAAGGGTTTTCAATATAATACTTCCTCTGAATTTTTAAGCACCAAATTACAGAATACTTATTATGGTGAAATGTGTTCTATAGGAGAGATTAAACTGCATACATTTTCCTTACTTTTTTTGCCCCCCCCCCTTTTTTCCATCTATTCTTTAGAAGAGATCTAATATAAACACTGACATTAATCCATATTGGCTATGTAAGGCACTTTGATTGTCATTGAGATTATTTTAAAAGTTATTTAGGTCCCTGTGTTACATCTTTGTGAGTGCATGGAAAATGTTTCACCATGTTTCTCTTCACAACATTTCTTTGGGGATTCATAAATATTGACTGTACTGTAAAAAAATTGATGGAATCTTGAAACAGACTGCAGTCTTGGTAGCTGGGGAGTTTACTCAATTTTTCTCAATAGCTGCAGTCTATAAAAAGAGGAGATTTTGCAAATTGTTTCTTACCTTGTCTTTTTAGTATTTAATAGCTCTCAATTCTGTAGCCTTCTAAACCATGCACCCGATGTGTTTTCTATCAAAACTGAATCAGACCTATTCAAAGGGAATTAAAAGGCAAGATGTCACCAAGGGGTTAAAGTGCCTTCCTGGGTGGCAAGCCTGGCTGTCATTACTGGTGGCAGTGTGGAGCCATCCTAGTGCTTCTTGTCTTAAAAGTTTTGATAAAAAATAATAATAATTTTAAAAATGTCCTTAAATGTGAACAGGTGTGTGCTGAGATGAGGGGGGGAGGGGGGTAAAGAACTGTAATTTCTCTCCCTTGGTTTTAAAAAATATAAAATTCATAGAATCATGGAAAAATTTGGGTTTTAAGGGGTCTTAAATATCACCTAGTTCCAACCTCCCTGCATGGGCAGGGACAGGTCCCACTGGACCAGGTTGCTCCAAGCCACAGTTAAAAAAACGAATCCCTCAGCATCTTAATAGTAAGCACAGGATATTTTCCTTTTGAGGTGGAAGACTTTTAGCTCCATTGACCCAGGATAATGGAGATGACTTTCTCAAATCCCTGAGATGGGTCCTGTAGCCAAACCCTGACCTCCCTCATTCTATCCCACTGCACTCGATCTCGGCCATCCCTGCTGGAGCTCCTTTGGCCAACTTTTGTGTATAAATATACTTTGGTGTATAAATATACTATATATATAATATATATGTATATATTATATAAAAAATTAGTGATCTGTTTATATTTTGGTAAATTCTATAAAGATGGACTCCTTCTCAGTCCTGTGGTAGGACTTTCTGTGCTCTTCTGCAACCCACAGGCAGAATCAAGATTGTGACTTCTCAGCATCTTGGTCCTGGCTGTGCTGGGTAGTCCCAGGGGACAACAGCAATTCCCTCTTCTCCAGCTGTAAATACAGATTTCTCCTTGAAGTATTAAGCTCTCGCAAGGAAAGCATCAATGTACAGCACTGGGAAGGTAGAGCTGTGAGCAGGCAACAAAGCATTTGCTTTGTCCTAATCCAATCGATGAGCATCCCATGAATAAATGAGAATAAAATGGACAGTGGAGGATCTCTGTGAGCTCTGTGGTGGAGTCCCCATCCCTGAAGGGATCTAAAAGATGTGTAGATGTGGTGTGCTAAGGGACATGTTTTAGTGGTGGACTTGGAAGTGCTGGGTTAATGGTTGGACTTTAGGATCTTGAAGGTCTTTTCTAACCCAAATGATTCTCTGATTCTATGATGCTGGTGGGCTTTGTTTTCATTGCAGCCCTAGGATGTTTTGCCAGGTGATACCTGTGTGTGCTATGGAGCCACATTTGGATGGAAAGCTACACCAAGGCTCAGCACCAGAGTCAATATTTTGCAGACAGCAGTGAAATGGCTCAATTGCAGGTCCAGGAGACATCTGCTCTCCTCTGTCGCTCCTTTGGGTCAAACCTAAAATTAGTGTGAAGATGTGGAGAACAGATCGCTCAGGCAGAGTGAGGAACACTGGGTTGTAGGCAAGGATGGAGTGAAAATAACCATCCCCTTGGGTTGGGAGAAAACTTATGACAGACATTTTTTTATGCTGCCATTTATGCCTCATGCATCCAACCCTGGGGCTGTCATGCATTTAATTTGACTACCGTGCATTAACCACCAATAAGCAACCATGTTGCTGGAAGAAAACACTCTAGTTCTACAAGAAGCCCATGCAAGTCACTTTTTTTAAGTAGGTACCAAGAAGGAAGCAGAAGAGAGGTCCACAAGATGTCTATCAGGGGTGCATCCAGGTGTCCAGAAGAAAGGTGCATGAGATGTCCATCAAGAGTCCATCAAAGTGGACCCCCCCTTTGTGACATTAGAGCCACCTTCCAATATCTGAAGGGGCTACAAGAAAGCTGGGGGAGGGCTTTGGACACAGGGGTGTAGGGAGAGGACAAGGGGAATTGGATTAAAACTTGAAGAAGGGAGACTGAGCTTGAACATGAGGAAGAAATTCTTTATTTGAAGGTGGTGAGACCCTGGCCCAGGTTACCCAAGGAAGTTTTGTCTTCTCCCTCCCTGGCAGTGTCTCAAGTCAGGTTGGATGGGGCTTGGAGCAACCTGGGCTGCTGGGAGGTATCCCTGTCCATGGCAGGGGGTTGGAACTGGGTGATCTTGAAGGTTCCTTCCAACCCAAACCAGTCTGGGAGTCTACAAATATCTTCACTGGAGCTCATGCCATTGTATCTGCTTGTGTTCCATGGCTGTACTCTAAAAGGGAAAAAGCAGTTGAAAGCCTGAAACTGAAGGCGAAGAATTACACATAATCAAGGAGTGAAGATGCAGTCTTGGGCAAGGTTCATGGGGTGTCCATGAACAAAGACATCAGAGTATCCAAGAGCGGTGCATTAGCATCAGTGTCTCCTTGGCTCCAAACCCGACTGCACCCATCGTCTCAGGACCAGGTGCTTTACCAGCAAATGGCAGCTGCAATGACCAAAATCAATCCTGCTTAAAACCCAGTCACATCTGGTAAGAAATGGAGATGGTGGTACCCCAAGAAGATGCAGAACAAGGACACACAGAGAACGGGGAATGTGAATCATGTAGAGTCACTTTAGAGAACCTACAAAAACTCTAGAAGAAATTTTTTTTTATTTCCTCCAAGAACCAAATATCTGTTCAGAGACTGAAATGCATCCTCTTTTTTTTTTTCTTTTTTTTTTTAATTTTATTTATTTATTTATTCCCTAGAGATAACAGAAATATGTTTCTCAAAAAATGCTTGGGTAAAACACTTCAAATTTTCACATCTTTTCTGCTGATACCCAGAGTGAGTTTTCCCATCACTTAAGTCTCCACTTGCTGCACTTTCTTTAAATGGAGAAGATCAGAGGAACCTCATCTTTTGAAGTGAGAGGTTATGGCAGATGCGGTTTGAGCTCAGGGCGATGGCAGCCACTCCGTTGAGCCCAGCCAAAAATTCATTTCCTTGACCATTTGCAGGACTTTATCTAAAAAGTTTTAGATGGTGAGGAAGCTTCATAGATTGTATAAGGAACTGGTAAGTAGGCTGATAGAGAAGAGCACGAAGGGTAAGAAATATTTGACTGCTGTTTAGTCTGAATTTCTCTGGATTTAAAAATATTCGGAAGATTCAGATTTTCTGGATGTTTTTCTGGCATTGCTCCGTGGAAAACCAGGCCCTCAGACTTTGGCATGAAAAGACTGTGCTGCCAAAACAACTTCAAGATGATAGGAACCACAGGAGTGGTGTTGCTATGGGGTCAGCTCACCTGAATGCAGCAGATGGAGAGATGGGAAAGATTCAGAATACAGGGATTAGAGAAGGAAATTATTTTTTGCAACTCCTATAGTATTCTTCCTCACATATAGTTTAAACAAATTGATCCAGTGGAATGGGAACATGCAAGCAACTTGTGGAGGCACAAATGCAGTATGAATAATGAAGAGCAAAGTGCAGGTGTGGATGGTCCCCAGAGCAGAACCCAGATGTGATGCTCCAAACACCAGTATCTTCCCAAGCTCTGGTCAAAGCCCTGTCCTTTGCTTCCTTCTTTTCCCTCTCCTCTGTTGGTACTGGAGCAGAGGGTAGATTCAGACTAGATATAAAAAAGAGCTTTTTTACAAAGAGTGAGACCCTGGCCCAGGTGGGAGAGGTGGGAGATGCCCCATTCCTGGAAACATTCCAGGTCAGCTTGGATGGGATGCACCTGATCCAATTGCAAGGGACCCTACCTATGGCAGAGGGGTTGGACTAGATGGCCTTTAAAGGTTCTGTCCAACCCAAACTCTTTGATGATTCTGTGGTGAAAGAATGGCACAGCATTGGGCTTTGATCTCTCAGTATATGGTGATAGACACATGGATGGTGTCACCCTCCCTCAGATCACCCCCTCCCAAACTCAGTGAGGAGGACAATCCTCAACATTTAACATTATGCTAATCCTTGCCTCATTTGGCATTTGGCCAATTCATTTGCATGCTACACTGCTCATTTCCAGCTTTTAACATAGTTTTAAAGTTGCATTAAATAAAGAATGGATGTAGAAATCGAATGAAATACTGGACACTCCATGCTACTTAATTTTAAGGCTCCCATTCCACCAGTAATTCTTGTAAGCACAACAAGCTGCTGAGTTCCAGGATGGTCATGTTGCTCTTAAATATGTTGATTAGAAACAAATATAAAATGAGGATAAGTGTCAGTGCATTGATTTGCAATAGTGTTTGGAGCTGTTATTTGCAGTTTTCAGTTTGCTTCCCTAAGGTACATAAAGCATCTACAACCTTAGGTATCATCCAGAAATTGTGTCCCTCCATTTCTTACCCCAGGAAGGGAATCCCAAATTGCTTTATCAGCTGAATTTGGCAGCACAGCAGAGTTTACACAGCTGCTCCAGCCCATCCACCTCATTTCAAGTCCTGCCCAGCTTATTTCATTTCCCAAGTGTTAAAGACCAGGTTGGATCAGGCTTGGAACAACCTACTCTAGTAAGAATTGTCCCTGCCCATGCACAGGGTTTGAACTGGATGATCTTTAAGGTCCCTTCCAACACAACATTCTATTATTTTGTGTTAAAAAAGCAAAATTTTATGTGATGTTCTTCATCTAAAAGCTTTCAGGTAGACCCTGATAAATAAATTTATTTGGAGGGGATTTCTCTGATTGCTAAATTGGAATGAATTGTAACATTCAATCTCCTTCACACAAAAAGATGTTCTGACCTTCTGTTTTTTTCAAGAACTTGTAGCACTTTAATTTTTTTTCTTTGTCATGTGTTTAACCATACCAAAATTCCAGTTTTGTATTTTTATAGGTAGGGAGATGGAATTTGCCAAAAGAAAAGGTGAGTATGTTTCACATTCTATGGAATTTTCAAGGATGGATGTCTCTTTTGGGGGAGAAGAGTGACATGGACAACCTTGCCCACCATGTCATAATCTTTTTTCTTCTATTCAGCTCAGCCCTGTAGCTAAAAACAATTCAGCTGGAGACCAATGAGGACAGCCTCTCTTCTCCTGTTAGAGAGCACCTTGCTTCTTGCATTTTATATTTGCATTCATTTAATCCTTGCTCTTCCATACGTGTCTTCTTTTTTTCTTTTAATACTTCTGGGTTTGGGCCCCTGCTGGGTGCTGAGGGTCTCTCTGCAGACCTTGCTGCCACAGAGGACAGCTGAAAAAGGCCCATTCATCTCCACATGGATATTTTTCTGTTTCCTTGGGCTTTCCTCACTTTATGGGGGCTTGGGGGGACTATCCCTGCATCCCTACTCTCCTGTGATTAAGAAGCAGTGGGTTAATCCCAATATGTCCTCTCTTAAAAACATGGATCAGGGAGGAGGATGCTTCAACATTTGAAATGAATTTGAGGACAGAGTGGTTAACCAGGGTCTTTAAAAAAAAAAAAAAAGCAAGTTTATTTTTATTATTGCAATACTAACATTAAAAAAATTAATCTTTATTTTCATGAACCTTGCAAGAAGGGGGAGGTTGGAGACTTTCAGTTCTGATGGTAAAAACAGGGGAAGCAATGGCATAGAAGGGGTTATACCTGCACAGCCATCCTTCATGGTGCAACTTCTTCCAGGACCCACACAAAAATTTATTAAGCAGCTGCCTGTCACCAATCTCTTTTCAGCCTCTTTGTCTCCTTCACCTCTGGGGCCAGTGTCCTGTAAACACACTGCCAATTAAACCTCATGTATAGCAAGGCCACAGCTAATGAAAAGCAATAGAGAATTCACTGCCTTTTAATGAGGAAAACATTGCTTTTTACAGGGAACAATTTATTGGGCCAATTCCCCCTGTCCATCTCCCTGGGGAACAGCTGCTGGTTTTTTTTCTTCCCCCCCCTGCCCCCCATTTGTTACTTTGTCAAGTGCATGTAAAATTGCATGAGGAACACAGAGGGGAAGGCTCTGACTCAATTTATGGTGTGACACCTCTGATCTCCTTCCCTGGATCAGTAAACGATCCTGGCAATGATATGCATGGAAATTAATTACTGTGCCTGCCAGCCATGCAGCAAGCCCCAGCCACCCATAATAGATCTGTTTGCAGGAGTTTGTTAACAGGGAGGTGACAGTGGCTTCTGTGTGGCTCCTGCTGGGGAAATGTCCTCTGAAGTGCAAAACCACCCCACACCATCTCCATGGGTGCCCCTGGAAGGGGAGGGAACCCTGGTGAGAAAGAGAAAGAGCTGCTGGAGTAACTTTGGAAAAGGCAAAAGAGAGATAGGAGAGGAATGCAGTGATTTATTTATTATTATTATATATATATGTTTTGGAGGGTTTTTTTGAGAGGGAACAGTGAGCATTACTCTGAGAAGGGCATAATACTTAGAATCATAGAATCACAGAATTTTCAGGGTTGGAAGGGACCTTTAAGATCATCCAGTTCCTACCCCCCTGCCATGGGCAGGGACACCTCCCACCAGCTCAGGTTGCTCGGAGCCCCATCCAGCCTGGCCTTAAAAACTTCCAGGGATGGGGCTCCCACCACCTCTCTGGACAATCTGTTCCAGTGTCTCACCACCCTCATTTAAGCAAGGGGAAACTTTTATCCCAGCCAGGCTATTAAAATGAAATAGATTTCAATGAAAAATTGACATGGGGGAGGGTTAAATTGCAAATAAAAGAAGCTTGTGAATAAATTCTGGATAAATACCTCTGGGATCATATCGTCCATGGGTATAATCCAGGTTGGTTCTGTTAGCTTTAGCAGCCCTTTTTTCCTGATCACGGGAGTTTGAAATACATTCCTAAACTCTTGGCTGTGGTAAACTAAGATGGGAGATTTAAGATAGATATTAGGAAAAAATTCTTCACCATGAGGGTAGCAAGACACTTGAAATAGGTTGCTTAGGGAGGCTGTTGATGTCCCATCCCTGGAGGTGTTGAAGTCCAGGTTGGATAAAGCCTTGTGCAACCTGGTCTAGTGGGAGGTGTCCCTGCCCATGCAGGGGGTTGGATCTTGATGATTTTTAAGGTCCCCTTCAAATCAAACCATTCCATGATTCTATGATATTTTGTCTCCTCCTGAGCAGCACACTTGTGCTGGTGGTTAAGGACACTCAAGACATATGGGGGATGGCCAAGACATGTTGACCTGCTGAGCTATTTTTAGGGAAATAGGGGAATTGCCCCAGAGTTGTTGTAGGAAACCCTTCCTTGCTGAGCTGTTGAGCAGTGTGGTCCATGTGCATCCTTGCATCTCTTCCCAGATCACCTCTCCATGTCAGGAGTGATGAAACCAGCTCCTGAGGTGAAATAGATGGAGGGATGGTGGGCAATGGTACTGCTCCCTGTCCTATCACACTTCTTCTGCCCCTGCCACTGACATCTTCTGCATGTCAGGTTTTCAGCTATGGAAAAAAGGGGCCAAGCCATTGTCATGCATTTTTGTGGTGAAGATGGGAGACCCAGCATCTTAGCAAGACACCAGGAAAGCCAACTTTGCCAAGCACTGCCATCAGATGCCTTCATAAACCCCTGCTGGCAAGATATTTTTGCTTGTTATTTGACATTTTAAAATTATCTTAGCTCTTACTGCTTTAGTGAGTTGTTTTTTTTTCCTCTTGGTTCTCTGACTGTTCGCAAACCCATGGAGTTAATTTAAAATTGCACTCAGCTCAGGTGTCCCCTTGGCCAGCTTCTTGGTTGTCTCATCTGTGGCCACTGCTTCACCAGCCTGCTTTAAGATTTTCTTGTTATTTCCTTGTAACCAAATCCCTAATCCCTTCAGACACTTCAAAATATTAGGATTTCACAGTATCTTAGAACACTTTGAGAGGGAAGGGACCTTTCAAGGCCATCCAGTCCAAGACCTGCAGTCAGCAGGGCCATCTGCAACTGGATCAGGTTGCTCAGAGCCCCATCCAACCTGACCTGGAATGGTTCCAGGGATGGGGCATCTCCCACCTCTCTGGGCAACCTGGGCCAGGGTCTCAGCATCTTCATTAAAAAAAAATTGCCTTTATTTTTCACCACTTCCTTTATGATTTTGTACACTTCGAGGCCCCATATTACTTTTTGGGACCAGACACAATGCCCAACTCAAAACTCCAGATCTGGGGTACCAAGGCAAACAGGGGTGATGCCACACTTGATCCAAACATGACAGGATTCTCCCTAAAAGTAAATGTTCCCAAAAGAACAGGAGATTCCATCTTCAGCTTTCAGGGCCCCTACTCTCAATTCAGACTATATCCTACTCATAGTATTTTTTTATTTTTTTTTTTTTGACTGAATGCTTCCTGTGGGCACTGTCTTCCAGTTCGCCCTCTTTGAAACATCCATAATGGTCTTTCCTGGCAAGACAGCACTTTATGAAAAAAGTGGGAAACCACCAGAAATGGGTGATAATGAACATCTTGGAAAATGAAGCAGATGGAGAAGAAACAGGGATACCTTTTAGCTGGGTTTTGATACCCTGAGCAATGACAGTGCTTGTTGCTTCTGTATCCACTGCCATTTTGCATTTGGTAAGGGAACATTTCAGAAAACAGTTGGTGAATAAAAGAATAAAATAAACCAACACATGCTTTTGCATTTCTCTGTGTGTCTTCTTTGACCCAGTTTTCTTAGACATCAAAGAGCAAAATGTGCTTCTTCCTATTTACCCATTGCTAGTGAAATCTAGAAACTCACTCATATGTGCCAAAAGCCCAAGATGATTTCAGAGCTTTGAAAAAAAAAATAAATGGGGGGAGGGAGAGCTGTGAAAGATCATTTCTTTCCTAATGTGACTGTTAGATTTGGCTGCTTTAGCAATTAAACTTTTCCTTTATTTGTTACCCCTACAGACCCTTGGTTAGAATAGGATCCTGAAGTTGAGTCTGCGAGAGCACTGGTCTTACATGATTCAATTAACCTTTAAGGTAGCTCTGGAAGTTGGTACTCTAGGAGATCCTTTTGTTAATTGGCAGCCTGACACAGACAATTAAGTTTGATCAGATGAAGAGGGCATCAGGGACATCATTAGCATACTGCACTGAAGACTACGTGGTGTGTAAAAGTTGTTTAATTTCTGCCAAGGAAGAAAGCGGGGGGCTGGGGGAGCCCGCTTTGCACATACAGCCTTCTGCTTATTAAATATTTAATTTCCCTTGCCATCAGATGTGACTGTTCCCATTTTTTACCCCTCCTTTTTGGTTTCTTCCCACTGCAGTGAAATCCACTGAAAGATCATTCCTCTCTTATTAAAACTTGTGCATTTCACCGGAGGTATTGCAGTCGAGTAAAAACAACCAACCAACCAAAACAACCACACCACAGAGGGACCAGGAGAGAGATTTCCTTCAGAGATGCTCACCAAGCCCACAGTGGATGGAGCACAAGCAGGGAGTGGCTCAGCAGTGAAAGCTGGAGCTGGGCTGGGTGACATCTCAGGACAGAATCAAAGAATCATTTGGGTTGGAAAAGACCTTGAAGATCATCCAGTCCAACCCTTAACCCAGCATTGCCAAAGCCACCAGGGAAAGTCCTTGAAAGTCTTTAAAAGCCCTCCAGGGATGGGGGCTCCTGACAACCCTTTCCAGGGAGAAATTGTTCCCAACCTCCAATCTCAACCTCCCTTGGCACAACTTGAGGTTTGTTCCTCTTGTCCTATCTCTTGTTTCTTGGGAGAAGAGAGCTCCTTTCAGGCAGGTGTGGAGAGCGAAGGTCTCCCTTCAGCATGGACTGCCATGACTCCACTCCTCACTGAGGTTTCCAGGTGAGTATCCAGGTGAGTTCAATACATCATCACAAACAAAAGCAGCTTTAGCAGCTAAACTTGATGCATGAGCTGGACATGAACCCTTCTCCATCATTCATGGCTTTTGGAGAACCTTTTGAGTGTCCCTCCCCAGTTCTCCCATGTCCACCCCAGATGCCCCAGCTGGTTGCTGAGCAAAGTGCAGCTCAGGAAGAGCTTCCCCAGCAGAAGACCAAACCACATTTCCTCTATCTACTTTTGTAGTAAACAATTCAGGGAGATGTTTGGGACCTTCAAGGACAGCTGGAAGGTGGGATCCAAGCAGAAGCACATTTCCAGTAGATATACATACAACCCCTTGCTCCAGCCCCAGCTGCTGCTGCCCTGCCTTGTTTGCTCAAACCATTTCCTCCAGCCCTTTTTCTGGGGGCACCTGGGTAGAAAACACAGCAGGACTAGCAGGCATGAGATAGGGATCTGGATTTTCCACCCTCACATTATGGCAGGCTCTCTGCTTTCTCATTATCTCTCCATAGCTGCTCCAGCAAAGATGATGGATATTGCATAGTTCTTATAGTATTACCCTGGCTACATAAGTCTTTTAATGTGTGATGGCAGAGAATGTAGACATTTGTGATCCATGATGCTAATAAAATTGATGAGATTTTAGTCCTCATCTAGTAAGACCTTTTTAGGCCTCCAACCATGGCACCATGTAATGGAAAATTAATGGAAAGTTGCAAGTGCAGAATGAGCACGTTTTGCCTTCTCCTTGGCTAAGAGCAAGAACACAAGAGCACAGACTAAAGATTAATCCAGAGCACAGTCCAACAGTGACCAACACTCAAGGCCTTGTGGATGACAGAGAAATGGAGTGAGCATGCTGTGATTCCTCCCCAGGATGCTCCTCAGCCTCCAAAACCACTTGGATCTGGGACTTCCTTGCTTCAGGTCCAGCCTTTGCATTCCACTCAGTTTATTTTTATTCTGTGAATGTTTCTTGGCTCTTTTGAGGCCACATAAACTTCAATTTCAGTGCCTCAGCTGGTAAATAACAGAGAGGTGATAGATGTCCATAGCTCTCTCACAACAACTTGTAGGTGGCCTTAAGTTGGTAGTGAGTGTTAAGTAAATGGAAATGATGTATTCCTAAATCTGTGACAATAAATCCCAGTACTGTTAGGCACTTTGTGAAATACTCAAGGCACTTGGTGACACTTTTCCCAAGTAAAAAGCCATAGAAGAAGAGGAAATCGCCTTAAGTTGTGCCAAGGGAGGTTTGGATTGAAAATTAGGAAAAAAAAATTTACTGAAAGGGTTGTCTGGCAGGAACAGGATGCCCAGGGACATGGTGGGGTCACCATCCTTGGAGGTATCTAAAAGAGATGTAGACGTGGTGCTTAGGACCATAGTTTAGTCATGACCCTGGCAGTGTGCTAAGTTAGAAACTGGAATCAGTGATCTTGAGGTCTTTTCCAACAAAAATTATTCTAAGACTTCAGAGCAACACTGAGCCTGTGAAGAAAGTTTTGCTCTCTGCATGTCTGTCTCTGTCAAGGAGAGGTGGAGATGGACGGCTGCACCCCAAACAAGATGACTCCTGTGAGAGTCTCCTTTTAGGTGGGACAAATCCAGGCAAATATGTTTCCTACATGGGAGCCAAGTCAGTCATCTACAGATGGTTTCAATGTGCCCCTGGTTCCTCCCTGGGAGTCAGGGATTGCCTTTCACACTCTGCTACATTGTCTACCTCCTCTTCCTATGGGAACCTCCCCTAAAAATGGGAAATCCAAGATATGCAGTTGATCAAAGCAGGAAAGAAAGGAAGGCCTCCTCAGTCTCACATGATCCTCATGTAAGGACCAAAGTCTGATGAATAATCAGGTGAACAGCAAAACTTTTAGCCCTTCACCCCTGGAATCTCTTATCTCAGCACTGGAGAGTTTTTCTTAGGTATGCAGTGACGTGGTAGGAAGCCTTGGCCAGGGAACCCCACCAAGAAAGTAGCACAAACCATTCAAAGTGTTCCTCAAAGGTCAGTGCTTGGACCAGTGCTGTTTAACATCTTTGTCAGTAACATGGACAGTGGAATCAAGTGCACCCTCAACAAGTTTGCTGATGGCACCAAATTGTGGTCAAGTCAACACACCAGAAGAAAGGGATCCATCCAGAGGAACCTTGACAGGCTGGAGAAGTGGGTTCATGAGTTTTCATGAAGTTCAACAGAGCCACGTGCAAGGTTCTGCACCTGGGTCAAGGCAATCTCATGCACAAATACAGGTTGGGAGGAGAAAGGATTGAGTGTGGCCCTGAAGAGGACATGGGGATGTTGGTGGACCAGAAGCTCAACATGAGCCATCAATGTGTGATTGCAGCCCGGAAAGCCAACCAGGTCTTGGGCTGCATCAAAAGAAGCACAGAGGGAGGGGATTCTGCCCTTCTGCTCTGCTCTGCTGAGACCCCACCTGCAGTGCTGGTTCCAGTTCTGGAGTCCCCAACATCAGAAGGACACAGAGCTCCTGGAAGGTGTCCAGAGGAGAGGCACTCAAATGCTCAGAGGGCTGAGCACCTCCCTGGGAAGCCAGGCTGAGGGATTGGGGTTGTTCAGCCTGGAGAAGAGGAGGCTCCCAGGTGACCTTAGAGCAACCTTCCAATATCTGAAGGGGCTACAAGAAAACTGGGGGAGGGCTTTGGACATGGGGGTGTATGGAGAGGACAAGGGGCAATGGGTTAAAACTTGAAGAGGGGAGATTGAGGTTGAACATGAGGAAGAAATTCTTTGGTGTGAGGGTGCTGAGCCCCTGTCCCAGGTTTCCCAGAGAAGCTGTGGCTGCCCCATCCCTGGCAGTGTCTCAGGTCAGGTTGGATGGGGCTTGGAGCAACCTGGGCTGGTGGGAGGTGTCCCTGCCCATGGCAGGGGGTTGGAACTCGATGAGCTTTAAGGTCCCTTCCAACCCAAACCATTCTATGATTTTATGAGTCCTCAGCTCACTGACATCAGTGGTAGGGTATGAAACAGTAGAAAAAACATTTTTGCAGGGGATCGAAACAGTGTCCAATTCCTCTCCAGAAATCACCTGTGGAGTGGGACTTTGCTGCTGTCCTGCATGTGTTCTGGCGAATTCCTTGATGCACACTCAAACAGATATTTTCATGTTCTGCCTCCAAAATGAGGCACATAAGGAAAGAAGAAAATGGGATTTTTAAAGGAAAGGGCATACCAGTGCCCTCTTCCCTCTTGAAACTTCAGACATGAGAGGGAGACCTTTCTCACCCTGTTTTGAGCACTAGAAGTCACCAACAAGGGTTTGACCCCATTTTTGTCACCTTCAAAATATTTGCAGGCTGCACCATGGTCCTCAGCAGCATCCTGATGATGCTGAGGGTGTGGATGAAGGTTGCTTGGTTCCTAAAAGCAGCCACTGGGGGATCTTGCAAGGTCCTCACTGACCACCCCAAGGCTGGTCCTCACCAAGCCACCCAGATGAGGCTTCACAGATCCTAATGATGCTTCAGCAGTGGCTGGGGAGTGTAGGCAGCAGGTGCCAGGACTTGCCGGACGGTGCCCGCCCTGCCTGTGCCCAGCTGGGGCTAGCCCAGATGCGCATGCCCGGTGTGGTTCCTGAGCGGGTTCCAGAGCCAGGCGGATCGAAGTTAGTTCTCTGATACTAATCCGAACCAGCACTAGCTCGACTGACTCTGTTCGCGAACCGAGCTCGCGCCCACGGCGAGATTCGTCACACGCAACAGGGGAGGGCTGGTCCTACTGTTTCCCTTGAGCCATTTGCAGAGGTCTGCCCTCCTCCCTCCCCTCCTACTTCTGAGTGAGGGGCCAAGCTCTGCATTTTTGGTCCCTGCCAACAAAGAAGTGGAATTTTTAATCAATTTGTTTTGTTTGTTTTCCATTTCAGTTAAAACTACCAGTGCATGGTGCCCTCAGGTCCAAGGATCCCCTGTTCTCTCTGCTTCATCTCTGAGGGTTAGAGCAATCACTCTTCTCCACCCAGACAGAAGTTTTGTATGAAACCTCCCCTGCTCCCCTGCCTTTCAAGTTTCCCCCTTTCACAGCCACACGTGGGAATATGTGCAGAGAGAGAGATATGAATTTATTTTCTGCATTGTTAAAGCTTCAACATTGCCCTCAAATCATCCTGACACAAAGGCAATGCAGCTCAGTTCACCAACCAGCACATTTTGCCCTGAGCAAAGACACTTTTCCATGCATGGAATGATCTCCCACTGTTTCCCATAAGAGCGATGGGCTGGCTGGAGAAATTGAATCAAAAGCTTTCCAAGGCAACAACGTGCCTGAAACAACTTGAAATAATTGAGGGTGTGGGCTGCAGACAGACAACATTTGTTGGAGCTGGGAGGGATTATGCAATAACCCCATTTTTTTTGATGCTGCCATGGCTGGAGCATCCTACACTGAGCATCCGTTTCGTGTTTCTTAGCAGAGCGCTGTTTACTACAAGGAGTAGATCTCTCTGCCAATGTCTGTGTACTTCTCCATGAGTCCTACATCATGTATACTAGAAGGTGTAGGCTCAATGGGTTCTATGGCAAGGTTGGTATGTTGGTAGATCATAGAATCCCAGATTGGTTTGGGTTGGAAGGGACCTTAAAGCTCATCGAGTTCCAACCCCCTGCCATGGGCAGGGACACCTCCCACCATCCCAAGTTGCTCCAAGTCCCATCCAACCTGACCTTCAAAATTTCCAGGGATGGGGCAGCCACAGCTTCCCTGGGCAATATGGGCCAGGGGCTCACCACATCACAGCAAAGAACTTCCAAATATCTCATCTCAGTCTTCCTTCTTCCATCTTGAATACATTTACTCTTTGTTCTATCACTACATGTCCTTGTACAAAGTCCTTTGTAATTTTATTATATCTATGGGTGAAGAATTAAGAGCTGGAGAGAAGGCTCAAATGTCACTGGGGTAATGCTGGACCTGATCCTGGTTTTTGCAGTGAGGATAACTGGACCTCAGGTGGGCTATACCCATTCTAAACCAGGTCATTTCTATGATTAAGAAACATGATTTTGGGGGCAATATTGTGCTCATCCTTATTTATCCTTTTCTCAGCACCCTCAGGTTCCTACCAGGCCAACAGGACCTCATTCCCTTGCCCTGATGGCATCCAGGAGTCTGTATAGTCATTAGAAGCCACTCTTAATGGTCCTATTGAACCATCCAAATGTTTCACTTACTCCATCATGCTTCGATAAAATCCTAGAGAACCTTCTGCGAATACTTGGATAGTAAATATTTAACGAAGAGAATGCCTTGGTCTTCCCTCTCTGTATCTTCAGGATGAATGCAGGGCTTTATTTTGGGAATGGAAAGTCTGTTCTTCTGCCCATCTTCTTTTTTTCCCCATTTCAAACTCCTGTTATGGACTATCTTGCCCTTCTTAGAGGACTATTAATGATTTACTACTGCAGGCTGATGAGTCAAAACCCTGTGGAGGGATGTGGACCAGTCATGCAATTTAGGTAGCACCTTTTAGCTAAATGGAGCCTTGTTCTCTTTTAACAAACTGATTCACAACTGGAGAAGCTGATGCTGCTCCAGTAAAGTAATTTCCCATCCCTTTTGGTTTGTTTTATTTTAGTGGAAGAGTGGTGCTGGATCCAAGGTTTCTTCAGGCTTCATTCTGAAATGGGGTTGTCCCTAAGAACTGAGGTGCGATTCTTGTGGGATATAACCAGAAGTTCTGAACCCAAATGAATCAGGTACATGGACCAGACACCAAATGGAAGGTGCTTAAGAGAAGTATCCAGGTGTAAATACAAGCTGAAAGTAACCATCTGGGCTGCAATAAATCAAGGTATGAATATAGAACCCACCCTGGTGAGATGTGCAAAGTAGGCAGGCAGCAATTCTCCATACCTTAATGCAAAAGAGGCCAGAAACTCCCAGGCTCCAGAGCTGGGCACTGACCTAAGGATAGATTATGGCCTCCTAACTCATCATCATTATGCAAATATTTTTTCCATTTTTTTAGTTGACCAAACAGTCTGTAAAAAGGCCTCAATGGGCCAAATGAGTGAGTAAAACAGGAATTAGGAGGTTGTTCCATTAACCATAGGCTGTCTCCAAGCAGCCTGAATTATGAGATAAGTCCTGACAAGTGCTGACTGACATCTCCTACCCTGGAGAATGATCCATTTTTCTTTGGGTCCCTGTTAAGTAAGTACTCAACTTGTGGATATGCTGCTAAGGACATAAAGCAGCAGAAAAAAAGCAGAGAGACAGGGGGTTGAGAACCATTCAGGAATTGGGTTTCTGTGGTCAAATATATGTTCCAACACTTGAACTATCACCTTCATTTGGAGAGAGCATCTAGACAACAAGCAGGGCCCCAACAGGCAGGAAGCCCTATCACCCAGGATGCTTCATTCTCCAAAACCATCTGTTCCTGCCCCTCCACTCACCATTAGCCAGACACAATATGCTCCATTCAAGTCCAGGTTGGATGGGGCTTGGAGCAACCTGGGCTGGTGGGAGGTGTCCCTGCCCATGGCAGGGGGGTGGGACTGGATGAGCTTTAAGGTCCCTTCCAACCCAAACCATTCTGGGATTCTATGCAGATAACTCAGTCATCCAAGTATGTGAAGCCACCAGGAACAGATGGAAGATTGTCTTACTTATTCTTATGAGGACTCTGCAGAAAGTGCCACTCTGTAGTTGCAAAACCAACATAAAGACATAATTTTTTAATTTTGTGAAATTAAAATTAAAAAAAGGGGGAAAAATGTTTATTTTAGGTTTAGCTTTAAAACAAATGAGGTTTTCTTCTCTGCCCAGATGTTTTTAAGGAATTTTTTACTGAATTAACTGCAAGCTAAATTACTTCCATTATCACTTAGGAGTAAGCAACTGTATCACTCATGAAGTTGTTCAGTAGTAAGATAAAAGCTCTTATGAGCACAGCTCAGCATTGGGCTGCTATCAAAGCTGTTTCTGCATCTCTTTCTGGCTGGAGGCTCTCTGACAGATTTATGGGCATAGGGAAAGAGTGTTTGTGGGGTGATTAGTGTCAATACTTCTTTGGGAGGTACTAAGATGTGTTACATAGTTACTATTTTTTTTTTAATGAGATTATCTTGTTGCAGGACACTTACTGTTTAAAATGTCTAATGGCAGATGTCCCTACCCATGGCAGGGGGTTAGAACTAAGTGATCTTAAAGATCCCTTCCAACCCAAACCAGTCTGGGATTCTTTGTTAATCTCATCCTGCACATTACTGCCAAGCTTGCAGAGAAATGGGGACCAAGGAGCTAGAAAGGGCACGTGGTGGCTGGTGCTGTGCTGTGTGTCCCCAGAGAAGGTCTTGAGAAGACCCCAAAAGAGGGGTTCGTCACCTGTAGGTGCCAAGTGAGAGTCATGTTGATGTAAACACTTTGAAAATATGAAATATGTCTCTCGATTCAGTATTTTTTCTGCTCTTTTAAAAATATATCAAACATATTCTCAATTAACAGATTTTTACCCCAAACTTAACTAGCTTCTGTTTTGTATCATGCCTGACAGGCACCTAAAGATAAGACTGTGGCTGATTTTTCCTCACAATCAAAATATAAAATAATAGCTCAGATCATAACATCTTTAATCGGCATCAGGGACAGGATATTTGAGGAAGGTATCAGAGCCTGCTCTTAGTCCAGCACCTGAATTGCAAAACTAACTTTTAAAGAAATTTAAATTTTAAAATTCAAATTACTTTTAAAACAAAAATAAACCCAAATGGATTCTAAAGCTGTAGCACCTAACAACTCATAAATATACCCCAAAGGAAACTCTTTATGATATGATTTACCAAAATTATAAGAAGGGAGATTTTGCCGCCATTGCTAAATCTTTAAAAATTTAAGCAATCGTTCCTCTCTTGACAAAGAATCAAAAAAATGAGTGAAAAAACTCGGTATAGACTTTTTCAATGCCAGTGCCTTTTTTATCATGGCCGGTATAATTTGGCAGGAGAAAGAACTTCGCCAAAAAATAGAAAATGCTGAAAGTGGCATATTAGTAGAATTTGGAGAATTCATAAAATTTGATAATGTTGAGGAGGCTGGAGAGCAAAATTCTGAATTTGGTGCTAACCATAATCCACTGCTAGAGCACCCCCCATCTACATCTGAATATACAACAAAGGGGAGCACATCTCTCCTGAAAGGCCATATAAGAAAAAGGTGCATTTTGCATCCAAAAAGGGGAAAAGCTGACCCTCTAGTTTGAAAACAAAGCCGCAGCCAAAAGCTGCCAACACCCAGACATGCCCCCCCCTCAGGCTGTTAACCCGCCCGAGGGAGAAATGGCAGAATTGCGCCATTTGGCCAGCATGTTTATAAAATCTGGGGCTAAGAGATTTGATAAACTGGAGAAAAAGCTCCATCAGCTCGCTGTAATGAGCAAGAAGGACTCTATGCAGTCTTCCTCCTACCATGATTCTTCTAATAGTTCAGAAGATGAGAGGAGACCTATAACACACAAATGCCTGCGTCCTGTGATAAGAGCAGAACATACATATGAACTAGGCACAGGACAAGAACAAGTTACCCATAAAGAATTTCCATACTCTCCTCTGGAGCTGACACAATTGAAAAGACAATTTGGCAGATTACCCTTGGAAACTGATATAGATTATGTAGTAAGGGTTTCAGCTTCGGGTGGAGACCACATATTATTATCAGAAAAAGAAGACTCGGGCCACTGGGGTCCTGGAGTTATGTTAACTACTGGCAATCCCAGAGCTCCATGGTCCCTGACCCAATGAGCTGCTTATAATGTGGGTTTCACTGACCCCATAGCAAGGGGAGAACCCCATGTACTGCGAGGGGGTCTCACCCAGCTACTGGACAATGTTCACAAAGCCAGTGTGATCAAGATGATATATGACCATGATCTAATAATTAACCAGGATGATCCACTTATGCTAAGGATAAGACCTGAAAGAACGGATATTCTCATCCCAGGGATACCTGCACAACTGCAAAATCTATCCCTACAGATCAAGGCTAGAATTGAAAACTGAAATGCAAATTCACTATTAGGCACAGAATACACTTGGTCTGTTCTGCTTACAGAACTGACAGAATTTGGATGCGAATATGCGACACCTAAAGCTGATTGTACATCCGTAAAAATTCTTCAAACCCCAGCAAATGATAATCAAAGATTGACTTATGCTGCTGCAGCTGCCATGCGTCCCCAAATTCCTCATCAGCAGGAGAAATCACGGGGTGACTGGACAGTTGTAAATAGGGGAGTCAGACAAAGAAATAACAATGATCATCAGAATAAAACCTCCTGATACAGAAATAATTTACTGTGGGGTGAATTGGGGCCTTTTGCAAAGCCTAAAGAGGAAGCTAAGCGAAAAAGCATCCCTCCCTCACTCTTAAGTGACAATTTTACTTATGGCCATCTAAAAGCCTTAGTAGAGGAATGGCCCACCAGGTCAAATTCAGGGGAAAGATCTGGAAATTCCCATAATTCGGGAAACTAAAAAGCCCTCTCTCTGCTAATAAAAAGAAAGCAAAAAGACGGCAGAGAGAGGAGACAGGTCCTGATCCCGGTTCAGTAAATTCTACTGAACCCCTGAATAAACCATGGTAAACCATCCCTACAAATCAAAATGATTGGTCCAAAAATAATAAACAATCAAATCCTAAAATATCCAGTCCTCCAAAAGACTGGCAAAATGTGCTAAGATTGGTCTTGAATAAAAATAGTGATTTAGAGCTTACTTGTGCTGTTGGGCCAAAGTGCTACCCTGTAACATTTGTAGTAGACACCGGCACACAGATCTCCACACTAAAATCTGATGTGGCCAAAAAATGTGGCATTGGTTCTTCTCTGAAACCAATATTCGTGAGTGGTGCTTTGGGATGGGAAAGCCTGTTTTACAAAAAACTGCTAAAGTTTCCCTAAAGCTACCAGGAGACAAGGAGTTAATTTGAACCCAAATGATAGTAGATGACATTCCTTACAATCTGCTAGGAATGGACGTATTGATTGGTCGGTCCTGGAGAGACAAAAATGGATGTTTTTGGAATTTTGGCACCCCCACACTTAAAGTTAGACTGTTACAAACTGCCCCACGCCTCCCCCAAAGCAAAATTTCAAATGTTAAACAGTATTCTATTCCCACAGCAGCAAAAGAAGGTATCAGAGAAGTAATTTCTGCCCTGAAACAAAGAGGCATAATTGTGCCTTGCCATTCACCTTACAATTCCTCAATTTGGCCCATAAGAAAACCAAATGGTAAGTGGAGAATGACCTTAGATTATAGAAAATTGAATGCTGGTACTGAGAAATTAACTGCAGCTGTTCCAAACATTGCAGATCTGGTGCTAGAAATCCAGGAAGCAGCACACCCAGTGCTTGCTTCCCTTGATGTAAAAGATTTGTTTTTTCAAATTCCCATTGATTCTGAAGATAAAAAATATTTTGCTTTTACTTGGGATGGAATACAGTATACTTTCACCAGGTTGCCTCAGGGCTACAAACATTCTCCCACGCTTGCCCACCATGCTCTTGCACATGAGCTGGAAAATATTCCAGAAATAAAAAACAACCCGAACGTAAAAATCTATCAATACATTGATGATGTACTGATTGGTGGTCAAAATGAGCAAGCCATAAGAGCAGCTTATGATGCCATAACTGGGCACTTAATGAGCTTGCAAATAGAAATTCCTGAGGATAAAAGGCAACCTCCCTCCCAAGAAACAAAATTTCTAGGAATCAAATGGAAAGGGAGGACATGGAATATCCCTAATGGCACTTTCTCTCACCTAGGAGAAATAAAGGCACCCACAAATAAAAAGGAATTACAAGAAATTATGGGAACTTTGCAATACCGGTGAAAGCACATACCTAACTTGTCAATCATTGCTAGGCCATTGTATGACTTGTTAAAGAAACACCGCCACTGGGAGTGGACTCAAAATCATGATGGGCTATTAAAAGTCTTACTCCTAGAGGCACAGACCTTTCAAACCCTGGGACCTCTTCACCCAGAGGACCAAATAACAATCAAATGGGGTTTTTGCTCAAGTGCTTTATCATATCACTTTTGGCCAAAGGGGACAGCTGGAGCCACAAGACCCATATCTTTTTATTCTCAGTCATTAAAGGACTCAGAGAAATGGTATTCAGTCCTGGAAAAGGGTCTGCTCACAGTCAGCACAGCACTTAAGGAGATCAGCAAGGTAATTAAAAAACAACTCCAAGGGCCTTTTAAGGTTATTAACCAGGTACTGTCTGGAAAGCCACCTCCTGAAGGAATTTCTCAGAAAGGAACAATTAGAAAATGGTATAGTCAAATTGAATACTTTTCTGAACTTTTCCAAATTAAAGAAAGCCCAGATAAACAATTGAAAATTCAGGAACCAATTGGATCTACAAATGAAAAGGATTTAATAATGAAAACTCCTAGCCCCATTAAAGAAGCCCCAGAGTACAACAGTGATATGAATGCAGCCTGGTTCACAGATGCTTCTTCCCGAAGGGAAGAAAAAGTATGGTTTTTTAAGTCTGCTGCAATTAAACCTTCCACAGGCGAACAAATAATAAATCAAGGTGAAGGAAGTGCACAAGCAGGAGAACTGGATGCTGTTTTGAATGTATTTGTAAAAGAAAAAGCCACTAAGGAACCTGTATATATCTATACAGATTCTTTTGCTGTCTTTAAAGGCTGTGTAGAATGGGTGACATTTTGGGAAAATAATAACTGGGAAATTAATAGAGTGCCTGTATGGCATACAGAGAAGTGGCAGGAAATGCTAAAAATTGCTAAACAAAATCCCAATTTTCATGTAGGATGGGTACCTTCTCACCAATCTAATTTAAAAGATGAAGCAAGCAAATATAATAACCAAGTTGATGATCTGTCAAGAGTTAATGTCATTGAAATCAGAGATACTCTCAATCAAGGTGAAATCCAAGAGGGGGGAAAATTACTAGAATGGCTTCATTGCAAAAGAGGTCATTCAGGTATTTTTTATTTGTATAAAGAAGCACAATCTCAGGGTTGGTCTGTATCACGAGAACAATGTAAAACAATAATTTCCTCATGTGATTTGTGTAAAATTCGGTTGGGAGAACATCCTCTGACTGCTGACAATTTACATCTCAGAGATGGTAAAACATTATGGTCTACTTGGCAGATAGATTATATAGGACCCTTCCGAAGGTCAGGAAATAAACAGTATGTTATTGTAATTGTGGAGGTTATCTCTGGGTTAACTTGTGCTGAAGCTTATGCAAAAGCAAATGGAGAAAACACTGTTTCTTTCCTGAAAAAGGTTTTTGGAATTTTGCCTAAACCCAGCAGTATTCAATCTGATAATGGTACTCATTTCACTTCCCACCTGGTCCAGCAATGGGCAAAAAGTGAAAATATTAACTGGGCGTCTCATATTCCCTATCATCCCCAGGCAAATGGCATCGTTGAATGAACAAATGGGTTACTTAAAAAATTCATTAGACCTCAGGAAGGTAAATGGGACGAGAGACTCAATTATGCTATTGCCACGGTCAATAATAGGTGGGGTGTGAACGGGTGTCCCAGAATGACACATTCTTTCCCCTGTTGCCTAATCAAGATAACAACACTGAGAAGCAGCCTCCCAGGAACTTCAGAGGAACCTTGCAGTCAGACCAAGCTGTTTGTGTGAATTTACCTAACATAGGTAGAATTAAACTCATTTTGCAAAATCCACTGAATTCAAACACGTGGGTGGCAACTGACATGAATGATAAACAGCACAAAATTAGCACAAACTGGATAATCTGTGTGGAATAAGGTTTAAGTTATCTTTTTCCCTATGTACTGTAAACAAATGTTTTCTTTTTGGTCCTCTGTGTAATTAGGTTTTGTGTATTGGGACAGAATGAGGTTGAATTAACGTGACTACAGACATCAGTAATCCTAGGACATCAAAACGAAATACCCCTGGTGTACAGTTTCAGACTTGGCTACTCTGAAACTGACACTGGAAGAAATTACTTACTGCTGGCTGGGAGGCTAGCCACCTCTTTAGCCTAGGTAAAGTAATTTATAACATCATGATTTTGTCCATGATTGCTCCTGGATTGCTGTTACCTGTAATACATTTTATGGGTGGTATAATATCAGATGTAATTTGAATGTGTATGAAATGTACTTATATTTGTGATTATTTCATTGTATCTTATTTTATAATAATTATTATCATTCTTATAATTTTTATTACAATTGCTATTGTTATTATTAGTTCTCATGTATAATCAACATTTTCTCCTTCTAAATTAATTGCTAAGATTCTGTAACCGTCAGTATTTTACCTTTCTTTCTATACATGTTGTAAATGTCACTATTGAGACAATTGCTTTGTACATGCAAATACCCTATTCATATGAAGTTGATCCTTTGTAACTTTTCATATATGCTCTCTGCTGCCTTTTAGACTTTACGTCTGTAATATATCTAGATACATTGTTGCAAAAACTTCCCAATGCTGATGCAAAACCAAACCAAACCGAAACAAAAAACCCCCCACAAAAAACCAACACCACCCAAAAAAAAAAAAAAAAAAATGTTTATCTCAAAAACACACTCCCCTGACCTCAAAACCCACAGGGTGAGGTGATGTGATATGGTGAGGTATATACGATGTGGCAAATGAGTGGTACAACAGACAGTTTACCACCCCCCCACAAACATACATTAAAAATATCCTGTCTTTTGAGCCAGGAAAGATGTGCAGTGGGAAGAACTGTTGCCAGGCAGGGCGCGGTTCCTGGTTGCTCCTTAATGGAAACCTCGGAGTTGGAATCGGCCTGCTAACAAGCACAGATTCCAGAAAGAGCCATATGACACAAGATAAACACACAAAATGGGATATATATATATATATATATATATACATATAAAAATGCTGACTTAAGAGCCATGGGTGAAATGATGTAAACACTTTGAAAATATGGAATATGTCTCTCAAATCAGTATTTTTTCTACTTTTTTAAAAATATACCAAACATATTCTCAATTAAAAGATTTTTACCCCAAACTTAACTAGCTTCTCTTCTGTATCATGCCTGACAGGCACCTAAAGATAAGACTGCTTATCAGGTCGCCTCCTGGTACATGGTCCAGACAAAGATAATAAATTTAGCAAGGTAACAAGGACTGAAAGACTACAATAATTAAAATAGAAGTTCTTGGGATGGCAAAATCTGTGCGTCATCTTTAGCAAGTCTGGGTGCCAGTGATTTATGAAAAGACAGAACCCTTTTTGCTGTATAAAAACTCCAAGAGAAAAGGAGAAGATGCGGCTCTCCCTTTCCCCCCTTCTTTCTCGCCACTTCGGCTTCAGCTACGGGACAGCAACAGCGGAGGAAAGGAAAAGCGGAGAACATCAGCCAAGCAAGAACGGTGGGTCCTACGCCCCCCCACTCCAGCCAGAGGCCAGGGCCAGAGGACGGTGATAAAACTTCATTGCTCTCTTGTTTTTCTTTCCTTTTCTTAACAACTCTCTCCCCAAAGTGACTAATTTGTGTAAATTCTCTCCTCTTGTAAACTTGTTTTTTCTTTTAAAGGTGGCGTTATTGTCTCCTTTCCCTGAAATAAATCTTTGTAATTTTCTTAAATCATAAAGCCTGTTATTTTTGTAAATTCGTGCGACATCTATGAGTAGTGGCTGATTTTTCCCCACAATCAAAATATAAAATAATAACTCAGATCGTAACAATAACAAAGGATGGCATACAAAGCATCCAAAACAGGATTAAAATGACTAAAGAAATTACTAAGAGTTCCAGGAAGGAAAGCCAGAAAAGTGCAAGCAAGCTGGGCAAAGCAAAAATGTCCATCAGAGGTAGGGAGGGCCAGATCCAAACAGACATCTGCACCACATCCCAGCACCACAGAAAGTTATGGAACCCCCCAGGTCAGTGAGTTTGAGTCCACCTTTCTTCTTTAAGACATCAACTCTTATTAAGGCTAATTCAAAATATGTGATGCTTCCTCTGAACTATTGCCCAGCTCTCCAAAATATCTAATTTTTTGCAATGTGAGCTAAACACAGTTGCTCTGTGCAAATTACTTCCCTTCCATGAGCTCATCCATCTCCCCTGGAGCTCAGGCAGATTTTGAGCATGCAGTGTGATTGTGATTTCAGGAAGCCAGGCATGACAAATAAGGACAAGTTGGATTTTTTTCTTTTTTTTTTTTCCCCTATTTTTTTTCCTTTTTTCTTTTTTTTTTTCTTTTTTTTTTTTTTTTGTTTGTTTGTTTTTTGTTTTTGTTTTTGTTTTTTGTTTTTCTAAATTATAAAGTGCCAAACACATCAGCAGCTAATTCTTATTCACAAATTCCCTGGAGGAACTTGTAACCTAGAAACGCTTTGTAAGGAGGAAGAAGAGAGCAAAATTAGTCACGCCTGAGGAAGCACTCAGCTCCTTAGCACTTCCAAAATTGACATCATGCTGGGCAGGTATGTGATACAGCACAAGTTCAGGGAATCCAGCCCTGAATTGCTGGGGAATTACTGCACTACTCCCTACCACTTTGATTTAAGTCACTTCAGATGTCTGAGTAGCATCCAAAAATTTAAAAAATGTCATCAAACATTTTTTTAAGATGTCACAGTGAATTTTAAAAAACATCCCCTCATCTTCTGTGAAATATTGCTTGTGTTCTTCTTCTATATGAAAAATCTGTCAAGCTGTGTAAGTTCCATGTTGTTAGAAACAAAATTTGATGAATTTTTTCCATTTTTATTCGTGATTTCTTGGGTTGCAATTACCCAGGATCTTGTGCAGTGGGACTTCCGAAACATGTTTTACAAAACTTGCATGTCCTAATATTTCCCTTCTGTGTCTAATAATGTGCTGCAGCTCATCTTGGGCCTTTCTTCCAGAATAAAATCATAATTAGATGGCCTTTATTTATTTATTTATTTATTTATTTTATTTGGCTACCTTTTTTATTTCTTTTCCCCCCAGAAAATTTACAAGAACTTACTTGATATAATCGACATATTTGTGATTGTTAACATTTTGTCATATTTGGTTGAAACTGTTTAACAGCTTCTGAAGTTGTCAGCCGTATTTCCTTGATCTACATAGTTAAAAATAGTGGATGTATTGGTTTGGGTTGAAAGGGACTGTAATGATCTTCCAGTTCCAGCCCCATGCAATAGGCAGGGACACCTCCCACCAGCCCAGGTTGCTCTGAGCCCCATCCAACCTGACCTGAGATGCTGCCAGGGATGGGGCACCCACAGCTTCTCTGGGAAACCTGGGCCAGGATCTCACCACCCTCACAGCAAACAATTTTGTCCCCACATCTCATCTAAATCTCCCCTCTTCCAGATTAAATCCCTCAACCCTCACCCCATCCCTCCATGCCCTTGTCCAAAGTCCCTCCCCAGCTTTCCTGGAGCCCCTTCAGGCACTGGAAGGTGCTCTAAGGTCTCCCTGGAGCCTTCTCTTCTCCAGGCTGAACAACCCCAACTCTCTCAGCCTGGCTCCAGAGCTGCTCCAGCCCTCCCAGCATCTCCATGGCCTCCTCTGGACTCGCTCCAACAGCTCCATGACTGTCTGGTGTTGGGGACCCCAGAACTGGACCCAGCAATGCAGGGGGGTCTCCCCAGAGTGTAGCAGAGAGGGACAATCCCCTCCCTGGCCCTGTTGGCCACACTGCTGGGGATGCAGCCCAGGACAGGGGTGGTTTCTAGGCTACCAGTGCACATTGCTGGCTCATGTTGAGCTTCTCACCAACCAACACCCCGTCCTTTTCTTCAAGACTATTCTCAAACCATTCTCTACCCTGTCTATATGCGTGCTTGGAATTTCTCTGACCCATGGACAGGACGTTATATTTGGTCTTGCTGAACTTTATGAGGTTTTCACCTCTCAAGCCTGTCAGGGTCCCTCTGGATAGCTTCCCCTCCCTCCAGTGTGTTGACCACACCACACAACTTGTGTCATCAGCAGATTTGCTGAGGGTGCACTTGATTCTTCTGCCCATGTCACTGACAAATATGTTAAACAGCACCAGTCCTAATCTGGCCTTTGAGTTCAGTTTTATCTGCTGGAGGCATGACAGAAGAGGCTGGGGACAAGAGGATGAATGCGTTGGAGTGGCACACATCCCCAACAGTCCCACCAGCAGCAAAACTGTGTCATACACAGAGATGGGACTCAACACCCATGTCCCTTGTTTGCTATCTACACCTGTAGAATCCTGAAAAGAATATTTGTCTCAAAACAGCTGCCCTGACAAAGTGGACACTGTGATCGGGTGGAGGTCTCATTCGATAAGCCATCTGGACTCTGTTCTCTCAAGGAGAGACCCTCATTTGGGTAACCACCCTGATAAACAGGGCCCTATTCTTGCAAGAGCAGCCCGTCCTTTAGTTGCTATCCCGATAAGCTGAACACTGGCCTGGCAAGGGGAGCTCTGTTTGATGGCCACCGTGACAGGCAGGACACTGTCCTTATTCGATAAGGGACAGGGGCAGGCAAGCTGCACCCTGTGGAGGCAGAGTGACATCTTGTGTGTGCCCCGGGTAAAGCCACTGGAGAGGGCACATGAGCAGAAATAAGGGTTATTGCTTTGAAAGTACCTTCCTTTATAATTCTGCTAGTTGTAATCTCACATGCTTTATCATCTTACTCACTTTTAAGTAAAGTTGTGCTTTATACAAACCTCCTGGGTAATAACCTTACTCCTGAGTACTGCGCAGAGAATTCCTGAACTTAAGCTCGCCAAATGGGTTGTTAAAAGAGGAGGAGGATTGGGCCCAACTGCACCCAGGCTCCTCTCTGAGGAAGTTTAGAAAGCAAGGGCGTCCAGTCCGAATCTCCCTGGGCTGACCCCTACTCTGGGGAACCCTACCTGTGTCCACTCTGTGGGACGTAGACACGTGCTCACTCCATGGGACGTGATATTTTGTTTGGCCCCTGCATCTGGGGAGCTGTGCTCACTTTGTAAGATGTGACAGTGCCATACCCACCTTGTGGGGCGTGACACCACCACATACCGTTTCCCCCCCCTGCAGCATCTACTTGCAGTGTGACTTGGATAGAGAAGGATGGATTGAATTAGATCCTACATCCAGAGGAAGATCTTCCAGAGTGGTAGACCACAGCTGGTGATTATTCTCATTGACACAGCAGGTTTGTTCAGCTTGTATTATTTGCCAGCCTTAATCAAACAGCATAGAGATGACTTCAAGAGACCTCTCACTTGCTCTGCTGCAGCCTGGGGAGGGAGGAGTCATATTAGTCAAATTGCTCAGGTAATGTTAAAGAGGATGGATTTGTGATGATGGTGTTTTGATCCACCTGGTAGTCTGCCCTTGGAGCTCTACTTAACAGGTCTTCCCTGTGGCTTTCCAAGCAGTTAATTTTGTGGCCAAGTCCCTGAACTCTCTTCCCCTTCCTGTGTGAAGCTGTTTGCATCCACTCATCTGGCAAATGCTTGTTCAAGGACACTGCGGAAGATTTGTGCTAATAATGAAAAGCTTGAAGGGGGCAAGAGATGTTGCCCAGGAAAAAATAATGTCCATCAACTCTATCATGTCTTTGTCCCACTGAGAAGAGGGAGATGATAGCAGAAAGGTTACCTAACAGGCTGGCTTTAAGGAAGGGGTTGTGGCCATGTGAATTAATGCTTTGTATTTGTCTAAGGAAATTTCTCACCTACCTTGTAAGCTTTTAGAATGTTTCCTTCAATTTTTACAGATTTTAATTTACAAAGATTTTCCCAGTCTCCTTGTGTCACGGGCTGATAACCAGGAAAAGAGAGTAGGATTCTTTGCTTCATATCGGGTTATTTTAGGCAGCTAATGGGGGATATATTTCTTGGTTTGGGGGGGATGAGGCTGCTCTTTGCATGGGTGTGTTTTGTCTCTCTTTGCACCATGATAACCACAAAGGGGCTGGGAGGGCTGTGTGTTGCATAAGAGTGGCCGTCCACACTTTAATGTGGGTCTGCGCCGTGAGCTAAATGTGTCCTCCCAGGGACCATTTGCATAAAGGATAAATAAGAGAATCACAATGTGAAGTTTATTCATTTTTAAATCCTGCAGCGTTTGTGATTGAAGGCCCAAGCTCAGATGTTTTCCTGATGTGTACCATTAAGAGTCAGGGTTTTGCCTAATGTCTCTTCTGTTACTGCAGGGGGATGTAATGTGCAGTATTTCTCCACGCTGGAGTATCATTTCCAGCATATACCACTCGGCTAGGGAGGGTGGAACTGCAGGCTACATTATCTTGTAGCAGGCCCACTCTCCTTAATTTGCTGTAACTGAGCCAGCACATGAAATACAAAATATATTGATGTTCTCAGAGAACCCCTGAGGGTCTTTACCCTTCCTTGTCAAAGGAACTGTGTGATCCAGGAGGAAAGAGAAAAGGCATTTTGCCATGGTGAAAATAGCTGCTGGCATGCCATGGCTGACATAACACTGCACTTCCATTTACTTAGAGGAGACTTGGCATAAAAAAAGCCATTTTAGCTCCTAACTCCAGGTCAGAGTTAGTGGAGAGAGGTGTTCTGAGCCCCAGCTCAGGTGATGTTGGTAGTGAAGCCATTATAGCACTCCCTAAAAGATTTGCTGAAGTCATTGAGGAATTTAGATTGGAAAAGAGCCTTAAGATCATTGAATCCAATTGTCAGCTGTCCCTCTCATCAATAAACATCATCCACTCTGATGATCACAGAATCCCAGATGTTTTTGGGTTGGAAATGACCTTAAAGCTCATCTAGTTCCAGCCCCCTGCCATGGGCAGGGACACCTCCCACCAGCCCAGGTTGCTCCAAGCCCCATCCAACCTGACCTGAGACACTGCCAGGGATGGGGCAGCCACAACCTCCCTAGGCAACCTGTTCCAGGGTCTCACCACTCTCAAATTAAAGAATTTCTTCCCCACATGTCATCTAAATCTCCCCTTTTTCAGTTTGAAACCGTCCCCCCTCGTCCTATCACTCCATGGTCTTGCAAAAAATCTCTCCCCAGCTTTTCTGTAGCCTCTTCAAGTTTGCTCTCACAGTTGGATTCTGGTGGTGAAAGGGTCTGATCCTGACTGGAGCAGAGCACAACAAAACCTGTAAGGACCATAATTTGTAACAATATCACTTTCAAGGGAAGCAAAACCCAAAGCAGAGCCAAGGCAGTGTTTCTAAGCTTAACATATTGGGTTGTTGGGTTTTTTTGCTTTTCCTACCAAAAGATTATCCCTGGCTCATTAAGTTATAAGATATTTGCCATGGGCAATGTTTATTTCAGACTAATTTATGCTGCTCTAACCACAGTCCTTTGGATCTGGTTGTACTTTGTATTAGAAAGCTTTTTGAATAGATAGAGTCCGAACTCCCTCTGCAGCCTCTTGTACTGCATACGTCAGCATTTCCCTTTCACACTCTTTCAGCATGGAGGGAAAGATTTTATACAAGCTAGAAAACATTTTGCAAAATACATTTCATGGTGTGCAGAGGAAACATGAGAAAGTGAGAAAGTGCTCAGGTGAAACTGCTATGGTTTACAACCAGTAGTAAGGAGCCATATAGCAATTAAGAGGAGCAGCTGAGGGAGCTGGGGGTGTTGATCCTGGAGCAAAGGAGGCTGAGGGGAGACCTTCTGGCTCTCTGCAACCTCCTGAGAGGAGGTTGGAGCCTGGGAGGGTCGGGCTCTGCTTCCAAGGAACAAGGGATGGGACAAGAGGAATGGCCTCAAGTTGTGCCAGGGAAGGTTGAGATTGGAGCTTGGGAACAATTTCTCCCTGGAAAGGGTTGTCAGGGCCTGGGCCAGGCTGCCCAGGGTAGGGGTGGGGTCCCCATCCCTGGAGGGCTTTCAAAGCTGTGGAGATGTGGTGCTGAGGGCCATGGGGCAGTGGTGGCCTTGGCAGTGCTGGGTTAATGATTGGATTTGATGATCTTGAAGGTCTTTTCTAATCAAAAAGATATTATGTTTTTTTAATTCTTTGGTTCAACTATTTGAAATAATTTTTGCTGTTGATCCAACATGGCCCATTCCTTTGTATGGATGAGGGACACCAGAGGGACAAATCACTGCTTGGTGAAAATGGCAGAGTCCTCTTGAAGCAAACCAGTGCCATGAGGGAAACCAGGAGAAGTCAGCATGAAAAAATTGCATACAGACATAACACTGACTTTGTGAATTTAGGCATTGGTGTTTATTCTCCTTTCCAAAAGAAAGGCTTTGTTTAATGATTTTCTTTTTACTGAACTTGACTTGTTCCCAACAGGTAGACTGCCCAGTGGCTTGACACTGCTGAGGAGCTTGGTGGATCTGCTCCTGTGTTACAGGTGAGCCCATGTTCGAATGTTGGTGGGTCTGTTTCCACCAGGTCCCACATCTTCCCACCCTAGTTTCTTCCTACCCTGCATCACCTCTGATTCCTCCCAACCACTCGCCTCTGGTGGACATCCAACCCTTTCACCACCCCTTAGCAGTCCCTGACTTCACTGGGGCATCCTAAAAACCTCTCCACAGGTAACCCCAGTTTGCTCCATGCTGTACAAGAACAGGACCTACCCCATAACCCCAGTGACACCTTAACTGGTGTTACTGAGGCCCCTGGAGAGGCTTTTCCATGCTAAGTAGACCAGCTAAATGACACCTCCATTTGTCACCAGTTCTTTACCTTGTTGTGATACTTGAGTATTGATTAATGAGCATCCCGAAGAAGGTAACATATTTTTGTGGATTTTCTGTGGTGTGGCACAACATAACTTTCCCTAAGACCTGTAAAAAATTTATTTTTCTTTAAATTCCATTGGGGTTTTTTTAGGTTTCCCTGTGAACGTTGTCAGGCAGGATCACCTCCAGGCTGTGTGTTTGTAGAGCATCATGGAGGGCTTGAGTCCAGGTCTTTCAAACAATGCTGTGAGGGAATTACAAGAAATAGTTTAAGGTCAGCATTGTTTTTCCTCCTTGGGAGAGTAAATGCAACAGAAACTTATTACATGAACTGGCTTGGTCAGGGGAGATTTTTTATTACTCGTAGTAAAATTCATCTGTGGGTATTTCAGAAGTTTTCTTGCAAGATGGGAAGTAGCAGCACTTTATTTGCTCAGGCAATGAGATCCCTTATACAATAAGGATATTGGTTTCAAATCTCTGGTGGCACTAGAACACAGGGATGATAACTTTTCTTCTCCGTGCTGTCACCAGTACACCCTGGTTCCTCTCCTGGGTTCCAGGAGAACCTCAGGAACACCTCAGGAGTGAGTAGGACAGTGATGATGGGACATCACAGGCAAGTGACACTCTGTACACCCTTTGCTGTGCTTTGCAAACCTCCTGTCACATTAAACCCCCACCCCACAGCCCACTCACAGACCCACCAGCCCTGATGTCTGCTCCAGCAAATGGGGCTGGGGAACAAAATCCCCCCAAAAAAGACCAGTGGAGAGCTCCAACATGGGCTTAAAAATAAAGTGGGCAATTCATCCATATCTTCCCTTCAAAATATACCCCAAGCTCAGCCTCTATCTCTGCTTTCTCCCCCAACAGAGCCTTAACACTCACGGTTTAGTCCTGTCCAGGGCATCATGTGTGTGTGTATGTGTGGGTGTTTTTTGTTTTTTTTTTCCCCAGAGTGACTTGTTTGTGCTGTCATCAGCCATTGTTTTGGTAAATGGTGAGTTAAACAGATATATCCAAGCGTAAAATCTAAAAAATGTTTCCCATGGGCGCCTGGGGGGTGTTGTTTGAAATCAACTACATATCAATTGAGCAGCGGCAAGAGGATCCGATGATAAATTCCAGTCCACAGATGCCTTATAAATTACATTTTTTTGTTCACAATCTAGCCTCATCTCAGCTCCCCAGAGGCCCTTCGACTGAGAACTATGATTGTGTTGGAGAAGCATTTGCTCAGCTTGAGCGATGCCATTAGTGCTCCATGTGCCAGGACGCTCTCCCCAGCACCCCCCACTTCCATCCCTCCATCCTCTTCCCCTTTCCCTTCCACCCCCCCTTCCTTTAATTCCCTTCGACCAAATGCAATATGTGCCTGGTAATTTCTCTGTTCATTATCTCATTGTTTTCTGTAAGTACAAAGTTAGATTGAATTACTGCGGGCTCTATTGTCTATTTGTAATTCTCCTTCCATGCTGTGCTACTAATGAATGGGCAATTTAGTCAAATCTTTGTAACTGCTGCTTCTGTGCATAGGCCACTAAATTACTCTGAGCTTTTCTCACTGCTGCTTTATTGCATGGAAACCCAGGCTCTTCCAGGTCTTTGCTAGGGGATCTCCAAGTCTGGAAGCAAAAGAAAATAAAGAAATAATATCGTAATAAACGGTCCAAATCATCTTGATTCCTCAGTGTAGCAGGGAGGACTTTCCTCTCCAGTTGGGTTTATTTGCTCTGGAGTTGGTGGTTTTGTTATTGGAGTGAGCACAGAGGGAACTGTCACCCTGTAAATTAGGCAAAGTACATCTAAGGTGAAGGCAATCTAGGCCCTACAACAGGATGGGAGCTGGGGAAAAAACCAAAAAAACCTGAACAAAAAAATCAGCAAATTAAATAAATGCCCATGATCTTATGGGGAGTCTTCCCCACACCACGCAACCCTATGAAAACTCAGATCTCAATCTATTTTAGGATGGCCAAAATCTGGATTTAATTTAATACTCCTTGTTTTAGTACGAGGAGTAGGACTTGTGGGGTTGTGGTTGTTTGCAAAAAGGGTATGTTTGCTTTTGTGCTTAATATCCCATATTTCAATCTGCAAGTGAGGGGTAGGGCAAGGGAATAAATAAATTTTAAAATCCACTTAATAAAATTAAAGGCAATCATTTATAACTAGCAGTCAGAGAGATGTGTGTAGAAAGCTTTTAAATAGCCCCTTTAAGGGTTGGACCTGATGATCTCAGAGGTCCTTTTCAACCTGGATGATTCTGTGATTCTTAATGATAAATACTTTTTCTTTCACCTAATAACAAGATAGAAAGAATGGAAATAAAGGAGTTAAAAAGAAAGTGTGGTAAATCATAAACAACACCCTGACAGATTATCCCCATCTGTGATCTGACTCACCTATTTAAATTCCTACAGTGACTCTGTTTCCTTCTTCAGTGGCTGAACACAGGATTGGGCCCAAATCATGGGTAAGTGTATTCCATGTGTATTTGAACTTTGTTTTATTTGAGTGTTCAAACTGGACACCAATATCAATCACATTTTTAGTGATAAACACCCTTTATGGCATTAGTGTGGTTTATGTTTTTCCCTTTGGCACAGGATTTATTCTCTTCAGGGAGGAAATTCTCTACCAGTCTTTCTCTGAACCTCTTCCGATTTATATTTGTATGTTGCCAAACCTTTGATTGTACTTTTAAATGAAAGAGATTTAAATTAAAATTATATTTAACAGGATTTCCAGGGAATGGGTTTCTCCTTCAGAACCGGTGCAAATTGATGGGGAAGACCTTGTGAGCTTTTTAAGAGTACAAAAAAAGGCTGAAAATAAATTACTGTAGTTACTGACAATTATAAAATGATTTCAAAAGCCTTTTCAAGGAATTTTCCTATAGGGGAGTTTCCCAAACTCTGGAGAAAGATTGCTGAAGACAGCTGGAAGCTGTAAACCCAGCACAAAGATGCTGCAGATTTTTGTGAGGGTTTAACCAACACTGATGTTCATCTTTGACCTTAGAGTTCAACACCTTCAATGGTTGAGGAGCAGGTGGAGAGGGGCTACATCTCTATACCACGTGGCACTGGGATGGGGTGAAATGTGTGTAATTTGAGTTGTTCATCCCACCAGCTGCTCTCTCATCCCTTGGCTGGGATTTGGTTTACTAGCTCTCATGGTGTCACTTCACTCGAGGTTCATGATAGACTCATGGAGCTTTAGTTCCTCCTCTTCCCAGACTGTAAAGGTTGTGGCCATCCGATGCCTGCTGCACACAACAGGACTTGGGGTGTGACTTATCTCAGGGATCCTGAAAGGGTTGTCAGGGCCTGGCCCAGGCTGCCCAGGGTGAAGTCCCCATCCCTGGAGGACTTTCAAAGCCTTTTAGATGTGGTGCTGAGGGCCATGGGTGAGTGGTGGCTTTGGCAGTGCTGGGTTAAGGGTTGGACTTGATGATCTTCAAGGCCTTTTCCAACCAAAGCAATTATTCCATTATTACGTGATCTGCTTTTAAAATCTTAAAGTTCTTAGATTTCAGTAGAAATCAAAATGGCCTCTGATTACAAACAGGATTCACTGAACAGAACCCACAAGTTTTAGCCAGGACACAAATGTGAGCCTCTGTGCCAATCTTGAAAGCAAATCCTTATTTCAATAAACCCCAGTTTTAATCACAGGGGTGTTACCAGGTCAGGCTGATTGTCCTGGTTTGGGCCAGGATAAAGGTGATTTTGTCTTGTACTTTTGCTTTTAGCTAAGTCTCCTGTAAGTAGTTGCACTTGCTGAAATTAACAGCAAGTTTCTCAGACAGTGTCTGCTTCTAGGACTGATAACACTCGATGTTTATAGTTACTGCTAGAGACTGGTATGCAGAGCCAAGGACACTGCTCAGCTCTGAGGAAAACATTTACCCTCCAGGAGGATAAAGAGGTCCCACCTGCAGCCCTCCCTTGGGGAGGAAGGGACAAGATAGATGCCAGAATTGACCAAACAGAGTATTCCATCCCATACACGTCATACTCAGTATAAATTTGAGGGATCACGAGGGCCAAGCCATATTTTCATGTTTCCAGCTTCCGGCTGCCTGCCCTTCCTGCCTTTCCTGCTTCCCTTCCTTCACCCGGCATCCTGGGAGGATCCCGTCCGTTCGTCTGCCTGTGGTCCTGATCCGTGCCAGCCCATATCTGTGTGTTCCTGCCTCCAGTTCCCGACTGCTGCCGACTCCAGGAGTCCAGCCTGGACTTTCCCAGGGCTGCCCTGCAGCCTCGGTGGTGACGTGAGAGCTATTGGGGGAAAGGGGGGAGGAATGTGATATCCATTTTCCTGTATATTTGTATATATTTAGTAATTTTTCCTTTATATCATTACTGTTTCATTAAAGTTGTGTAGTTTAGTTTCCAACCCATAATTCTCTCTCCCTTATTCTCTCTCCTTTCTTTATCAGGGAGGAGAGAGATTAAAAGAGAGCATCTGTTACTCGGTTTAATTGCCGGGCCAGTGTTAAACCGTGACAGATTTATAACTTTAATGTGTTTTTTTTTAAACTCTTCAGGCCAAAGGAAGTATTCTGAGCTCCATGTGACCCAAACACCACCCCAACATGCTGTTTGTCCTGTCCTGCCCCTATGCGCATTTATGCTCCCTTGGCAATCCTTGCCATGCTCCTTCTTGTGCACAAGGGTGGTCTTCATGTCCACCTGTCCGCCTGGCAACAAGCCAGATCCTTCCCTGAGGATTTAAGTTAAATCCTGGATGCCAAGAAGGAAACTGTTGCGTGGCCATGGTATCACATGGCCATGCCAGAAGGGGTTGCCCAGGTCTCCCTGGACCAGTATCTATGATGGGTTCTGCTGCAGTGCTTGGTGTGGAGGAATAAGGGGATTTCTGCCCACATCTGGATCAATGTATCTTGGGTTTCTAACCACCCCTGGAACCAAAAAATGCCACATGCCTTCAGATGTGTCATTTAAGAGCAGCTTATTTCTATTTGTCTTTACAAAACAACTGGAGACAGGGAGAGAGGCAGCCTAAGAGCAAGCTGGTGCCTCATAGACCCAGATAGGCTCTTTGCCTGCTTTGTTATAATACTTCATTGGAAGTGACACATTGATAGGCACAGTTTTTCTAGGAAGTGACCTTCACGCTGCCCATGGATTCCCAGTGGCCATCAACTCCTTGCAATTGGAATGACAGGCCAGGCTAAAGGTCAGTCCTTAAATAAAACTTCTGGATTACTAAACACCTGAAGTTAAAATGAAAATGGAAATCTGCAGCTCATTTTATGTGACGTTACTGCTAATGACACTTCAGGATCTGAAACAGCTCCTGCTCTTTAACTCATGGGTGTGTGTTTCACTCAATCACCCTTTGAACCCCCTCTGATGTTCAACCCTTTCAGGAAGGGAAAGCAACCTCCTTGGGATCCACGGCTTCTGAGGAAAAAGCTTTTGCAAAAAAAGCCATCAAAACCAATTAAAACATTTGCCTTTCAAGTGCTGGCCAGAAACAATCATTCTCTTAATTAAGATTCACAGTAAAAGGAATTTTATTTACATGAGCTGGGGTGTTAAAAAGGCCTTGATAGCACAACCAAGGTGGGGATGTTGGGTGTGGGTTTTTTTGCTTCTGCTGGCACTGCTGGACCCCTTGGCCATGGGGAGGGGCTCTCTTCTACAGCCCTTCAACAGCTTGATACCTCTGGTAAGAAGGAGGCACAAGGGTGCCAAAACATTGCCAACCATGCATGGCTGACAAGCAGACATTCTGCAATCCAACTGAATATAAAATACTCCTCCTTTCTTTTCATAGACCTTGTTTTAAAAAGGAAAAAAATTACTAAATATATACAAATATACAGGAAAATTGATACCACGTTCCTTCCCCTCTTTCCCCCAATAACTCTCACGTCACCAGCTCTGGGGAAGTCCAGGCTGGACTCCTGGGGTCAGCAGCAGTCGGGAGCTGGAGGCAGGAACACACAGATATGGGCTGGCACAGGTCAGGACCACAGGCAGATGAATGGACGGAATCCTCCCAGGATGCTGAAGCAAACAGGGACAGGTGAAGAAGGAAAAGCAGGAAGGGGTTTGACCCTCGTGATCCCTCAAATTTATACTGAGTATGACATGTAAGGGATGGAATACTCTGTTTGGTCAATTTTGGTCATTTATGTTGTCTGCTCCTCCCTAAAGGAGGGCTGCAGGTGTGACCTCTTTACTCCTTTTCTCCTTCCGGAGGGCAAAATGTTCCTCAGAGCTGAGCAGTGGCCTTGGCTCTGCATACCAGTCTCTAGCAGTAACTATAAACATCGAGCGCTATCATACCCAGAAGCAGACCCTGTCAGAGAAACTTGATGAAAGCAAAAGTACAAGACAGAAAATCACCTTTATCCTGGCTCAAACCAGGACACTGGGTCAAGCAACCCCCTGGTACCAATACAGGCTGGGTGATGAGGGGAAGGAGAGCAGCCCTGAGGAGAAGGACTTGGGGGTCCTGGTGAATGAAAAGCTGGATATAAGCCAGCAACATGTTCTGGTAGCTCCGAAACCAACCTTATTGTTTGGGTTGCATGGCCAGGGAGGGGACCCAGCAGGGTCAGGGAGGATATTTGTCCCCATCTTCTCCACTCTGGTGAGACCCCCCCTGCAGTGCTGGGTCCAGTTCTGGGGTCCCCAACACCAGAAGGGCATGGAGCTGTTGGAGTGAGTCCAGAGGAGGCCATGGAGATGCTGGGAGGGCTGGAGCAGCTCTGGAGCCAGGCTGAGAGAGTTGGGGTTGTTCAGCCTGGAGAAGAGAAGGCTCCAGGGAGACCTTAGAGCACCTTCCAGTGCCTGAAGGGGCTCCAGGAAAGCTGGGGAGGGACTTTGGACAAGGGCATGAAGGGATGGGACAAGAGGGAATGGTCTAGTTCTTGGACTGGATGACCTTTAAAGATCCCTTCCAACCCAAACTATTCTATGAGTCTATAATTGTGTGATCTTCTGCTCTGAATTTTAACTTATTTTTGGCAATCACTGGTAGACAGGACAGGGCCACTGCTCACCCCCCACCCTACTGTGGGACAGGGAGGAGAAAATCCACTGAAAGGCTCCTGAATCCAGGCAAGGACAGGGAGGTTTGCATTCCCCTGTTACAGTAACGTGCAAAAAAACTTGGGAAGGAGAAAAAAAATCTAACTTAATCTACACAGAGAAAGAGAAAACGTGGACAGACACCTCCCCCCCCCTTTCTCCCCAGGCACTTTGCTGCCACCTCCCCTCAGGGCACAGGGGGAGTGAGGGTCAGTTCCCCACACGGTGTTTTTGATCCTTTTCCTCCTCAGGGGAGGACTCCTCACGTTCTTCCCCCGCTCCAAGGCTGACGGGAGAGTCCTTCAGGAACCCCTGGGACATGAGTCCCTCCCATGGGGTGCAGTCCCTCAGGAACTGCTCCATCCCGGGCTGCTCAGAGTCCCGGCTGCTGCGGGAACAGTCACCTCCTCTGCCACAGGCTCCTCCATGGCTGCAGATCCACATCAGACCCTCTCCAGGATCCCTCACAGGCTGCTGGTCCACATCTGCCCACCCGTGACACTTCAGGGGCTACAGATCCACACTGACCCCCCCGTGGGCCTTCAGGGACTGCTCCCCCATGCTCCTCCATGGGCTGCAGGGCCACAGCCACCATCTCACCACCACCATCTCTGCCCGGGCACCTTTCCCCCTCCTTCACTCCCCTTGGTGTCTTTGCTCTGACATTGCTCTTCTCTCTTCTCTTCTCTTCTCTTCTCTTCTCTTCTCTTCTCTTCTCTTCTCTTCTCTTCTCTTCCCTTCCCTTCCCTTCCCTTCCCTTCCCTTTTCCCCTTCCTCTCCTCTCCTCTCCTCTCCTCTCCTCTCCTCTCCTCTCCTCTCCTCTCCTCTCCTCTCCTCTCCTCTCCTCTCCTCTCCTCTCCTCTCCTTGTTTCATCTCATTTCTTTTATATTTCTGCGCTTTCATTTCCCCTGTCTTCCCTATGTTACCCACAGAGACACATCCAGTGTCCCACATCTGCTCAACCTTGGCCAGAGGTGGGGCAGGGATTGGAACAAGGGGACCTTCCAGCAACTTCTCACAGGAGCCACGCCTCTGGCCTCCTACCCCTGCATTAACCCAAGACAGTATTTATACTTACTCTGTAGCTTTTGCAAAAAAAAAACCAAAACAAAACAACTTTGATCCACTTCTTGATCCACTTGATCAAAAAATGACTTTTTGATCCACTGTGCACAGTGTTGATGACCATACAGTAAATTAAATGTGGCCAGGGCTGCTCACTGGCATGGTAGGGTTTGCATCCATGCTCTTGATCTCATCATAAGCAGGGTTGACCTGTCCAAAATACTTGTTTGGAGGAATCTCTCAACCATTCTAACTCAAGTCATGCCTGGAAATTGGCTGAGCACCATCTGCTAGGCCAAAACAGGGCCAAGGTCCATTCTGACAGCCTACAGTGTAGTGACCAAGTTCCTATTCTTGGGGCTGTCCCTCCTCTTTAATTTGCCATGTAATATTTATCATTAAATCTCCAAATAGAGTCACATGAGCGTGCATCAAGCACAGTATTTTTTATTTTGTCTTAGGTGGCACCTTCATTGCTTCGGAGGGTCAACATGAGGGGAAATGTCTGGATGAGGATGGAAGAAACAGACTTAATTCCAAAATCTTGCATGTTCTTTACCTACAGCTTTTGTTGGACACACCATGAGGTCACCTAGTTGAAGGATACTTTGGAAAACAAGCATCTGAAATATGGACAGACCTCTTTTGATTAGAATTTTATGTTAGAGCATAATTTAATTAATACCACAGACAGCAGGATATACCTTGTACCAGATGCCCACCGGTGTGGATTGCATGGATTGATGGCAGAAGATGCAATAGGTTATGGTGACTTCCACTTTAGGGTCACCTCTGGCTCTATCAGAACCCTGCAGAACCTCCCAGTGGTCATTTCTTGGGCGTTTCTAGTGGCCATCTGCAGCAGGAATGGTTTAATTCCTACCTTGGCTGGTATCCCTCACCGAGGGGCTGATGATTGGATGGACACGGAGTTGAGTTACATTCTTCTTGCTCAACGTGGTTCCTCCAGGCAACAGCTGTGAGAAACAGGGAGCTGCTGTGTCCAGGTGGTGAACAGTCTCTCATCTCTACTGCTGTCAGCCTGACACCACTCACCAGTGCTAAATTATTTTAAACAACAACATGTGCCATGGCTGCCTCTGGGGTTTGCTAATGCCCAGCTATTTTATGGTTCATAAAGTGCTTTAAATGCACATGAACCTACAGGGCGGAGTGTAGTGGGCTGGGAGCATTTAATGTTGGTTAATTTTAGGGGTACTTAACATAAGTCATAGAATGACAGAATGGTTTGGGTTGGAAGGGACCCTTGAAGCTCATCCAGTTCCAACCCCTTTGCAGGCTTATAGCATGGGAAGAGTCAGAGAACAAACTACAGTCATAGAATCCCAAACTGGTTTGGGTTGGAAAGGACCTTCAAGATCATCCAGCTCCAACTCCCTGTATTGGGCAGGGACACCTCCCACCAGCCCAAGTTGCTCCAAGCCCCATCCAACCTGACCTGAGACACTGCCAGGGATGGGGCAGCCACAGCTTCTCTGGGAAACCTGGGACACGGGCTCAGCACCCTCACAGCTAATTTCTTCCTAATTCATAACCTATTCATAACCAGGTTTCTGGTAGAACAAGCACATTTCTAAGGGATAATATTTTAAAATGTCTGAAGATATAAGTTGAAAAATACGATGATATTTCAGAAAAACCTTTTGTTTCTGTTCATTAAAAAAAAAAATCTAGTGTCACCCACTAAAATATAAGGAATGCTTCTGTTTAACATCTGTATAATAGAACTTGTTTCAAACAAGCTTTCAAAAAAATGTTTAAAATGTTTCCCCTGGCCAGAAACCTTACTCTGAATTTGAGCCAGCAGCAAATTTTTTTGCAGCTGGTGATAAATCAAAACTGGGTTTCTAATGAAAGTGCTGACACAACCTTAAAAACTGTAAAGAAATTAGAACCCTACAATCAGTACTCTCATGCCATCTCCAGAAATGCCTTTTTTAAATCTTTCTCCAGGGTGCTTCTCTGTATCAGAGCAACACTGAGAGTTAGTATAATCCTCAAGTAATGAAGAATGTAGGTATCAGCTGCTCATAGTAAAACTCTGCAATATAAACCCTTTTGTTAGAAATATTAAGAGATCAAATTACCATTTTTTTTAAATGAGTTCTCTGTGAAATAATATTGTTGTGGAAGCAGTTATCAAAATCACTCATTGTCCCATTTTCCCCCTAAATGGATGACTAACATCCTTAATATATTAGAAAAAGAAAACCCAATGGTCAAGAAACTCTTCTTGGCCCAACATCTATGTAGATCAACTATTCTCTCTCAAGTTCTTGTTTGCAAAACATTGCAAACATTTCCATGAATATTTGAAAATTATCTATTTTGGCTCCTTTGAGGCAGAGAGACCCTGGCCTGGGTTCTTCTCCAGCAAAACAAGTAAGTGATATAATTCTGGGAACATGAGTGGTCCCATGGAAGCCACTTAGGTATCAAAGTTTGCATAACTACAAAGATGTTTCTAAAGACATTGATTGATGGAGCTGCGTGAGCCCTGACCTTTCCATCACCTGAGATGTCCTGGGAAAGTCCAGGCTGGACTCCTGGAGTTGGCAGCAGTCGGGAACTGGAGGCAGGAACACACAGATATGGGCTGGCACGGATCAGGACCACAGGCAGATGAATGGATGGAATCTTCCCAGGATGCCGAAGCAAACAGGGACAGGTGAAGAAGGGGAAGCAGGAAGGGAAGGAAGGCAGGAAGGGGTTTGACCCTCGTGATCCCTCAAATTTATACTGAATATGACGCATATGAGATGGAATAGTCTGTTTGGTCAATTCTGGCATCTATCTTGTCCCTTCCTCCCCAAAGGAGGGCTGCAGGTGGGACCTCTTTCTTCCTTCTGGAGGTAAAATATTCCTCAGAACCGAGCAGTGTCCTTGGCTCTGCATACCAGTCTCTAGCAGTAACTATAAACATCGAGTGTTATCAGTCCCAGAAGCAGACACTGTCTGAGAAACTTGCTGTTAATTTCAGCAAGTGCAACTACTTACAAGAGACTTAGCTGAAAGCAAAATTACAAGACAGAAAATCACCTTTATCCTGGCTCAAACCAGGACAGAAGGCCACCAGCATCCTGGCTTGTGTCAGCACTGTGTGGGCAGCAGGAGCAGGGCAGGGATTGTCCCCCTGCGCTGGGCACTGGGGAGGCTGCACCTGGAATCCTGGGCTCAGTTCTGGGCCCCTCAGGACAAGAAGGACATTGAGGGTTTGGAGTGTGTCCAGAGAAGGGCAACGGGGATGGGGAAGGGTCTGGAGCAGAAGTCTGCCCAGGAGCAGCTGAGGGACCTGGGGGTGTTGATCCTGAAGCAAAGGAGGCTGAGGGGAGACCTTCTGGCTCTCTGCCACCCCCTGAGAGGAGGTTGGATCCAGGGAGGAGTCAGGCTCTGCTTCCAAGGAACAAGGGATGGGACAAGAGGAATGGCCTCAAGTTGTGCCAGGGGAGGTTTAGATTGGAGCTTGGGAACACTTTCTCCCTGGAAAGGGTTGTCAGGGCCTGGCCCAGGCTGCCCAGGGCAGTGGTGGAGTCCCCATCCCTGGAGGGATTGAAATCCCTCCATGTACATTTGCCATGGAGATGTGGTGCTGAAGAAAGGAAAAAAGGTATTGGTTGGGTTTGTGGTTTGCTGCCTGACTCTTCAGGCAGCTCACACTGTGGTAATGTCAAAAGTAGACAGGGAAAGTCTATCAAGCTTGAATATTTCAGCTTTCCCTAGAGGGAAGGAAGGACATCAAAAGGGACCTTGACAGGCTGGAGAGGCTGCAAACTGCATGAAGGTCAACAAGGCCAAATGCAAGGTCCTGCATCTGGATGTGGAGCAATCCCAAGCGCAGATATGGGCTGGGTGGAGAATGGATTGAGAGCAGCCCTGAGGAGAAGGACTTGAGGGTGTTGGGTGATGAGAAGTTCAACATGAAGTGACAATGTGTGCTGGTAGCCCAAAAACCACCCATGTCCTGGGCTGCATGGCCAGCAGTGTGTCCAGCAGGGTCAGGGAGGGGATTGTCCCCCTCTGCTCTGTTCTGGTGAGACCCCCCCCTGCAGTGCTGGGTCCAGTGCTGGGGTCCCCAACACCAGAAGGACATGGAGCTGTTGGAGTGAGTCCAGAGGAGGCCATGGAGATGCTGGGAGGGCTGGAGCAGCTCTGGAGCCAGTCTGAGAGAGTTGGGGTTGTTCAGCCTGGAGAAGAGAAGGCTCCAGGGAGACCTTAGAGCACCTTCCAGTGCCTGAAGGGGCTCCAGGAAAGCTGGGAAGAGACATTTTACAAGGGTATGTAGTAATGGAATAAGGTAAGATGGTTTTAAACTGAAAAAGGGGAGATTAAGATGTCATGTGGGGAAGAAATTCTTTAATTTGAGGGTGATGAGACCCTGGAACAGGTTGCCTACGGAGGTTGTGGCTTCCCCATCCCTGGCAGTGTCTCAGGTCAGGTTGGATGGGGCTTGGAGCAACCTGGGCTGGTGGGAGGTGTCCCTGCCCATTCAGGGGGTTGAACTGGATGAGCTTTAAGGTCCCTTCCATCAAAAAACATTCTATGGTTACAGTGCTGAGGTGGGCAGAGGAAGTGGCCTCTTCCTTTCATACCCAGTCATGTCCTCCAGAAAAGGTCTTTATAAGGGTACCAGATTTATCAGGTGCTTCAAGCAGCCAAAAATCACATGGAGTAATAGAGTAAAAACTCCAGAGTTGGAAAAGGATTCAGATAACTCTGAATTTGGAAAATATCCAGATTTGGTTTTGGTCTAAACAGAGTGGGGTCTACTTCAAAATGTACTGAAACAGCAAACCCAAGCCACCCCTTGAATTCAGAAGTGTTCAAATTTGTGTCTGACCCTTAGTAAAGTATTTGAATTGAGCATCTTTCCTTTACATCTAGGGCAGGCTTCTTTCCACACATAAAAAGTCCTTCTGTGGGCAAAAGAGGGGGTGAGCCCTTCAGTAACATTTCTGAGCTGGTGCTCCTCAAAAGTGTCAGCATGTGAGGAGGGGTCATTGAGAGACCTCTGCAGTCAAGGAATAAATGCAGATTTTCTTGTCAATAAATATGAGAGGAACAACAGCAAATTATTACAGGGTATATGTTCTCCTTGTGGGACAGGGAAACCCACTCATTTTAAATCCATATTTAGTCTGTTTAATATGAAAGATCAAGTTTTTGCAAGGTGGTAATGGATGTGAGATAACTTTGCTCTTTTTTTAGTACCTACCCTCAATCTCAGTGCCTGCCCACACTGGAGGAGAATTTTGGGTTGCAAAACAATGGAGACATCCTCAGAAATACACTATTAGGCTTCAGAGGTAACACCCAGTTGAGATTTGTGGGGTGGGAGGGGTGCATTTTCAACACTGCCTCATAGCTATAGCTAAAGATGGGATTTTTACAGATCCCTGCATCTATCAGATGACTCTTTCTCAGGACTGAAGGGGTCAGGATGAAGGAGGGTGCTGCCTTGTCTTCCAGCCTGCTGTGGGCTCAGCTGCATCATGAACCACAGGCAGCAATCAGAGATCACAAAGTCACCTCCTTGATTTGTTGGCAGCTAGGTTTCATTATAATATATAATATTATGATTTTAATATTATATATTATAATATTATTGGTAAATTCAGGGCAAAGCAGCCTTGCTCTCCTGACAGTCGATGGAAGAAGAGGGTAAAGAAGAAAGAATCTCTGTTGTGTTTTACAGCCAATGCTGTGCTACCTACTCAGGCAACTATCTACACACATGGAATTGTCCTGGTTGGAAAAGACCTCTAAGATCACCGTGTCCAACCATCAACATCCTCCCCACAATAATTTAAATAAAATATATTTATCAGTATCTGCATCACCATGCCCATTAGAGAATGGCCTGAAGTGCCTCATCCACATGGTTTTTAAATATTTACAGGGATGGGGACTTCACCACTTTCATGGACAGTCGGTTCCAGCACCTGACTGTTCTTGGGGTCAGCAGCAGATGGGAGCTGGAGGCAGGAACACACAGATTCAGGCTGGCACGGATCAGGACCACAGGCAGATGAATGGATGGAATCCTCCCAGGATGCTGAAGCAAACAGGGACAGGTGAAGAAGGGGAAGAAGGAAGAGAAAGGGTTTGACCCTCATGATCCCTCAAATTTATACTGAGTATGACGTGTATGGGATGGAATCCTCTGTTTGGTCAATTTTGGTCATTTATGTTGTCTGCTCCTCCCTAAAGGAGGGTTGCAGGTGTGACCTTCTTATTCCTTTTCTCCTTCTGGAGGGCAAAATGTTCCTCAGAACCGAGCAATGTCCTTGGCTCTGCATACCATTCTCCAGCAGTAACTATAAACATCGAGTGTTATCAGTCCCAGAAGCAGACCCTGTCTGAGAAACTTGCTGTTAATTTCAGTAAGTGCAACTACTTACAAGAGACTTAGCTGAAAGCAAAAGTACAAGACAGAAAATTGCCTTTATCCTGGCCCAAACCAGGACAGCCTTGCAGACATGAAGGTTTTAATCAAGCTACAGTGGTGTCGTGCTTGGATTTTTCATTGGCAAAGAGGAATCTAGCATTACAGTTGAGTTCCCTGGTTGGGTTTTCTCATCTGTAAGCATCCACCATGACCATGGCCAAGGTGCTTGAGGTACCTGGTGACAGTAACTGAATATTGCTGCCAAAGCTGCCAAATAACAATCCAGCAAGGGATATTTATGGGCCCTGATGGGAAATTAAATAACTGTCCAACTAATTTATCAGCATGCTCACAATTACAAAATGAGTGAAGAAATAAGAGTTATCACAGTAAAACTGATTATTACCACAAAAACCATTTTGGTAACTCCCAGTGTAGAAAAGATGGCAGATAATTGTTGGAATCATAGAATCAAAGAATTGTTTTGATTGGAAAAGACCTTTAAGATAATCAGGTCCAAACATTAACCCAGCACTGCCAAGGCCACCACTGCCCCATGGCCCTCAGCACCACATCTCCACAGCTTTGAAAGCTCTCCAGGGATGGGGACTCCACCCCTGCCCTGGGCAGCCTGGCCCAAGCCCTGACAACCCTTCCAGGGAGAAATTGTTCCCAAGCTCCAATCTCAACCTCCCCTGGCACAACTTGAGGCCGTTCCTTGTAGTGAAATGAGGCAACCAGGTGCCACTAATTGCCAGGCAGTGGGCATGAGCTTGTGTTAAGCCCACCTGTGCCTGATGAGGGCGGGCCCCAACTGCGTATGAGCAGGACTGGGGGGGCCAATAGAAGGTAAGGCTGGGAGCACAAGCTCAGCTCAATCCTGATCTCACAACCTCGGCATTGCTTGGCTTTGTACTGCTTCTCTGAGCACCGTGCTAACCTGATTGCGCCACTGGAGCTTTGTCTCAGCACCGCACTAACTTTTTTGCGCCACTAGAGCTCATCACCATTAGGGTGAGGCTCGTGTGGCCCAGCCGGCTAGCACGCGGTACTAATACAGCAAACCGGAGCTGAGCTTGTGCTCCCAGCCTTACCTTCTATTGGCCCCCTAGTCCTGCTCATGCGCAGTTGGGGCCTGCCTTAATCAGGCACAGGTGGGCTTAACACAAGCTCATGCCCACTACCTGGCAATTAGTGGCACCTGGTTGCCTCATTTCACTGCAGTTCCTCTTGTTCCATCCCTTGTTCCTTGGGAGCAGAGCCTGACTCCAACCTCCTCTCAGGGGGTTGCAGAGAGCCAGAAGGTCTCCCCTCAGCCTCCTTTGCTTCAGGAGCAACACCCCCAGCTCCCTCAGCTGCTTCTGGGCAGACTTCTGCTCCAGACCCTTCCCCAGCTCTGTTGCCTTTCTCTCGACACACTCCAACCCCTCAATGTCCTTCTTGTCCTGAGGGGCCCAGAACTGAGCCCAGGATTCCAGGTGCAGCCTCCCCAGTGCCCAACACCAGGGGACAATTTCTGCCTTAAATCTTTTATTTGGTGGAAATTGGACTTCCTGGAAGGGGATTTTAATCTTCTCAAGGGGTTGTGGGGCTGGCACAAATACAGGTTGAAAAGCTTACCCCACTCTGGTGATCTTCTGGTCTGTACTCTGCCAGATACAGGCAAGTATTTCTGTGTTTTTCCAAGCCCAATGAAGCCCGCTGGGACAAGGTGAGCCACAACCTGATGTGTTCAGCTTCTTTCTCACCTTTTCTACCTGAGGAGGACTGGATCTACTTTAGCCTTCCACCAGTCCCACCATCTCTTGGCAGGTGCAGCTATCTCAGTGTCACGGTTTAATACTGGCCCGGCAATTAAACTGAGTGAATGATGCTCTCTATTAATCTCTCTCTCCTCCCTGATAAAGAAAGGAGAGAGAATAAGGGAGAGAGACTTATGGGTTGGAAAATAAACCACACAGCTTTAATGAAGCAGCAATGATAAAAATGAAAAAAATTACTAAATATATACAAATATACAGGAAAATTGATACCATGTTCCTTCCCCCCTTTCCCCCAATAGCTCTCATGTCACCACCGAGGCTGCAGGGCAGCCCTGGGAAAGTCCAGGCTGGACTCCTGGGGTCAGCAGCAGTCAGGAGCTGGAGGCAGGAACACACAGATTCAGGCTGGCACGGATCAGGACCACAGGCAGAGGAACTGATGGAATCCTCCCAGGATGCCGAAGGAAACAGGGAACAGGTGAAGAAAAGGAAGCAGGAAGGGCAGGAGGCCAGAAGCTGGAAGCATGGCTTGGCCCTCGTGATGCCTCAAATTTATACTGAGTATGACGTGTATGGGATGGAATACTGTTTGGTCAATTCTGGCATCTATCTTGTCCCTTCCTCCCCAAAGGAGGGCTGCAGGTGGGACCTCTTTCTTCCTTCTGGAAGGTAAAATGTTTTCCTCAGAGCTGAGCAGTGTCCTTGGCTCTGCATACCAGTCTCTAGCTGTAACTATAAACATCGAGTGTTATCAGTCCCAGAAGCAGACACTGTCTGAGAAACTTGCTGTTAATTTCAGCAAGTGCAACTACTTACAAGAGACTTAGCTGAAAGCAAAAGTACAAGACAGAAAATCACCTTTATCCTGGCCCAAACCAGGACACTCAGGAACCCTGGGCAAGGCTGATAGGAGATGTGATTGATAACGTGAACCCGTGGTTGAAAAGATGGTTTTAGAAAGAGGGGTTTACATCCATGAGAATTCCCAGGCCCTTCCAGTGCTGCTCATTTTATTTCTTCCCTGTATGGGCGGTTCATAAGTATATGTATTAATGTAATGACCTTTTTATTGACACACTTTCATTTCACTTCTCTTTAACCACCATGAGAGTAAAACCCAGAAGAACTGTTCAGAGAAAAGTGACTACATTTAGAAAAGTAAAACAAATACCATTACGTGGATCTCAGTAAAACCAGGTAATTAGTAAAATGATGTCATGCACCCTCTATTATTAATATATGCATGCAAGACTTCTCTTGTTCTTTCATGGATAATTTCAGAGGTGTTTACAATGTGAACTGAACCTTTCTTTTCCTTAGAAGGCATCTATATTACAGGTATGTCTGTATCTAAATGTAGCTTTCAAGTGTTAATAGGGATCAGAAGCAGCTGAGACCATAGAGGTCTTCTCTTTTAAATACATCAAAACTATGTTAATCCCTCTCAATTGTTGCCTGAGGAAGGCAATGGCCACCAGAAATAAAAGTGGGCTTTCAAAAAACAAAACCCCTAGCTAATTCGAGCTGTGCATATGTGTCAGGGGTTTATATTTCCAAAGCACAGACTTACTTACTGACTAAATGAAATAATTTGGGATTGAGGATATTTTTTGGTGGATATTTTCCCTGGTTGACTTCTTCCTGCTTTTAAAAAGTAAGTCATGCCAAAGAGGGGAAAGGAGAGAAATCTGCGTTGTTAGAGGGTGTGTGATTCAGCTGGATTTGGGCTGAATTGTTTTCTCTGAATGAAAGTTCCAGGTTTATTCACTAGATTGCAAATCCTTAAATGATTCCATTTTCCTGCCCTCATGATCATTGCTAGTGATTACTTTGTGCTCTTGAATTTTGTGCACAGCCCTTGTTTAATATTTAGAGCCATAAGGAGCAGTGTGTTGTAATATTTAAGAGGTGAACTTACTGCAGAGAGATAAAGACACAGATCCAAATGAGGTGGAAGTTTGGCCATTTTATGTACATTTAGGGATATACACTGCACAGTGATATACATCCTGGTTTTACAATGTGGTAAGATACTGGTTATAGCTGAGAACTTTTATCTTTACTAAAGGCAGTGTCAAGGTGACTGGGGAGGTGATGGTGATCATAGAATCATGGATTCTTTGGGTTGGAAAAGACCTTTAAGATCACCCAGTCCAACCCTTAACCCAGCACTGCCAAGGCCACCACTGCCCCATGGCCCTCAGCACCACATCTCCACAGCTTTGAAATCCCTCCAGGGATGGGGACTCCACCCCTACCCTAGGCAGCTTGGGCCAGGCCCTGACAACCCTTTCCAGGGATAAATTGTTCCCAAGGTCCAATCTAAACCTCCCCTGGCACAACTTGAGGACATTTTTTCTTGTCCTATTGCTTGTTACTTGGGAAAAGAGACTGACCTGCCCTCAACCCAACTTCTTTTTAAGACACAGAGAGGGAGAAGGTCTCTCCTCAGCCTTTTTTCCTCCAGAATGAACAAGCCTGGTTCCTTCATCATCACACTTTGTGTCATTCTGTGGATCCTCCTGTGTGGGGGGCCCAGCCACACGTTTTGCCTCCCACATTTTGTTCATGGTGGTGTGTCTAATTCAGATGGTCAACCAGCAGAAATGGGGCTTGATGGCAAACATCATGTCCTGCCTTGGCACTAACTGTGCAACAGTTTGGTTTGCACCATCCTAACCAGCATATGCAGTTCAAACCAGAGTATCTGCCAATAGGTATTTTTATTTCTCATGGCTACATAAGCTTTGTAAAGGAGGTACCAGGTCAAAAGACTGATGCAGATGCTCAGGACAGAAGAATTTTGTGCATGTTAAGTCCATGACTATGACACCACAAAGCCTCTAGAAATTCTCAGAGGTGGCATGAGAAAAGGCAATTCGATGTACCACCAGGTGGCTACATGCCTAACAGGTTTGTGGGTTTGTACCTAGTACAGACATGGCATAGGCTAATTAAAGATTTTCACCACTTTTTGAAGTGTAGTGGGGTTTAGCTGTCCCTCTGTGGGCTGCTCATGTCGTCCATCACTGGAGTAGGGGGCTGCCTGATACATTTATTCGTGTTACTCCTTGGGAATTTGGGGAAAGAGATGACTGTCATTTGACAGAGAAGCAACAAAGTAGCTTCAGGACAGATTTTTAAATGGTATTTAAGAGACCTGCTCAGTTTTCCATTGAACTCAGAGGTAATTAGGCACCTCAGATTTAGGAAATCTTGTCCTTGGTGGCTTGAGTGAGGTCTGTATTAATGCAGGGAACTGAATTTGTGTTTCCCACAGCCAAAGCAAGTGCTTCAGCCATAGGACGGGCTGTCCTGTTCATGAGTGTGTTGGGTAGAAGTGAATCAGATTTTTATGAGGTTTATAAGGATGGTTTGGCATCTTTTTTGGAGCTGGAATGCATTAGCATCAACAGAAATCATTAGGTATCCTGCTCCTGTGCCTGGTACACCAGCTTTCATAGCTGGTCTGGAAATTCATCTTTTTCTTGGCAAAACACTGGCCATAAACCTCAAAAGCTGCTGTGTTGTTAGGTAATTAGTGTGTGAGTGAGGGTTACTAATGTGGGACTATAGTTAAGTTTGTAACTCCTGCTTTAGTGGGAGAGTTGGACTTGATCTCTAGAGGTCCCTTCCAACTCCGATAATTCTGTGATTCTGTGAAACTGTGATGCTTAGGTCGACGGTCCTCAAAAGGAGTCCTAAAATGATCAGAAATAGAAATGAAAAAATGTCATCCATCCTCTTGACACTGTAATAAACTCAATATCCATACAAGGGAGTGCAACACGTCTATTTCCAGGAGGAAAAAAAGAAAGACCTGTGGGTTGCTATAAAGTTGTACATCATGGGATGTGACAAATTCCAGCAAAAGTGTCAGAAAGGAATAAATCCATGCAGAGGTTTTCATTTAGGGATCTGGTCCACAGGGTGAAGCTTTCCACCTGGCTTAGGTTGGTAGCCAGCAGTGAGCATTTCCTACTTCACATGTTGGAGGTGTTGGGTGCAGCAGCCACAGCTGAAGAAGTTGACCCTGAGATCTCAGGCCAGCACCCATCCTTGCATGCAACACCCAGAGAGTCTTGGGCAGGTTGGAAACCACACCAACTTTTCTTTTCAAGCCCCCAAACCACCTCCTCCCTTTTCCACAGGCAAACCAGTGCAATCTGCTTGGTGTGTGGTACGGTGTAGGTGCAATTAGATTCCATGTCATCCAGGGACAGCTGGCATCCCACAGGAGCAAAAGAGATTTGCAGTTAGATAGATCCATGCCTATTGAGTTATTACCACTCCTTACAGATGCAAGATCACTTGCAAAATAGAAAGTCCATCTCATAAAATGTGCCTGTAGTGCCACACTTTCCTTCCATGGGCAACGCAAGCAAAGACCCTTGTAACGATTGTGGTGATGTGTTGATCCATTCTTGTTGTGTATGGATTTATTCAAATGCTCTCCTTTGCTGGACTTGACCTACAAACCCCAAGGCAGGGAAGATTTGGGGCCAAATATGAAGGCCCAACATAAACTGTGTCACCCAAGCAAGGCTCGGGGTAGGTTTAGTGCCTCCTGTTCTTTCCTCGCTCTCCTACTGATGAAGAAACACTCTCAAAGTGCTTCAATTAAACTGTTTGCCCTCATTAAGCTGAAAATGGAAATATTCCTTCCCTTCGTTGGAGACACAACCACAAAGCTGCAGAGTTTTATTACTGTGGTCTCAGCTTCAAATACTCCAAGGAGCTTCTTTAAGAAAGTTTAAGAGAAGTTCTACAAACTGGGTCCCTATATAATCCCTTTTGTAAGCATCTAGTAAACTGCAGAATGGGAAGGTTGCCTGCCAGACCTCAGAAAGCAAATACTAATTCAGCAGTCTCGTCACTCTGTCAAATATTTAGTGTATCAGGGTTGATTGTTCCCTGGTAGGTATAGCTCTGGTATATCTGCCAGGCCTTTTGTCATGTTAACTGCAACCGATCAATGGATTGAGGTCAGGACTTCTGATGTAGGTGCAAGCTTAGAGGGAAAAAAGTCTCAAAGATTCATTTTTTCTTGTCTGGTAGCACTCGGGTCACTTATTTTTTCTCAGTTAGCCTCTGCTGCTCTAAAGTGGATATTGATCAGTGCTTTAATGCAAACCTGTCAAATTAATTTTACAGACCTGGGATATGACTGGCCTAAAATTGCTTCTGCATCTGTTCTCTGCAGCAAGCCTATGAATTTTAATCATGACCAGAACGGGCTGTTGACTTTTTTTGTTAGAAACTCAAATAGGAAAGGTTTAAACTGTAAATGCTATGAAATGATGCTGTTTTGTTCTTTTCAGAAACTCATGTATCTGAGGTCAAAGAAATTATTATGTCTCTGCATTCCTGTCAGATGCTTGGGGAGCTGTGAGGGGTTTTCTTCTTTTGCAAAGCAAAGCCAAGGTATGGAGTGAGCTTGTTAAACATTCCCAGGCCAATGAGGGAACAGCAGGCTTTGTGTCTCCTGCAGTGCCAGATGCATTAGTATTAATGCACCATTTCCTCTCCAGCCCCTGCTCTGTGATCTGATTATTCCTGATAACTTTATCTCACAGGGTGGAGGGAGAGACAAATTGTGGGTGGGGGGGAAATGCAGCATTTAGTCCTTGAGTACAAATAATAAAAAAATAAACTTGGAGCATCCTGTATACTATTGAAGGAGTAGTGTGGCTGGCACTGATGGGCAGCATCCTCAGACTGGGGAAATCATAGAATTTTGGGGGTTGGAAGGGACCTTAAAGCTCATGCAGTTCCAATCTCCCTCTAATACCTCCCAGCAGCCCAGGTTGCTCCAAGTCACATCCAACCTGACCTGAGACACTGCCAGGGATGGGGCAGCCACAGCTTCTCTGGGAAACCTGGGACAGGGGCTCAGAACTCTCAAATTAAAGAGTTTCTTCCTAATGACAAACCTAATGCAGGTTACAGAGGTTTTTCTTCATCATGCAAAGCTGCTCTTCATCTCTTGAGCATGCCAGGCTCTGTTGCTACATCAGTGTTGTACAAAATTAATCAAGGTTTTTAAGCTTTGCTCCACACAGATGAGAAGACTTCTTCATACAAAAACACCTAAAGAAACCAAAAAAAAAAGGTGTCAGGTCTAATCTGCTCTGAAAAATCTGCAACAGCCAAAGACCATCCTTCACAATCCAAGCAGTGGCAATGACCATAACTATTTGATTTTGTACTGACTTTTATAGAAGACAATTTGAAAGCATTCAGAGTATTAATTATTAAGTGCCACTTGATCTCTAGGAGGTAGGGTAGAATCTGAAACTCTGATCTGAGAGAGGGGAAAGCTGTCACTTGAGGCAGGATTTGAAGCAAACCCACAGGGTGCCCGGGCACATTCTGGATCTCAGTTGAAGGAATGGTGTCAAACAACTGAATGTCTGAGACCTCACACCTCTCCAGCTATTTCAGAAGACAATTTGTAACTCCTGCCATCAATGTCAGCCAACAAGAACCATGCTTTTCCCTGGTGAAAAACCTGGCAAAACTTGTATTAACTTCAACTGTGCAGAACTAGAGCAGAATGAGTGATCTGGGAAATTCGTGCTTTGGTCTCCTGCCCCATCCAGCTGTCTAAAATTATATCTTGTAGTAGTTTGCTGGTGGAAAAGTCCCCCATCAATGAAGTCCTCAGGAAGGATGGTTTCATGGAGGCTATCAGCTTTTGGATTCAATTCTTCTGTTGTTCCTTATCCCTTTATAATTAATTTAAGACAATCACTGTGGTTTTATCTGCAGCCTTGCAATGCTCCTGAGCTGTGGCCAGATCCAGAGTTCAGAAAGGGGTATCTGAAGAGCAAGGGTGATGGTGGGAAATGGGAAAGTCCTTTGGCATCCTCATCTGAAAGTATTAATGAGAAGTCTACCAATCTGGGTATATGAGCACCTTGGGAGAGCCAGACCAGCCCTGACAAAGCCCACAGCTGCCCAAGCTGCACCATTTTTTTGTGTCTGAGCAGACTTTTCCTACTATAATCTTGTGGATCTCTGCAGTCCCTTGCAGGCTGGTTGTGCCTGAAGTCCAGGGGTGGAGGTTTTGACAGAGTCAGAAAACAGGCTTTCCCTCTAGAGACCTTCACCATCTCCTACCTCTATGGTATGGACAGGAAACTGAGCCCTTTGCTGCTCCATGATGTGTTTGAAATTGAAGCTCATGTTAGATGAGTTGGGTGCAAAGCCATAGCAGCACATCTCATGAGACAGCTTGGATGGTTCCTGTTGGTGTTATTTGAGAAATTAATGAGAATCACTAAGTTTTTGGAGGAGGATATTCCATTTTGGAGTGACTCCAGTTAGGGTTAGATGGTGCCTTTGGCAGTACTGGTTCCACAAGCACAAAGAGAAGTGGTTTACATGCACTGCTTCATAAAACACATTTCTAAAGGTAAATGGTGGTGTACAAGAAACCAAACAAACAAAGGCAGAGTGTTGCAGCAGACATCCATAGCAATACTCTGGGTAGCTCTAACAGAATGTCAGGCAGGGAAGTCAGTGGGTTTGGGATGAGTCCAAAACCTGGGCCAGCTCTAAAGCAAAGCTCAGGTTGTGGTAGAGCACTTTAGGGTTTGGTTATCCAGGAGCACAGTTGTTTTCCATGTCCACACTGAATTTTTTTTTTTCCATGTCCACATTTAAGAAATTTTCATTTCTTTAAGTCTGGTAACCACCATAAAATCTAAAGGCATTTTAATTCTTTTGGTTTCCTTCTATTGTTTTGGAATTTCTTTTCCTAAAGTGTTTGCACTCTACAACTCCCTGAAAGAAGGTAATAGAGGGAGTTTGTCTCTTCTCCCAAGTAACAAGCAAAAATGGCCTCAAGTTGTTTAGAGGCTTAGATTGGATATGAGGAACAATTTCTTACCAAAAGGGTTATTAGGTCCTGGCCCAGGCTGCCCAGGGCAGGGGTGGAGTCTCCATCCCTGGAGGGATCTCAAAGCTGTGGAGATGTGGTGCTGAGGGTCATGGGGCAGTGGTGGCCTTGGCAGTGCTGGGTTAAAGGTTGGATTTGATGATCTTCAAAGTCTTTTCCAACCAAAATGATTCTGTGATTCTATGGTTCTATTTTCTTTGGAGCTGTCTGAAGGCTTCCAGTGACCTGGTTACAAGCACTGGGAGACTCAACATCTATAATACTTCAGGATACAGAAGACACAAGGCTTAATTTATCACCTTTTGTAAACTCTGAGATGCTCAGAACGACGACTCTGGAAGATCTCATGAGTATCCAGAGCTAAAAAGTCTCTGCTTATCCAATGCTGGAACTCAAGCTGTTTATGTGATAATACCAGTGCTGCTTCTCAGATACTGACTCACACAAAACACCTAAATTTTTCATCAGCTTTGGCTTAGTTTGAACCCAGGCCTCCAGAGGTGAGCCCTCACTAAGCCAGGCAGATAAAAAGGTGGATGGGAGCTGCTATAAGGGTTTACCCCAACTCAACAGAAGATCCATCTCACTGCAGGGTCTGTGGGGAAAACTGCTTTGGATATGAAAAGCTTTTTGTACATCAAAGAGGAAGATTAAAGGCTGTGATGATGGTCTGGATCCTCCAGTGTTAGTGGCAAATTTTCCATGAGCTTCCCAGGAGGGAAGGTTTCAGCCCCAGGCTTGTTATAGCTCCATAGAGACCATGACTCACTGTCCAGCAGGCATGTATCTTTCCTGGATGGTTGAAAAAAATTGGACAAATGATGGACTCAAGGTTGTTGGCTAGGACAAATAGCAGAGGAACTTCTGTTCAGGTCAAACCCAAGGAAATTTTTTTCATTATTTTGATTAAACGAAAGAAAAGAAACATTTTAGGTCAAGTCAAGACATTATATTGGTTAATACAGAGTGAGATATTTATTTCAGAAGTTATTTAATATTCCTGAAATCTTAAGGGTTTTGTTGAGAAAGAGACTAAAAATGTGATTTTAAAATGAAAAATGAAGTAGTTTTTTCAAATATATCATTTGGACTTTTTTCTTTCTTTGTCTATACCTACAGTACAGTTTTTCCTGACATCATGAATAAGTTTGGTCCCTTCTATACAATTATTTTTTGTCAAATATGTCTATCCCAGCCATAGATCTGAGTTATATCCAAGCAACAAGAGTTCATTTCTCAGTCCCAGAAGATGGAATTTCATTCCTCTGGCAGCTTCAACATGAAGAAAGCTTTAAAAAGGCAGTTGGTTCCAGGAGTGATAAAGGTGGGAATTGTTTAACTTTTCTTTTTATTTGCTCTCACAGGAGTGTGTTGGAATTTCCTGCAACAAAGAGATCAACAGTCTATGTATCTTTTAGGAAACAGATCTGCAGTTCTAGAATGCTACATGCTTGGTTTAAATCCTCTGTCTTTGTCATCTATCTTCAGCTACTGCATTTGCAGACCTCTGTTGTCTTCTACTTCTTTAGACATTGACCTCTGGGAACTCAAACACCAAGTGGGCAGACCCTGAGCACAGTGACATTATCATGGCTGTTACCTGAAGTCACAGAAGCAAAGGGCTCTTCCCCCAGAGTCTCATCTGCCAGAAGTGATTTGTTGGGGTAAAAGGGATTTGTCAGGAAAAAGTGACAGGCACATGACCACCTGCAGGTGCCAGGCTACTCGACCAGAAAGAGGGTTTGTGTCAGAGAAAGACATGGAGTGGATAGAAGTTATTACCATGAGCCTTAGGCTACTGGAATCAGAGAATTCCAGACTGTTTTGGGTTGGAAGGACCTTAAAGCTCATCCATTCCCAACCCCTTTTCATGGGCAGGGACACCTCCCACCAGCCCAGGTTGCTCCAAGCCCCATCCAACCTGACCTGAGACACAGCCAGGGATGGGGCAGCCACAGATTCTCTGGGAAACCTGGCACAGGGGCTCAGCACCCTCACAGCAAATAATTTCTTTCTAATGCCTAGCCTAAATCTCCCCTCTTCCAGTTTGAAATGGTTCTCCTTCTCATATCATTCTATGTTTTTGTAAGAAGTCCCTCCTCAGCTTTTTTTTTTAGCCCCTTCAGGAGTCACTTGTTCTGGAGTGAGAGGGAGCACCAATGATATCTTTATGTTTCTGCACAAAAGTCATTGCCTTTTTCTGTAGGTCAGGAAAGATGTTAGAGGACCAGATGCTGATTCCCAGTCAGAAGTGACTCTCCTGTAGTTAGAGGAGGCTCCAAGAGAAATGGCCAATTATTTTTTCCAGAGCAGCCCTGTTCTGTTTCCCAGCCAGAAAATACAAGCAAGTCTAAAGTTTGGCATCACCCTTCCAACCCCACTGACTTCATCTAACACCATCATTCTGAAATACCTGGCCTAGGCTGCTGCCTGGTTGGCACAGTATACACAGGGTGGTACTGATGGATTTGGCTTCTTATGGGTGAGATCTATCTATTATCTTGCATCAGGGTGATACTGGAGATTGTCAGCAGCTACCAGCTTGAAGGATTTTACTGAACTGTAAAGGTTGTGCATGGCATGATGGATAAGCACATCTTGGCATGCTGACTGCTAGGATGGACAGGACAAGCCATCCTCTAATACACCTCCAAGAGGGTCTCTTGCACTTAACGTCTCTTAAATCAAAGCTGAAGGTGGGAATTGGGAGGGAAAAGCTGGAAAAATAACATAAGATAACAAAAAAATAAATATCAATAGTGCTTCCCTATAAAAGCACTGAGATTTGCAGAATTCACTTCCACTTGATATCAGAGGTGCCAATTTGGTGAGTTCTTTAATGGCCAAAATCAAAAGGTATCTTGTAGTCTGGTTTACTGGACTGCAGCATGGTCCACTCATGAGGATTTTGGTCATTCTTGCCTGTAAAGCACTTTGAAGTGTCCTATTTTGAGTTTTATGAACAGCAGCTTCAGCTGTCACCTCGTGTCATGGTGGTGAACACACTGCTGCACCCTCCCTTCCACAGGGGTCTATGCGAGATCCTACCATGCTCCTCCGGACCTTGCTTTGCTTCTCTTCACACCCAAACCCCAATGTTAGCTGATGTACTGTAACTTCCATCTTGTTATTGACAACAAAATTTTCCATCATGGATATTTAAAGTTAAGGGCCTACAAATATTGGAGGCTCCATAAGTCGACACAGTTCTCCAGGTGGGGTCTCCCGTCAGGGTTTAACACTGCGCGGTGGTTAAACCAAATAACAGATACTCTCTATTAATCCCCCTCTCCTCCCTGATAAAGAAATCCTCATTACTCACACCTGATGTACAGGGATCTTGAGTCACCTGCATATTTGGATTGGGTATCTCCATACAGTCCAATAAGTTTGGTTGTCCCTCTCCTCCACCTGGCTGGCACATACCACATACCCTGAATACCAAAGGTATGACACGATTGGTTTAATCTCCAACCCTGTGAAATTTCCAAAGAAAGAGGTCTGATACAGCCATCTCTGTATCCTCCCACTGGAGTTGGAATTCAAACTATTCCGGCAAATTAGTCAAAATTTGAACTGGGCTTGAGCTAATTAGTTTGGGCCCCACGTTGGGTGCCAAAAATCTGTCACAGTTTAACACTGGCCCAGCAATTAAACTGAATGACAGATGCTCTCTATTAATCCCCCTCTCCTCCCTGATAAAGAAAGAAGAGAGAATAAGGGAGAGAGACTTATGGGTTGGAAAAAAAACTACACAGCTCTAATGAAACAGTAATGATAAAAAGGAAAAAAAATTACTAAATATATACAAATATACAGGAAAATGGATACCACATTCCTTCCCCCTTTACCCAATAATTCACGTCACCACCGAGACTGCAGGGCAGCCCTGGGGAAGTCCAGGCTGGACTCCTGGGGTCAGCAGCAGATGGGAGCTGGAGGCAGGAACACACAGATTCAGGCTGGCATGGGTCAGGACCAAAGGCAGATAAACAGATGGAATCTTCCCAGGATGCTGAAGCAAACAGGGACAGGCAAAGAAGGAAAAGCAGGAAGGGAAGGGGTTTGACCCTCATGATCCCTCAAATTTATACTGAGTATGACATGTAAGGGATGGAATACTCAGTTTGGTCAATTTTGGCCATCTATCTTGTCTGTTCCTCCCTAAGGGGGGTTTGCAGGTATGACCTCTTTGTTCCTTTTCTCCTCCCAGAGGGCAAAATGTTCCTCAGAACTGAGCAGTGGCCTTGGTTCTGCACACCATTCTCCAGCAGTAGCTATAAACATCGAGTGTTATCAGTCCCAGAAGCAGACACTGTCTGAGAAACTTGCTGTTACTGTCTGAGTAACTTGCTGTTAATTTCAGTAAGTGCAGCTACTTACAAGAGACTTAGCTGAAAGCAAAAGTACAAGACAGAAAATTACCTTTATCCTGGCCCAAACCAGAACATCTCCCCAGAGTGGAGCAGAGGGGGACAATCCCCTCCCTGGCCCTGCTGGGGATGCAGCCCAGGACATGGTGCACATTGCCATCTCACGTCGAGCTTCTTATCCACCAACACCTCGAAGTCCTTCTCTAAGCTGTTCTCAATGCATTCTCTACTCAACCTCTAACTGTGCTTGGGATTGCCCCAACCCATGGGGGTGCACTTGGCCATGTTGAACACCATGCGGTTTACATGCACGTTGCCAGCTGATGTTGAGCTTCTCATTACCAAGAACCCAAAGTCCTTCTCCTCAGAGCTTTTATCAATCCACTCTCCACCCAACCTGTAATTGTGCTTTGTCTACACTGATAAAGAAAACCATACTCAGACACTTTCTGATTAATTGCAGTAGAGGTCCCAATAAGTAGAAAATCTCTGCCCAGCCAAGGACTACTGCTCCATCAGTTAGAGTGCACAGAAGAAGACCAAAGCTATTGTGGAAAGAAGTCTGAAGAGCACAGGTCTCCAGCACACTTCTAAAGTCCTATTCGGGACTTGATGAGGACCATCTGGGGGTGAGATTTTTTAAGGCCTGGGAGGTGAGATTGATGTGTTTGCTAGCCAATGGGTATCTCCTGGAAATCCTCCTTCCTCAGTTCCAGGGCTGATAGCCAGAAGGATAGAGGAGTCTGTAGGAAAGCAAGAGGTAATTTAAATCTGCTTTTTGATATCCTGAAATGACATTAAAAAATCTCTTTTAGCCTTAAAGGCAAACTGCAAAGCCATCTTCTACAGGATGTTCATTGCAGAGGTGTTAGTTAACCAACTGCAAATGGATAAATAGCCAGCTGAAAATGGACAGTTAACGACTTGAAAATGGACCGTTAACCAACTGCAAATTAATAGTTAACGAGCTGAAAATGGATAATTAACCAACTGCAAATGGATATGGCTTTGGACATAAATGTCACAGAGACAGCCAGATGTAAAAAGGATGCTGAGGAGCAAACAACCACCTTAGTAAGAGGTAAAATCTTTGTCATGTCTCAAAGAGAGCTAACTTTGGCTCGTGTGGCTTAGTCGTTTAGTGGTGGAGAGCGAATCTCAATTTGACCTTCCTGAAATTGAATATTCACTTTAGTCTAGAGTTGCAAATCTATTTGTTAATGTGTACATGCAGGGCTGTTTTCTCCAGGGTTTTAAAGAAAAAACTCATTTCAATGTAAAATTCACAGAATCAAATTGAAATTTATTTTGAGTTAACATTGCCAATTTTCAGGCTCAGACAATCACTTCCATGTCAAATTGTAATAACAGCTTTTTGAGCATCAGCTGCATGCGTGGTATGGAAAAAAAAAAGCAAGATAATGCTGTTTCTTTCAGCTCCTGAAAGGACCTTTGTATTGCCCTTCTCTGGAAATCCCCCAGACTGAAAGGAAGTTATTTCTTTTTATCAGGCTGCCAGGATGAGCTAAGACATTAATTGCATAAAGATATTGGTCTTGCCCAAAGTTTTGTTTGTTTTTTATTCACAATTGGCCGGTAGGTCTCTGTGTCATATTTTCTTTCCCCCACAGCAATTTTCACTGGCATTAAAATCTTGCTTCTTTTTAAATAGCAATGTTAGGATATTGCAGTGCTGACCTTAATGGTTTACAACATTCAACTGGAGAGCTTAAGTCTAAAACAAGGGTATAGCACATGGTAAAATTTGTCCAAGGAGAATTAAAGTCTCAGAAGATGACTAACAACCCTGATGTAATTTCAATCTCTTTCTGTACCTCTGTAAATTCACAGAATCAAAGACTGGTTTGGGTGGAAAGGGACATTTTAAGGCCATCTAGGTTAACTCCCATGCAGTGAGCAGGGACATCTACAGCTATATCAGGTTGCTCAGAGCCCCATCCAACCTGACCTGGAACGTTTCCAGGGATGAGGCATCTCCCACATCTCTGGGCAACTTGGGCCAGGGTCTCACCACCCTCAGTGTGAACAATTTCTTCCTTATATCTCATCTGCATCTCCCCTCTTTCAGCTGAAACCCATCACCTCTTGTCCTATTGCTCCATGCCCTGCCAAAAACTTTCTTGAAGTATGGAAAGGTCCCACCCAACCCCTTGATTGTGCAGTGGGTTGGAGGGCTGAAAGAGCCCTGTGCAGGCATTTAGGACTGGGACAGGCAGGGATTTGGCACAAAAGATGACCCCACCCCTGACCCACTACATCAGGCTATGGAAACATAAGATGATTTCATGCTGGTGGAGCATTGCAGCTCTCACTGCAGAGCTGAGGGCAAAGCATTACTGAGTCAAGGACCATGTCTTCCATTCACTTTGCCCCAGTGTGCAAGGCTATGTAAATTGCAAGAACATGGAGAACTAAATATCCTATCTTTAATGTTACTTAATGTTTTCTTAGGTTAAATGGACACGCATTTTGTACTTTATAAAATAGTCAGCAGGGATCAGCTATTTTGGTACAGTAGCAAAAGGAGAAGACAGTGGGGCTCATATCAAGATTTTGCCAACTGCAAGATGTTCCCAATAATCAAGATGTTCTTTTTTTTTCTTAGGGAACATTATCTGTTGGGAGAGAAAACAGATTGTCAGTGAACCATGTTGTCATTTTGGTGTTACAGACCCCAAGAAGGATGCTCAGCTACTGCTCCCCCAAAATCTGGCCCACATGGAGCAACTACTGAAGCCATCAGCTGTCCCCTGTGTGAAGAGAGAGAGCTCAGGACCTCCTCAGGGGGTGCTGGGGAGACAAAATATCAAGTGATTACATGGCCATGGGCACGCTAGAAAACATATGTGAACCCACACCTCACAGGGCTGAAATCCCCTAAACACTGATGGGTGAATTCCTGCTGCAGAGATTATTAGAAGTAGTCCCAAGGCATTTAGGTAATATTTATTGTGAATTCAAAAGGTGAGGACTCACAGTGCTGTTTGGATAAACTCCTGACAGCAGGGAAAATTTGGCCCACTAGCCATTGGAAAGATGTGAGAGGAAACTGGAGGCTCTTGGGAACAAAAAAAATGCAGTGCTGAACATGAACCTGTTTTACAAGACCTCATTTTAATATGAGCACAGCAGGCCAAGGAGTCAACAAGAGTTAATTCTTCCTTACAACAAATTAAATCTTTAGAGCTGTCATTTTTATCAAGTGACAGAATTAGCATCATCATACAGACAAATTCTGGCCCTTCAGCTTCTGTCTGAATGTCAAAAGAAAACCCAACAGAGCTTGATCCACATCAGTTAACAGGACTTTTTCCAGTGGATCCACAGGGTTTGAGCAAGGACACGTGATTACAATTCCAGCCCACTGAAATTGTTGCAAAAATGTTCTGAGTGGGCTTCTTATCTCACCCAGAAAGTCTTTCACAGGATGGCAATAGTGACCAAACCTGTTTCCCTTTGCTAGAGAGAGTAGCCTGTAATTCATTATGAAAAACAATAATAATATTGCTTTATATAGGAAGATAAAACCCTTCCTTTGACAGCAATGAAACTCAGATGTCTTGAGCAATGTGTGTAGCTTAAGGGGTTTTTTTCGACAGTGCAATACTGTATATAATAACAATTACCAATGACCTCTATTAGGTTGTCCAGTCTCATTAAGGCCAATGCATTTGGTACCTGCCACTGCCAATTTGCCTCAACAGAGGTTTTATTCAGTGGATATGATAAGCAATCTTTTTTCATTTAAATAGTTTAATTGAGGAATGCTATCAGATGTTTCAAAATTTAATGTATACAACAATTTGCTTCCCCTATCTCTTTTCAGAGTTTAGTTTAGAGAAAATGACATCTGATTCTTATAGAAAGAAAGCAATTACATTTTGGAGCCTGCCTGCCAGTATTACATATGTTTTTAAACATAAAAAAGAAATTCTTAGTATGTAATTGTCAGGTAATAAAAAGTAAAATATTTTACTTTGCATTTATGAAGTAATTTTTCAAAAGCATAAGGGAATTGCATGTTAACGTGTTTCGTTTATTACCACACTCCTAATGCTGCACTGTTTGCACAAGTTTAGATTAAAACAAAAACAAACCAACAATCACCACAGTTCTGATGCTCACGTATTAGAATGATAATACCCTATAAAGTAATTAGGAGAGGGGAAACCACAGAGGTTTGTCAGTTTTGGAAAGCCTATACCAGTTCCAGGGCATCAAATCCACTTGGAGTTTCTCCACCCAATTCCATCGGTCCCAGCTCTTAACTTAATCTTAACTTAATCTTCACCTCATCCATCTCATAAGCTGTCTTCCCACCTTTTCTCCTCCTTCTAACCCAAGCAACTGGCAAGCAAAAACAGGGAATTTTTTTTTTCTTCACCCCAGGAATTAGCCTCAAACCTCCTTCACTGCAGCACCAGGAACTTTAACATGTAAGGAAAATATTGTGGAGCTTTCCTTAGGTTTGTTTGTTGGGTTTTCATCCTGTAAAGCTGACCTCAACTCTTTGAAATGCACTTGTTCTCCATAAAGACCACACAGTTTTCCTAAAGTTTATGAAGGGCTGGATTGCAGATGCATTAAATACTTACTTGTACTAGCTACTTAGCTTACTAGTACTAACTTACTAGTTATTTCTGCCTCATAACAGCAAATTCTTGAAGATAATCCCAATTAGTAAAGAACAACTGAACTTCATTAAGGAGCTGCAAATCCCTCTTCTCTTCCTCCTCCCCTGGCTTCTTGGTTGGAACAAATCCATCCTTAAATCCCTGTTAAATTTGATGCAGAATCTCAGCTAGAAAAATACAAACCCAAGTATTAAAAATACCAAAGTGTTTCATTCATATTTTGGTTTTGTTTTGGGGTTTTTTTTGCAGTGTTTCAAAAGGGAAGGGAAGGGAAAAAATCACTAAAATAACCTACAGGTCCCACCCATAGTGTCACAAGACCATAAAAACCCTTCAGAAAACCCTGTGTGTCTTATTCAGAGCCACACATGCAAATCCTACATCTCTCCCCAGAGTAAGAGTGAGTGGGGAAAAAGCAGAACTGGGAAATCCTTGCTAAAGTGATCAGGTGTCCATGACATTCCCAGACTCTGAGGAGTGGAAAGGTCTCCACTGGAAAAGTCTACCAAAGCCTTGGAGCAGGTTGCTCAGAAAGCTGATGGACCTCCAACACTGGTTAACAAATACATCACAAGCATGGTTTGGGTCCAGCTCAACTCACCTTAGGTCAAGGGCATGCATGAAACAACTTTGTAGGGTACCTTCCATCCTTATTTACTGCACTTCTATAACTTCAAACAGGTGAGAGAAGTCAGCAGCCAGTGGAGGTATCAACCTGGGCTGAGCCAGCAGCAGCAGAGGGGCACAATGGCTGTTTTATAGACCTCCTGACTTAGTGCCACTTAGTGTGAGATTAATGCCATGTGAATGCAACTCCTGTCCCCAGCTGGGATTTCTTACAACCTACTTCTGATGCTTTGCTGGCAGCAAGAGCCACAAGCTTTCAGTTTACTGTTGGAGGTCGAGGTAAAGTGATTTCAATTAGAAGAGGATCATGTAAGTCTCAATCCAATGCAGGCAGGTTGTGTAACACTGGCAGCATGGAGAAGAAAGTAATTTATTCATTCCTTAGCTCCAGAGTTTGGGATTTCTTTTTCCCATTCTGGTTTTACACCCTCGTCCCCATCACCATGCAAAGGGTGGCACAAAAAAACCTCACTGGAGTTCTTCAGGTGCTGTCACCAGGCAGGGGTTTCACCCCAGTAATTGGGATTCATGAATCAGAGGAGGAGGGGAGGAAGGAGAGATGGGAAATAAATATTCAGCTGACCCTTTTCCTTCCCCTGTGGCATTTTCTTGGGGGTCGGGTGGTCACATTTCGAAATCCTACATGTATTTACACAGCTCTACAAAGAAGGGTGGTGATTGTCACCCTGTTCAAAACTGAGCAAGTATTTTCATGCTTTGGAGAATTGGGGCCATGTCCCCTTTCTTTTTCCTTGACACCCTGAGCAACCCTTTTTTCTGCTGGTCACCCAAACCAGAACGCACAGACACAGAGAGAGAGAAAAAAAATCATAAAAACAGCAAACCAGGGAAAGAAAATGTATTTATTAAATGGTTCTATAAATAAAAGAGATGGGAAGATATAGGGAGGCTCTGATCTCTGCAGGGTGATGGCAAAGTGCTACTGTTAAAGTGGCTGCAATTCAGATCAATAGCAAACAAGACAGGCAGGTGAATTTCCCCTTTGATCTTCATTCCCAATGCAGCCCTAGTCAATCTGAGCCACACAAATCACTGCTTTGTGCAGAGGCAAAGCCATTTGCTGTTTTCTGGGGGGGTTTTTTGGCACATTGCACAAGTGGATTGGATGACAAATGGTAAATGTTGCTGCTTAGCATTTCATTTAAAAAAAAAAAAAAAAAAAGAAGCCACTGGAAAAATGATGGCTTCCAGCATTGGATGTGTCAACATTTTTGGTGTCAGCAGGGTATTAGAGGGTTGATACATAGAACAGTGTTAAATGGTCTTAATTAAAAAAGATTAAATCTGGAAGGAGGAAATAAAGCTCAGGGCAGGGTTCATCTGTAAAATGATGAATACGCAGTAGGGAAATTTGAGGGGCCCAAATAGTGATGATGGGCGATGATGCTTTGCGAGCCAGAACTGTGCTTTTGGCCTCAATTCTGGGTTGTAACTTGCTCTGCCCTACTACTGACTCAGGGAAAATCACATCAGCTTTGTGCTTTATTTTCTCCAGCATGCAAGCCCAGGAATGACTGAGAAGAGCTTTGAAACTTTAGCAAGGGAGGTGATTTTTTACCCTCAGTGCCTGGAAGTCAGCAGCATAGATAGAGATGGGTTGGCTGCATCAAAGTGAGCCTAAGCTGGAATTCTTGCTGGAAGCCACTTCTCTGGGGCTCTGGAGAGCTCCACTGAGTTTGAGCTTTTCAAGGAAAACAACTGACATGGTTTCTGTGAAGATCTGATGACTGATTTTTGCTTTCAGCTTTTCCCATCAGTGACAAGGGCAGGAGGGACACCTGGGAGACCAAATGGACATGCTGTGCTTCATTGCTGGACAAGCAACACATCAGTTTGCAGATTGTATGCAATGTACTCAAAGCTGGATGCCCACTTGAGCCCTTGAGCCTGGACAGGGAGACCCATCAGCACAAAACTGAGAGGAGGTTTGGGCCAGGGGTGGTTGGGCTCTGCTCCCCAAGGAACAAGTGATAAAAGAGGAAGCAGCTTCAAGTTGTGCCAGGGGAGGTTTAAATTGGACATGAGGAACACTTCTCTAAAAGGATTGTCAGTCCCTGGCCCAGGCTGCCCAGGGCCGTAGTGGGATCACTGAATCACAGAATCACAGAATCAGCCAGGTTGGAAAGGACCTTTGAGATCATCAAGTCTATCCCTTAATCCACTACCACCATGGTTCCCAGACCATGGCACTGAGAGCCACATGCAGTCTCTTCTTAAAAACCTCCAGGGATGCAGAATCCACCTGATCCACCTGATCACCCTCTTTGTAAAGAATTTCTTCCTAATATCCAACCTAAACCTCCCCTGGCAGAGCTTAAGTCCGTGCCCTCTTGTCTTACTGATGGATGCCTGGGAGAAGAGACTGCCCCCCCCCTGGCTCCAACTTCCTTTCAGGGAGTTGTAGAGAGCAATGAGGTCTCCCCTGAGCCTCCTCTTCTCCAGACTGAACACCCCCAGCTTCCTCACAGAACAAGTCCTTCCTCACAGGACTTGTGCTGGAGTCCCTTCACAGCCTCCTTGCTCTTCTCTGGAACTGCTCAAGCACCTCAATCTCCTTCCTGAACTGAGGGGCCCAGAACTGGACACAGCACTCAAGGTGTGGCCTCACCAGCGCTGAGTACAGGGGCAGAATCCCTTCCCTGGACCTGCTGGCCACATTGTTCCTGATACAGGCCAGGATGCCGTTGGCCTTCTTGGCCACCTGAGCACATTGCTGGCTCATGTTCAGCTTCCTGTCAACCCAAACTCCCAGGTCCCTTTCTGCCTGGATGCTCTCAGCCACTCTGTGCCCAGAGTCCCCATCCCTGGAGGGATTTCAAAGCCATGGAGATGTGGTGTCATGGTTAGGGATGGCCTTGGCAGTGCTTGGTTTACTTTTGGACTCAATGATCTTCAAAGTCTTTTCCAACCAAAACCATTCCCTGATAATTCCAATACAGGACAGTTGCAGTGTGGGTTGGGAGGTGTTGCCTAGAGGTGGCCCATTTCTACAGTACACAATTGGGGGAGGTCTCATCTCAGACAACAGAGACATTGGGGGATGGGGTGAGGGTTAAAAGCCATATGGACCACCTTCCATAGAGTAAATCCATCCCTGTGGTCCACAGAACAAGGTAAGGTTTGTTGGATATTTATTATTCCTGGACTGTAGTGGATGGGGCCACATCCACAAGGCAAAGCTACTAAACCATAAAATATTGGCTTCCCATATGGTCTCATTTTTAACACAACAGCCTTGTCTCTTGCAGGCAGAACTTCCCTCTGACAGGACTGATAGTTTCTTAAAAAATAATGATCTTGCAGCTTCTATGCCCTCAACTGCTGTTCAACTTCCCAAGCAGCTGTTTTAATTGTTTTAAAATTAAGTGTACACCGTGGAGATCCATGGGTAGTTGAAATTTGGAAAGTGCTTTTGACTGGGCCTAATGAGTCAGTGATATCCACTCAGGTGGCTGCAACCCTATGGGTTCCTGAGCAATCATGCGTCAATGTCCCACTTGTTTTCACATTATTTTTGAGCTGGTTGTGGTTTCTTTCCTTTTTAAATCTCAGTTATCCCAGGAATGCAAGTCTGTGGGAAACTGTTCAGTGGAGGAAGAATATGGTTAAATGGAAAACAAATTGCAGATCCAGATGTTATGTACTGCACATGGATGCAGCTGCCATTCTTTCACCATAAATCACAGAATCCCAGACTGGTTTGGGTTGGAAAGGACATTAAAGATGATCCATTCCCAACCCCCTGCCATGGGCAGGGAAACCTCCCTCCAGCCCAGGTTGCTCCAAGCCCCATCCAACCTGACCTGAGACACTGCCAGGGATGGGGCAACCTCATCAAATGTCATCATCAAATCATGAGACTTTAATACCATTAATTTTCTTGTGGTATTCCCTGTGTTCACATCCAGTGGCCACACCAGCTGGGCTTTTTCACCTCTGTGTTTCTTAGAAGTTTGTACTGGTTAAATTTTTAAGCAGGAGACCAAGCAGACCACTAAAAGTCACCTCCCCTTAACAGCAATAAAGAAAGCAGCAAACTTTGCAGAGGACAAAGTTCAGCCAGAGAACTGGTGAAAGGACAAAGTCATCTTTTCCTCTCAAGGGTACCACCTTGCAAAGTGAAATCCAGATGTAACTGAAGTATCCCAAAAGCCCAGCAGGGAGTGACACAGCCCTCGTTCTCACATGACACAGCCCTTATGTTCTCATGTGCTCCTTGGGCTGTCTTAAGAAAAAAGTATTTTCTTGTTCCACACAATCTCTTCCAGGGGTTTTTAAGTCACTTTGCTGAGCTGATGGGATGAGGAATTAAAATGGTATATCAAGCTCAACTCAGATCTTCAGAGAACTAGCAACAACAGCTAAGAGGTTCCTCTTCTGAGTTAATATGTAGGTGTGGGACACTGGGGGCTGTGGTTATGGCTGCTGGAGGTGTGCAAGAGCTGAGGACACTTGGCCACTTAGATTTACCCTTTCCAGTGTCCAGGAATTAATCAGAAAGCAGATTCCCTCTGTCCTCAGCGGGAACACAAGCTTCTCCAAGGATATTTCAGACTTTGACTAGGCTGGAGAAACCCAAGTCATGGGTCACTGTGAGATAAGGGATCATAGTCTGACTCAACTTCAACACCTCAAGGAGGTGTAGTGTTTTACCAGCATATGAGGGCAACACAGAAGTCCTCAAGGAGTTAAGAGAGCTCCAAGAAATAGTGCTAGGAAACTAGGAAACCTAGGAAACTAGAAAAAATGTTCCTAGGAAACGCCTAGGAAAAGGTTTTAACGTTAGGGAAGAAGTTGCCATCATGTACACTGACTTTGGAGGGATGAATTATGCTGTGTACCTCCTTGTAGTAGTGATGAAGAAGATATGGCCAGCATAGGGTTCATTCCTTGGCTTTGGCAAGGCCACTGACCAGCTTGGAGTGTAAGTCCCAAAGTGCTTCTGCATTTATGGAGCAATCTTGGCTGACTTGAAACCAATGGGGATTTCAACACAGATTTCAGTAGGAGCATGACTGCACCCTCATCCTTTGCATTTGTTTTTTCCACGTTAAGAATCAAACTTCTGTGTTACTTGCTGGTGGAAATGGAGAGGGAGTGGGTTGGGATCCCTATGAAAAGGGGAGCCAATGCTGGGACTTTACAAATGTGTCAGTGGAAAGCTGATTTTTAATCTGAATATGCATATTGCAGATAGAGTATTACTGAAAGGATAGCTCTATTGTATGCAGTGCCAGGCTCCATGAGTCAAAATGGAAGGAGCTTTTTGATTCAGTTCAATTTTAATCAAATTCTACAGAGCAGCATTTCTATGACCTATTTCAAATTTAAACAAAAGAAAAATAGCTCCCTCTATATCCTCTTGCTATTGTCTCAAGAAAAGAACAAGTAAAAGCTCAGAGAAGCCCTTACAAACCCATTGACACTGGCCAGATGCACTCTGTACAGATATTTTAACTTCACTAAATAAAGTTTGAAATGTCTTTGCCTTCTATTTTGGGGTTCTAAAGAGCCTGATGAAATGATATCTGGAGAAAGTGGCCAGTCCTATTGTTTGTGAGATATCTCTGTGGATTCTTAATAGCAAAGACCCTAGAGTGTGGCTGGGAAAGCTGAAGGTGTTCTCCCTGGTTCCTTGGGAGGAATAACCTGCTCAAGTTGGTGGGGGCTAACAAGGGATGATATGATGAAGGATGGGACCCAGAATACAAAACTCATAGTTCTGCATGTGAAAAATGCCAGCTTGGCTTCAGCTCATGGCCATAAAGTGGACAACACTGTGCTGGCATGTAGCACCATGGCTCAGCAGGAACTGGGAAGTATTGCTTTGATCCCACCTCCAGAATGAGGTCAAGCCCTGAGTCTGTTTCCTTTATTTCTTGCATGGAGACATGGAGATCAACCATATCCTGGGCTGCATCACCAGGAGTGTGGCCAGTGGGGAGAAACAGGGGATTCTTCTAAGAAAGCTCTTGTGAGACACCTCCCTGCAGTGCTGGGTCCAGTTCTCAGGTCCCCAACACCAGAAGGACATGGAGCTGTTGGAGTGAGTCCAGAGGAGGCCATGGAGATGCTGGGAGGGCTGGAGCAGCTCTGGAGCCAGGCTGAGAGAATTGGGGTTGTTCAGCCTGGAGAAGAGAAGGCTCCAGGGAGACCTTAGAGCACCTACCAGTGCCTGAAGGGGCTCCAGGAAAGCTGGGGAGGGACTTTGGACAAGGGCATGGAGTGATAGGACAAGGGGGAATGGCTTCAAGCTAAAAAAGGGGAGATTTAGGTTATGAATTAGGAAGAAATTAGCTGTGAGGGTGCTGAGCCCGTGTCCCAGGTTTCCCAGAGAAGCTGTGGCTGCCCCATCCCTGGCAGTGTCTCAGGTCAGGTTGGATGGGGCTTGGAGCAACTTGGGCTGGTGGGAGGTGTCCCTGCCCAATACAGGGAGTTGGAGCTGGATGATCTTGAAGGTCCTTTCCAACCCAAACCAGTTTGGGATTCTATGACTGTAGTTTGTTCTCTGACTCTTCCCATGCTATAAGCCTGCAAAGGGGTTGGAACTGGATGAGCTTCAAGGGTCCCTTCCAACCCAAACCATTCTGTCATTCTATGACTTATGTTAAGTACCCCTAAAATTAACCAACATTAAATGCTCCCAGCCCACTACACTCCGCCCTGTAGGTTCATGTGCATTTAAAGCACTTTATGAACCATAAAATAGCTGGGCATTAGCAAACCCCAGAGGCAGCCATGGCACATGTTGTTGTTTAAAATAATTTAGCACTGGTGAGTGGTGTCAGGCTGACAGCAGTAGAGATGAGAGACTGTTCACCACCTGGACACAGCAGCTCCCTGTTTCTCACAGCTGTTGCCTGGAGGAACCACGTTGAGCAAGAAGAATGTAACTCAACTCCGTGTCCATCCAATCATCAGCCCCTCGGTGAGGGATACCAGCCAAGGTAGGAATTAAACCATTCCTGCTGCAGATGGCCACTAGAAACGCCCAAGAAATGACCACTGGGAGGTTCTGCAGGGTTCTGATAGAGCCAGAGGTGACCCTAAAGTGGAAGTCACCATAACCTATTGCATCTTCTGCCATCAATCCATGCAATCCACACCGGTGGGCATCTGGTACAAGGTATATCCTGCTGTCTGTGGTATTAATTAAATTATGCTCTAACATAAAATTCTAATCAAAAGAGGTCTGTCCATATTTCAGATGCTTGTTTTCCAAAGTATCCTTCAACTAGGTGACCTCATGGTGTGTCCAACAAAAGCTGTAGGTAAAGAACATGCAAGATTTTGGAATTAAGTCTGTTTCTTCCATCCTCATCCAGACATTTCCCCTCATGTTGACCCTCCGAAGCAATGAAGGTGCCACCTAAGACAAAATAAAAAATACTGTGCTTGATGCACGCTCATGTGACTCTATTTGGAGATTTAATGATAAATATTACATGGCAAATTAAAGAGGAGGGACAGCCCCAAGAATAGGAACTTGGTCACTACACTGTAGGCTGTCAGAATGGACCTTGGCCCTGTTTTGGCCTAGCAGATGGTGCTCAGCCAATTTCCAGGCATGACTTGAGTTAGAATGGTTGAGAGATTCCTCCAAACAAGTATTTTGGACAGGTCAACCCTGCTTATGATGAGATCAAGAGCATGGATGCAAACCCTACCATGCCAGTGAGCAGCCCTGGCCACATTTAATTTACTGTATGGTCATCAACACTGTGCACAGTGGATCAAAAAGTCATTTTTTGATCAAGTGGATCAAGAAGTGGATCAAAGTTGTTTTGTTTTGTTTTTTTTTTTGCAAAAGCTACAGAGTAAGTATAAATACTGTCTTGGGTTAATGCAGGGGTAGGAGGCCAGAGGCGTGGCTCCTGTGAGAAGTTGCTGGAAGGTCCCCTTGTTCCAATCCCTGCCCCACCTCTGGCCAAGGTTGAGCAGATGTGGGACACTGGATGTGTCTCTGTGGGTAACATAGGGAAGACAGGGGAAATGAAAGCGCAGAAATATAAAAGAAATGAGATGAAACAAGGAGAGGAGAGGAGAGGAGAGGAGAGGAGAGGAGAGGAGAGGAGAGGAGAGGAGAGGAGAGGAGAGGAGAGGAAGGGGAAAAGGGAAGGGAAGGGAAGGGAAGGGAAGAGAAGAGAAGAGAAGAGAAGAGAAGAGAAGAGAAGAGAAGAGAAGAGAAGAGAAGAGAAGAGAAGAGAAGAGAAGAGAAGAGAAGAGAAGAGAGAAGAGCAATGTCAGAGCAAAGACACCAAGGGGAGTGAAGGAGGGGGAAAGGTGCCCGGGCAGAGATGGTGGTGGTGAGATGGTGGCTGTGGCCCTGCAGCCCATGGAGGAGCATGGGGGAGCAGTCCCTGAAGGCCCACGGGGGGGTCAGTGTGGATCTGTAGCCCCTGAAGTGTCACGGGTGGGCAGATGTGGACCAGCAGCCTGTGAGGGATCCTGGAGAGGGTCTGATGTGGATCTGCAGCCATGGAGGAGCCTGTGGCAGAGGAGGTGACTGTTCCCGCAGCAGCCGGGACTCTGAGCAGCCCGGGATGGAGCAGTTCCTGAGGGACTGCACCCCATGGGAGGGACTCATGTCCCAGGGGTTCCTGAAGGACTCTCCCGTCAGCCTTGGAGCGGGGGAAGAACGTGAGGAGTCCTCCCCTGAGGAGGAAAAGGATCAAAAACACCGTGTGGGGAACTGACCCTCACTCCCCCTGTGCCCTGAGGGGAGGTGGCAGCAAAGTGCCTGGGGAGAAAGGGGGGGGGAGGTGTCTGTCCACGTTTTCTCTTTCTCTGTGTAGATTAAGTTAGATTTTTTTTCTCCTTCCCAAGTTTTTTTGCACGTTACTGTAACAGGGGAATGCAAACCTCCCTGTCCTTGCCTGGATTCAGGAGCCTTTCAGTGGATTTTCTCCTCCCTGTCCCACAGTAGGGTGGGGGGTGAGCAGTGGCCCTGTCCTGTCTACCAGTGATTGCCAAAAATAAGTTAAAATTCAGAGCAGAAGATCACACAATTATAGACTCATAGAATAGTTTGGGTTGGAAGGGATCTTTAAAGGTCATCCAGTCCAAGAACTAGACCATTCCCTCTTGTCCCATCCCTTCATGCCCTTGTCCAAAGTCCCTCCCCAGCTTTCCTGGAGCCCCTTCAGGCACTGGAAGGTGCTCTAAGGTCTCCCTGGAGCCTTCTCTTCTCCAGGCTGAACAACCCCAACTCTCTCAGCCTGGCTCCAGAGCTGCTCCAGCCCTCCCAGCATCTCCATGGCCTCCTCTGGACTCACTCCAACAGCTCCATGCCCTTCTGGTGTTGGGGACCCCAGAACTGGACCCAGCACTGCAGGGGGGGTCTCACCAGAGTGGAGAAGATGGGGACAAATATCCTCCCTGACCCTGCTGGGTCCCCTCCCTGGCCATGCAACCCAAACAATAAGGTTGGTTTCGGAGCTACCAGAACATGTTGCTGGCTTATATCCAGCTTTTCATTCACCAGGACCCCCAAGTCCTTCTCCTCAGGGCTGCTCTCCTTCCCCTCATCACCCAGCCTGTATTGGTACCAGGGGGTTGCTTGACCCAGTGTCCTGGTTTGAGCCAGGATAAAGGTGATTTTCTGTCTTGTACTTTTGCTTTCATCAAGTTTCTCTGACAGGGTCTGCTTCTGGGTATGATAGCGCTCGATGTTTATAGTTACTGCTAGAGACTGGTATGCAGAGCCAAGGCCACTGCTCAGCTCTGAGGAACATTTTGCCCTCCGGAAGGAGAAAAGGAGTAAAGAGGTCACACCTGCAGCCCTCCTTTAGGGAGGAGCAGACAACATAAATGACCAAAATTGACCAAACAGAGTATTCCATCCCTTACATGTCATACTCAGTATAAATTTGAGGGATCACGAGGGTCAAACCCCTTCCTGCTTTTCCTTCTTCACCTGTCCCTGTTTGCTTCAGCATCCTGGGAGGATTCCGTCCATTCATCTGCCTGTGGTCCTGACCTGTGCCAGCCCATATCTGTGTGTTCCTGCCTCCAGCTCCCGACTGCTGCTGACCCCAGGAGTCCAGCCTGGACTTCCCCAGAGCTGGTGACGTGAGAGTTATTGGGGGAAAGAGGGGAAGGAACGTGGTATCAATTTTCCTGTATATTTGTATATATTTAGTAATTTTTTTCCTTTTTAAAACAAGGTCTATGAAAAGAAAGGAGGAGTATTTTATATTCAGTTGGATTGCAGAATGTCTGCTTGTCAGCCATGCATGGTTGGCAATGTTTTGGCACCCTTGTGCCTCCTTCTTACCAGAGGTATCAAGCTGTTGAAGGGCTGTAGAAGAGAGCCCCTCCCCATGGCCAAGGGGTCCAGCAGTGCCAGCAGAAGCAAAAAAACCCACACCCAACATCCCCACCTTGGTTGTGCTATCAAGGCCTTTTTAACACCCCAGCTCATGTAAATAAAATTCCTTTTACTGTGAATCTTAATTAAGAGAATGATTGTTTCTGGCCAGCACTTGAAAGGCAAATGTTTTAATTGGTTTTGATGGCTTTTTTTGCAAAAGCTTTTTCCTCAGAAGCCGTGGATCCCAAGGAGGTTGCTTTCCCTTCCTGAAAGGGTTGAACATCAGAGGGGGTTCAAAGGGTGATTGAGTGAAACACACACCCATGAGTTAAAGAGCAGGAGCTGTTTCAGATCCTGAAGTGTCATTAGCAGTAACGTCACATAAAATGAGCTGCAGATTTCCATTTTCATTTTAACTTCAGGTGTTTAGTAATCCAGAAGTTTTATTTAAGGACTGACCTTTAGCCTGGCCTGTCATTCCAATTGCAAGGAGTTGATGGCCACTGGGAATCCATGGGCAGCGTGAAGGTCACTTCCTAGAAAAACTGTGCCTATCAATGTGTCACTTCCAATGAAGTATTATAACAAAGCAGGCAAAGAGCCTATCTGGGTCTATGAGGCACCAGCTTGCTCTTAGGCTGCCTCTCTCCCTGTCTCCAGTTGTTTTGTAAAGACAAATAGAAATAAGCTGCTCTTAAATGACACATCTGAAGGCATGTGGCATTTTTTGGTTCCAGGGGTGGTTAGAAACCCAAGATACATTGATCCAGATGTGGGCAGAAATCCCCTTATTCCTCCACACCAAGCACTGCAGCAGAACCCATCATAGATACTGGTCCAGGGAGACCTGGGCAACCCCTTCTGGCATGGCCATGTGATACCATGGCCACGCAACAGTTTCCTTCTTGGCATCCAGGATTTAACTTAAATCCTCAGGGAAGGATCTGGCTTGTTGCCAGGCGGACAGGTGGACATGAAGACCACCCTTGTGCACAAGAAGGAGCATGGCAAGGATTGCCAAGGGAGCATAAATGCGCATAGGGGCAGGACAGGACAAACAGCATGTTGGGGTGGTGTTTGGGTCACATGGAGCTCAGAATACTTCCTTTGGCCTGAAGAGTTTAAAAAAAAACACATTAAAGTTATAAATCTGTCACGGTTTAACACTGGCCCGGCAATTAAACCGAGTAACAGATGCTCTCTTTTAATCTCTCTCCTCCCTGATAAAGAAAGGAGAGAGAATAAGGGAGAGAGAATTATGGGTTGGAAACTAAACTACACAACTTTAATGAAACAGTAATGATATAAAGGAAAAATTACTAAATATATACAAATATACAAATATACAGGAAAATGGATATCACATTCCTCCCCCCTTTCCCCCAATAGCTCTCACGTCACCACCGAGGCTGCAGGGCAGCCCTGGGAAAGTCCAGGCTGGACTCCTGGAGTCGGCAGCAGTCGGGAACTGGAGGCAGGAACACACAGATATGGGCTGGCACGGATCAGGACCACAGGCAGACGAACGGACGGGATCCTCCCAGGATGCCGGGTGAAGGAAGGGAAGCAGGAAAGGCAGGAAGGGCAGGCAGCCGGAAGCTGGAAACATGAAAATATGGCTTGGCCCTCGTGATCCCTCAAATTTATACTGAGTATGACGTGTATGGGATGGAATACTCTGTTTGGTCAATTCTGGCATCTATCTTGTCCCTTCCTCCCCAAGGGAGGGCTGCAGGTGGGACCTCTTTATCCTCCTGGAGGGTAAATGTTTTCCTCAGAGCTGAGCAGTGTCCTTGGCTCTGCATACCAGTCTCTAGCAGTAACTATAAACATCGAGTGTTATCAGTCCTAGAAGCAGACACTGTCTGAGAAACTTGCTGTTAATTTCAGCAAGTGCAACTACTTACAGGAGACTTAGCTAAAAGCAAAAGTACAAGACAAAATCACCTTTATCCTGGCCCAAACCAGGACAATCAGCCTGACCTGGTAACACCCCTGTATATTTCCTGTATATTTGTATATATTTAGTAAATTTTTTCCTTTTTAAAACAAGGTCTATGAAAAGAAAGGAGGAGTATTTTATATTCAGTTGGATTGCAGAATGTCTGCTTGTCAGCCATGCATGGTTGGCAATGTTTTGGCACCCTTGTGCCTCCTTCTTACCAGAGGTATCAAGCTGTTGAAGGGCTGTAGAAGAGAGAATTTCATTTTCAAAGTAGCTTGATTTTTCCATGTTCTGATGACCTTCCCAGAGAAAACAAAATCAAACCAAACCAACCAACCAAACAAACAAAAAAACACAACAACCCCAAACCCCCCAAACAATCAAAAACGAACAATCAAACAAACCAAGCCAACAAAAAAACCCCAAAACAATACCCACCCCCACACAACATATTGCATTTAATCAAACTTCAGCAGTAGAGGGTGGGACTGTTTGTTCCATTTCACACTTCCATATTCCACCCATGGTGAAATCTTGCTGGTAGGGAGGATAAACAAACAACAAACCAAACAACCCAACCACTGGGCCTCTAGGAGCCATTGTTATTTATTTCCACAATTAGCAGTCGAGTTCTGGTGCTGTGCCCAGAGAACTCCTCTCATTTTTCAACGTGTCACTCTGCTCACAATATGCTTTTAGGAATTGAGGATTAAGGCCTCTGATTGTGGGTGGTTTATGAAACTTTTAATGGGAAGCCATATAGCCAAACCTTTAGAGAATCAGATCATTTTAATGGGCTTATGTTTTCTACAAGACTGTTCAGTAAGATTTTTGCACAGTAGAAAACGTCTTGATAGAGAACTTGGATTAATCAGGGATGCTGTTGCCAGTTGATTCTGGGGGTTGTTTTCTGAATTAACAGCAAGATATGAGGGGTGTTGAGAACAGCCTGGGGGTGGCTGCCCTTCTTTCTTAAAGATGCTGAAATGGTTGGGATTCCAGCAGGGAAACATCTACAGATCTATTTGTGAAATCAACTTAATATTGAGTCTCTTTGGCAAGAGCTTAAAATATCGAGTCAGAGTGGAGAAGGCAGCTCTGCTCATCAGGAATGGTCTCTCTGATGTCCAGTGCCACCAGGATGCTCAGCAGGACTGCTGGGAAGAGGTGACAGGCTTGTCACAGTCACAAAATTGTTTATGTTCTATTTGCCCACATGAAAAACACACAGAGATAGATTTAGTAGCAACAAAACAGCTATTCCAGAGAACACAGTCACCTGAAAATTGGAGCTGCTCAGCCCCTTCAAATTTGGTCAAATACTGTTATGGAAGGATGAGTATTTCAGGCATGGATCTGTAGCATAATATTCAGATTCACCAGGGATTTTGTCCTGTCCCAGGGTTGTTAAAGTCATTGATTGATTGCCTATTGTTAAAGGTATTGATTGATGAAGCCGAAATATAAATACTGGCACCACAGGTTTACTCCGTACAGGTTTTAACCTGAGTTCACAGATGTTTTATCTCTTTTGGGATTTGTAAATCAAGGGAGTTTCATGCCAAATTCCCTCTCTGCCTTTGCCCCCCATTGGTGATTCTTCTTTCAGATGTTCAACCCCTTTGAGCATCAATTTGCCATAAGGAATTCACAATAAAACCTCATCTCTTCACTGTGCTGCAGGTCCTGGGACCATCTTGATGCCTAGTTTCCCTTCCAGATAGTACTGGAGATTTTTGAGGATCAGCTTTTAACGTGTAGCCAGCAAATCATCATCCAATTTTCAGGATGAGCAAAGAGAAAAAGAGGTGAACTAGGAGTCATCTTCCCAAGATGAACAAAAAAGCCAATTTTCGGGATTATTCTGGGTCTTCAGATCCACCTGGGACCTGAAGGCCTGATGAACCTACTACAAACCTTATGAAGAAAAAATCTTTTTCATTGAGTGCTACCTACTTTCAACAACTTTATTGATACATTCAAAAGGAATCCTGAAGAACGTTTCCCAGAGCCTTCAAGGTCAATCCACAATCATCATTACCAAAGCTTTGCAAGACTCTCCATGTTGATTAACTGCCATAATATTTAATTAGTACTTGAGTGGCACTTCATCCTGCTTATTGTCAGCAATCCCTTTATCTCGCTATTTGTGTTGCAGAGTTTTTAATTAGGATATGTGTAGGGAATCTCTTAATGATCTCATGTCTGAATAAACATCCAGAGGGTTTCTCAGTTGTCTCTGTCTCTCCAGAGGATGCTTTGCAACCACGGGAGAAGAGAAATGTGTATTTCCTCAGCTGAGGCATCAGGAATGTGAAAATGCTTTGAGATCAGCTCAGCTTCTCAGTGATGTGTCCAGGTGGGATACATCCAACAGTTTGGTCACTACTGCCCAAGTCATTGCCATTTCCGTAGAAAACATTTTTTTCCTGTTGTCCAAAACAAAACTTCCCCAGGTGAAATTTATTTCCCCAGTCATCACAGAATCCTAGACTGGTTTGAGCTGAAAGGAACCTTAAAGATCATCCAGTTCCAACCCCTTGCCATGGGCAGGGACACCTCCCACTAGATGATGCTGCTCCAAGTCCCATCCAACCTGGCTTTCAACACTTCCATGGATGGAACAGCCACAGTTTCTCTGGGTAATCTGGTCCAAGGTCTTACCATCTTCACAGGAAGAATTCCCTCCCTTGATCTACTGGTTGGTTTCTGGGCTGCAGCACACATTGCTGGCTCTTGTTGAGCTTCTCATCAACCAATAACTTTTTAATTACCTTTCAAGTAGCTGTAATCTTCAATTTGATTACCTCTGTAAATTCTTCTTTGCTGGACCAAACAAATTCATTAACTCAAGCCTTCACAGCAGCCTCAGGCTGACCATCTTGGGGACCTTTCAGTGAAATGATTCATCTTGAAGTAAACGATAGACAAGAGACATTAGAAAGGGTAAGGGACAGTTACAGAGAGATAGGGAATGCAAACAAAGTGTAGGACTCTCTGTTCTCAACAAATAGTGGAATCCTCAACTGGCTTTGGCCACCCTCTTATAAAAAGTCTTTCTCCAGCCTTCCTGTAGGTTCCCTTAAGGAACTGGAAGGCAGCTCTGAGGTCCCCCTGGAGTCTTCTTCAGGCTGAACAATCCCAGTTCCTTCAGCCAACCTTCTGTTTCCCAAGCACCCTCAATTCCATTCCTGAAGAGCAGCAAATGTGTACAGCCACAGCTAACAATAACTTGCCAAGGGGGTGAGCCAACCTCTTAGATACCCCCATTTTGGCACCAGAGGTTGTTCCATCCAGCTCATAATTCAACACCAGAGATGAAACCACAGCAGCCTTCATACACCCAGCTGGGATATTGAGCTACAAGGAGATTAAATGATGAGCTCCCAGCTGTGCCAGAAAGCTGTGTCAGAGCACTGTTAAGAGGAGGAAAAAAAAAAACAAACAACCCAAGCAAACCCAAAAACCGAACAAAACCACAACCTCTTTCTTGGCATCAATAAGTTTCTTCTCCTTTTTGGATTCCTGTGCCAACCATCTGGAGTTGTTAAGGTTTGTTAAGATGAAAGAAGATTGCTGGAAGGCCCTACCAAAGTTTAATTGGGCATCTCAGTGGCAGATGAGAAACACAGACAGTGTGTAGGTAATGCACACTGGAAGGAAAACAGTTTAAGCTACTTGTACATGCTGATGGGTTCTGAATTAGTTGTAACTCACAGGGACAAGATTTAGCCATTGCTACTGACACCTCAGTGTGCAGCAGAGGTCAAAAAAGTAAATAAGGCTGTGTTAGAAGGGGGGAGAATAAAGAGCAGAATAAATAGCAAATGTAAGGTTGTGGCTGTGCTGCATGCACAAGTGATTGAGTCTGGGCTTTAAATGCAGCTTTCCTTTCTTTGCCAGTTGGCCCAAAATTGGGGTTGTTGAGAACAAGGCAAGGAAGATCAGCTGCCAACTCCATGGGGATTTCAGGACTTGGGAGAGGGATCTCAAAAGGAAATGCCATGGTCAGCCAAAGGGTGAACTTAGCACATGTAGACTGGAGGAAATACCTGATGGTCCTCAACCAGAGTGCTTTGAGTACAGACCACAGGTTCTGGGAGAAGAAGTTTCTGCTTCCAGGTAGCATGTTGAAGACATGTTGAAATCATCTGGACTCTGAAGTCAAGGACTCCTTATTTTACTGGAAAACTCCCTCCACGTCCTCAGACAAGTGGTTGGGGTGGTCCATTTGCTCACAAAGAGAAAAGGGAATGAGGAGGGCTTTAAACCTCCAAGAAAATACTTTTTCTTTTATCTCTTCATGAGGCTATTGCATCCTTTTAGGTATTGACAGAAAGAAGCCAAAAAAACCCTGCAACTATATAATATCCTAAATAAATAATCAAGTTTCCTCCCTGTGCTTTGTGTTTCATTGGTATGGAACAAGATCTTGGAGTCGGTAGCACTAAAGAGTCAACCACAAAAGAGTTTGCAGAGGAGGAAAAGGAAAGGCTTGGGTTTTGGTGTGGTCGTTTTTCTTCATCTCATAAATGAAAACAAAAATAGAGTGATGGGCCTGTGCAAATCAAACCAGAACCTTTCACTGATGTGAAGCAAACTACAAAATGCAAACCAAAATGTGCTTGGTTTGAAAGCAAAGCTCCTGCCCAAGGATTTTTGCTCTTTGTGAAGAAAATTTCTCTGGAAAACCAACCATGGGACTGAGGCTGTCCAGAATTGAAAGTACATAGGTATTATCAAATTATTTTGGCCCTTGAACATAAAAAATTGTTCTGTGTCAGCCACAGCCCCAGGAGCATCCATAGCTTTGGTGGATTATTCTGGGTTATTTCTTCCTCCTTTTCCCTGGCTGCAGCCTAATCTTTCCCTGCTGCAAATCATGATCACAGAATTGTCATGGTTGGAAAATACCTCTAATATCACTGAGTTAAAACATCAACCCAGAAAAAAAAACCATGCCACTAGAGCATGTCCTGAAGTACCACGTGAAGGGGGATTACAGGGTAAATCAGGTTGGAAGGGACCTCAGGATGTCCCTAGTCCAACCTCCAGCTCAGAGCAGGGTCCGCTATGAGGTCAGACCAGGTTTCTCAGGGCTTTCTCCAGCCTGGGCTTAAAAACCTCCAAGGACAGGGACTGCAACAACCTCCCTGGTCAACCTCCTCCACTGCCTGACTGTCCTCATGGAGAAAAAGCTGTTTTTATACCCAGTTAGAACCTCTCCTCTTTCAAGTGACACCCTTTTTCTCTCATACAATCTCTTCTAATAAAGTCAGAAGTTACAACCCCAACAAGCCTGGAGGTCACCCTGCTTCTGAAGAACATCTGGGCAGGTTTCAGATTGAGCCATGCCTAAATAAAATCAAATTCATGGTTTGAGAATAGTAAGAACAGACCCAGAATCAAGGTCACCTCCGTGTTCCCTGGCATCTGGGGGAGGTTTGCTGGCAGCAGCATCTACCCCACCTCACTCACCCCAACACATTCAGCTGCCTCCACCTTCCCACTCTTCTTTATTGCCCTCATTTGTGCTCCTACAGGACTGCAGGTTGCAAACTCACCAGACAGGGCTTTAGATTCATGCTTATCTTTGGAAGAAAGGGAGGAAAAAACCCACCAGTATCTCTCTAAGCTGCAATCAGTTAGACCTGGATCAATGGGGCTTGCTCCATCAACCCTATTTGCTGCCTCCCTTGATCCCCACCAGGGCTGATGAGCTCTCTCGAAACACAGCATTGAGAAGTGGAGTGGATCCCAAGTAATTAAATGTATAAATTAATTCTGCCCTTAAGATGCATTCTTCTCCCATTATTAGGTTTGTCTCAGAAAGTTCTTGGAGGATCTTCATAAAAGTACCACTACTTCAAATATTCTCTCTCTAAAGCTTTTCTTTTTTTAATTTTTTTCTTTTTTTTTTATTTTCTTCTTTTTTTATTATTTATTTTTATTTTAAGGCTTGATGTCTGCAGCCTGCAATTAAAATAAGTGACATGAAGGTGTCTTTAAGTCTGTGAAAAACAACAGGATTGTCTGTCTGTCACAGTTTAACAAAAGTATAGTGGTTAGTATCCCCGCCTGTCATGCGGGAGACCGGGGTTCGATTCCCCGATGGGGAGCCATGACAGCACCTTCATATTCTCGTGCTGTTTTAATTACATCACTCACAATTCCATCCACATCTCCAGGAACCCATAGCATTACTGATAGCGTGTGGTTAAAAGGCGGTGGTGCAGCATGTACAAACCTTTGCAACATAGGTTTAGGGCATGGCATGTGATAAAGATCTTCAATGTTGTCATCAGTATAGATCAGATGTCTTACAGCCAATTCTTCCAGATACCTGATAGCTTTTTCAAGTGCAACTACTTACAAGAGTCTTAGCTGAAAGCAAAACTATAGGACAGAAAATCACCTTTATCCTGGCCCAAACCAGTACACTGTCAAAGGGTGAAAAATGAAAAATAGCATTCTCAGATCTCTGAATGGATGAGTGGGGAAAATTTATGTCCGGGCTAGTACCCAAAGGGATAAAACCCAATGATAGCTTCTCAACTGCTTAGCAGATAATGCATGTGCTGTTTTGATGCTAGTAATGTGTTTTTTACTTCTTTCTATCTGGTAGGAACAAATCAAATAGAAGAAGTGCTGGGACACGATTTTCAACCCATTGCCTTTGATTAAGTGCTTTAACATGTGAGTCCAAAGACTTGCAATAATACTAATGGGGCATAAAGCACTATAAACAGGACTGGCCTACTTTTTATCCAAATGCCATTATCCTGGAGTAAAAAAAGAAAAGAACATCAAATGTAATATGTCTGCTGCTAACCTTTTTTTTGACAGGAAATTTTCTCTCCTACATGCACACCATAAATTGTGCTGCATTTTTGCCAGAACCGTGAGCGATCGCTTCATTTCGAGCAAAGGAAGGGTTGGTAAGCTTGAACCACTTAGCTCAGTGAAGTATTTAGCTGTGAAAATATGATGGTGTGAAGCAAAACGTGGATGCCAACTGGAGGTTGACTGGGGGGAAATGCAACTTCTTTTTACATCAGGTTTGGGAAACAGAGGTAAAAAAAAAAAATCAATAAATATCAGGGCAAGTTGGTCGTTGTTTGGTGATTTTAAATACAATGAAAAAGCCGCCTGGAAATCTAAACCACATATTTACCCAGAAAACATAAGGAAGGTTGGAAACTTTGCCTAAGTTTGGTTTCAAAAGACGTTGAGGAGTCTCTCAGGGTGGCATCCTCTGGCGAGGGCAGAGCAAGCCTTGCCGCCACCTCAGCCTAGCAGGATGCTTCAGTGCAGCTCTTCAGGTCTGGCTCTGTGTCACTTCTAACTTTGTGTTAGGTTTTATTGCCCTCAGCAAGTTGCAGATCATCCAACTGTTCTGTCATTTATTGTAAACGGTTGACAAAAAAAAAGAGAAAAAAATTAAAAAGGAAGAAGGGAAAAAAAAAAAAAAAAAATTCCACGACTATAACGTAGTCCTTGGTGTAAATCAAACATTCCCTGTCATGTTGATAGCTTGTGTTAGTCTAACGTATTTTATATTACTCAAAAGCAATGAAACCCTGCAGCTTTCTTCATATATGCCATTATGTGGTTATCATTAAATTGTCTTGCAAAGAACATTATCGGTAATTATAGCAGACACTAAAATCAAATGATCAGACTGGGACCTTTAACACCAAGAGGAACCATTAGAAGTTAATCAAATAAAAGCATGAGAATAATTATGTTAGGATTAAGCACTAATATGCCAGAAGTTATATACTTTGCTGACTATATGTCTTTACTCCCAGCTTCCTGCCTCTCTTCCCGTTTCATGCTTTTTATATAATACTTTGGCACAAAATGTAAATGAGAGTATTTTTGTGTGTCACAAACAGGGCTTTAGTGTTCAAATGAGGTTCATATCTAAGTGGCACAAAAAGAAGCACTATGTAACCATGAAGATAATAATAATAGTTATGATAGAATCATAGAATCATGGAATGGTTTGGGTTGGAAAGGACCTAAAGATCATCCAGTTCCAAACCCCTGCCATGTGCAGGGACACCTCCCACCATCTCAGGTTGCTCCAAGCCCCATCCAACCTGACCTGAGACACTGCCAGGGATGGGGCAGCCACAGATTCCTTGGGCAACCTATTCCAGTGTTTCACCACCCTCAAATTAAGGACTTTCTTCCTCATGTCCAACCTCAATCTACCCTCTTCCAATTTTAAACTATTGCCCCTTGTCCTCTCCCTACACACCTGTGTCAAAAGCCCTACCTACAGTGTGTGTCTGTGTATGGAAAAATATATATAAAAGGGCAAAGCTGGAAAAAAAAAAATAAAAACCCACTGGTCAATGAGGTGTGAAGTGGTGATAAAAGGAGTTGCAACAGGAGGTGAAACCACACAGCTCTTGGTTGGCTGCTCAGTCTTGGTGTTTGCATGAGCCTAGAAGTGCTGACAATGTTGAAATGGTCAAGAAATCCCAGAAAAGGGGTTAACATTGTCCCAAAAAAGCAGATCAGTTTTGGTTACAGAAGATGAAGCCAAAGCTAAGGGTTTTGTAAAAATTTTGCCTGGGAATGGTGATAAATCTGGTACTGAGGGCATAAGAGTGTAAACATTTTGCTTCAGCTAGAGACCCAAGAGGTAGGATTTCCCTACTCATTCCTTTGTGAATAGGAGCGTTGGGCTCTTTGTGTTTTGTGACCTGTCCCTGCTTAGCCCAGGACCCTGGTGACAATTCAACTGTGGATCCTGCTGGACCAAGGATGAAAAACAAAGCAGTGACACAACCCAGGGTGAACCCAGAGTTTGGGATTTTCACCATGTCCTCTTGACATGGCAAGAAGGTCTTGGCCTTCAATCCTTCTACCTCTTCTAGAATTTTTTTTGCTTTTTTTAACTGCCTTTCTCCTGGAGATTGGTTTGCTGAGGACTGTTAGGCATTGGATGAGACACCTGGTACTGGAGCACCATCTTACTCTTGAGGAACTTCAAATAAAATTTTACACATAGAATAAAATCATAGAATAATTTATGTTGGAAAAGACCTTCAAGATCATCAAGCCCAACCATGATCCAACTACCACAACCATTAAACCATCTCCTGAAGTGCCACATCTAAATGCTTTCTTGAACACCTCCAGGGATGGCAACCCCACCACCTCCATGGGCAACCCATTCCAATGCCTCACCATTCTTTCAGTAAAGAATTTTTTCTTAATATTCAACCTAAACCTCACCCTCTTATTTAATAAATACAGAGTAAAGCCAAGTGACAAACACAGAGCTGGTTGTAAAGCCTCTTGTGCATCCTAAGATGGAAACCACCACCTGTGGGGCTTGCACCATGGTGTAGTATGGGCTTCTCAAGGGTCCATCTGCCTCCCATAAGTTACAAAGACACAAAAGGGTGTGTACATGGCTCTGAAGAGTCTTGAAAATTTTTTAAAACTTGCTTTTTCTATCAATCAGTCATGGGAAAGGGGAATTCCTCTTTCTTCTGGCCCAAGCACACTCATGACAAGTTTGAAGGACACCTTTCTGGAGGGATTTCTGCCCATGTTTCTGCTTCCATGTTTGGCATCCAGAGGCTTTTTCAACTAGAAGAGGGGAGAATTATGTTGGACATTAGGAAGAAATTATTTGGTGTGAGGGTGCTGAGCCCCTGTCCCAGGTTTCCCAGAGAAGCTGTGGCTGCCCCATCCCTGGCAGTGTCTCAGGTCAGGTTGGATGGTGCTTGGATAAAAGGAGGTGGGGGTGAAGGGTTAACAAATAGGAAACCTTAAATTTTGCATGTACTGAGTGCACCAGGAAGACCACAGTTCTCCATAGCTCTATGGGTATAATAAATAAACCTTCAGAGTGCTTAATTATTAATTTGATGTCTCACATGGATGTTGTATTTATTAGCTGGATGTCTAATGGATGCCAGACTGCCACCCAAGGCCATGTACATGAAATAGTTTTAATACAGCCTGGCTTTCCATGTAATATGGAAACCAGGAGCATGCCCAAGGGCAAAATTTAGCTGTAAGCGCTGAAAGAAAATAGTTGTCACTAGGGAGGCAGAGACACAGACCCAACTACCTATTTACAAAGCTTCTCCCACAGGACAGTCACTTTGTGACAACTTCAGTCCTGAACTTTCAGTGAGGAAACAACTGATGCTTCAAGAATCAATACCAAGAAGCCTTTGAGAAATGGTAACTTTGAAGTGGAAAAAGCAGAACCATTAGGTGTGTGTGTGCTGTGTGTCTGGTATATTCATGAACATGCATGGTGCCTTTCAAGCTTGGTTTATTGCCTTTAAATTGTCTTGGATCAGAACACAAATTTAATTATCAGTCATATGGACATGTGTTCCTACACCAGCTGTGACAAGACAGGAAAGCTTTCCCCTTAAATTTGCTGAGACAAGACTGCCTCAATGCATTCCTTCTAATATTTCATTATTTTATTTCATGATCTATTGCATTGATTCAGAGATTTCAACCCAGTGCTGCCCTGCTTGAATTTTAATCATGCTATTAATTTAATAGTTGGCTCTTCCAGCTCTAGGAGTTCATAAAACTGGAGTAAGTCAGCCCTGCAAAGTGCTTTTTGAAGAGTAGGAAAGCTTCAGAGGCTTGCCAGGCTTGGAAAAAAACACATTATCTGGTGCTGACCAAGTGGGCCACCAAGACCAAACCATTTGGCAGTGACCAGCAGAGTGTGCCCATACCAGCAGCTCTGAACTACGGCAACAGTGGGATTGCTTTGGCTACAAGCAAGTGGCCTGTCAGTTCACAGTAAGGTTGACCACCTTCTTTGTGACCTCCTCTGGCTGCTATCTGAGACTTGGGCAAGTGTCATCAGGGCTTCTGTCAAAGGAGGATTGGATGAGCCATGGGACCAGTGAGGACTTTCCATCAGTTTCATAAAGGGCTTCCTGGGGAGCGTGCAGGAGAACAATTGCTCCTCCCCTCATGCTTGAAGTTCCTAATGAGCTGGACTTGGTCTTCTCATTAGACCCTTTAAAAGAACTTTACTGAGGGGTAAAACCAAAGAGCTTTTCAAAAGTCCCAAGAAATTGAAACTACTGGACGAAACAAATTTATTTTACCATGTTTCACAAAAACACAGGTGACTTCATTCTTTGCCAATGGGAGCAGTTATTACTTCTTCATTAAAGCTGCTATTACAGAGGAAACCATATGCAAAGTGACCTTCTTCCAGCCTGTGCTTGGCTTTCAAAGCCTTTCCAAAGCTTTCCATGTTAGGAAAAATTTAAGGGACTGTCGTCTATAGGATTTAACTGGTACAGAATGAAGAGTAATGGAAAACAAATAGCCATGCATATTCATTCTGAATTTTAAATCAATGTGTTTCTACTTAGATCCTGTTTATGGTCCTTTCCCTTGGTTATTCCAATGGATTTCAATTTACTGGCAGGGTGGAATGAGTTTACTGCCAGGAATCTTAAAGGGAATTAGAGAAAAACAATTTAATGTGTTACCCACACACACTGGGCGATGAAAGCCAGTTACAATATTTTGTCTCCCAAACTAAAAGCCAAATCTCCAGAGTGATTTATGTGTCCCACCCTGCAGTTCAGCTTTCACATCCATTATATGCATTATATCCATTATATCCATTATATGCTGGTGAAACAAACCCTAAATCCTGAGTTCTTTGTAAAGATTATCTGGCAAATAATTCAAATTAATGAATCGATTTGAGAAAGCTACAATCTGTTCTTGGACAGACCAGAAAGGATCTGAATTTGGGGAGGAAATTAATCCTCATAAATTATTGTCTCAGCTGTACTATTAATATTAATAATGTTAAAAAATTAATTAACCAGAAAGCTCTTGTTATCAGTAAATAGTCAAACCCTCACTCAGTGTCCCTCCAGAAGAAAAGGTGTTTGCCTTTGGTGGTTTTATTTAATCAGATGCAAAAATAAGAGGCTTGGGACTTCTCTGGATATTTAATTTTTCCACTCTGAGAAATATCCCTTTGCTACCTTGGAGCTGAAGATGTTTGGAAAAATGGAGAAACCTCCCTTACAACCTCCCACCAGCCCAGGTTGCTCCAAGCCCTATCCAACCTGACCTGAGACACTGCCAGGGATGGGGCAGCCACAGCTTCTCTGGGAAACCTGGCACAGGGGCTCAGCACCCTCAAATTAAGGAATTTCTTCCTAATGGAAGTTGTGTGACCCAACTGCAGGACCCAACACTTTCCCTTGTTGAACCTCATACAATTGGCTTTGGCCCATCAACCCAGCCTGTCCAGTTCCCTCTGAAGAGACTTTCTACCCTCAGACAGATCAACACTCCCACCCAAATTGGTGTCATCTGCAAACTGAGTGAGGGTGTACTTGATCCCCTCATCCAGATTCTTGCTTAAGGTATTAAGGAGAACAGGCCCCAGCACTGAGCCCTGGGGAACATGACTTGTCACTGGCCTCCATCTGGATGAAATGCAATGAACTTTTGGGCAATATTTGACACCAGAAAGTAGATGTAATTAGCCTGAAAAAAAGGTGGAGCCAAACAGTTTCAGTGATGTGAGAACAAAGATGAATTTGTCTGCTCATATTTAGGTGACAAATGTATCTCTGGATTCTGGTGCTACAAGAAGGTGTCCAAGTCATTAGCAAGATGGCCTCCTTTCTCAGTATTTTTTAAATTACAAACACAGACAATTCATGATGCCTTTAGATAGTCTCCAAATAATCCTTTATTTCTTTAACACTCATGAAAATTGCCTCACATGCTTCATGGTTTCATTTTGGCATCTTAGGGCAGTAAGCTGAAGATGCACCAGTTCTGATATTTCTCTTGGAGAGGGGGGGGAAACATGCAAGACTTGAAATCCCACAGAAATAGCTGTGACTGAACAGACCCTATGTGGACATATTACCCTGAAGCATGATGGTCTCTAACCACAAAGGACAAGAGGAAACAAATCCCACCATCAGTGACAGAACTAATAGGGAGCAGTGAGCACGGTCTTATGAATAACAATTGTCAGAGTTGGAAGGCACCTCTAGAGATGATCTAATCCAACTCTCCACTAAAGCAGGATCACCCAGAGCACATTACACAGAAACACATCCAGGTGGGTTTTGAACATCTCCAGAGATGGGGACTCCACAACCTCCCTGGGCAGCCTGTGCCAGTGCCTTGGCACCCTCACATTAAAGATTTTGCTTATGTCTTTATGTCTTCCTATATTCAGCTTGTGCCCATTGCCCCTCGTCCTGTCACTGGGAAGTACTGAGAAGAGTCCGGCTCCATCTTCCTTGCACCCACCCTTTAGATACTTGTAGACATTGATAAGGTCTCCCCTCAGCCTTCTCTTCTCCAGGCTAAGACTCCCAGCTCTCTCAGCCTTTCCTCATAAGAGATGCTCCAATCCCCCAATCATCTTTGTTGCCTTCTCCTGGACTCTCTCCAGTAGTTCTCTGTCTCTCTTGAACTGGGGAGCCCAGACCTGATGCAGTATTCCAGCTGTGGCCACACCAGGGCAGAGTAGAGGGAGAAAATGACCCCCCCTTGACCTACAGCCACACTCTTCTTAGAATCATAGAATTAGCTAGGTTGGAAGGGACCTCAGAGATCATCAAGTCCAACCCTTGACCCACCGGTGCGGTTGCTAGACCATGGCACTGAGTGCCACACCCAGTCTCTTTTTAAATGTCTCTAGGGATGGGGAATCCACCACCTCACCGGGCAGTCCATTCCATTGCCTGATCACCCTCTCTGTAAAAAAATTCTTTCTGATATCTAGCCTAAATCTCCCCTGGCACAACTTAAGACTGTGTCCTCTTGTCTTGTTGAAAGTCGTCTGGGAAAAGAGACCAACTCCCACCTGGCTACAACCTCCTTTCAGGTAGTTGTAGAGAGCAATGAGGTCTCCCCTGAGCCTCCTCTTCTTCAGGCTGAACAGCCCCAGTTCTCTCAGCCTCTCTTCACAGGGCCTGTGCTCGAGTCCCTTCACCAGCCTGGTTGCCCTCCTTTGGACCTGTTCCAGGACCTCGATATCCTTCCTGAACTGAGGGGCCCAGAACTGGACACAGTACTCGAGGTGTGGCCTCACCAGGGCTGAGTACAGGGGCAGAATCACTTCCTTGGACCTGCTGGCGACGCTGTTTCTGATACAGGCCAGGATGCCATTGGCCTTCTTGGCCACCTGGGCACACTGCTGGCTCATGTTCAGCTTCCTGTCAATCCAGACTCCCAGGTCCCTTTCTGCCTGGCTGCTCTCCAACCACTCTGTCCCCAGTCTGTAGCGCTGCATGGGGTTGTTGTGGCCAAAGTGCAGGACCCGGCACTTGGCCTTGTTGAAGCTCATCCCGCTGGAATCAGCCCAACTCTCCAGTCTGTCCAGGTCCCTCTGCAGAGCCCTCCTGCCTTCCGGCTGGTCCACACTTCCTCCCAGCTTGGTGTCGTCTGCGAATTTGCTGATGATGGACTCAATCCCTTCATCTAAGTCATCGATAAAGATATTAAACAGTACTGGGCCCAACACTGATCCCTGGGGGACACCACTGGTGACCGGCCGCCAACTGGATGCAGCCCCATTCACCATCACTCTCTGGGCCTGGCCTTCCAGCCAGTTTTTAACCCAGCACAGGGTGCTCCTGTCCAAGCTGCGGGCAGACAGCTTTTTCAGGAGAATGCTGTGGGAGACGGTGTCAAAGGCTTTGCTGAAGTCCAGGTAGACCACGTCCACCGCCTTCCCCTCATCCACCAGACGGGTCACCTGATCATAAAAGGAGATCAGGTTGGTTAGGCAGGACCTTCCCTTTCTAAACCCGTGCTGGCTGGGTCAGATCCCTTGCCTATCCTGCAGGTGCTGTGTGATTGCACCGAGGATGATCTGTTCCATAACCCTGCCAGGCACTGAGGTCAGGCTGACGGGCCTGTAGTTTCCTGGGTCTTCCTTCCGGCCCTTTTTGTGGATTGGCATGACATTCGCCAACTTCCAATCATCTGGGATGTCCCCAGTTAGCCAGGACTGTTGGTAGATGATAGAGAGAGGCTTGGCGAGCTCTTCTGCCAGCTCCCTCATCACCCTTGGGTGAATCCCATCCGGTCCCATAGACTTGTGGGGATCCAAGCAGCTCAACAGGTCACTGACTGTGTCCTTCAATATTACAGGGGGGCTGTTTAGATTCTTATCACCTTCTTTAAGTTCCAGAAGCCATCTGTCCTCAAGATAACCTGTCTTTCTTTTGAAAACTGAGGTAAAGAAGGTGTTAAATACCTCAGCCTTTTCCTCATCTTTGATAACTATATTCCCACTCATGTCCAGTACAGAATGAATGTTTTCCTTGCTCCTTCTTTTGCTGTTGATGTATCTGTAGAAGGATTTCTTGTTGTCTCTCACAGAGGTGGCGAGTATCAGTTTGTGTTGTGCCTTTGCCTCTCTGATTTTCTTTCTACATGACCTGACTATATTCCTAAATTCCTCTTGAGAAGTTAGTCCTTTTTTCCATAAATGGTAGGCCCTCTTCTTTACCCTAATTTCTTTCAGAATCTCCCAGTTCAGCCAGACCGGTCGTCTTCCCCGCTGGCTTGCCTTTCGGGACTCTGGGACAGCCTGCTCCTGTGCTTTCAAAACTTGCTCTTTGAAGTACGACCATCCCTCCTGGACCCCTCTGTTTTCAAGGGCTGTTTCCCAGGGTATACTCTGAACTAGTCTTTTGAATAGTCCAAAATCTGCCCTCCGGAAGTCTAACATAGAGATTTTACTGATGACTCTCGTTGTATCCCTGAGTATTGAAAACTCTATTATTTCATGATCGCTAAGTCCCAGGCGTCCACCAACCACCACATCTCCCACCAGCCCCTCCCTGTTTGTGAAAAGAAGGTCAAGCGGGGCTCCATCCCTGGTGGGCTCATTTACTAGCTGGAACAGGAAATTATCCTCAATACACTCTAGGAATCTCCTAGACTGTCTCCTCTCTGCAGTGTGGAGTTCCCAGCAGATGTCTGGCAGGTTAAAGTCACCTACAAGAACAAGGGATGATGATTTTGAAATATCCGCCAGTTGCTTGTAGAATATTTCATCGTCCTCATCATCCTGATTGGGTGGTCTGTAACAGACTCCCATCACGATATCGGTCTTGTTGACTTTCCCTCTGATTCTAATCCACAGGCATTCTGCCTTATTATTGGTGATCTCAACTTCTACAGTGTCAAGAGACTCCCTAACGTACAGGGCTACCCCTCCGCCTCTCTTACCCTGCCTGTCCCTTCTGAAGAGCCTATAGCCACCCATGGCAGCACTCCAGTCATGGGAGTCATCCCACCACGTTTCCGTGATAGCGACTACATCATAGCTTTCCTGCCGCACAATGGCTTCCAGCTCCTCTTGTTTGTTGCCCATACTGCGTGCATTGGTGTACATGCACTTCAGCCGGGCTGCTGATTTGTCATTTATCTTGGGTAGTCCACCCTTAGGTTCCTCTCTGGAGAGCCCAGTTTCAACCCTCTCCCCCTTCCAACCTAGTTTAAAGCCTTCCTTATCAGTCCCTTCAACCTATAAGCTAGAGTCCTTTTCCCCCTGTTAGTTAGGTGGAGCCCATCAGGTTTGATGACACTAGGCAGTATGGGATTTGCCCCGTGGTCGAAAAACCCGAAGTTCCGCCGGTGGCACCAGTCCCTTAGCCACCTATTGATCAGATAGGTTTTCCTAGTCCTCTCCTCATTCAGGTCTTCTACTGCTGGAACTGAGGCGATCACCACCTGTGCTCCTGACCCATTAACTAACCGACCCAGTGCCTTGAAGTCCTTTTTAATCACCCTTGTACTTCTTCCAATAATGTCTTCACTGCCAGCCTGGACTACCAACAGTGGATAATAGTCTGAGGGCTGAATTAGCTGAGGGATTCTCCTACTAATATCCCTCACCCGGGCACCAGGAAGGCAACAGACCTCTCTGTGGGATGGGTCCGGTCGACATATGGGGCCCTCAGTTCCCCTCAGAAGGGAGTCACCGACTACAACTACCCTTCTTCTTTTCTTTGTGGGTGAAGTTTTAACCCGTCTGGTAGACAGGGGGCGAACAGGAGACGTTCTGGACAGATCGTCCTCTTGTCTGTCTTCTTCCTGATTTTCTGAGTCCAGGGCCTCATATCTGTTTTCTACGGGCACCTGGGGGGATGGTGGGGGTTGGGAGGGAATTCTTCTGCCTTTCCGGTGGGGGACCTGTTTCCATTCTCCCCCATCCACCTGGTCTGCGTCGGCTGCCTGATGGGAGGAGGGGCAGGGCTTCACCATCTCCTCCTGGATTTCTTTTGCAGTTGAAAGGGTGTGACTCCACCAGTCAATTTCCCTTTCGCTCTCCCTAATACTTCTCAGTCTCTCCACCTCCTCCTTAAGCTCTGCCACCATGCTCAGTAAGTCACTGACCTGCTCGCATCTAACACAGACCCCATTTTCACTGTCCTCTGGTGCTAACACGAGACTTAAACACTCTGCGCAGCCAGATACCTGAACAGCTGCGTCCATCTTTTTGTTCCTCTTAAGGGGTTCCATCTGTGTGGACACACTCTTCTTCTCAACAGCAACAGTTTTTGCTTTTTTCGAAACCATCACTAGCCGTGCCTCTCCTGCTTACTCTGCCTGCGCAACTGCCTCGCTAACTGCCGCTTCACCTTCCTGTTTGCCTGCTCCAGGTCGCTGGCGCTCCTGGCAGACACTTTAAATCCCTCGTGGCCCGGCTGGGTGCCGCCCCCTTCTCAGCTGATTGGTCTCCGTAGAAACCCTTCAACAGAAAGGTTACACAGCACGCTGCCGGTAGCCGATTCTTCATGCAACCCATTGGCTTTCTTGGCAATAAGATATAAGAACCTTGGGAAAACCCTGAGAAAAAGTGGCTAAAAGCAAAGTAAATCAAAAAGATCCAATTAAAAAACAGCCTTGCAAAGTGCATTTCAGTAAGTCTCTGATTGCAGTGTTTCTGTCTTTAAAAAAAGACACAGTGTTTGCAACCAGCAGTAGAGATCTGGTTGTATTCCCTAAACTGAGGGCTTAATTTAGTTTTAAAAACTGAAATATCCACTTTTCTTGTGTTCTGACAAAAAAAAAAATGGTCCTTAAAATGGTCTGAAGTGAGTCATGCTAAAATGACATTTGTCTCTGGAAGGTAAGAGAGTTCCCTGATCATGTTTCTGATTTATTTATTATCTTTTTCTCATCCAGATAGATGTCTTCTTTCAAAGCCTGATGGCCAGAGAAATGAAAGTTACCTTTCACCATTAAGTAACTATTGAAATTTTACCTTGCTAGATTATTTGTTAGGTGTAAGTAACATTTAAAAAATGCCCTGTCAGAAAATGGCTTATAAAAAGTACAATATTTTGTTTTATTTAGCAACTACTTGGGAAAATTTAACACTGAGCCAGAAAGGTTGCAGAGCAAGTAGCACTTCATAAATTGTTTGAGCCCTAATCAATACATATTGTCATCTAGTCAAGTCCTCCTTGCAGATTTTTCTTTTCTCTGCCTCAAAAACATATTTTATGAGGTTTTTACTAGCTTGTGCTGCAAGGCCTGGCCTAATGAATCTGTCACTGGCACTATTGATTGACATGGCAGTGTGAGACGTGATTCTGATTGACTTCCTAATTACTGCTGCTGTGATGTCTCACCAACTGGTAAGGCCAGAGGTTAATAGTTTTGATGTTCAGCCATTGCTGGCTCTGGAAGCTGGAGTTAAACCAGCTTGTTGGAAGTCAATATCTGAATCAAGTTCTCAAGGCTACTTTCCAAGCTGATCAATTAAGGCCTCCTTGTTCCCCCTCTTCTTGCCTGACAAGAGGTTGATGAGTGGGGACCTCTAAAGCTGGAGTTTTAAGGTAGAGCTGGAAGGTTGGTGAGATTGAAGTGCTGGCAGTTGTGTTGGTGGGGGCTGTTTCTGCCAGCAGCAAGCTGGGACCCTTCTCTTTCTTCTTGGTGGAGGGAGCAGGGTTTCTAAAAGCACGTGGGTGACCCAAGGGTACTTATCACCTGGACATGGCTCAGACCACTCCTACAATCTGGGCAACAATAATCAGCCCCTCCTGCCTACATGTTCTCCCCCAGAGCAGGAGACTAACAGAAGAGGAGTCACCCTCTTCACTTGGGCAGCTCTTGACTGTGGAGCAGTCAGGTCCCACAAGAATCCCCGCATTCATTTAAAAACTACATTTCTAACCTCCATTTCTGAGCAAATGATCCTGAAATAAGGTGGTGTCACTGTGATGCCCGTCTGAGTGTGCTCACAACTGGGGAGGACAGCTCAGGAAGGTCTGAGCTTCTTCTGATGTCTGCCCAGAGCATCCCACAGGATTTTTGTTGAGATGCTGTGAGATTTAAGGATACAGGCAAAGAAGCAAAAAGAAACAGGGGCATCAACACAAAGGACCACATGGCGATGACTCTTGACTGAAGCTTAGAGACAGGTATGAGAAGATGACAAATACAAACCATTTGTATCAAGTATCTTCTCTGAATTTCCAGCAGAGGGATGTTCCAGGGTGAAAGTGACAGATCTGTGTCAATGGTGTTCATGGATTTCTTTTCCATTAATTTGTGTCATTGCATTCTGAACCTATGTCAGCTCAGCAGCCACCACATCTGTGGGTGATAAACTGTGAAGCCACCACATGCAACATCTTTTTCTGCGGACTTTTCTGGACCTTGTGTGAAGCCAATCTGTTGGACCATCCTTCCTATTTTTTCCCTACAATTTCCCTCAGGGAACAGGGAGATTAGAAAGGCATGATGGAGGTGTAGCCTCCATTCATATAGTGAAATAACATTCCTGGCTTATTCTTCACTCCTTTTTAATAATTATCAAGAGTCAGTTTGTTTTTCTGCCCATAATAGCTGACAGTTTTTCTTAGTTATCTGTTATATCTCCAAATTCCCTTTCCTGATGGTAACAGACAATTGAGATCCCACACCTGTGCATGACTTTGTATTTCCCAACATCCAACTTCATCTCTGATTTTATTTTCCAGTCAGCCAGGGTTGCAGAGTCTTCTGCAAATCTCAGCAGTCAGCTTTTATTTTTACTACCCTGAATAATTCAATAATATCACCAAGCACTGTCATCTCTCTATCCACAGTCCTTCCTGGGTTAGTTATGAATACTCTGAACACTGTGGATCTTACTATGGATGCATTTGGGATTTCAGTGTGGGGCCCCACAAGAAAAAAAAAAGTGGTTTATTATCAGGTTGCCTTTTCCCATATGCTTAACAAGACCTTCAAAGAGCTCCAGCAGATTTAGAAGCTTGGCTTCCCTTTATGAAGGATGTGTGGAATTTTCTTCACTGTATTATACTTGCCGTGTACGCCCCCTGATGATCTTCTCTATCATCACAGTTTGCTTAGGATAGACTTATGGGGGCTGTCAGTCTGCAGGCTCCCTTGAGAACAGTGTTTGTGGGCAGGAGTCATGTTGACCTCGTGCAAAGACACAGCATAGGTAACAGTCACCAATTTCAAGCCTTGGTTCCTCAGGAGCTCCATCCAAGCAAAACATCTTTCCATCCTGGTAATTCCTGTATTCACTTTACCAAGCTGCTCTACATCTTCTCTACTGAATCTTCAATTTCTGACTTATCTCCTGTGGAAGCGCACAAAAAAAGACATTACAAGTGTAGGAAACTCTCCAGGCTTCTTTGTACTGAATACAGATGTGAAAAATCCACTTTGTGTCTCCATTGGGTCCCCATCTTCTCCACATATCTAAATATCTATTGCATCATGAACATCTGAAGTCCCTGGTGAGGTCTACTGGAAGCCACCAAGCTTCAGATCCCTGAAGGCTGAGAAAGGGGACAGGGACAGTATCACTAAAGACTATGCTGTGCTTTCCTAAACATCTGACAGCAGCTGCTCATAACGTAAACTTTACTCTGACAGTGCAGTTGTTCTTGTGATGTAATTGCCCTAAAAACCCTCAGCAGGCTCTCTCTGATTTATTACCAAAATACAGATCTTCAGCAATTTTTTTCCTAAGTAATTTTTGTTTCCTGTATTGTTATTCTTTTGGATTTAAATCTCCCAAATTTTTGTTCCTTCCCATTTTCCCTCAGCTTTTTGAAAACTGTAGCAAGGTGGAGGTCAGTCACTTCTACGAAGGACAGGAGGTATGGCCTCAAGTTGTGCCAGGGGAGGTTTAGATTGGAGCTTGGGAACAATTTCTCCCTGGAAAGGGTTGTCAGGGCCTGGCCCAGCCTGCCCAGGGCAGGTGTGGAGTCCTATCACGGTTTAACACTGGGACAGCAATTAAACCAAATGACAGATGCTCTCTATTAATCCCCTCCCCTCCCTGATAAAGAAAGGAGAGAGAATAAGGGAGAGAGACATGGGTTGTAAACTAAACTACACAACTTTAATGAAACAGTAATGATAAATAGGAAAAATTACTAAATATATACAAATATACAGGAAAATTGATACCACATTCCTTCCCCCCTTTTCCCCCAATAACTTTCACGTCACCACCGAGGCTGCAGGGCAGCCCTGGGAAAGTCCAGGCTGGACTCCTGGAGTCAGCAGCAGTCGGGATCTGGAGGCAGGAACACACAGATTGAGGCTGGCACGGATCAGGACCACAGGCAGATGAATGGATGGAATCGTCCCAGGATGCCAAAGCAAAACAGGGAATGGGCAAAGAAAAGGAAGCAGGAAGGGCAGGAAGGGGTTTGACCCTTGTGATCCCTCAAATTTATACTGAGTATGATGTGTATGGGATGGAATACTCTGTTTGGTCAATTTTGGCCATTTATCTTGTCTGCTCCTCCCCAAAGGAGGGCTGCAGTTGGGACCTCTTTATTCCTTCTGGAGGGTAAAATGTTCCTCAGAACTGAGCAGTGTCCTTGGCTCTGCATACCAGTCTCTAGCTGTAACTATAAACATCAAGTGTTATCAGTCCTAGAAGCAGACACTGTCTGAGAAACTTGCTGTTAATTTCAGCAAGTGCAACTACTTACAAGAGACTTAGCTGAAAGCAAAAGTACAAGACAGAAAATCACCTTTATCCTGGCCCAAACCAGGACAAGTCCCCATCCCTGGCAGGATTTCAAAGCTGTGGTGATGTGGTGCTGAGGGCCATGGGGCAGTGGTGGCCTTGGCAGTGCTGGGTTAAGGGTTGGCCTTGATCTTGAAGTTCTTCTCCAGACCCTCAGCCTCTCCTGGGCAGACTTCTGCTCCAGACCCTTCCCCAGCTCCGTTGCCCTTCTCTGGACACACTCCAACCCCTCAATGTCCTTCTTGTCCTGAGGGGCCCAGAACTGACTTCAAGATTCAAAGTTCAGCCTTACCAGCACTGAGTAGAGGGGGAGTACAGAACACCTCGACCTCAGCAGCTCCCATGGAGAAAGCAGGGCAAGTGAAGGTCCATCTGAGCTTGGCTATATCTGAATGAACACCACACAGAGAAAGAAATGTCATAACTTCCCTAATTCCCTTGGCTTGGCTGGTCTTGTAGTAATAAATGCTGTGCAGTAATTTGAGGCCTTAGCACTAATTTTTTTTCTTTAATGGATCTGGTCTGTATTTCAAGTTTTTAGTGGAAATTCGTCATGTAATCTTCATTACCTTGGGACAGACCTCTTCCATTTCACTGTAACTGGAGGATTTGTGATTGATTACACTCCATGTTGTTTTAGACAATATAGATCAACCTGCCAATATGAATTTCTCCCATGTCTAAAAAGTACCAGGTAAGAAAATAAATAATAAAAAAATAGATCATTGGAGAGGGGGACAAAACAAAAATAATTGGACAATCAGGGACAGCAGTAATTCACCCACATCTATGCACTGTGTACAAATAATGCCCAGGGGAGTTAGCCATACTTATCACTTTGTAAGACCTCTGCTGCCAGCAGATAGTGCTCAGTTTCTCATCCATCACTGCTTGTTCCCTGCAACATATTTTGAAAATGATGATGAACAAGAGGGTTTGAATGGAATCACAGAATCATGGAATCATCCGGGTTGTAAAGGGCCTCTGAGACCATCAAGTCCAACCCTTGATCCACTACCACTGTGGTTCCCAGACCATGGCACTGAATGCCAAATCCAGTCTCTTCTTAAAAACCTCCAGGGAAGCAGAATCCACCACCTCCCTGGGCAGCCCATTCCAATGCCTGATCACCCTCTCTGTAAAGAATTTCTTCCTAATATCCAACCTAAACCTCCCCTGGCAGAGCTTAAGCCTATGCCCTCTTGTCTTACTGATGGATGCCTGGGAGAAGAGACTGACCCCCCCCCTGGCTCCAACCTCCTTTCAAGTAGTTGTAGAGAGCCATGAGGTCTCCCCTGAGCCTCCTCTTCTCCAGACTGAACACCCCCAGCTCCCTCAGCCCTTCCTCATAGGACTTGTGCTTGAGTCCCTTCACAGCCTCCTTGCTCTTCTCTGGACCTGCTCTGCAATGGTTAATTAAGGCCAGTCTGAATGGATGTGCTGTGCTACCAAATCAGCTTCAAAATCTGTGTTTTAAATACACCGTGCAGAGCTTCTCAAGGAATAGATACTTGCTCAGTAGTCTTAATTGTCATTTGAGAGGACAGAGGCTGGGAAAATTGGGTCTGCTCAGCCTTGAGAAGAAAAGGATCAGGGGAGTCCTTCTCATGATGTTCCAGTAATTAGAAGGTGGCTCCAAAGAAGATGGAGACTCCCAATTTACAAGGAGTCCCATGGACAAGACAAGGGGCAATGGGCACAAGTTGCTCCTGGGGAGATTCCAATTGAACACAAGAGGAAAATTTTTCACTGTGAGGACAGTCAGACATTGGAATGGTCTCCCAGGGGAAGTGGTGGATTCCCCCACTTTGGAAAGTTTGAAGTCTCAGCTCAGTGGGGTGCTGGGACATCTCACATAAACAATAATATTAGAAGGGTTGGACCAGATGGTCCTTGAGGTCCCTTCCAACCTGAGATTCTGTGATTCCATGAAAGACCTCTTGGCTGCATTAGGAAAAGATAACCAAAGAGAGATCATCTTGTGCAGAAAAATTTGTCACTTCCTGCTTCCCTCTGTCAGCAGAGCTGCTCCTGGTCCTGGGGAGCACCCATCAGGCCCATGGTGACACTCAAGGCTCTCTGAAACACAACCGCTTTCCAATTAAAAAAACAAAAAAACACTCTTTGTGAAATAAGAAATTAATTACTTCCAAAACAATTAATTAATTAACTAAGCCTCATGTCACCCCTGCAAGGTAGGAAGTGATTATTTTACCCATTTAACACAGAGGGAAAACCTCACCATTAAGTGATTTGCCAGAGGCAAAGCTTTCAAACGCAAAACCAGCCTCCCAGGATGAACATTCCCAGGCCTGGCTGCAGACCAACCCAACCTTCTTGGACACCTCTGGTCCCCATCACCCCAAGTCCTCAACATTCCAAATCAACCTATATTCCTTCTCTGATCATCTGATGAAAACCCCATGGCCATCCTACCAAAGACCAGCCCATGCTGGACTCTGGTGAGCCTGGTGCTGATATATTTAACACCCAAAGGTGCTGCTGCTAAACCTGGGGGTGATCCAGATACTGTGTCCCAGAGTGAGACACATTCTCAGTGGGGAAATATTTTTCTGGACTGCAGAAAAAGTTCTCCAGAACTGGACAACTTGTCATGTTGCCCTCAGAGCTTAAATGAGTTGTTTGATCTAGGCTCAAATGGTCACCCCAAGAGCAAGGTAGCCAAGACTCAGCCCAGCATGGCTCCATCACCCCAGCACTCAGGAGGACTGATGGCTTTAAATTCTGCTCTGGCACCTTGCAGCAGTGGTTTTATAATTTTATTTAAGCCTCTGAGGTGGAGCTGGGTTTGGGGAGATAGACACTATCTTTTATTAGACCAACTCACATAGCTGGGCAAAACCAGAAAAGCTTTTAGGGTGCAAACCTTTCCTCTTAGACAGAAGCACCAACCCTGTGCAGGAGAGGAGACAAAGGGGTTGCTGGTGATACATCAGGACTGACAGCAGTCATGCTGCTCATGACATCTTGGCTTCATCCCATCCCATCCTGGACAGTCCCTACACATTGAGACCAGTCCTAAGAACAAGGAATTGGGGGTGTTGGGTGATGAGAAGCACAACATAAACCAGCAATAGGTTCTGGCAGCCCAGAAACCAACCATGATACATCCCCAGCAGTGTGGCCAACAGGACCAGGGAGGGGATTGTCCCCATCTGCTCTGTTCTGGTGAGACCCCCCCTGCAGTGCTGGGTCCAGTGCTGGGGTCCCCAACACCAGAAGGACATGGAGCTGTTGGAGTGAGTCCAGAAGAGTCCATGGAGATGCTGGGAGGGCTGGAGCAGCTCTGAAGCCAGGCTGAGAGTTGGGGTTGTTCAGCCTGGAGAAGAGAAGGCTCCAGGGAGACCTTAGAGCACCTTCCAGTGCCTGAAGGGAGCACATAACAAAGATCATGACAATTTTTTAGAAGAGCATTAAGACAAGGGGTGATAGTTTGATAGTTTTAAAATGAAAGAGGGGAGATTTAAACTAGAAATAAGTAATAAATGTTTTAAAATAAGGGTGGTGAGAGACTGGCCCAGGTTGCCCAGAAAGGTGGGAGATGCCTCCTCCCTGGAAGCATTCTAGATCTGGTTGGATGGGGCTCCCTCCCTGCAATTAAACTCCTTTCCTTCCCATATCATGAGGGTTCCTCCTTAGGGGAATGATGAGCCTTTCCACCTCCACTGCTTTATTTTCCCTTGTTGGAAGTGTTCAAGGCCAAGTTGGATGAGACTTGAGCAACCTAGTCTAGTGGGAGGTGTCCCTGCACATAGTTGGAACTAGATGATCTTTAAAGTCTCTTCCAACTCCAATCCTTTTATGATTCTACGATCTTGATATAATTTGTGGTGACCAGCTGAGGTCCCATATTCTCTCCTGGATCAAGAGGCAAGGAAAATAGACCATTAAGGCTACATATAAATGACCAAAATCAGATCACCTGGACCATTCTCTGGCACAAATGCCCTCATCTGTACTGTCACCCAAGGTGAGCAGCCTCAATCAGATAGTCAGGAATGGTGCCTCACCCAGGCTATCCCCCAGAACATCCCTGGGAGGTGGTTGGGAGAGGTTCAGCTGTCCCTGGCCAAAACCACCTTTAGACCAAGCTAATAATTTGACTTCGAGTCACATTCCTGTACCTAGCAGCGACCTCCAACACTCTTTAATTTCCAAGGTCCCAAAAGTCATAAAACCCAAGCTTCATCTGCCTGAAATGAGATGGAGAGACCAGAGATCCCTCACCCCTCCAACCTAAACTCCGCTCGCTCCCGGGAACCCATTCTAATTCTGCTTTAATTGTTGTGAGAGCTTTCCAGAGCCAGAGCTGGCACTGATTTGGATTCAAATCTCTCTTTCTCAGGGTACTGCAGGAGACCAACATTTATAGTATTCCTCCAAGGGGTGAGATGTACCCACTGTGAAATACCCCGGGTTAATTCTGGTTTGCAGGGGAGCAGCGGAGGAAGAGCAGATTTAGATCATTTCGCTTGAATCAGGTGGTGCCTTGCTCGCAATTCCTGGCAACTTAATTCTTACCTGGGATAATTATGCTTCTCTTCAATCTAGCCCAGCTTAACCCTTCATATCCCCAGGACTAAGAGCATGATGGAGATGCTGGTTCAGGGGATGTCTGTGCTACAGGTTTCCTTGGACAAGTTGATTAATTCCTGCAGCTTGCTTGCTCCATGTCACTCTCTGAAGGGTAAAAGCTGCCCCGTGTCTAAATTACACACTCTTGACCAACGATCTGTCTGTTTTAGACAGATGTGCCACTTAATATCTGTTTTCTGATGAGACTGGCCCTGACAACACTGCTGAAGCCCCAGTCCCTCTAGAACCGAGTATTCTGAATTGTGAGGCACCACAATGCTTGTAGAATCATGGAGTCCTAGTGTGGTTTGGATTGGAAGGGACCTTAAAGATCATCCAGTTCGAACTCTCCTGCAGGAAAAGGGACACCTCCCACCAGCCCAAGTTGCTCCAAGCCCCATCCAACCTGACCTGAGACACTGCCAGGGATGGGGCAGCCACAGCTTCTCTGGGAAACCTGGGACACGGGCTCAGCACCCTCACAGCTAATTTCTTCCTAATTCATAACCTAAATCTCCCCTTTTTTAGCTTGAAGCCGTTCCCCCTTGTCCTATCACTCCATGCCCTTGTCCAAAGTCCCTCCCCAGCTTTCCTGGAGCCCCTTCAGGCACTGGTAGGTGCTCTAAGGTCTCCCTGGAGCCTTCTCTTCTCCAGGCTGAACAACCCCAATTCTCTCAGCCTGGCTCCAGAGCTGCTCCAGCCCTCCCAGCATCTCCATGGCCTCCTCTGGACTCACTCCAACAGCTCCATGTCCTTCTGGTGTTGGGGACCTGAGAACTGGACCCAGCACTGCAGGGAGGTGTCTCACAAGAGCTTTCTTAGAAGAATCCCCTGTTTCTCCCCACTGGCCACACTCCTGGTGATGCAGCCCAGGATATGGTTGATCTCCATGTCTCCATGCAAGAAATAAAGGAAACAGACTCAGGGCTTGACCTCATTCTGGAGGTGGGATCAAAGCAATACTTCCCAGTTCCTGCTGAGCCATGGTGCTACATGCCAGCACAGTGTTGTCCACTTTATGGCCATGAGCTGAAGCCAAGCTGGCATTTTTCACATGCAGAACTATGAGTTTTGTATTCTGGGTCCCATCCTTCATCATATCATCCCTTGTTAGCCCCCACCAACTTGAGCAGGTTATTCCTCCCAAGGAACCAGGGAGAACACCTTCAGCTTTCCCAGCCACACTCTAGGGTCTTTTTTCTGTAGCGAAGACAAAAGAAATAACATCTTGGATTCCACTCACCAATAAATTATTCTTGAAATGCCATAATTGCTCAGCTGCAGCTGCGAGAGCAACTAAGTACAGAACTTTAATAAAATATTGTTGCTGAAATCAATTTGCTGAGAGTCTGCCTCGTTTTCTGCATGGGGTGCTGAGCAGCAAATAGTCAATACTGATCACTACTGAGAGAGCCAAATAGAAAGATAAACCTGGAACCTGATTTTTGCCATCAGTACTTTTTTTTTTTCTTTTTTTTTTTCCTGAGCTTCCTGAGCAACACAAGAGGGACCTGATTCTGCTCCACGTTTGCAGAGTTGCACTTCTTTCCATTCCTCAGCTGTGGGAAAGGCAGCTCTTGCATGTGTAGGTTTACAAAGTAGCTTAGGCACTTAAGAAGAGAGATTTACAGGAGTGACTTTCACAGGGGGAGGAAAAGGGAAGGGAAGAGCCCAACTTTCATCAGGGTGGAAAATAAATCCAAATAAATCCAAAGCAATGGTGCAATTGGCAGCTCTGGTAACATGTTGAGAAAATGACCACATCTGGCCTATTCTGGATTAAAAACTATTGAAGTCAATGAATTTCACTCTGGATTTACAATGGCATTAACTGAGATCAGAATCCAACCCTATAAATTTACTATTGCTTCTAATCCTGGTGCCTCTGGTCGTGCTGAGATATTTGCTAATTGCTGAGCCTTTTGCTTTATTGATACTGAAATAGCATACCCTGCCCTACTATTGCTAAACTCGTCTGGTTTAAAAAAACCTGTCACCCTGTTTGTCATGACTGACCTTAGCAAACTGGCCTGCTGTCCGTGGATGTATGGGCTTTTTTTTTCTACCAAAAAAAAAAAAAAAAAAAAAAAAAAGAGAAAAAAATCAATTTCAATCAACATGGAGTATAATATTATCAAATGTCAGATGCTGAGGCTGTGTGCTTTGAAAATTATCCTTGACAGCTTCTTGTTGACTTAAGTGCTCAGAAAAAAAAAAAAAAGAATAGAAAAAAAAAGGAAAAAGAAGGGAGAGAGAAAAAACAACCAAATATCTCAATTGTCAGCTCCTTCTCTTTGTGCTTCAGAGGTTCTATTGACAGGTCTGAAAAAAAGATTGCCTTTGGGGGTTTTATTGATAGATCCTTGCCTGATATTGGAATGATTCCTGGGCAGATAAGTCACATTTAGATTTGTTAGTAATTGAGGAGAATTGATTGAATAATTAGTATGGTCCCAGAGGGAGGTACCTACTCCTCTTCTGTTCTGCAGAGGTTGTCACCAGATAAAGGACCTCTTTGGGCAGGATGGATAAAGGTCTAATTGTTTATATGATCAGGTATTTTTTCCTTTCAGCCCTCCCTCCCCAACCTTTCCTAACTTTCCTGTGGCAAATGTCAAGATGGCAAAGGAGAAAGCCAAAAATCAAACCAAACGTGGGGGAAGGCAATCAACCCTCTCCATGACCTGGAAAAACATTAATTGTTTCCAAGTCGTTAGAGGAATTTGGGTGTCAACGGTGGTGGGCATTTATTTATGAAACTTTGCAACATTAATTATTTCCAGGTTTTAAAGTTAGTGGAATTTGGGTGTCACCAGGGGAGCATTGCCTGAAGCCCAGTGCAGCAAAGGAGGATACTGAAGTGATGCAGGAGGATGTTGAAGCAACATGAGGGGATTATGGAGTCATGTGGGGAGATGGTGGGGCAAACCCAGGAAGTTCTACCAGCTTGGGAAAGAGTGGCTGGAAAGCTGCTCAGTAGAAAAGGACCTGGGGATGCTGCTCAACAGCCAGCTGAATATAAGCCATTGTGGCCAAGAAGGCCACCAGCATCCTGGCTTGTGTCAGGGATGGTGTGGCCAACAGAAGAAGGGAAGGGATCCTGTCCCTGTACTCAGCACTGGGGAGGCTGCACCTTGAGTACTGTGTTCAGTTCTGGGGCCCTGACTACAAGAAAGACATTGAGGGGCTGGAGTGAGTCCAAAGAAGGGCAACGGAGCTAGGGAAGGGTCTGGAGAACAAGTCCTACAAGGAGAGGCTGAGGGAATTGGGAATGTTGAGTTCCTCCTCAGAGGAGGCTGAGAGGAGACCTTATTGCTCTCTACAACTCCCTGAAAGGAGGTTGTACAGAGGTGGGTGCTGGGCTCTGCTCTCAAGTAAATAACAAGAGGACTGGAAGAAATGGCCTGAAGTTTCACCAGGGGAGGTTTAGACCAGATTTGAGGAATAATTTCTTTATTAAGAGAGTAATCAGGTGTTGGAACAGGCTGCCCAGAGAGGTGGTGGAGTCATCATCCCTGGAGGGATTTAAAAATTGTGTGGATGAGGCACTTCAGGACATGCTCCAGTGGGTGATACAGACATTAATATATATATTTTAATTTATTTTATTTTGGGCAGGGGTAATGCTGATGGTTGGATGTGGTACTCTTAGGGGTCTTTTCCAACCATGACAATTCTGTGATTCAATGTGGGGAGATGTAGGAAGAAAATCCGCGGAGGCTTAAAGGACGACACGCAGTCACCAATATGGTTAAAGTGAAGTCGTTTATTAAGAGTGGACACTCGCTTTATATAGAGCCTTTGTTTATATAACGATATCTTGCAGGTGGCTATATCTTGGACACAAATTCTGTTCTCACAGAACTTCTGCTGGCTTCCTCATTATCCTGTTATTTCTTCTTTTCTACTGCCAGCTCCCTTATCTTTTTCCCATAGCTCATCTTTCAGTAACCTTGCAACTGGGTCTCAAGGCCCTTAGCTCACTCTAGCTAAAGCTAAATAGTCAGGATTGCTCACGTCTGTTTTCTTCCAGACAATTTCCCAACATATCCCCCTTTTTGTTTTTGAGCAATCCTGACTTACTTCATCACGTGAGATAACATGCTAATAATACATTGCCATAAACAACATACTAATAATACGAAAGCATCAAAACCAATAATAACAAATATAATTGATAAACCTTGTCTAATTAAATCTCTAAGCTATCCCTATATCCTTAAGTGATTTAACCATTCATTTAACCCAATATATGCAAGAGTTAATTTTTCATGTTATCTTAATCAATCGTTTTTGGTTGTGAATTGACTCTGAATGATCAGATAAATTCATGCAAATACACTCCATCAAAGTCTTCACAAACATAACCTAAAATCTAATAATAAAAAGTCAATGGCAGCACGATATTATAAAACTGCATGTCTGACACTATCAATATCTTTTAGCATCTGTGTTAAAATACCAGAAGTTAAGTTCATCTGCTTAGCAGTGCAACAGAATAGCACAATCAACAATCAACACATAGACAAGGGATCCCATAATCAACATATAAACGATCACATGAATTACAACATTAACAAGAACCTATTATCAATACAATATGAAAAGCACATTTCACACTGCAATGGAAGGACTTAAATACCTTTTTATTATGAGGAAGGTCTGGTGTCCACTGGTGCATAGAACCAAGAGGGTAGAGGAGGCTTATCCAACAAAAATTGGTCGGGGGGCCCCAAAAGCGTCCCCAGACCCATTCCGGGTCACGGCACAGTGGAGTCCTGGTTTCCTCCATGGGTGCCAAATTGAGGCTCAAAAAGGCCTAATAAAATTGTTTAGAGACAGAATTCTAAGCCTTTAAACAGCAAAGGCACACTCTTTCCCTCCCCCCTATTTTCCCCTTTTTTTTTTTTTTTTTTTTTTTTTTCTTTCTGTGGTCTGCAGCAGGGCTCATTTTTTGAGCAGCAGCAGTGTCTGTGGGGGTAGAGACAGCAGCTGCAGCTGTAACAGATACACTGGCAATGCTCACCGGCCATATCTGAGTTGTGCCCTTGTGTGCGGGGGGGCGAGAAACGGCTGTGGAGGCAGGAGTGGGGGTGCTCTCTGTACCAGGAGCAGCTCTCACTCCCCGCAGCAACTCTTGGCCTCCGAAAAGGCATGCTCATTCTCATAACTGTGGGGGTTTTTTGTTTTTTGTTTTTTGGTTGGTGGTTTTTTTTTTGGTTGGTTTTTTTTTTTGTTTGTTTGTTTTGGTTTTTTATTTTTTTTTTCTTACTCCTCACCAATATATGAGAAAAATTAACAACAACCACTAGAAGATTCAAAAATGAAATGCTATTGCTACTAAAATCTGGTGGAGTCAGACTGAAACAAAATGAAGTGATACAGTCTCCCAAATCAAAACTCAAGTGTAATTACCAGGTTTTTTTTTTGTTGTTGTTGGTTTTTTTGTTTGTTTGTTTGTTTTTTGTCTCTGTATGAAACACCAGTGGACCATGCACCACAATATAAATCAATATTGAGAACCATATTGCAATGATGGTCCTTAAGCAGCTTTATCTGCTTCTAGCATTTGCTCAGAAGCTTCTAGCAATTGGGCTGCTGTAGCACCTTTTGGGAGTAGTCCTAATGCACGTTTAGTTTTTTTTCATTAGCATTGTCATATGCTGACATATAAAAAATATTGTTTTCATCTCTTCTATCAAATCGGGATGTGAGTCATATTACCACTGAATATAAGTGATCCACAAATTTTGGATATGGCTCCACTCCCTCGTTTAATATTTGTAAAAGAGGGAGTTGCTTGTGCAGGATCATGCACAGTTTACAAAGCTTTATACGCCAATTCTTGTGAAAGTTGTAATACTTCAGTTTGAAGCCGTGCCTGCAAATCTGCAAGTACAAAAGGACAAGCACCAAGTAACATTTGTGCTTGCACTCCGTGTAATGCATCAGTGTTCTGTCTAGGAAACACAGCTTCATTTTCACACAGCATTTGCCATTTATGATGAAATTGCAATTGTTGATTCCACCTTCCCCCCCCCCCCCACTATCCCCTCTACCACCCTCCCCTCCCCATGTTGGATCTAGAAGAGGTGGAGCAGTGGGTGTTAAAGGGTTAAGGGAAGTAGGAGCAGGGATAGGGAACTGATCAGGGGATAAAAATGGATTAGTGCCCCTGGGTTGTTTAGGGTATTCTCCGGAGCAAAAAACTAGGGTTTTTTCAGGGGTATACTCATCCTTGGTCTCCTGTTCTTTCAGCTTCTTCAGCAGTTCCCTGAGTTGCTTGTCTCTGAGTCCCAGTTCTTTCCTTGGTTGTTGCTCTATAGCAGGCACTGATGGTGTTGACAGGTGAAGCAGAGGATTAATTGATGGCAACTGTGGTCAAGAAGATAAATCAGGCATTGGAGGTGGAGAGGAAGGCAGCGGTGGCAGAGTGTTTGGGAGCCGTGGCAGGCGGGCAGGAGGGGGGGGTCTGCATTCCAAGGTTCCTCGCCTGTGTTCTCCGGCTTCTCTCCCTCTGGGTCCTCCGACGATTTTGGTGGTGTTTTCGGTCGCTTTTCGTTTTGCTTCTCAGTCCCATTTTTACTTTTCATCTGACCCTCCAGGGTCAAATGGCACAGTTGGCTGAGCTTGAATCAGTATAGTCCCTTCAGGTGCTGGTGGGGGCACCTTAGGTGTCTCAAATAACTGCCTAGAGGTCAAGTCCATATTTTGAGCATTCATTGGTATTGGTAGATCAGGCGTTAAGGCAGCAAACGCTGAGGCTGCTGCTCTTTCACTTTCCATCTCTTTTAAGGTTTCTCTAATCAATTTCCAGAGTGTCGCTAAGCGTCGTGCCTCCTTATCTCCATCGTTAATTTTATCCCATAGAGCAGTACCTATGGCTTCCCAAGTAGGTAACTCAAAAACGGTACCCATCGAGGGGATCAAGTCTCTATCCTGTGCCCATTTCAGTAATTCACGTAAGGTCCTGCCTTCGTGTGATAAACCTCTCTTAGAGAGAATACATTGGAGGAGCTTAACTACTGCCTCTTCTTCTTTAGAGAGTGTAGACCCCATCTCCTCCCCAGCCGCTCACCTTTTTCTTGGCAAGATTCTTCAATTCCGAGGTACCTCTTTCGTTCCGTAGCCGGGCACCAGCTACATAGACCGCCGGGGCAGCAGTCTCCTTTCGACTGGCTTCTCCGCTCCTGCCGCACCGTTCCTTCGGTCGGCTTTCTCGCTACCCTCTCATTCCAGCTGTCTTCATCGCTCCTGGAAGCAACAGCGAGAGGGTCCCTGTTCAGGCGCCAAATGTGGGAAAAAAATCCGCGGAGGCTTAAAGGACGACACGCAGTCACCAATATGGTTAAAGTGAAGTCGTTTATTAACAGTGGACACTCGCTTTATATAGAGCCTTTGTTTATATAATGATATCTTGCAGGTGGCTATATCTTGGACACAAATTCTGTTCTCAGAACTTCTTCTGGCTTCCTCATTATCCTGTTATTTCTTCTTTTCTACTGCCAGCTCCCTTATCTTTTTCCCATAGCTCATCTTTCAGTAACCTTGCAACTGGGTCTCAAGGCCCTTAGTTTACTCTAGCTAAAGCTAAAGAGTCAGGATTGCTCACATGTCTGTTTTCTTCCAGACAATTTCCCAACAGGGAGATGCTGGAGCAATGTGGGGATGTGCTGAAGCAATGCAAGGGGGTGTTGAAACAGTGTGGGGAAAATCCAGGGTAAAGTTAGGTGACACTGGAGCAATAAGGGGGAGGACAGAAGCTGCAGAACCCCATCTTGCCTCAGCCTGATCATCAGCCCAAGGCTTTCCCATGCTGCACATCTCTTTCCATGTGGAAGCAATGGAAAGGATGACTTTTTCCACAAAGGATTTTTACATTGACTAAAAAAATGCTCTGAGATAGGGACATTTTCATTATCCCTACCCATCCATTCTGAAATATTTTATTTCTTTAAGATGGGGAAGACATTTCAGTCAGCTTGGCTTTTCAAGGGGCAAGAGTTTATTTCTGTTCACACCAACCAGGGACCCTCCATGGACCTTTTCTCTGTCCTAACTTTCAATAACTGCTCAGACAGGACTCTCCCATACCCTCTGCAGTGTGGGATGCTCAGGATGCTCAACCAGGTGTGCTGTGCCATGATTTTCCTCCAGGACACTGTTTGTGTAAAATGGGAGATATTTGAAAATCATTTTTTGAAACCTCAGCTCATTTCTGTAGGTTTCTTCAATGGGCTAAAATGGCTTAATTAGCATTTATCATCATCTTTTCTTCTTTCAGCACTGAAGAAAGGGTAGAAAAATACAATTAAAAAGAAAAAAAAGATATTAAGGTAAAATAAACTATTTTCTTTTCCTGTCTTCCAGCTCCATTAAAAAAAATGAGGGAAAGGAAGAGACAATTTCTTATCTCCAAGTTAAACTTTTTTGGAACCACCAAATATTTAATCTCAGAAGTGATGACCAACTCTAAATCTACCACTCATAGGGCTTATCCTGTGAATGTTTCAGCCCCAGTCATTGGCAGCAAATTCCCATTGTTCAACCCAGTCACCAGGGACTTTTGCAAGAACCAGGTTCCTCTCTGGGTCAAATGCATCACCTGCATCTACAGCTCTCCAACCTCATGGTCCCTGTAGGAATGAGCTATTGAAGTGCAAATGGATCTCAGATATCCATGAATAAATTCAGGTTGGAAATTAGAAGAAGCTTTCTAATTATCAGAGCTGTGAATATCTGAAATAGCCTCCTGTTAGGAGCAAAGATGGGAAAGAGCCTACTAAGCAGATCAATGATGGTGGTGGTGGTTGTGAGCACTTTGGTAGGAGCTGGTGCCATAACTCACACAATAAATTCTTCCTAATTGCCAGTAGTGGAAATGATATGCTGTGTTCCACACCCCTATATGCCTTCAGATAGACTCTATAGTAATGATGCAGACCCTAATCAATACCCTGGCCTCTCTCAAAGTTATGTTTTCAGGGGAAAAAACTTTTGTTACTGTAGGATTTGGGGCTTCTGAATTTTATCCTCTATTAATTTCCATGGTTTCAAATGCAGATGGAGAAAGAGAGGATCAAGGTAAGGAGAAAGCTTGTCTCTGTTTTCATTTTCCCTCTTTTTTTTTTTTTTTTTTTTTTTGCATGTTTGCTCTCTTTTCCCCTTCCTATCGATGAAGATTCTGCTCCTACAAAGAATCAGAATTGTTGTGGTTGGAAAAGGCCATCAAGTTAACCCAGCACTGACAAGACATTATGGAACTGTTTCAAATTATGATGAAACATAATTTGAAAATTATGTTCAAATTCCCTCCAAATACCAGAAATTTCAACATTTCCATTCTTATGACAAGCACAGGTGTGCATAAGTCAACTGCTTCTATAGCCAAAAAAACCCCAATTGCTCTTGATAGGTGTGAGAGACATTGTTTGTCTCCTTTGACAATGATTTTATCTCAAGTCTTCTTTCCACTGTATGAAGCCCTTAAAGAATTTTAATATCCCACAAATCCTGGACTACAGAGGCAGCACAGTGTGAAAAGAAACACACACCTGTACATACATGTACATGTAGCCATGAAAATGTACGTGTGTACACACCACACATGAACAACCTGAGTTCAAGGAATATAGTTTAGGCCCAATATCTGGAATTAACTGCATTTTCTACCACCAAAATTGATGCTAGCAACCACAGAATCATAGAATCATTTTGGGTGGAAAAGACTTTAAGATCACCAATCCCAAGTGTTAATCCAGCACTACCAAGGTCACCACTAAACCATGTCCCCACACACCACATCTTCATGGCTTTGAAATCTCTCCAGGAATGGTGACTCCACCATTTCCTTGGGCAGTTCAAGTGCCTGCCGAGCCTTTCAGTAAAGGAATTTGTCATAATATCTAGTCGTAGACATAGATGAGTACAGCCCAAAGATCCAAATTTCTCAAGCGGCATGTTTCCTCCTACCAGAGCAAAGTGAGTATTTCTTTAAATCAGATTTCATTCCTCCCTTTGAGCCCTACCCGTTGAAAAGATATTGAATTACCTTCTTTTTTTTGCTTTTTTTTTTTTCCTTCCCTTTGCTCATTCCTATAGCAAGAGCAGAATTGATTTTTGACACCATCCATTTCATTTGTCACAGATCATCTTCCACTTCCCCCTGCACATCGCTGGAATATCACCCACAGATTATTCCCATCACCGCTGCTTTGCCTGGGGCAGGGGATTCTTCCACAGCCAAAAAAAAAAAAAAAAAAAGTGGCAATTGAAGGCAGAAATGCCAGTACCTGTAGCCTGAAAATGCTAATAAATTACCAGAGGTCCCAGGAAAGTTAAATATTGGGGATGTCAGAGCCACCATGTGATTAGGGGAACTGAACTACAAAGAGCATCCGCCTAAGGCGCCTGCACGAAGAGGATCAGTTTCCTCCTGTCATCTGAACATGCCACCTGCCTGGAGTTTTTTCCACCCTGGCTTTGCTTGCTGGGAGGCAATCAGAGCAGGAGGAGCATGCTCAAAGCCACAGGGAGCTTTATTTTCTGTGGATGTATTTGGGAGCTTTAAGAAGTCTACGGCAATGCTACAAATGATCTTGAGTTTTTCGCTGCACAAAAGGACCTCACCTCAGACTTGGTGTCAGGATTTCAGTGACCATGCCATGGATGTGTCTTGTTTCCCTGCCTGGTGTTTAATAATCCCATGTATTTTTTTGTGATGCAGATTTTGCATCACTCTGAAGGTGCTTGGTGTTCTTCAGAGACGTGCAAATAAATGCATGTACTGTGTATCCAGGCAAAAAAAAAAAAAAGGATGTATGAAAACACGTTCTCATGTCTTTACATTAATTTGTTCCTAAAGTAGCTGATTTGCTGGAATTCTTCCCACACAAATAATTCCTTCTATACCTTCATGAGTGCAGACATGTAATTATGTGTGTAGAAATTAATGTATATAATGGTTCATATGCCATTATATACATGTGCTGTGCTATCCTCTGTTGGACTTGGTGATCTTAAAGATCATTTCTAACCACCATGATTCTGTGATGGCCATTATATGTCAGGGTTTTTCACCCCTATGCAGTGCAGTAGCTTTGCTTGAGCCACAACTGAAAGCCATTTACACCTTAATAGACAAATATTGTCATTCCTCTCCAATCCTCTCCTGTTCATTTAGCCCTGACTGGGTTCTAGCTTTGCATACAGCCTGTGTATTTGTGCCCACACATGCACACGAGGCTGTAAGCACACACAATGTCTCTGTGTGTATGACTAATGGAATCATTTTGATTGGAAAAGACCTTCAAGATCATCTTCAGGTCCAACTGCTAACCCAGCTCTGCCAAGGCCACCATTCAACCCATGGCCCTCAGTACCACATCTCCACAGCTTTGAAATCCCTCCAGGGATGGGGACTCCACCCTTGCCCTAGGCAGCCTGGGCCAGGCCCTGACAACCCTTTCCAGGGAGAAATTGTTCCCAAGGTCCAATCTAAACCTCCCCTGGCACAACTTGAGAGCCAGAAGGTCTCCCCTCAGCCTCCTTTGCTCCAGGATCAACACCCCCAGCTCCCTCAGCTGCTCCTGGGCAGACTTCTGCTCCAGACCCTTCCCCAGCTCCGTTGTCCTTCTCTGGACACACTCCAACCCCTCAATGTCCTTCTTGTCCTGAGGGGCCTAGAACTGACCCCAGGATTCCAGGTGCAGCCTCCCCAGTGCCCAGCACAGGGGGACAATCCCTGCCCTGCTCCTGCTGCCTACACCAGGATGCTGGTGGCACCTGGGCACACACTGGTTCATATTCAACTGCTGTTTACCAGCACTGCCAGATTTTTGTCCTCTGCCCCAAGCCTGGAGCATTTCCTGGGGTTGGTGTGACCCAAGACCCAGCACTTGGCCTTATTGAACCTCATGATCGGCGTCAGCTCATCAATGAAGACAGCTGTTGGTATATGATATACACGTGCAAGCATACATGCATGCACACAACTATACATAATTGAAAAGACAATTTGCTCCTGAGTGTTTTCTGCCATGCAAATAGGTTGCAGAATAAGTCACAGCTAATTATGGCAAGAATCATCAGGTCCAACCATTAACCCAGCTCTGCCAAAGGCACCACTAAACTATGGCCCTCAGCACCACATCTACAGCCCTGGGAATAATCCCACAAAATCTGGGCTGTGCTGCAACTTCATTATATAACATCTTCATTGTATCATCTTATAGCTCAACATGTTCCACATCAGTTCTGTTAACCAGGGATGGGATTTCCCTTCCCCAAAAAATGACCAATTGCATTTGTAGAGCTCTTTGCTCAGCTTGAAAATCCAGGCTCTGGATTTGGCCATGATTCCTGCAGAGCTGCACAACCATAAAGCTGATGTAGGAAAATCTGTGTGAGAAGAGTGAAGGAAGGGTACGTGAATTGTGATTTTTATATGTGCTTCCCTAGCAATTAACTTCACTTTTCCCCCAGGGGAAGAGTAAGGTCGTTTCCCATTATTTCACCTTTTTTTATTTTCTTGCTTGCTGGATTCTTTTCTTTCCTTTCAGGGAGTCTCTCTAATCATTGCCTTGCATCATTATCATTATCTCTTATTATGATCTTTAGTTACGATGTCAAAGATGAGAAAAATGAGCTCAGCTTTTCTGGCATCCTAACACATATTGATTTTAACAGCAGCTGCCACGAGCCCTTCCACAATGATGGATTGCTGTCAGACTGATGCAAAAAATACCCACATGAATAGAAATATTTACCAAAGAGAATAACCAGTGATTGCAGAACTGCATTTAGGACAGATTATCATATTGACCAACAGCCTGGGCAGGCTCAAGGAGTGAGCACATTGTAATACCCTTCAAGGATAAGAGATTGCATTAGAGATCCTGTTTCAGGTACTTCCATCAATAACTATGTCAAGGTTTTGGGGGGGCTTCCTTGAGCCTGGAAAAGGAAATATCCCAGTCTAAGCACAGGGCACCTCATCACTGCTTTGAACATGGAGGAAACAGCTGTGTCCTCCTGGAGGAAAAGTGGAAGAAATCCCTTGGGGGAGCAGCATCATGAAGGGCACCATTCTGGCCATAGGAGATGGTCCATCCCCATCTAATGAGCATTCAGCAAGTGGGCAGCAGAAGAGGTTGGAATTCACAGCAGAACATCAGGGTTGCAAATATGGTAAAGCTTTGGGTTTTTTGTTTTTTTTTATGAGCCCTTTCTCAGCCTTCAACCCTACAAGTGTTGTGTGAATGTACCCATTTCTGCCCAAAGTCTCCATAGGCTCACACACTTGCAACCCAAGTTTCCCAGAGGAGCAAGGTCCTTGGCCCCTTGGTAGGAGCCTGAACCCTGCAGGGTTGGGCTCTGAAGCTTCTTTTGGATGATCTGCTTTGAGAGTGTCTGTAAATAACCCCATTATTTGGCAGCAGTGGGGCTTTTCTGCAAGGGGGAAACATGGCTTGGTTGCATGTCACCAACATTGCAGGTCCCAAATTTGCAGGTTCAAAGGCTGGATTAGGAGGATTAGAAGAGTAGGAGAGTGGTTTCATATAATTTTTGGCACCATTAGCAGCAAATCTCTGGATTCAATCTTTTCATTAAAAAAAAAAAAAAAAAAAGACAGTATGATAGAATATGCTATTGTAGAATCTATTGCCAGGCTGGCAACCAGCAAAAATACACATCTAAAGATGTCTTAATCTTAAATATAATTAGATATAATACCTCATGCAGTGTTGTATGATTAATAAAATATATGATCATTAGTTATTAGATTAAAGTGTCTACTTGTGTAACTGAAAACCATTTGCATGCAGAAATGAAATAGCTCAATTTGCTGTAATTGACTTAGCTCCCATAGAGATTAGTGCACTTGCTGCTGGAGGAAATGGTTTCTTCAAAACCTAAAAGCAACTGCGTGGAGGAGCTGGTTCCTGGGTTTTGTGGGAAGCCCCCACCCTGCTGGAGGCAGATACCTGAGAGGAGGTCTGGAGGATCAGCAGAGCTGTAATCAGGACCTAAGAGCTGCTGGGTTTAGAGGGAGGCAAGATGTGACGATGGCATTTTCAGGGTCTCAGTCAGACCTGCTGTCGGGTGACCCTAAGAGATGTGACTACCTTTTACTCCCCCTTTACCCCCATCCCATTCGTGTGGGTGCAAACCAAGAGCAATTTCATGGACACCAGCTTGGGAAAAGTGAGTAGCAATGGTTGGGTCCTTGCACACCCCAGCAAAGGATGAAGGGCTCCATACCAAAAACCCACCACGTGGCAGACCCAAGGGTGGGAGCAAACCACATCAGGGGATCTGCAATGCAGGTTTCCTCTGCCTGTTCTCACCAGCACAGGGAGTTCCTCCCAGGGGTGCTGAGAGCATCTTGATGGGTGAACACGTGCAGAATAGGCAACTGGGAGCATATCTTGACTGGCTAGGAGGGATTGTGCCCTTAAATTATCCACTGACACCTCTGACATTGGGAGATGCTATGGGGCCCCCACAAATTTCAACTTTCCCTCTGCTGCTGCCTCTTTTTCTTTTTTTTTTTTTTTTTTTGTAAATAGGTTTTCTTATGGTTGTCTTAATTTATTTTTTTTTAGCCACAGCAACTAAGCAAACCGTTCAAATTGAAACACTGAAATGAACCAAGATGAACAATAAACTAAAACATGCCTAGAGCAAGTTGAGCAATAAACAGGGTTTTAATTTTTTTTTCCCCCTTCCATCTCAGTGGTGTCTGCCTCTGATAGATGATGTGGCAAAGGAAGAATCCTCAATAAATTCTAAATTCTGAATCCTAAATCAGTGAGCAAGACATGTGAGATGCCATCCCTGCTCACAGTGGCTTTTGCTTCAGTGAGACCACGATGCTCCTGCCCCATGCGGCTGGGGTGGAGGCAAAGCATCTGCTGAGCTTTATCCAACCTGCACCCATAACCCAGATGTGACAGGGGCTTTTCCCACTGTATCCTGGATGGAGTCTCAATGGGAAAAAAAAATATTATGCATAGATTTTAAAGCCAGGAGGGGATATTTTGCTCCCCTCTGACCTCCGTTATAACACAGGGAATTTCATAGATTCTTGCAGCAGGGAACAAAGGGGAGAGAGCAGCTATGGGGTTGTAGCAATATGTAAAGGGGCTGTGATTTTTGAGAAGGATGACCTGTGAGGCAGTACTGAAGGGGCTGAACTTGGACCCAGAGCATCCATGTGAGTTCAGTGCTGTATGCTCTTCATCACCTTGGCCTGAGTGCTGTAAAATCTTTGTCCTTGTAAAAAATTGTGTGGTTTGTGAGACAAGAGAAAGAGTGTTGGTTTGTTTTTTAAAAAAAAGAATTGTCACACTCTTCACCTCGGAAGGACATGTGATATTGGGCTGTCAGGCACTGGAATAATAGTCTGCCCAGAGCAGTGGTGGAGTCACCATCCCTGGAGGGATTTAAAGGCTGTGTGGATCTGGTCCTTGGGGACATGGTTTAGTGGTGAGCTTAGTATTGGTCAGAGGTTGGACTGGATGATCTTGAAGGTGTCTTCCAACCAAAGATATTCTGTGGTTCTGTGATCTAATCCTACAAGGGATGTGATAGTGACAATGATAGGGATATAGGGGTGCATTGAGCACCCTTGGGCAAGGCACCTCAACCCACTATGAAGAGAGCTAAAGTGTTTTTACCTTCTGCAGAACCTTTTATGACTTCTGTCTGAGTCAGGATAGGGCACACTTGGAAAGGAACCACATGTCTCTGCACAAGACATGCTCTACTATTTGGTGCAGGGTTTCAGCAAGGGTTTATTTATTTTCCATGTGGTTTCCAAGAAGTTTTCACCTTTCAACCAGAGAAACCCTGGTTTAGCTGGAGAACACCAGCAGATGAGCTGGAGTCTCACTCTGAATTATTTTCCTTCCACTGAACTTGCAGCTCAGCTTGAAGCTGACACGGGCAACTGTACATGAACACAGCCCAGATTTGTAATCCAATCCATCAAGCTGTGCATTATGCTGAACAACCCACAGCAGAGATGAACTCATCCTCAGTAATTCAGTCCTTTGGCTTCCAACCCACACTTAATGATGGTGCTGGGCTGATCAAGCCTGGGGTTCTCATTTAACTCTGGAAAAGTGAAGCTGTAGTGAGAACCACAAGTCACCAGGTGTCGGCAATAATGAACTGGGAGCTTAGGCCCAGCTGTGCCCAATAATTAGGGCCTGCCCCAGCCGGAAGTGGGCGGGGCTGAAGGGCAGAATAAAAGGCATGCTCCCAGAAGCAGAGGAAGATGCAGAGAGACGCCTGGGAAGAGAGAGGGCGAGAGACCTCCTGAGAAGAACCGTGTCCCCAAGAGAAGGGCTTGCCGTAACATGAAGCCCTCTGAAGTTAAGAGCCAGGTTTTTGTCTAAACTCAGTCTGTAGAGCCAACTTAATCTTTGCAATCTGTTTACACAGATAAACCAGAATGATTTTTATTGTTCCCCTCTGCTCCACTTTGGTCAGACCCCCTTGCATTACTGGGTCCAGTTCTGGGGATCCCAACACAACAAGGACATGAAGTTCAGAGGAGGCCATGGAGATGCTGTGAGGGCTGGAGCAGCTCTGGAGCCAGGCTGAGAGAGTTGGGGTTGTTCGGCCTGGAGAAGAGAAGGCTCCAGGGAGACCTTAGAGCACCTTCAAGTGCCTGAAGGGGCTCCAGGAAAGCTGGGGAGGGACTTTGGATAAGGGCATGGAGGGATGGGATGAGAGGGAATGGTTTTAAACTGGAAGAGGGGAGATTGAGATGAAATATTAGGAAGAAGTTCTTTGCCGTGAGGGTGGTGAGACACTGGACCAGGTTACCCAGAGAACCAGGACTGGTCACAACAACACATGAAGGACAATGTTTCCAGCCCCATTTTAAGCTGAGAGCCTGAAAAATTGACATTGCCATGTAAGCAAGTCTGTGGCAGCACCAGGAGCTGAGCCTAGATGTTGTTCCTCCTCCCTCCAGCCACTTTTAATTTTCCTTTGGACAAGCAGGTGGTTCAGCATAGCTGAAAGACTAGAAAGAAAAGAAAATGGAGATTTTACAACTGTGGAGCTGGTATAGTTGGAGATAAAGGTGCTGTGAGCTTCAGAGCCACAATCTTTATTGAAAAGATGGTAAATATAAAAGAAACATAACATGGTTTTCAGATAGATAAAGCAGAGCTTAAAAAGCTGACAGCCAGAGCAGAAATAGCAGTTTTAAAACTCATGGGTGGCAAAAAGAAGGAATTTAATAGGAAGAAAAAGACAAAAAAAAAAAAGTCACGGCAGATGAATTGCATGAAATGGGACTGCCTGGTAAAGGAGGGGGGTGAAGTGCTCCTGGTTAGTTCTAATTTAAGAAAAGCCCCATCAGTGTAAGGAGTCCATCAGGACAGTCTAAGAGGCTGAGAGCTGCCTGGGAGTGATGTCTCAGGCATGGATTCTGATGAATCTGATCTGATAAAGAGCCACTTGCCCAAATCTGATGAAGAGCCATGAGAAACACCATAATTCATTACCATCTCAGGGCCCCTTGCAGTCGTGATGAGAAAGGGGCAGTGGTGCTCCTTGGTGTGAGGTTAATCTCCCAAGAGAACAAGAGTTTTGTGTGCAGGAACTCAAAAGAACTGTGTGGAAGCTGCCTAGTCCTCTGGAATTCAGTTCTTTTTTATTTTTTTTTTTCATCAGAGATGAAATAAATTCAATAAACTACCTGGCAGTAGCTGGCTAAGGGTGTTGGCTCTGTGAGAAGCAACCTCAGCTCCTGAGCACACCACCATGATATGCTTCCAAGTAACTGCTTTCTATTTGTTACCTCTCATCTTTGTGATGCCTGCATGGAAAAATCTTAATTAACTTCAGGAACTACAACCATCCCTGGCCACATTCTTACCTTGCAGTCCAAGAGCACATTTGTGCTTTCTCCAACCTTGGGCAGGTGGACCTCTGCAGACTCCTTGTCCCAGCCTGGTACATTTCTGCACTCTCACATGAGCTGATGAAGGGTCTGAAAGCAGAGAACTGACACAGAGAACTGAAACTGAATATATGAACTCTCCCATATATTCAGAGAAATATTATGAGAACAGAAAAATTCAGAAGATGCTTTTCTGGGATGCACCTCCCAGGTTGTGCCATCCACAGGTTGGACACATGAGATGGAGGGATCCTTCTTCTATGCATTAATCTGATTGCTTGTCTTTACCCATTTATAGCCTTTGGCTTCCAAAATCTTATCTTGCAATATGTGAAATAGCTCTTTTTTCTTCTTTTAAGCCTTCTGCCTGGTAAATAAACAGGTTCTTCTGAGAAGAAAAATCACAGAGTCATAGAATGGTTTGGGTTGAAAGGGACCTTAAAAATCATCCAATTCCATTGCCATGGGCAGAGACACCTCCCACTAGACCAGGTTGACCCAAGCCCCATCCAACCTGGTCTGAGACACTGCCAGGGATGGAGCAGCCAAAAAATTTCTGGGTAACCTCTTCCAGGGTCTCAACACCCTCACAACAAAGAATTTCTTCCTAATGTCTAACTTAATCTCCCCTCTTTCAGCTTCAAAGCATTCCCCTCATCCCATTCCTCCATGCCCTTGTCCAAAGTCCCTCCCCAGCTTTTCTGGAGCCCCTTCAGGCACTGGAAAGTGCTCTAAGGTCTCCCTGGAGCCTTCTCCAGGCTGAACAACCCCAATTCTCTCAGCCTGGCTCCAGAGCTGCTCCAGCCCTCACAGCATCTCCATGGCCTCCTCTGGACTCACTCCAACAGCTCCATGTCCTTCTTGCTTTGAGGACCCCAGAACTGGACCCAGCACTGCAGGGAGGTCTCCCCAGGGAGGTCTCCCCAGAGTGGAGCAGGTGGGGACAATCTCCTCCCTGGCCCTGTTGGCCACACTGCTGGGGATGCAGCCCAGGACATGGTTGGTCTTTGGGCTGCCAGCACACATTTCCAGCTCATGTTGAGCTTCTCATCACCCAACACCTCCAAGTCCTTCTCCTCCAAGCTGTTCTCAACCCATTCTCTACTCAACCTCTGTGCTTGGGATTGCCCTGACCCATGAGCAGGACCTTGCACTTGGCCTTGTTGACTATCATGTGGCACCTCTCCAGCATATCAAGGTGTCCATGGATGGCTTCCCTTCCCTCCAGTGTGTTGACCACACCATACACGTTGGTGTCAGCAGCAAACCTGCTGAAGACACAAACCAATCAACAACTATTTCCTTTCCATGTCCTTGTGTCTTTCAGGAACATGCATGGCTCTATCAGATTCTCCTCCAAGGCTGCAAAATTGCAAAGGGATCTTTTTTTTTTTTTTTTTTTTAACCTGTTCATAAATAACTGTTCCTATTTGAGCAGCTTGCAGGATCCTGCTCACACTTTGACTCTTGCTCCTTGTGCCATATCTGCCAGCCCAATGTGGACAACCAGCACAGCAAGACATCTTGGATGGCACTAAATACCTGTGATATGGAAAATTTATTCATACCACTAATCTATTCAACATTTCCTTCCACAATGTCCTTTTCAGAGGTGATGCAAGATTGCCATCAAGGATCACCCATTCTCATTGACTCCTCCAGAGAAGTCTCGTGGGCTTGAGCCTTATTTTATTCCATGGTTTAGGCTGGATTGTTGCATGGATTACACTTGAGTTTGTACCACAAGGATAAACAAAAATATAAATCTTTTTTTTTCTCCATTACATTTTATGCTTATATTTATAGCTTTTGATTTGATGGGATTAGTCTCACACTTCACAAAATTTAAAGCATCTCTGGTAGGCATAGAAATTCAAACTATCGATAAAAGAATTTAGCTGCTTAGTAAAATATCCATCCATCCAGCTGTTCCCCAGAGCTGGTGGTCTTTCTAGGTGAGTTCCTCTACCCAGGATGAGATGAGGTGCTGAACTCATTTCTCCTAATAAGTTACCAGGGTTCCAGAGATAAAGAGCAATGAGAACTGGAAGATCTGTGCCAAGATGGAAAAAAAATAGAAAATGTCATTGAAAAAGAAATGTGATCCAGACAAGACCACTCAATGAGTGGTAAAAACGAAGAAAACTTCTGTTTTACAGCCAGACAGAAAAGAGTTTTGTTTTTTCTGTAATGACAAAAAAGGGTGGGAGCAGGAGGGAATCAGGGAAGGGCTAAGGCAGGAATTTATCTCACCCAAAGAAAATCTCTTACCGGAGGCACCAGAAGAAGAAATTCATTATCCTCCATTCTTCCACAGGAGTTGGCACTTGCCAAGCTGATTCAGATGCCAGAGGTGAATCTCTCTGTTCCTTACTTAGGCAATTACACCTTTAATGTTTCTGTAGGCACTCAAAGACATTAGCAGAAAGATGGGAACAGATCCATGTCAGTTGGGAAGGTGCTCCAGCCAAGAAACAGAGCAGGAATGTAGAACTGAAGCTGAGAAGAAATAATCACATGAAAAACTTCTGAATTCCTTCATCAAGGGTTTCATGTCCCTCTAATTTACAGTTTTTTCCTCACCGTTGTATCCAGGGATTTTTTTTTTTTTCTACTGCTAATGACATGGGAAGCTTTGGACTGGTGCTGCAGTGGTCTTTAATAATGACACCAATAACATAGTAATAACAACGTAAAAAAATACTAAAAGTAAAGCACTTTCATCACAGATGTGTTTATCAACAGATTCAAAATACTCTTCTCTGTAGGCAACAGGTGGCAGCTCAGTCAGTGCTCAGCCTCACCTGTGCCCAGTTAAGGCTGGCCCAAGTGCGCATGCTCAAAGATCAAGGGCCAATAAAAGGTGGGGCCTGAGACCGGCAAATGGCTCGTTCTGAAGCAGGTCAGCAGCTGTGCTGGTCGAGGCCAGTTCTCTACTGATCCTGTCCTCATTCAGAGCCTATCATCGCTACGAAGTTCGCCTCCTGCTACATCTGGTGGAGAATGCGGGCATAGACTCCCGTCTAAACCGTCTTCTCCGAGTGAACTTCTCGACTTTCTTCCAGAACTCGAGAAATTAGGGTAAGAGAAACCCCTTTTTTCTCTTGTTACTTACATTGCTAAGCCTTTTTGTCGAAATAGAAAGATGGGTCTTACTGCCAGCAAACCCACTGAAGCTGCTGCCACCGAAAAAATTGTGGCACAGGCAGAGAGCCAGGAACTCCTTGGCTCCCCGGGTCCTGCTAAAGCCCAGGACTTATGGGAAGAGGTTTATGATCTATTGGCGGACCTCAATGCAAAAGAAATTAACGGTGACATCATCGGCGCCGATAACACCTGGAGGGTTGTATGCAGCTTACTGGCGGTGATGAAAACTGAGGTGAAGGCGGCACTCGCCACTGCCACAATTCCATTACAAAAAACTGAGGCGTTCCCCCCCAGGGAAGTGCCCACGGTGACCCCCTCGGCACCACCTCTTGAGGAACTAACACCCGAAAATGTACCCGCCGTGACTCCCTCGGCACCACCCGCCGAGGAGGACATAATAAAACATGTGTGTCTGGGGTTGGACACTGGCAAGCCTGCCATAAAGGGCACGTCGGGGAAGCCCCACAAAAGCGTGGCCGAATTCCTGTCGGATATCGGCCCAGAAGAGACACCAAAAAATAACGAGGCGGAAACCGCGGCGTGCAGCACACCCGGCTGCTGCAGAGAGACATCCCCGGCGCCACCCCCAGCCCCACGAAAGGCCGCAGAAAAAGAGGCAACCCCTCAACCAGCGGTAATATCGGTGCTGGAAGATAAAATATCATCCCTGCAAAACCAGGTTGCTCGTGCCATACAGCTGATAGAAAAAAAGGACTTCGAACAAAATCCAGCTTTTCAGCGGTACAGGGACCCACCCACCCTGACAGATGACGAGGATGATGCCCCGACCCCGCTGCGGCGACTGCAAAACGCCCAGGGCGCTACTACCGGCCGCCCAGGGCGATGGTCTGGTATCATCCGGGATGCCATTCTGGAAGGCGAATGGGAGCCCACCACTGTTGCGTGCCCTGTGCTGCAGGACGCGAACGGCCCACCGATTTTTGAGCAGCATTCGTGGAAGACCTTGCAGCAGGCACGGAAGGTGATCAAAGAGCAGGGGCTAAGATCGGAGAGCGGCCGGGCCGTCCTAGACTGGCTGTTTACATCCGACACAAACAGCCCCTACAACTGCCGCAGCCTAGCCAAATACCTATTAACCCCCTCCCAGCAGCTCATCTGGATAAGGGAGTGGGAACGCCTCGCTGCGGCGGAGGTAAACCGCGCTAGGACACCCGGAGATCCGCTAGCGGGTGTCACGGCAGAAATGCTCACTGGCTCTGGACGCTTTGCAGAGATCAGCATGCAGCTGCAATATCCGCGTGAGCTCCACCATGCCGCAGCAAGCCTGGCACGCCAGGCACTTTATGCAGTACCAGAACCACACCCCGGACCATCATTTACTAATGTAAAGCAAGGGCCGAATGAACCCTTTCAGAATTTTGTTGACCGGCTGTGGCAATCAGTCACGGCTCAGTCGGATTTGACGACCGAACAACTCGAGTCCACGTTTAAATTATTGGCGTTCGAGAATGCAAATCCCAAACTGAAAGCACTACTCTCGACACTGCCAAGAACAGCATTGCTATCCGACATGCTGGATGTCGCCGCCAGGGCGTCTCAGCACCAGCAACACCAAGGGATGGCTGGTGCTTTCGCAGCCGCGCTGGAACCTACCCATCAGCTCCTCGCGGCGGTAGCCCAGAAACTGACCAACAATGGAAGACGTAATCGTCGAATTCAGCGCAACCACGTGAACGGTCAACGACAATCCAACCCGGTCTGTCCACGATGCCATGCACGAGGACACAACCGACGAAATTGCTCTGCGATCGTCTGGTGCAACCGCTGCCAGTCAGCGTCCCACAACGACGCGGCCTGCTGGTTTCAAAAAAACGGCAGGAACAGCGCGAGGGGCCCCCGCGCAGGGACACAAATGGCCGGGCCGGCGCTATATGCCAGCTCCCTGTCCCAGCAACCCGGGGAAGCATAGGGTACGATTTACAATCTGCGATAGACGTCACGTTATCAACTACGGCCGTCTATGCGATCCCAACGAATACACACGGACCAATACTTCACGAAGATTCTAAGGTTGGTGCTCTGTTACTAGGTCACTCTTCCTCAGGTCTGGCGGGACTAGTAGTGCTTCCAGGGGTCATAGATGCCGACTCCACGGGGGAAATAAGAATAATGTGCTTTACGTTAAATCCCCCCCCTGGTAATTAAGGCAGGGACCCGACTAGCACAGCTAGTCTCGCTTCCAAAACTGGACCTCAGGAAGAACGCTAAAACGGCGAGAGGCAATCGGGCCTTTGGCTCATCTGGAGACACCGTAGTAACCCTGGTACAACAGATGAGATCAAGACCGATTATAAATGTACAGATGACGATCGGCATAAGAGGTAAAAACCCTCCCTGTAATGCTAGATACAGGAGCCAACGTCACTATCATTAGCAAAAATATCTGGCCTCGAAAATGGAAGCTCATTGCAGCTTCTAACGCCGTTCAGGGGATAGGTGGCGGCTCCACCCCCCTGCAAGCGCACCAACCTGTCCAAATTAAATTCCCAGAAGGGCAAGTGGTAACCGTGAGACCATATGTGTTACCCTTGCCCGGCCAGCTTGGAGGGTTGGTTGGTCGGGATGTCATGAGCCAGATAGGAGCCATCCTGACTATCCCTGAACCCACCCAACCCTCCCAAAATTTTCACTGAGGGCCACTGTTGACATGCCGCTGACCCCCAGACTCCGTTGGAAGTCGGATACCCCTGTCTGGGTAGAGCAGTGGCCCCTTTCCAAGGAGCGGCTAATCGTAGCAAATCGCCTGATAAAAGAACAACTAGACGCCGGACACATCCAGCCATCCGTGAGCCCGTGGAACACGCCCATCTTCGTGGTTCCAAAAAAGTCAGGCAAGTGGCGATTAATACAAGATTTACGAAAAATTAATGACCAGATGTGGCCAATGGGCGCCCTCCAACCTGGGCTGCCTCTGCTTACCATGCTACCTAGAGGCTGGCATCTTCTGGTCATGGATTTAAAAGAGTGCTTCTTTACTATTCCCCTAAATCGTGAGGACACTGCTCGCTTCGCGTTCACGATCCCATCGGTTAACAAAAGTGAACCAGCGAAGCGATACGAGTGGGTGGTTCTGCCACAGGGAATGAAGAATTCCCCGACCATATGTCAATCATATGTGGCATGGGCGCTCGCACCGATTAGAAATACGATGCCGGATACAATAATTTATCATTATATGGACGACATCTTATTTTGTCAGCAAGCTCCGTTCCCCGAAAACATCAGCCAGGTCTTGACCGATCAGCTCAAGACCAAAGGACTAATCGTAGCTCCGGAAAAAATTCAACGGAAGTCACCTTGGAGGTACTTAGGGTGGAAGGTAACTGATGCTATGGTGAGACCTCAAAAATTAGAGGTAGTCCATTCAGTTAAAACGCTGAATGACGCCCAAAAATTAGTGGGCGAACTACAATGGGTTAGACCCATTATAGGTCTCACCAATGCAGACATCCACCCCTTCTTGTCCTTATTACGGGGTACACATCCAGGAGCACTCGTGGATTGGACCAAGGACCACTCCAACGCCTTGAAACGGGTCATCAACAAGCTGACAACCGGCTATGCGGATCGGCGAGACGCCAACCACCCCATCGGAGTGTGGGTATGCAACCACCCCTCCTTCCCCTTCGCTCTCCTTATGCAGGACCTCACGGCTACAAGAACATCTGGGGAATACAAATCCGATTCGACTCCTAACCGAGACTCTACAAGATCAGAGTCTATGACCATTTTGGAATGGCTATTCCCTCCCCATACGCCTCAGAAGGGCATATGGCAAAAGACTGAAGTTATAGCATTCCTCATACGGAAGGGACGCCAGCGCTGCCTGGAAGTAGACGGCCAAGAACCAGAGTGGATCAGCATCTCAATCAGAACCACCGATTTTGACTGGATGTTGCAACACTCCGAGCCTCTACAGCTCGCCCTGCTTGGTTACCCCGGCGAGGTGCGTCATGATGGCCCAAAACATCAGCGATTACAGGCTATCAGCCAGTTCCAGTGGCTCGAGCAACCGATCGTCTTGGAGCGCCCAGTGCCTGGCATAACGGTATTTACAGATGCTGGGAAAAGATCCAGACTGGCCGCTTGTGTCTGGAAGGACAAAGGCCAGTGGAAGCAGCATCTGATTCCAGGCACCCCCGAGGACAATCTGCAAACCCTGGAACTGCTCGCAATCATCTGGGCCTTGACGCAATGGCAGCAGGTCCCCATTAACATCGTCTCCGACTCCCAATACGCAGTCGGAGTCGCCAACCGCATCGAGGATGCCCTTATTAAGCCAGTGCCCAACAAAAGGCTACAGGAACTCTTCCTATCGTTGCAGCGTGCGCTGAGAATTCGAACACAGCCATGCTGCATCATTCACATCCGTAGCCACAAGACCGCACTAGGCCTCGGGGAAGGGAATGCCAAAGCTGACTCTTTAGTCAGCTTAGGAATACAAAATCCAGTCTCCGAATTCGCCAAAGCCCAGAACAGCCATTCCCTGTTCCATCAAAACGCCAGGGCCTTGAAGCGCATGTTCTCCGTCACTTGGGATGAGGCAAAAGGCATCGTCAAAGCCTGCCCACAATGCGCACAATTTGGCCCTACCCTGGGAATGGGTGTGAATCCACGCGGGCTTCAAGCCGGAGAAATCTGGCAGATGGACGTAACACATGTCCCCGAATTCGGAAGACTAAAATACGTCCATGTGACCATCGACACCTTCTCAGGCATGCTCTGGGCAACAGCTCAGACGGGGGAGAAGGCTCTGCACGTGGTCCGTCATCTAACCAACTGCTTCGCTGTCATGGGGATCCCCCAGGTAATAAAAACAGACAACGCGCCGGCCTACACAGGCGCAAAGCTCAAACATTTCTTCGCTACCTGGGGAGTGAAACATATCACAGGAATCCCCCAATCGTCTACAGGGCAAGCGATCGTAGAAAGAGCCAATCGCACCCTGAAGACATATTTACAGAAACAGAAGGACAGCGAACAGATGGACCCACAGACGCGGCTTAGTAAAGTACTCTTTACTCTAAACTATCTGAGCCTAAGCCGCGACTCCCAAGAGCCACCCGTCCTCCTCCATTACTCATCACAAAAAGTCATCAGCATGCCTGAAATCCAGATTTATTACAAAGAACCGACGACAGGACAATGGATAGGGCCAAGGCCGCTGCTGTTCACTGGGAGAGGGTACAGCTGTGTCTCCACGGACTCTGGACCTCTCTGGGTGCCCAGCAAATGGACACGCCCTGCCCCGACCAGACCAGCACTACCAGCTCCGAACAACGAGGCACCACGCGACTAAGATCTCCGCGTATTGATCATCTTTTCCCCCATCTTTTCCCCCATCTCACTTCCATTCCAAACAGGATGAAACATATGAAAAAAAAAAATACACAGTGCTACCCCTGGAGCAAAACTCAGTGGCCACCTACCTGGAAACAGCAATGCATCTCCTCATTTCACCTAGAAAGCTGTGGTAGTTAATAGGTTCCATCCTAGAACAGGATGTATCTGCAGTCAAAGACAGGGTGCAGCTGAAATGGAAATTAAACCAGAGGAAATACTGAAGCAGGTGAAATATAATTACTCAGATGAAGATCCTGGACACAATTCCCCTTAAAAATTTTGATTTTTGTGAAATCTGAAGGGTCTTTTATTTTTTTTTTCTAATATAATAAATAACTTGCCTTACTATTTTAGTCATCCGCATGGGTTTGCTTCAACATCTTGTACTTGACTAAAAATATTTCTTCCAAGAAGGAAGACAGGATTTTTTTTTTTTTTAATCCATCAAGAAGGCAGAAATCTACTTCTTCCCCTGATGATTCTCATCCATGGTTAATTATCTTCACTGAGAAAAATCTGTGATTTCTTTCCAGTTTGGAATCTTAGAGCTTTAGTTTTCAGTCCTTGGTTATTATGACTTTCCCCACTAGACCAAGGAGTCCTTTGGTACCTATGGAGATACCCAGGAAGGAAATATGTTCCCTCATCAGTTCTCCTCTATATCTCCTCAGTTGTAATGAAAGAGGGGAGATTTAGAGCAGATAGAAGAAATGGTTTACACTGAGGATGGTGAGACACTGGGATAGATTGCCCAGGAAAGTGGTAGATGTACCATCCTTGGAACCATTCCAGGTCAGGTTGGATGGGGCTCTGATCAACCTGATCCAGTTGCAGATGTCCATGCACATAGCAAGGGTGTTGGGCTAGATGGCCTTTAAAGGCCAAAAGGCCAAACCATTCTGTGATTCTATGATCTCAGCTCCAGCTTGGTAGAGAAATCTGCTGAATCTTGTTAAATATGGAAAACCATGCAACACAGGCTGTGGTTGGGGGCTAGAAAGCACCAGCCAAAGGATGCTCAGTCTGTTCTTACCTTCCTCCCCAAGGTCCATGGGGAACAGCTGCTGAAAACAGAGTAGATGGACCTTCCATTTGACATCATGTGGTTGTTCTTACATTTTCACATCATCCCATTGCACTCATCATTGGTGCTGAACTTTTCTTGAGTTGTCACTCCCCTGCTATGGTTTTTAACTGGAAAAGGGGAGATTTTAGGTTAGATATTAGGACAAAATTCTTCACTGTGAGGGTAGTAAGACACTTGAATAAGTTGCCTAGGGAGGCTGTTAATGCCCCATCCCTGGAAGTGTTGAAGGCCGGGTTGTTTGAAGCCTTGTGCAACCTGGTCTAGTGGGAGACGTCCCTGCCCATGCAGGTAGGGTTGGATATTGATGACCTTTAAGGTCTCTTCCAACCCAAACCATTCTATAATTCTATGATAATGATGAATCTATTAACACATTACCACCAGCATGAGTCACCAGCACTGATTTAAGAAGCAGAAGGCTCATTGCTGGCACAGCTGGGTTCTTTAATTATTCTGAGTCCAGCTGGAAAACATCTATAAACACAGACCAGACTGATGGTGGGTTGAGAGTGCTGCACAAGGTGTTAATGCCTCTAATAATTGAGTCATGGCTGGTGTGCAAGGAGCTGAGAGTGCAAAACTTTGATCCCATCCTCAGTTTCACTCTGGCAATGCTGCAAAAGGCAAAGGAGCAAGGCTGTAGTTTATGGTAAATCAGCTCCCAGTGGCATCAGATGATTTGAATTAGTACCCAAAGACCATAGGAAACACATTGGTTTGGTTAATAGAAATGCCTAGCTATATTACCTCCCTCCCTTTCCACCCCCCACCCCCCCCCCTTTTTTTTTTTTGCGTATTATTCATAATATTTTTCTATAATATTGAAAATCAGTTTTTATTTTTAAAATGCAATCAAATTGCATTTTCTATTAAAACTTTAATATCCAGACAAATTAACCAATGCTGCAGATTACACATCGGTAATGTAGCTCTGACATAATTCATGCTCTTCTCGATTCTGTTATGAACTATCACAGTACTAAAGTGCAGCAGTTCGTAACATATTCTTAAGGGGAAGTTAAATGCTTTTTTTAAAGCAAAAAAACCCAGTGCATTAGTCAAGATACTCCAATAATAATAATAATATGTGGTTGAGCTAAACCTTAAGATGAAAGTATTTTAAGATTAAAAACAAGCCCAAATCTTTTTCCTCCTCTACTAATCTGCTGAAACTGGTGGGCTCCTCTTTTTCCAGATGCGGAGGTTTGGGGCTACAAACCCCAAAACCATCAGGACAGCAGCAAGAAGTTGCAAGTCTCTATTGAGCAGCAGTCTCCACTACTTCAGAGATGGCAGAAGCAGCTTAAGAGTGGAAAAGACTTTTAAATGGGGCCATCAAGGGAAGAACACTTGAGTGTGATTTTGTTCAGGAGGCCTGGTGGAATGATGCTTTTCCAGATAGAGAAAGTGCCCAAAAAGAAGTTGGTGGCATCCTAACATCCTTCAAAGTAACTAAACATCCATCATGACCTCATTTCCTTATCCCTTTTGGAAGCAGTTGCTAGCCCACAGCTTGCCAAACCTGGTGAAATAGTCCACCCCAGGTCTTAGCCTTGGGAGAGGAAGGTCAGCCCTGTTCTGAAAGACGTTAAAATGTTCCCTTCAGTTGTCCTGGTGAGCTCAGGTCACTTCCCTCAGCCACAGCCTCAACTTCAAGTACCTGAAGTGGTTCCCATACAACCAGCAGGGGCTCAGATGCAGGCAGGAGCATCACTGCAAAAGAAAAGGCAAGAGAAAGAAGAATTTTGATAATAATTAAAAAAAAAAAAAAAATGCCATGCCAAGAAACTGGGGAGGGCAGACTGGAGGCAAATTCTTCAATCTGTTTCCAGTGGTGAAAACATGGACAAGGATGGTTCCTTACCAAAAAGAGACTACATTGTCCAGTTATACCCACAAGAAACAAAAGAAAGCAATAGAAAAATAGGAAATGGCCTCAAGTTGTGCCAGGAGAAGTTTAGGTTGTATATGAGGAACAATTTCTTCCCCAAAAGCATTGTCCCCCCAGGGCAGGGGTGGAGTCCCCATCTCTGGAGGGCTTTCAAAGCTGTAGAGATGTGGTGCTGAGGGCCATGGGGCAGTGGTGGCTGTGGCAGTGCTGGGTGAATGGTTGGACTTGATCTTAAAGATCCTGTCCAACCAAAATGATTTTATGATTATATAAAAGTGGTTTTCAGGCTGTCAGTGAGAGATGTGATCAACCCAGTTGTCTTCCCCAGAGTCCAGCACTGAGCAGAAAGGTAGATCTAGGGATGTGGGGTCTGGAAGGTGGCCTCTTGCTCAAGCTTTACAGCCCAGCTTTGCCCTTGGGTTCTGCTTGACCTGTACATCCACCAAGTCAAGACCAGATTGTCCACCTCTTTTCTGCTCCAAGTAGGTGGCCTGCATCTCCCAACCTGAACCATATATGCTGTTAGTTACCAGCTGATGATTGGGATGCTAATTAAAACATACTAAGAGACACACTATACACATGCACAGCACATGAAGGAAATTAGCCAAGTGAGCTTGTCTCTTTCATTGTGCTTTTATTATGATGCTCCTCGGATGATGGTTTTAAATGAATTTTGAATAGTTTTCTTAATTTGTTTTATTCTGCATAACAAAACTGCCAGAGCCCCACAGGAATGATTCAGAGAAGTTCAATATTATTGGAACATGTCTCCTGGTTTTCTTACTGCTTACTTATAATTAAGCTTTATTGAGGTGTAAAATGAATAACAAAATAAAAAAAAGTTTATTGGTCCAGGTGCAAATTTTGAGATAGTAAAAAAAAAAAAAAAATAACACAACCCTTCCTTTTCCATGACCTCAGAGAAAAATCACTGGTTTCTACCAGCTCTCCCATCAGCTTCTGCTAAAGCACAAAGCATCCTGCTCAGCCGTGTACCACAGCAGGACATCTTTTCAGAGCTACTTACTATTGATGGCTGCACATAGATGAGCAGAGACAGTATTGCTGTTTTTTTCCTGCATGGAAGTGAGCAGTCACATTAGCTGCAGCTGCTCCCTGTAGCACAGAGAGCTGGGAACCAAACCTCACCTTTCCCTGCCCTTGATGGTAAAGGAGACCCTGCTGTAGGCAGCAAAGATGGAACCGACACCTTGCCCATCAGTGGATTTGTTCTCCTTTTGGGGCCCATGGGGATGCATTGCAGGCATGCAATGTAATCACACAAGAAATGGGGGTGGGGGGTGGGGAAGAGGGATATAAATGCAGAAAAAGGTTGTAGCCCTACCCAAAGTGAGAAGGTTCTCAAAGACATGGATGTAGACAGGTTTTGGATGTCACTGGGACCGGTTGTGGCAGTGCCTCCACCACCACCTTTAGTGCATCACTGGTTCAGGTTCTCCCTTCCTCCTCTTGGCCTTTGGGAGTCTTTAGAATGGGAAATATTTGGCTGCACCCTCCAGAGAGATGGCTGGGTTTGGTACTGTTGGGCGTTTGCTTTGTTTGCACCTTCAAATGGATTTCCCAACCTGAAGCACAGTTCAAAGCTAAATCCTACAGTGGGCTTTCTGCTCAATCTGGGATTTTAGCATTTAGGGCATCCATTTTAGCACCATGCCTCTCCCCCAGCACACTGCACTAATGGATTAGCGTGCATTACGTCCTTCATTACAGCTTAAATATTAATCAGAACATTATGTATTTAGTGGCTGGGGGAAAGAGACAATACTGCATTTCACCATGCAAAAGGGTTAATTACAGATGGATAAATTTCCCTGAGTTAAAAATAAATAAATAAATAACTTGATAAAACAGATACAGAGTTATTTACCACTAAACAACCATTCAGCTGCCTAATCCCAATCTAGGATTTTCCCAGAAGAAAAAAAAGCACCTATTAATGTCAATATTTTATATCCATGTCCACATTTATACAGCAGCAAAACAGAGACAGCTGGTTTTTACTGTCTGGAAACAAACAAGCAGGGCTGGTTGCTCATCTGAGGCAGCTTTTTAGCATGGAGCTGGTGTCTTTGGAAATATTTGGAAGAATTTAAGAGTACGAGTTCAGTTCTGGAGTCCCCAACATCAGAAGGACACAGAGCTCCTGGAAGGTGTCCAGAGAAGAGGCACTCAAATGCTCAGAGGGCTGAGCACCTCCTTGTGAAGCCAGGCTGAGGGATTGGGGTTGTTCAGCCTGGAGAAGAGGAGGCTCCCAGGTGACCTTAGAGCAACCTTCCAATATCTGAAGGGGCTACAAGAAAACTGGGGGAGGGCTTTGGACATGGGGGTGTATGGAGAGGACAAGGGGCAATGGGTTAAAACTTGAAGAGGGGAGATTGAGGTTGGACATGAGGAGGAAATTCTTTAATTTGAGGGTGCTGAGCCCCTGTCCCAGGTTTCCCAGAGAAGCTGTGGCTGCCCCATCCCTGGCAGTGTCTCAGGTCAGGTTGGATGGGGAATGGAGCAACCTGGGCTGGTGGGAGGTGTCCCTGCCCATGGCAGGGGGTTGGAACTGGATGATGATCTTTCTGGTCCCTTCCAACCCAAACCATTCTATGATCTGTGTGTGTTTAGTGGCACAGGCTTCTTCAGATGGACCTGATGGAAGCCATCACTTTTCCACAACCAAATGACATCCTGCTAGCTCAGATGTTGACTTTCACCTGGGAAAGTGAGATAAACAGGACTCATCCAGGGGAAAATCCATTGCATTTATGAGCAGGTGGCAACTGGAATCAGGTGGGTGAACTCTTTCTGGAGTCTCCTTCCTGTGGATTTCTCTCCTTGCCCCATCAGTCTCAGCGATGCTGTGGCTGCCCCATCCCTGGCAGTGTCTCAGATCAGGTTGCATGGGCCTTGGAGCAACCTGAGCTGGTGGGAGGTGTCCCTGCCCATGGCAGGGGGGTTGAAATTGGATGATTTTTAAGATCCCTTCCAACCCAAACCATTCTATGATTCTATGTTTCCACGTGGTTCTATCATACCTATAGTAACTAGCACTGCAGGACACACACACAGGTACACTTGCTAGAAGAAAGAAGTGAAAAAGCAATGATTATCATGAAACAAAGCACCTTCTGTTTGCACTTCAGCAGGAAATAACACCGTGATGCTAACCTGCAGCCCATCCCTGCAGTGGTCCATGTTACATGCATGTAACATGTCTACCACCTCAACGAGAGGCTTAACTACAACTAAAAACCTTCTTCAAGTTTGGGCTCTTTCTCAGACAAAAGACACCAACAAACCCAGTTGTTGATGGAATTCAGCCAATGTTTGTCTCATAAAATAAGTTCTTAAGGTAACTTATACTGGCACTGTGAAATATTGTTCATTATAACGGAGCAGCTGAGATAATGTTTTCTAATTTCCCTTTCTCAGTCAGAAATTAAATAAAAAGTCATGTCTAAATTACAAGACTGGATTGAATGCAGACAAGGACCCCATGCGGGGAGCTTATGATATATCTTTCCCACATTTTATAGCCATTAAAAAAGATTATAGGACTTTTTTTTCCCTTTTCTTTTAGGCTATTTACATTTGTTCTGAACTCTCACTGTGTTTTATTTGAAGCTCTTAAAAGTGCCAATGTAGATAATAAGTCAATCAAGAAGTTAAATTAAGAAAAAATCCCCAAACAAAAAACAGAAAAAAAACCAAACAAACAAAAAAAAAAAAAAAAAAAACAGAAAAAAAAACCAAAAACCAGATAAACCCCAACATATTGGTTTGTCAATGGCAAATATGGGCTTAGAAAGCTGAACTCCACCCCCTAATGACTTACTGACTCCACAATAAATATCACTGAGCAGGGGTGGTTGGCTTCTTCTGCCCAGAGAAGCACATTTATAATCCCATTAAGAGGTCTTCTAATATATCAGCACAACCCAACTAATGTGGTGCTCTGAGCTCTTCCCCACCAACATCTGCAGAAATGCTCCATGGAGCTGGACCCTTTCTACCAAAAAAGGGTCCAAAAAACTGCCAAAAAAACTGCCAAAAAACCTTTCCTTGATGCTGCTTTGTCTCTGTAGTGCCTGGTTTGCCTCTTTCCACGAGGTCATGGAGTAGCTCACCACATTGTTGAGTACCTCCTCCATGCCACTAATTCCTCTGTCACCCTTTGTCTGCTGTCCCTCTGCTTCCTCCAGCCACCCCAAACCTTCTGCAGAGGACCAGGCCCTCATAATTTAGTCTGCATGGTTTCTCAGCCATCTTTTGGCCACCCACCACCCTGCACCCATCATCTCCATACCCCATTGCCCTCCTCCTCATGCTGGCTCTCATCTTCTTCTGGAAGTAGTTCTTCCCAGATGTACTGAGTCTGTCAAGGCCATCTTCTTCTTCCATTGTGGTTTTCAGCCTGTAAAAGATTCTGGACTCTGCAGAAAGTGCTTCTTCCATTTTAAGTATCTAGATTCATACTATTTCTATGGCTTTTCAAAGCCGATCCTCTCCTCTCTCAGTTTCAAGAGCAGTTCCTGTATCCTTCTTCACTCTGGAGAGCAGCAAAGTCTTGTGTCTTTTTTTTTTTTTAATTAGTTGGAAACAGAAATGCTGAGGTACAGGCTGACTCCTGTTCTTACCTGTGCTGGCAGAGTGGTTCCAAAGAATGTTTATCAATATGGTGATAGGCACTTTATATATATATAAATATAAATTTATATATATAAATATATAATGCACCAAAGCAGCTTAAGATAGGCTTCCCAAGAGGCTTCATTAGCTGAAGGTGGGATTTATCTCACTTTCACACCTGAATGGCATCTTAGGCCAAACCAGTCAGCAAAGAGAAAGAGGCAACACTGGAAGCAGATCTACTCCACCAAATTGAATCCCTCATCTTAAAAATAAGTCACCTACCCTCAGGAAGCACCTCTTTCTTTCCATTGCTTTGGAAGGCATCCCAGGCTGCCAGTTTAGTCAGAAATGTGGCACCTGGCCTCAGTTTTCCAGCAGAACATTAAAACACTTTGCTGGTGGAAGTGTGACTTCTTGGCTTGACCATGCAGTGTGGTAGCTGCACCAAGTTCTCCTAACAGGTTACTTCAGCAAGGTCATGGCACTGGGAAAATTCTGGGTAAGGTCATTATATAAGCCCCTGAATGACATCAGAAACCTGATGGTTTTGCTGGAATTTAACCGCTTTTGCTTCCCACAGCTTCCCTGTCCTCATGAAATGAGTGTTCCAGGTGAAGTGTTCCTGCACGTGGGTTCCTGGACCTTGTTCAATAAACATAAAACTTTTAATATTGTATTTGGATTGCTGCAAATGGAAGGTGCTGTGTTACCCTAATGCGATTTCTGGGAATATAAGCCCGCTTGATACCTTGGGGCTCAATTAATTAAGGACCATTAAACACAGCACAAGGTCTTCCTCCCAGCAGCAGGAACACCTGCACTTTGTTGTACAACTTGTACCTCTCCTAATAGCTACACAGACAGCTAAAGCCTCATCCAAAACCTATTAAAGTCCATGGAAAGCTTCACATTTACTTCAGTGTGGCTTGGATCAGACACCAAGGTGACATTGTGAGGGTAATCAACCTGGAAAGTAAATCACAACTAATTTGCAACTGGAAAAACTTAGAATGAGTAAAACAGTTGAGCTCCAAGCCCTAAACATTTAATGTCTTGGTATAGTGTGAACAAAAGGTAGTAAAAGAGTTTATGATGAAACTGCAGAGGTGTTTTTCCTGTCTCACAGTAACATGATGGTCCCTACCCCCAATGCTCTTCAGTTTTGTGTCTAAGCAGATGCTTCACTCTGCAAATGAGGTTTTTATGCTAATCCTTCATAAATACACATTTTTCAGTTCCTTCTGTCAAGAGGTTTCAAGACCCAGTGAGGGTGGGAAAGATTAACTAACCTAGTTTTAAAAGACCATCAGAGCGGTCACTGATTTATCTGCTCTTCACATCAAAAAATTACTGTCTGTGTCTGACTAAAAGGCCAAGGAGACAGTAGGATGGCACTAAAAGTGAGATCAGTTCCTTTTCTCTAGGCTGGGCCTCCCACTACTAACCTGTAGTGATACAACACAGAGAGGACTATAAGCAAATACCTTATCCATATCAATCCTGAGTCTTGTTCTTTAGCTCTTGTTTGCCACTAAATGAGAACTATGAAACCAGCAAAAGCTGTGGAACACTTTTTTGTTAAGGAAACTGCGTATCAAAGAATCCCAAACTGGTTTGGGTAGGGTTGGAAGGAACCTTCAAGATCACCCAGTTCCAACCCCCCTGCCATGCATGGTCAGGGACACCTCCCACCAGCCCAGGTTGCTCCAAGCCCCATCCAACCTGACCTGAGACACTGCCAGGGATGGGGCAGCCACAGCTTCTCTGGGAAACCTGGGACAGGGGCTCAGCACCCTCACAGTAAAGAATTTCTTCCTAATATCCAATCTCAATTTCCCTTCTTTCAGCTTGAAACCATGCTCCCTCATCCCATCCCTCCATGCCCTATTCCAAAGTCCCTCCCCAGCTTTCCTGGAGCCCCTTCAGGCACTGGAAAGTGCTCTAAGGTCTCCCTGGAGCCTTTTCTTCTCCAGGCTGAAGTGCCTCGACTCTGACTGATATCAATAAATCAAACCAAGTAAATTATGATAGGACTAGAGCAAATGTCCTGATAGGATTGATAGGACCAGATGAAATGGCCTGATATTGCACCAGGTGAGGTTCAGACCAGATATTAGAAAGAAATTCTTTACTGAGAGAGTAGTCAGGTTCTGGAAAAGGCTGCCCAGGGAGGTGGTGGAGTCACCATCCCTGGAATTATTTAAAAACTGTGTAGATGAGGTGCTTCAGGACATGCTCTAGTGGCTATGGTGATGCAGATATCAATAAATATATTTTATTTATTTTACTGGGGGTTGGGAGGGTTGTTGGCAGTTGGGCATGGTGATCTTAAAAGGTCTTTTCCAAGTGTGACTCTGTGAAACCAGCAAGCACATAAAGGAGCTTCAGATCAAGGCACACAGATTTAGGTCCCTGTGTGTCTACATCTCAGCTGGGTATCCAGGCTCCCATTAGCGCCCATGACACCAGGTGGAAAGAAGAACATCTCACCTAAAAGCAGACCCCCCTGTTTCTCAACCACATACATACTCCAATGATTGCACTGATTACAATGAGGGTGTAGACACCCAGGTCATACATGGACACCTACACATAGAGAGGTCTTTATCTCACCTCTGGTCACCTTTAGGGTGCTGTAACAGGAACAAGTATGTTAAACTTCAAGACATCAATATATTTCAAACTGAATATGCATCTCAATAAGCAGCTGTCATATTTTTCAGCTGCCCTCAGGCTGGCTCAGATTTTTTGGTGGAGATGACACCTGGTTTAGCAAAGAGATGCTTTGCACCTCCTGCCTCACCTGTATTTCTGCAGCAGCATCTGACTGCAGCCAAGGACCTGGCCAAGAGGTACAGCTCCTGCAGAAACATAAAAAAATGTCTATTCTTAATAAATACAGATTTATATGATGGCTTAATTCCATCTTCAAAAATTATGTCTGTAACTGGTTCAAGAAGTAAAGTAAAATAATTTTAACATATTCTCATATAAACAGAATCACAGAATTGTCACATTTGGAGAAAACCTCCAAGATCACCATGTCCAATCACTAACCACCTCCCCAATAAAGTAAATAAAATGTATTTATCAATAACTGCATCACCATACGCACTACAGCATGTGCTGAAGTGCCTCATCTACATGTTTTTAAATGCTTCCAGGGATGGTGACACCACCACCTCCCTGGGCATCAGGTACCTAAAACATTGGAGTCAGAGGGTAAAAATATCTTAAAATCTCTGGCAGCCTTAAGAAGTGTCAAACACAGACTTTTTCTGCCTTACAGAATGCCTTAATAAAAGAAAAGAATGGGCACAAGAATTTTAATTCAGTTGAGAGATATATCCCTACATTCTGTGCTTGGAATACACCTTAAGTTTTGAGGGAAATTGTATTATTTGTCTAAGAAAGCAGCTGCAAAATATTGCTCCCCAGTGGCACAAGCTTAAGAAATCAAAATAGGAGCTAAACCAGGAAACACACCTCCTAGACACACAGTGAAATGGAGCAATGCAAGGTAGGAGGCTGTGGAAAACATTTCACTCTGTGACCTTCCATATCATTTCTTTCTGTCCTACAAAATTAACTCTGCTCCTGCTGAACTGAACCGGAGCTTAAAAGAAGGGAACAATTCTCCCATATCAGTTTTGGTCACTATCATTGCCAGCTTTTAGTCTGAGAATAAAACTGGAAGAAACCAAGGCACAGGAGAGAGTCCATCCAGCTTCAAAGGGGTTACCTGGGGAAAAGGTCACATCTTCAGGAAACACAACCAGAGGAGAAGGCTTCCTTAGTGCTTTACTAGTTGAGAAACACTGTTTAGTTGTGGGTTGTTTTTTTTTCTTTTGGAAAAATAAATCCTTCATCCAAAACCACCAAGGATGGCATGCAGTCCACAGCAAACCCTGGAAAAACTGGCATCCACTTGGGACACTTTCCTGGGCCCATTTTTTTACACATCCCTGCAGGAGTTTCACCTGGAAAGGGCAGAAAGCAGCCCCTCTGTCCCCATTCCTTTCTCCACTCTGCCCTCCCTCCTCCCTGCCATCTCTGCCTTCCTTAATTATTTTCTATTTCTTTATCTATGTGTCATTTTGATAAGTTTCATAAAAATCCATGTGCTGGAAGTCTTGCAGCTGATAAGAAGGAACCAGAGCACTGTGAAACCATCTGGGTTTTCTCTTGATTTGTGTGTACAAGGATTGTGTGTGTGATCTTCTGCTGGCACCTGGAATTTGCTTGACTTAGAAAACTACCGGAAAATTTCAATAAATAGAAGCCATTAAGATATTTTGAGTCAATAGTTGAATGGATCTGTACTGGAGAGCTTAAAAACACAACAAGATGAAGTTTTCTGAAGTTTCCATCCATTTTTAAGGGCAAAATCTGAACTAAACTACCCATGCTAGTGTTCCATTCTCTCTAAGATATTTAACACTGAAGAAAATTATTTCTATTATCCATTCCCTTCTAAAGGGAGAAATTGATAGCTCATAGAGACAGAAATGTTCATGTTCATGTAGATGTGGTGCTGAGGGCCATGGTTTAGTGGTGGCCTTGACAGTGCTGGGTTAAGGGTTGGATGTGATGATCTTCACGGTCTTTTCTAAACCAAACAGTTCTGTGATTTTATGCCTGGTGTATCCATGCATGAGAAAGATGCTCTTGGGTGACAAAGGGCTATACTAAACACCAACTTCTTGGTAATCATCTCTCTTCTGTACAGGAAGGGGTGATAAAAATACAAAAGCAGCACCTGAGATCCCACAACCTGTAGGTGTATCAGATATGGTCCATCACCACGAAGGTGATTTCATCACTTAAATATTTACAGCAACCTGACAAGCTACTGTGACCCAAATAACCAAAACAGAGACATTTCTTTCTTTCTTTATAGTATGCTCCAATATATCTTTTCATTTTAGTTTCTTAAATTTCCCTGTGTGTCAAACCCGACTTTGCTTTGCATGTTGATTATTGTTTGCTCAGACTGCTCAGCCTCTTCTATATGGGAGCCATCTGCTGTTTATAAAGCTCTCTTACAGTCAAGTTTCCTGTAAAATCCAACTTTATTGGTCCTTTTGCTCATTTTCAGGGGCCACTTCTGATTTCAACCCTGTATTTTTGTTTTGTGGGTGGGGTGATTTTTTTGGGAATTATAAATAGTGTCATTCAATTTTCCATGGGCAGATAGAAACATTTTTGCATTTAGAAGTCTCCCTGATCACAAAAGTTTTTATCACTCTCTAAGAATAGGAATATGTGGGTGTTTATTTTGAATAGACACAGTGACTTTGAACAGACAAAAGGAATATCACAGAGAAATGTTGTGGGGTTGTTTTTTCTTTCAGGGACGATACTAACTAAAAGGGATGAAAATTTGGCAAAGTCTAAACTTCATTAATTAAAATATTTTCATTAACAGCTGATAAAAACTGATTTGCATCAGATGCCAACTTTAGGGAATATCTCTCAGGCCTCTGCTTAAAGAGCAAGAAATAAAGCTCTTTTCCTTCTTAGCACTGAGGTAGCATTCCTTTCCCCAGCAAACATGGAATAATTCAGGAATAATTATTATAAGTGCTTCCAAAAGTCCAGGCACCTGGAGGCAAAGTTGCATCTTTAAGGGAATTATTTAAATGCATGTGTCAAGACATAAAAAGAACTGTAGGAGATCTAAGTGCAGCAAATTTAACTAGTTTTACATGGACTTCTCAGCCATAAACACCACCCTTGCCTTATCATGTTTAAATCTGTCACGGATGTCAGATATTGCCTTCTTAAGTGGACTCAACTGTATTACAGGCTTCTGCGGTAATACTGGGCTGAAGTGTATCTCCATTTGATGTTTTTAAATATTCATAAGAAGCTTTGCAACATTAATATCTTAGAAGGCTTACAAGAACACTTAAATAATGTGTCGTACCTCCCTTTCGCCCCTCCCGAAATGTCCTGGTGTTTTCCAGTTGTGTAATGCATTGAGCCATTTTAATAATTGTTTGGCGATTTAGCCCTTAGTTCTGCAGTTCTTTTGTAGGCAGTGTAATTATTATCTCCCCTGGTCTTAGCATGGGCTAATCCTGCTTGTTTTACGAGCAGAAGAGACAAGAATTGAGATCAGAAGCATGAGGCAGGGGGGGTTGCCCTGGAATTATACCCTGTGACCCCCATCCGCAGCCTCGCGGCTGCATGAGAAATAAAAATAAAATAAAAATAAATAGATAAAGATACAAAACAAGCAAACAAAAAATGAATATAAAATCAACAAAATTAAAATAAATTCAACCTCACTTCACCTGAAATATTATTTTTAATATGAGGCAACCGAAGGAAATTTGTTTTTCTCTGATTGTAACCCAAGTTATAGATTAGTTTAGCCATATCCACATAAAATATTCTTTTCTTTCAGCCTTATTTAATTAATTTAAAGGATTTTTAGCAGGTCATTATGGAGAACACATACACATGGATATGCACAGATCATCTGATGAATGTGGAAGTGGTAAACCTGTGACAAATCCCTCACCAAAGCAGCATGGATTAACTTTTCCTTTGATACTTGGCATTCACAACTTTTTCCCAACTACGGAGCTGAATTCCCAGCTGTGGAGTGAGACCAACCCCCCCCAAAAAATTTTCTAGACAGCCCTTTGAGAAAAATACGAATTGTGGGGGGGAATATTTCAGCTCTTCTTTTTAAAGGTTTCTACCTTATTTGCTTTAGAGTCTTGGAGGTCTTCAGCATAACAAAAGCCTGCTCCCTCAAATTCAACATTTCCTATACTATTCCAGCCAAATCTTCCCCTGAGCTTTCAAAATTAAGCAGGGGGGTGTTCACCTATCACACCAGGGCCTGAGCTTGCCATGATGAGCTTATAGGATCTTAAGACCCACTCCCACCAAGGGACAATATTTCAATGAACAGCAATATAGAAAATATTTTCATCATAATTTTATCACAGTCCTCTTGTTCCATGGAGCCCTCCCTCTCATTCAGCTATGAGCAACAAATAACCTGGGTGAGCTGATGTATGGGAATGTGTCTCATCCTCTTATCTCTGCTTCTTGGTGGTGTTTAGATAAATGTAACTCAAGGCTACCATTTGCAATCCAGCCTCTTGCTGGGCTTATCCAGACCAGCATGAAAATGCATGCAAAGCCCTGTGCCTGCAATAGGATGGTGTAGATATAGGAGGATCAAGGGGCTGAAGGGAGGGAATTACTTGAAAGTCTTCAAAGTTGGGCTTGAAAAGTGTTGGAGATGAGTTATAGGACAAAGTCCATCATTTAGTGTGAGGGTGCTGAGCCCCTGTCCCAGGTTTCCCAGAGAAGCTGTGGTTGCCCCATCCCTGGCAGTGTCTCAGGTCAGGTTGGATGGGGCTTGGAGCAACCTGGGCTGGTGGGAGGTGTCCCTGCCCATGGCAGGGGGTTGGAACTGGATGATCTTGAAGGCCCTTTCCAATCCAAAGCATTCTGTAAATCCATGATTGCAGGTACCATGGGTTGTGATTGGCTCCTGCATTGTGGTGAGCAGCACATTCCATGTTCCTTGGTGGACAGGGGTTCCCCTGGCATTGCACCAGCTCTGTCTCCTCATTCCTAGTGACATACTGCATGCTCACACTTTCATCTATTCCATAAATAACACCAATCTCAGAAAACAACCCCATGCCCTGGGCAGAAACCTTGGGTGGGGGATAGGGGAGCACAAATCTCTCCCATTCAGTCGGGATGACCGATTAAAAAGCTCATGCAACGTACCCACCATGATGCAAACTTTGGGGTCCAAATCTAAATAATCCTGCATGTTTCTTCCTTGACTAAGCACCTGAGCACTAATTACATGCCTGGTTAATTCAGTAATGTACATACATTCCTAGGCTCCCTCTGCTTGTATTGGTCTCTCTCCTCTTTGGGAGATTAATGAGGTGAAGCATAAGATTGTTACAAACCTGCAGCTCTCTGTACCTCCTAAGAAGGTGATGGGAAATGTACCAAACATCATGTTATTTTGTTAACACTGCTGTGTACTGTACATAATTAGATTGTAGCTGTTACATTTCTTGCCTATTAAAAGAGATAAGCAATGATCCAGGACTGCAAGGAACAGCACAGCTTCACAGGTTTGGGTTTTGTTTTGTTGTTGGTTTTTGTTTTGTTTTGTTTTGTTTTTGCTGTTGTGCTGCAATAGCCTAAAATACATTTTAATATATGTGCCACTAAACACACACAGATCATAGAATGGTTTGGGTTGGAAGGGACCAGAAAGATCATCATCCAGTTCCAACCCCCTGCCATGGGCAGGGACACCTCCCACCAGCCCAGGTTGCTCCATTCCCCATCCAACCTGACCTGAGACACTGCCAGGGATGGGGCAGCCACAGCTTCTCTGGGAAACCTGGGACAGGGGCTCAGCACCCTCAAATTAAAGAATTTCCTCCTCATGTCCAACCTCAATCTCCCCTCTTCAAGTTTTAACCCATTGCCCCTTGTCTTCTCCATACACCCCCATGTCCAAAGCCCTCCCCCAGTTTTCTTGTAGCCCCTTCAGATATTGGAAGGTTGCTCTAAGGTCACCTGGGAGCCTCCTCTTCTCCAGGCTGAACAACCCCAATCCCTCAGCCTGGCTTCACAAGGAGGTGCTCAGCCCTCTGAGCATTTGAGTGCCTCTCCTCTGGACACCTTCCAGGAGCTCTGTGTCCTTCTGATGTTGGGGACTCCAGAACTGGAACCAGCACTGCAGGTGGGGTCTCAGCAGAGCAGAGAAGAGGGAGAGAATCCCCTCCCTCTGTGCTTCTTTTGATGCAGTCCAGGACAGTGCTGGCTCTCTTGACAGCTCTCTCTTTTTTATTCCTTCTTCCATTTTTTTTTCAGAAGGATCCTACAAGCATGGGACAGCTGCTTTGCAATTATTAAATTTTCTCATTTATCAGAGTTTCACGCCTCTGAGTTCAGTGCTTACACACTCCTTCTATAAAAGAAGAAAATAAGTTTAATGAGCCAAATTAATAACCCAAGGAAGTCCATTAGCACTGAAGCAGCTGAGAAGACACAGCATCATGGAAGGGAATGCTTGCTTAAAGAAGCTCAAGACAATGATATGGGCTGCACAAGACAATGATATGGGCTGCACAAAGATGGAAAAATCATATGCCTGGTCAATATGAGCTGCATAAAAAGTTAAAGTGGGACATAACTGTTGAAATGCAGGCACTTGCTGACACTTGAGATGCTCAGGCCAAAACTGGATCTGCTTCCCTTGCTCCCCTTAGACAGCTGCTCAGATGCTCTGGTCCTTCAGCAAGTTTTCCTCACATTTCAGACACCCACTCAGAAAGTGTGAAATTTATTCTCTATTCATATATCTCTATCTAAACCAGAGCTGGAAACAGGAAATTAACATTACATTTTTTTAATTATTTAAATCCAGCCCATCCCAAAATCAAACATAGATGAATTTGATATTCAGTTCAAGTTACTCAAAGATAACAAGATATTAATTCAGTTCAAGTTATTTAAAGGTAACAAGCTATACAAAGCAATAAGTAGAGACTCAAAAAAATCCTCATCATATGCTCCAGAAAATATGGACTGAAGATTTTAATGTTTTAGACCCAGGTGAAAAGCTGATGGCTCCTCAGAAAACACATTGCACCCATTTTCACAGCACCTGAACATCCCAGATATCAGGCTTTTCCAAAGTCACTGGTCTGATTAAATGTTTAAATGTTCAAAAAAGTTCAAAAAAGTTCAAAAAGTTCAAACCCAAGCCTTTGGTGGGAGCAGGGAGAGCTCTCAGCTCCCTTTGATTAACAGGGTGGGGATGCTTGACATTCACTTACCAGAACAGGGAAGATAACTTTTGTAGACCACATTAATAGGGATCTACCTCTCTTGCCCATTGATGACATTAAGTCCAACCATGTGGTGTTTTAGGAGCAAAGTAATTCCATCAGCTGCCTTTGATTACATCATAAATTGACACCTTGCCAAGATATAAAAACATGGGTTTAGTCTGTGGAGGCCAGGGCACTTCAGATGATGCCCTCTCTCATTTGCTGGGTCTTGTGCCACAGCAGAGCTATAGATCACATCTGTAATCCTGTGGAGTTCATTATCTCCTAATGCTATTTGCTTTTTTAGATCATTAGAACAAAACTTGACCTGATCTGTGAACTATGAAATTGATTGTTGCCTTTAAATGGTCAACAGCCCATTTTCTAATCGATATGACAAATAATTTTATACACATTTAAATTATATATAACTTTAATGCTTGTTAAATATATCTGCCCCTTTCCCCCCTATAGTTTATTTTCCATGCATATGAAACATGGATGGTGCTTTTACTACTTGGTGGTACCACTTAGAAAAAAAAAACCAAAACCAAAACAGGAGGAAGAAGGAGGAAAACCTGGCCTGAAACCTGCAAATCAAACCTGGCCTGAAACAGAAACTGAGCCACTGAACATGAGTGCAGTTCTGCTCTGAAGACATTTTCAAACATATCCTAGCTTGGGCTGTGGTTTCACATTAATACATTCCATGATGGCTTAAAAAAAAAAAAAAAAAAAAAAAAGAAAAACCCAAACAAAACCAGAACACAGTTTTTCTGTGTTCATTCAAGTTTGAATAGTTAGTAATGAGTGAAGGGTTTCACTTCCCTGTTTGTTGTTTTGAAGGATCCTAAGATCTCATCTGAATCTCCCCTCTTCCAGTTCAAAGCCGTTCCCCCTCATCCCATCCCTCTATGCCCTTGTCCAAAGTCCCTCCCCAGCTTTCCTGGAGCCCCTTCAGGCACTGGAAGGTGCTCTAAGGTCTCCCCCGAGCCTTCTCTCCTCCAGGCTGAACAACCCAAACCCCACTGTCTTCACAGTCCTTTAAGGATAATATTTAAGGATATAAATCCTCTTTCAGGCAAATAGGAACCATGTTTCTAAATCCACTGGAATTTGGTGATACAGGAATGTCCCAAAGTGGAATGCCAACTTTTAACCTCTACAGAAGTGCCACCACGAGGATGGTCAACAAAAAGCATGAGGTATGAGGATGCACAAAGGAATTCCCAATATTATTTTACATGTATCTGTATGTAAGAAACAATGAGGAGTGCATGGGTCAGGAGCACAGGTGGTGTTCGCCTCAATACCTGCAGTAGCAGAGATGAATGAGGAGAGGAGCAGGAAAACCTATCATATTAATAGGTGGCTAAGGGATTGGTACCACCGGCGGAACTTTGGGTTTTTTGACCATGGGCCAAATTTCATCAAACTTAGTCTCTTCAAACCATGTGGGCTTCATCTATCTAGCAAGGGCAAAAGGACTCCAGCCCATAAGTTGGCGGGGCTGATAAGGAGGGCTTTAAACTAGGTTTGAAGGGGGATGGGGTTGAAACCGGGCTCTCCAGAAAGGAGCTCAAGGGTGGACAGCCCAAGTTAAGAGCCAAACCAGCAGCCCAGCTGAAGTGCATGTACACCAATGCACGCAGCATGGGCAACAAACAAGAGGAGCTGGAAGCCATCGTGCAGCAGGAAAGCTATGATGTAGTCGCTATCACGGAAACGTGGTGGGATGACTCCCATGACTGGAGTGCTGCCATGGGTGGCTACAGGCTCTTCAGAAGGGACAGGCAGGGAAGGAGAGGTGGAGGGGTAGTTCTATATTTTAGAGAGTCTCTTGACACTGTAGAAGTTGAAGTCAGTAATAATAAGGTGGAGTGCCTGTGGATCAGAATCAGGGGGAAGGCCAACAAGGCTGATATCCTGGTGGGAGTCTGTTACAGACCACCCAATCAGGATGATGAGAGTGATGAATTATTCTACAAGCAGCTGGCGGTTGTTTCAAAATCGTCAGCCCTTGTTCTCGTGGATGACTTTAACCTGCCGGATGTCTGCTGGGAACTCCACACAGCAGAGAGGAGGCAGTCTAGGAAATTCATAGAGTGTATAGAGGATAATTTCCTGCTCCAGCTGGTAAATGAGCCCACCAGGGATGGACCCCTGCTAGACCTCCTGTTCACAAACAGAGAGGGGCTGGTGGGAGATGCAGTAGTCAGTGGACGTCTGGGACACAGTGATCATGAAATAATAGAGTTTACAATACTCAGGGATGCAAGGAGGGCTGTCAATAAAACCTCTACGTTGGACTTCCGGAGGGCAGATTTTGGCCTTTTCAGAAGACTGATTCAGAATGTACCCTGGGAAACAGCCCTTGAAAACAAAGAGGTCCAGGAGGGATGGAAGTACTTCAAGAAGCAAGTTTTGAAAGCACAGGAGCAGGCTGTCCCGATGTGCCGAAAGGTGAGCCGGCGGGGAAGACGACCGGTCTGGCTGAACAGGGAGATTTTGAAAGAAATTAGGGTAAAGAAGAGAGCCTACCAATTATGGAAAAAAGGGCTAACTACTCAGGAAGAATTTAGGAATATAGTTAGGTTGTGTAGAAAGAAAATTAGAGAGACAAAGGCACAACTTGAACTGAATCTCACCACCTCTGTGAAGGATAACAAAAAGTCCTTCTACAGATACATCAATAGCAAAAGGAGGGGCAGGGAAAACCTCCATTCTCTACTGGACATGGGTGGGAATATAGTTATCCAAGATGAAGAAAAGGCTGAGGTATTTAACACCTCCTTTGCCTCAGTTTTCAACAGCAAGACAGGTTATCCTGAGGACAGCTGGCTTCTGGAGCTTGTAGAAAGAGACGAGAATCTGAACAGCCCCCCTGTAATCCAGAAGGAAACAGTCAGTGACCTACTGAGCTGTTTGGATCCCCACAAATCTATGGGACCAGATGGGATCCACCCAAGGGTGATGAGAGAGTTGGCAGAAGAGCTCGCCAAGCCTCTCTCTATCATCTACCAACAGTCCTGGCTCACTGGGGACATCCCAGATGATTGGAAGTTGGCGAATGTTACGCCAATCCACAAAAAGGGCCGGAAGGAGGACCCGGGAAACTACAGGCCCGTCAGCCTGACCTCAGTGCCTGGCAAGGTTATGGAGCAGATCATCCTGGGGGCAATCACACAGCACCTGCAGGATGGACAAGGAATTAGACCCAGCCAGCACAGGTTTAGGAAGGGCAGGTCCTGTCTGACCAACCTGATCTCCTTTAATGATCAGGTGACCCGTCTGGTGGATGAGGGGAAGGCTGTGGATGTGGTCTACCTGGACTTCAGCAAGGCCTTTGACATTGTCTCCCACAGCATTCTCCTGAAAAAGCTGTCAGCCCGCAGCTTGGACAGGGGCACTCTGTGCTGGGTTAGGAACTGGCTGGAGGGCCAGGCCCAAAGAGTGATGGTGAACGGTGCTGCATCCAGTTGGCAGCCGGTCACTAGTGGTGTCCCCCAGGGATCAGTGTTGGGCCCCGTTCGGTTTAATATCTTTATAGATGATTTAGATGAGGGGATTGAGTCCATCATCAGCAAATTCGCAGATGACACTAAGCTGGGGGGGAGTGTGGATCAGCTGGAAGGCAGGAGGGCTCTGCAGAGGGACCTGGGCAGACTGGAGAGCTGGGCTGATTCCAGCGGGATGAGGTTTAACAAGGCCAAGTGCCGGGTCCTGCACTTTGGCCACAACAACCCCATGCAGCGCTACAGGCTGGGGACAGAGTGGCTGGAGAGCAGCCAGGCAGAAAGGGACCTGGGAGTCTGGATTGACAGGAAGATGAACATGAGCCAGCAGTGTGCCCAGGTGGCCAAGAAGGCCAATGGCATCCTTGCCTGTATCTGGAACAGTGTGGCCAGCAGGTCCAAGGAAGTGATTCTGCCCCTGTACTCAGCGCTGGTGAGGCCACACCTTGAGTACTGTGTCCAGTTCTGGGCCCCTCAGTTCAGGAAGGATATCGAGGTCCTGGAGCAGGTCCAAAGGAGGCAACTAGGCTGATGAAGGGACTCTAGCACAAGTCCTATGAGGTGAGGCTGAGGGAGCTGGGGCTGTTCAGCCTGGAGAAGAGGAGGCTCAGGGGAGACCTCATCGCGCTCTACAACTCCCTGAAAGGAGGTTGTAGCCAGGCAGGGGTTGGTCTCTTTTCCCAGGCAACTATCAGCAAAACAAGAGGGCATGGTCTCAAGTTGTGCCAGGGGAGGTTTAGGTTGGATATTAGAAAGAATTTCTTTACGGAGAGGGTGATCAAACACTGGAATGGGCTGCCCAGGGAAGTAGTGGATTCTCCGTCCCTGGAGATATTTAAAAAGAGACTGGATGTGGCACTTAGTGCCATGGTCTAGTAACCGCGGCAGTAGTGGATCAAGGGTTGGACTTGATGATCTCAGAGGTCTCTTCCAACCCAGACAATTCTATGATTCTATGATCAGCTGACTGGTGGTGGCCCTCAGGTACCAATTAACCTCTGTGCCAGATTTATCACAATTCAAGTTCTTGAATAATTAATCCCTGAAACTAAAGGACCCATCCCCAACCTGTGCTGGTGGATGGGGTCTGGTCAGTGATGGTCAAACCTCTTTGAAGGGTGTTTGTTCTTGAGGTGGAGATGATCATAGATTGTCACTCTAAACTGACAGCTCATTTGTTATTCTCAGTACATTCTAAAGAACCAGAAATAATACCAGAGAGAATACAAATGGCTACACATTTCATGAACACTTTCCAGGATATAAATTTGTAGCCAAAGAAGAATTTACAAATATATCATTGTTTTGTTTTCTAGTCAAAGAAATACACTCTTACATTTCATGCGTAAAATTGTATGCGCTGCTCTGCTGCAAGCACATCAATTAATAATAAAGGGCCAGATATTGTGGGCTTTTGAGCTTTTTCAGGCAAAATTCTTATAGGTGATCAAGAACTGCCTAAAAAAATATTGGAATGTATTTATCTTTATGAGTTGTTTGATTTAATTTTGTTGATTAAGTACCACCTATGAGTTTTCAGCCCCCCTTTGAACATGCTGAGCAGAAACGGTGGGAGATCTGAATCATAAAACATCAGAGCCTGGTTTGGCAATGATAGTTTTTAATCTTTTATATCAAGAATACCTCATCTAATAAGTGTCAGTAGCCTATCAAAGAAAGCTGATATGAAAACCAACAATGCTGTGTCAGTCTGGCACTGTTCAATTGTTCATAGCATGCTTTGGAAAGGTCATAGAAATCACAGCATCCCAGACTGGTCTGGGTTGGAAGGGACTTTAAAGCTCATCCAGCTATAGGTTGATCCAAGCCCCATCCAACCTGACCTGAGACACTGCCAGGGATGGGGCACAGCTTCTCTGGGAAACCTCTTCCAAAGTCTCACCACCCTCAGCACAGAATTTCATCATAGAATCTAACCTAAAGCTCTCCTCTTTCAGTTTGAAACTGTTCCTCTACATCCCATCCCTCCATGCCCTTGTCCAAAGTCCCTCCCCAGCTTTTCTGGAGCCCCTTCAGGCACTGGAAGGTGCTCTAAGGTCTCCCTGGAGCCTTCTCTTCTCCAGGCTGAACAACCCCAACTCTCTCAGCCTGGCTCCAGAGCTGCTTCAGCCCTTGGATCTTTTTTGTGGATTCCTCCAACAGCTCCATGTCCTTCTTGCTTTGAGGACCCCAGAACAGGGCCCAGCACTGCAGGGGGGGTCTCCCCAGAGTGGAGCAGATGGGGACAATCCCCTCCCTGGTCCTGTTTTGTGTCTACAGGGGTTCTGTAGAAGTTCATAAAGGGATGGGAAATATGGTCTCTGGCCACCTTACAAATCACTTTTAAGTAGATATAATAACCTTGTTTGTGCTCTGATGATTTTAGGAAGTTCTCCTTTGGGCATCCTTTGGTATCCTGCCTTTGCTGTATCTTCTAAAGTAACTTTCTCTCCTCATATACAGAGTCATGTGGAGTCCCACTGACAACTTTGTGGCTCTGCTTTTTCAACCACTTAGTGAAACATTCTTTGGTTATCTGTGAATTCAAAAAAGGGGAGAGAATAAAACAAAAGGGTCTCCCAGTCTGCCCAGTTTTCTGTAGGGAAATATCACCCCAGTGTCCCAAATCTTCCAGTGTGGGAAAGAATCAAATTCAGGTACTCAGAGCTCCAACTTTCTTCTCTTATTCATATGGGAGGGACAGATGCACAAGTAAAATTGATAAAGTCTCTTTATTATGTGGGAGGTGAAACCTGACAGCACCAACACAGCATTCAGGGGAAGATGCAGTCATGAAGTCAGGGTGGGCATTATGTCCAGTGCAATTACTTAAGGTTTTAAAGCTCTTGGTTTCATGGTTGTGGAGAGGTCTCTTCATCACCTTCATATTTTCCATTTGACAAAAGGGAATATTTTTTTGTATATAACCCTGTTGAAGGCCTCTGAGGATGAGATTGTTAAGTCTTGCGACTCATTTAAAGAGGAAAAGCAGTACATGCTGCTGTAAATGATAATTAATGATGCACAAAAGGCTTCTTCAGTGGAAGGGTCATTTCCTACTCTCTGACAAGTCCCTCTGGTGATGTGTGGGTTGTTTGTTTGGGTTTGGGTTTTTTTTTTGTTGTTTGTTTGTTTGTTTTGAAAGGTTCAAACAATTAAAAAAAGAAAAAAAACCTTCAACTTGTGGTAAAAAATAAACAACCTTCTGTGTTCCCTAAATCACAGCTTTCCTCAGACACAACATGGTTTTCACCCAAATGAGTTGTTGAAATTAAGAGAGAGAGAAATGCCTCACTCTACACCCTGGCCTGCCCTTGTGGGGCTTGCAGAAAGAGCAGGATGAGACTGCTCCACTTGGATCCAGCCAATACCCTGCCTGTAACATGTCTCTGACCCTCCAAAACCCTTTCCCTGCTCCTCTTTGGAGTTCTGTTCTGAGAAAGGAATAAAAAAAAAATTAATAAAATTAGAAGAAAAAAGAAGGAGAAGGAGGAGAAGGAGAAGGAGAAGGAGAAGGAGAAGGAGAAGGAGAAGGAGAAGGAGAAGGAGAAGGAGAAGGAGAAGGAGAAGAAAACACACCTCCAACCCTTCTGGAATGGGTTATTAATAGTAAGGCAGGACTTAGTCTTCTAGACATATAATCATAGAATAGTTAGAGTTGGAATGGACCTTGAAGATAATCTGGTTCCAATCCCCCTGCATGGATGGGGTCACCTCCCTCTAGGTCAGGTTTCTCAGAGCACCATCTAACCTGGCCTTGAACGTTTCCAGGGATGGACCTTCTACAACTTCCCTGGACAACCTGTTCCAGTGTCTCCATCCTCATCTTTGAGAGAAAAGAGGCATTGGGCACTTATCTAAAATTAAAATAGTGAGCAGCAGAAACCCTTGCAGGTACAAGGATCACATCTGCATCAGCTTCTGCACTGTTTCTGCCATTAGCCCCTGCTGCTTGCATGGCCATGAGCAGGGACAGCATGTGGAGGGTGGTGGGAGGAAGCAGCAGCTTTGGCTGGGATGCTGTACCTGCCCCTGCTGCAACCAGGAAAATGGTCCCTTTTACTCCATGGCCATTTGTACTTATATTTGAGTTTTATCAAAGCAATGGGGCATGCGATAGGTTGGTAAATAATTAATTTGTTTCCCAGAGAGACCCAGTGGAAGAGATGACAAGCCCTGCCATTTCTGCTTTCAGGAACTGCCAGATGAAGAGAAGGGGGGCAAGATGCTGGGAACAAAAGTGAATTAGAGAATATCTTCCCTTCAGCAAGACAAATTTGTGCTGGGTAACCATATTTTGCTTGGGAAGCCACTCGGAAAAGAGTGATAGAGGCCCAGCTCCCAAAGTTCATCAAAGTCATCTGGTTCAGGTAAGCTCATTTTTCACCAGCCAAGGGGATATTTACCTGGAGTACACCTGTAAGGTACAGCAGACAGATTGAATAGTAGCCTGCTTTGTTATATTTCACACCCTGGTGATTCAATATGATAGGGAAGAGAGAGAGAGAAAAAAAGGGAGAGCTACAGAGAAACTCTGCCTCTCCTCTCTGCAGCACGGTTGTTGAGATCCATGACTGCAGAGCTTGGGAAAACCAGGGGAAAGCAGGCAGTGGTTGGCACTGAATTATGCTCCTGTGCCAGCATTTAGCTTGAAAGAACCTTCATTTCTTCTTCTTTCCTTCCTGCAAGTGATGTCCTAGATCTTTGCAGTGAGATCATAGGATCACCAAATGGTTTGGGTTGGAAAGGACTTCAAAGAACATCAAGACCCAACCCCCTGCTATGGGCAGGGACACCTCCCACCAGCCCAGGTTGCTCCAAGTCCCATCCAACCTGACCTTCAAACACCTCCAGGGATGGGGCATCAACAACCTCCCTAAGCAACCTATTCCAGTATCTAACTACCCTCATGGTGAAGAATTTTTTCCTAATATCTAACCTAAATCTCTCCTTTTTCAGTTTAAAACCATTACCCTTTGTCCTGTCACTTCTCTCTCGGGTGAAAAGCCCCCCCTCCCCAGCTGCCCTGTAGGCCCTCTTCATGCACTGGGAGGCCTCTATAAGGTCTCCCCAGAGCCTCCTCTTCTTCAGGCTGAATATCACCAACTTCCTCAGGTTGTCTTCATAACAGTGGCACTCCAGCCCTTTGAACATCTTTGTGGCCCTTCCCTGGACTCTCTCCAACAGGTCTGTAGCTTTCCTGTGCTAACACAACATTATATATATCATAGAAACACAGACTGATTTGGGTTGGAAGGGACCTTAAATCTCACCTCATTCCAACCCCCTTCCATAGGCAAGGATACCTCCTACTGGACCAGGTTGCTCCAAGCCCCGTCCAACCTGACCTGAGACACTTCTATTAAATATATCCACCAGGATGTATCATCATCCTGTCACCCTGGATGACCTTTCAAGGTCCTTCAGAGGTCACCAGGTTGGAGGGTCATGGCTTTGCTCTGCTGAAGACATCAAGATCTACCAAGCTTCTAGTGAACCAAACTTCTACAAGATCAGGAAATAGCATCATTTCACCTGGGCTTGCAAATCTGATTGTTAAAGTCCCCAAGAGCCTAAACATAGCTGTAGGTGCTCAGTGGGGCCATGGGTTTTTGGAGGCAGAATTCTGCTGTTTATTCCCCCTGTTTCCACTAAAAAAAAATTAATTAATTAAGTAAAAGAAAATTGACATTTCTCCTGGAGAAGAGTGTATCCAAAGCCTTTCTTGTTTGAAGAACACAATCACAATTTGAAGCATAATTTCTTGTACATCTGTTTCCTATCAGTCAAATGTCTTTGTTTCCTGGAAAAGGCATTTATCACAGCAAGTTTGGCATGGAGGCCAAAGTATAAGAGATATTGTCGCCGTCATTTTGCTGTGAGATGGTAAAGCTGAGCTGAAAGCAGCACTAAAAAAAAAAATTGTAGTTCTTGCAGAAATTCTTGTTTTCACAGAAAACATGTAGAACTTTCTGTTGTCTGATCATACCTGCAGCAATGAAAAAGCAAAAGGAAATGTTTGTCATGTAGATCCTTGAGAAAAAGATAGTTGGGTGGGATCTTAAAAAATTTATTTATTCTTCTGGAACAACCACTAACATTTGGCCCAGGATGGATTTCAGCTGCAAGGTCACAGCCAAAGCTCACATTAGCCAAATTTTGGGCAAGCAGCATCGTATGCTGGAAAGGATAACAGGTGGACATGTCAGCTCATGTCCTGCCAGATATTGTGGTGCCATGGACTGAGAGAGTGTTCTTCATGGATAATGGAGCTGGGGAAGGGTCTGGAGCAGGAGTCTGCCCAGGAGCAGCTGAGGGACCTGGGGCTGTTGATCCTGGAGCAAAAGAGGCTGAGGGGAGACCTTCTGGCTCTCTGCAACCCCCTGAGAGGACGTTGGAGCCAGGGGGGGTCAGGCTCTGCTCCCAAGGAACAAGGGATGGGACAAGAGGAATGGCCACAAGTTGTGCCGGGGAAGGTTGAGATTGGAGCTTGGGAACAATTTCTCCCTGGAAAGGGTTGTCAGGGCCTGGCCCAAGGTGCCCAGGGCAGTGGTGGAGTCTCCATCCCTGGAGTTGTTCAGAAAAATGTGGAGACATTGCACTTTGGGACATGGTTTTAGTTGGCATGGTGGGTTGGGTCAAACCATGGTGTTGGTTTGGCAGTTGCACTTGATGACCTTAGAGGTCTTTTCCAACCCTAATGATTCTATGATTCATCACAACAGCCAGTGTGGCACCAAAATATTTCCTGGTATGGTGGGAGTTAAATGCTACTTGGTTGAATCCATCCAAATTGTGATGCTTCATTTTAGTCCCAACCAACACTGAAAGTCACTGCTGCTGAACAGGGGATTTTGTTCCCTGGGAAAGATGGTTCTGGTGGGCAGCAGATAGGAACAGAGCAGAAAGGCAATGATGTAAAGGGGACATGGATACTATACTTGGTGGCACCATTAAAACCATATAATCACTGAATATTTTGGGTTAGAAAGGGACCTTTCAAGACCATGCAGTGCAACCCCTGCAGTGAGAAGGGACATCAGAACTGGATCATGTTGCTCAGCCCCCCATCCAACCTGACCTGGAATGTTTCCAGGGATGGGACTTCTACCACCTCCCTGGGCATATCTACTGAAAACAGTGCCCCCACATGTGAAATAACTAAAAATTCAAGTTTAAATGCAAAAATGTCCAGGACTTTTGCATTTAAAAAAAAAAAAAAAAAAGGACTTTTTCTCTAGAACCTGAGCATCTCCAGCCCCTAGGTGAATTAAAGAGCATCTGAGACTGTCCAGGGAATATCTTTCTACATTAGAGATGTGCTGGTTTGTTTTGTCCTAAAGAAGGAGGTGGTTTCTCCTAAGCTCTAAGGAACATCTATTTCTGTTCCTTTTAAGAAAAAAAAAAAATCCTTCAATAAGTTAACAATGATAACATGGACTCTGAAAACTATTGTGATTCCTAACAGGACACAGAATAGTTTAACTAATCGGTCATTAATTAAACAGGTTTTTACCTGCAGGGGCTGCAGGAGTTTAATAATTTAAGCTGACTAAATGTTAGCACTACCTGGGCGTAATTAGAGCTGTGGGGAAAGTTTCACAAATACAGCAAAGACAGCTACATTTCATGCTATTTACTGAGTGCAGGCATCAGGCTGTCAGTAGAGCAGACATTTCACATCCCATTGAGCATCTTCCCAGGCCAGAATGACCAGGAGGGGACTAGATTAAGGACATCAGTCTACATAAATTAGAAAAGAGTTCCCAGCCCTGCAACAATCTAAATATATTTAATATAATTATTAAATGTACTCTTGGTGCATAGGATCACCCTCCTTGCAGAAACTGTTGCAAGGTTGACTCCTTTATTATGAGTTTATGTGTTGAGGACATCCTTGAGCAGGTTTGAGGCTTGGTGGAGTGAACAAACCACTTAACTTTATCTTGCAAGAACACAGACAAGCTTCAAGAATTTGGAGTCTTCACACTGGGACCTTTCTGGCCACATTTTGTTCCACCTCTAAATTCCATTTTACTTGTCTATAAACTGATAACAGCAGCCTTGGCCTGTTTTGGGGTGTCCTCTTGGGGTGGCAACAAAAATGTTTTATAAACAGGATTGTTTCATTAATTAAAGGCTGTAAGTCTGTCTTTGAGCATTAGGAATCTGTTGGAGAAGAAGACACTTGGAGGAAGTCACAGATGCACACCTGGGCCTGCGATTTCTGACTCCATCTCCTTTTCTCTCGGTAACAACAAGGTAGTGATGTCCATGTACTTAATATTCAGCACCCACAAGAGAAATGTTTTGGTCAAAGCAACATTGAGGAGGAGGAATTCTTTGTTCTAGGAAAGGTTAATGCACCTGTGAAGCAGCCGAGAGCGTTTACATGCAGAGAGATCATTTATCCAGGCAGTAATAATTTGTGAAATAAAAATCAATCTTGGAAAGGAGGCAAAGCCTCTAGTTCCAAAGTAATGGACTGCCTTTTGCACTGCATCTCGCTAAGCAAGACCCAAATACAGAATGGGCTCAATTTCCATGCAAAGCTTCTCTGCAACCCAGAAAAAAAACCAAAAAAACAAACAACAAATAGCAACCCTAAACAAAATGTCTCCATATCCTGCTGCCTTTCAGGGCCTGGAAATTGCAGTTCAGTTAACACAGCCATAGAAAGATGTTTTTAAGTAGCAAAAAGCTGCAATATTTGTTCCAGGTAAGTGGAGACCCTGGGCTGATGGACCAGACCTGCAGGTGTCCTTGGCACCATCAGCTCTTGATGAAAGCGTCTGATGGACATGGAGCTTTAAAGGGGCTCAAAAGGAAACCAGCTCTGATTTATCTGGAAGGAGAAAAGGAGCATTAGAGGGCTGCATGGAAATATTTCCAGAGCCCCAGACAGTCATGTCCATTCTTCTTCTGCTCCTCCCTACTTAAGAGGGAAACAACCCAGGGTCAAACACAGCAGCCAAAAAGCATTTGGTGCCTCTCCCTCAGGCAAGGCTTGGTCCAAAAGCTGCAGAAGTCTGTGGTCCATCCTTATGGATAAATAAAAGATGAGTGACAGCTGGATGAGAGATGGGAGATGGGAGAATGTATGTAGCAGAGAAATCTTTAAAATAATCTTTCATAATATGTAATAATTCCACATAGCAGAGAAATCTTTAGAATAATTTATTTTCTTGAAAATAGCTCCTTTAAAGGGGAGTAAAGGGGACAAATTCACTCCTTGATATGGCACACAGTGAAATAACTTTTTTCTTCCACCCTACTCAGATGATTTAAGGTGATACCAAAGTTGTAGGCATCAGGAACCCAAAAAAGAAAAACCATGTGGTATCAGATAGGTCCAGTCCTGGTCAACATCTCTATCAATGACCTTGATGATGGGACAGAGTGTCTTCTCAGCAAGTTTGCTGATGACACAAAGCTGGGAGGAGGGGCTGACACCCCAGAAGGCTGTGCTGCCATTCAGAGGGACCTGGACAGGCTGGAGAGTTGGGCAGGGAGAAATTTAATTAATTAAATGGAAAGTCTTACATCTGGGTAGGAACAACCCCAAGTACCAGTACAGGTTGGGGACTGAAATGTTGGAGAGGAGTGAAGGGGAAAGGGAGCTGAGGATGCTGATGGATGGAAGGATGATCATGAGCCAACAATGTGCCCCGGTGGCCAAGAAGGCCAATGGCATCCCGGGGTGGTTAGGAGGGAGAGAGAGGTTCTCCTCCCCCTAGACCCTGCCCTGGTGAGGCCACATCTGGAATATTGTGTCCAGTTCTGGGCTCTCAGTTCCAGAAGGACAGGGAACTGCTGGAGAAAGTCCAGAGCAGAGACACAAAGATGATGAAGGGCGTGGAACATCTCCTGGTAAGGAAAGGCTGAGGGAGCTGGGGCTCTGCAGCTTGGAGAAGAGGAGAATGAGGGGTGACCTCATTGATATTTATAAATATGTAAAGGGAGAGAGCCAGGCAGATGAAGACAGGATCTTCTCAGTTATGCCCAATGATAGGACAAGAGGCAACGGATATGAAATTGAGAATATAGGTTCCATATAAACACCAGGAGAATTATTTTTCACTGGGAGGGTGAGGGAGCCCTGCCCCAGGCTGCCCAGGGAGGTTGTGGAGTCACCTTCTCTGGAGACATTCAAATTCCACCTGCATGTGTTCCTATGTGACCTCCTGTAGGTGACCCTGCTCTGGCAGGGGAGTTGGACTCGATGAACTTTTGAGGTCCCTTCCAACTGTGATTCTCTGATTCTGTGTTCACCTGCTCCTCGAGTTGAAATCTGCCCTTTCCACCTTTTTCCTACCTCCCAGGGGTTTTCATTTGATTTTGCACTTGGGGTGGACAAGTTTCCTTGACATAGTCCCTGACACAGATTTTTGCAAGCTGGATGGCAGATGATTTGGGGGAAAGAAGGGAAGATGGACAGGCTCACTGTCAGGCTACAACCCAGCCCCAAGCGTGAGGTGCCACATTGTAATACTGACAAAGTACAAAATACAGTCCCAATAATCCTCCAAAGGCAGAACAGAAAATAACCAGTGTGATTGATAACCCAAAGACAATCAAAGCATTTAGGATTTAAGGGAAGGTACCAGACATACAGAATATTTCCAGAAAGAGATATACAGCTTAAAGGCCTATTTTATTTGGTTGGTTTTGTTGTTGCTGCTGTTGATGTGTTTTTTTGTTTTTTTTTCCCTTTAGATATACTAAAAGAGGGAAACAATAACAATTATAACCTGAAAATGCACCAAAATCAGTGACAGTTTTACCATTGATTTGAATTGGTTTTCAATCAAGCTCATAAAGAACACAACAGAAATGTCAATTAACAACAGAATAATCATTACAAGTAAAGAAAGATGATAAGGAATAAATTAGAGCAACACTGGAAATCAATACCATTCAAAGGCATAAAATCAGTTGAGTTCAGTTTAGGGATAACAGGTTCAGCAAATCAATGCAAAGAACTGATGGTCTGGGCTTTTCCAATATACTTCAGGTGGTAACACCCTGTAGAGCCACGTCATTGATGGATATGGATGCCCATAGTCCGTCAGCTCTCCATTTCTGGTCTGCAAAGTGTGATTCCCTCATGGTGTTGTTTGCACAGCAATCTGAGAGACCAGGTATCTGATTCCCATTTTAATTAATGGAAAATTAATGTTCTAGACTCCTCTCTCAGTCATGGAGGTGCTTTTTCAGAGGTGCTTTTTCAGATTTGGATGGTGCTTCAAAGGACAGAAGGACCCAGAGGGAGAAATATGGCTATGGATGTAGTAGAAATATCTAAAAATGTCTGGTGACACTTTGTAGAACTTGTTTCTTTCCTTTGTGCTTTGGAAATAACATGTTGTCTCATGTGATATTGCTGGGAGATGTGTTCCAACAGAGCAACAAGTGGGTTTCAGCTTTATCAAGATGAATTATTTCTGCCAAGAGCATACGAAGCGTTGAATTTATCATAGAATCACAGAATGGTTTGGGTGGGAAGGGACCTTTCAAGGCCATCCAGTTCAACCCCCCTGCAGTGAGCAGGGACGTGTAATTAGATCAGGTTGTTCAGAGCCCCATCCAACCTGACCTGGAATGTTTCCAGGGATGGGGCATCTCCCACCTCTCTGGGCAAGCTGGGCCAGGGTCTCACCACCCTCAGTGGAAAACATTTTTCCTTATATCTCATATGAATCTTCCCTCTTTCAGTCTGAAACCAATACCCCTTGTCCCATTGTTACAGGTCCTTCTAAAAAGTCTGTCTCGCCTGGAGTCATTCTAACATCTCCATGTCCTTTTTGTGTTGGGGGGGTTCACATGAGAAAAAATAGAGGGGGAGAAGTCACACTTCTTTGGATGAATGCCACGACAGAATTGGCTTTCCGGGGTTTGAGTTATGTTAGCAACAAATTCATAATCCAAAGATTCAAAAAAAAGATTGAAGTAGAAGTATTAAATCCTGGCATTTTTATTTTCCCAGCTTTCAAACTATGCCTTCACTGCCATAGTTGGCTTTGATACAAATACCTAAAAAAAAAAAAACACCAAAAAAAACCAAACAAAAAAAAAAAAACTAGAAACAAACAAACAAAAAAATAACGGAACAAGCAAAAAATGCCCTAAACCAGAAAAAAACCCTCAAACAGCAAATCCACCTCAGCATCCACTTTGAAGAAGTGACACAAGGTCTATTTTGAAACTTTTGAACTCATTTTAGCCCCCCAGCAGCAGCAGGTCTATGTCACGACTCTACCTCCCTCCCAGACTGCCCAGTGACAATTTTTTGCTGTGACTCCTCTGTGATTCAGCCATAGTGAAGAGAGAAAAATATCCCGCTAGGAACACTAGATTTACAGAATGATCTGCCTAATTTAACATGTTAAGATGATTCCCATTGTCTGCTTCAGGTTTTAAATCATTCTTGGAAGACAAAGAAATTCTCTGGTAAGCAAGTAGCTTTGTCCTTCAGCCTGAGGGCATCTGGCTGCCTGCAAACCCTCTGTCTGCAATGTGCTGGGCTCTGAGGGCATCCCAAACCAGTGTTGGGTTAAAAAAAAAAGGGGTGTTTTTCCTTTTCTATCACAGAATGAATCTGAGATTGTCAGCAGGCAAAGTGGGAGGCCTGGGCCTTCTGATGTGGCTCCACATCTCAGCTTTAGGTCACTTACCAGATCTGGAAATATTTTTTCCCTCAAAAGGATGGACCACCAGGCTTTTATTCAGTTGAGTTTCATCTCTTGCATGGGACACACCCCAGCTGTCTTGGTGGCAATTATCAGTTTCAAGAAGGTGTTTGAAGAGGCTGCACATCCTCTGGCCAGAACTCCCGGGGATGTCTCTGCCCAAGGGAACACAAGAGCCTCACCATAGCAAATCTCTATTTAATATATATATGGGTTGATTTGTTGTTTTGGGTTTGTTTTTTTTTTAACATAACTAGTGCACTCATAATTCTTCCCACTAATCCCATTGCTGACACAAATCTTCTCCCTCAATCTTCCTATTTTTTCCCCTGTCCACATCTTGACATCCATTAAATTCTCATTGTGCCCAAAGCTTACCAATATGTCACGCTGCTTTATCCAGTAGCATCAGTCCATCAATAAAGCTCAGCTGCTGAGTTTGTTGGCTTTCCTGCATTTTTGGGATTACTGTAAATTATGTGGATGTTGGAGCCAGTGATGCCAGGCCCTGGATTGTGTGGTTGGGTGGGGATGGGGTAGGAATGAGGCTTTTCCACCATTTCCATGGACTTGCAAAGCCAACAGCAGCCCCCTCTCCCCCCCAAAATAAAATAAATTAAAAAAAAAAATTAAAAAGTGGTTTCTGCTACAGCTCAGCCCCACTGGGAGGGGCTGGAATGTGAATGGCATCTTTCTCCCTGGCTGTGGCTTTCCACTCATCTTCCCTCTCCTTTCTCACTCCAGAATGAATGTACAATTAAAAACACAATCAATCTCCATGGCATTTCCAAAGTGTGCAGCCAATGTGCAGGCTTTCCTTTTTAGCCTTGGCAAGAGCCCAAAATTTCTCAGGGAAAAAAAAAAAAAACAAAAAAACAAACTCTCAACTTTCCCCTCGGAGAAACTCAAGATTAAAGGTTGTTGAGTGGGGACAAATCAAGCATCACATTTGTTGTCAACAAATTGATGCACCAAAGAGACTTCTTGGAGTGGTTCTCTTTTCGGGTTTAGCAGTAAGCAGGGATGGTTAATTTTAATTGTAGCCAACGATTTGCATTCATTAGCCCTGTGTAAATTGGGCAAATACTTTTTTTTTTTTTTAATAGAACTGCCTTATTACACCTTCCTTTATCAAAAAGGGAAGTGAGAGGTAAGAAACCTAATTATATGAAGAACCTCTTATTTGTGCTGCAAAAAAAAAACAAAAACAAAAAGGTGCTCCCTTTTTTTTTTTTTTTTTTTTTGTCAGCTTCACAAAGACAGGAAGAAAAATATTAATATTTAAGACTATCTCTAGCAATTTTCTGTTTTGTTTTTCTCTTTATACACCCTCAAGGTGCATAGAGGGTTATAGCAAGGCCTCAGGTCACACTCATAATAACAGGAGCCTCACTTTTATTTTTTTAAATTTTTTTCCCTGCCTCCCTTTAAAACAACTCTATTAGTACTGCGCAAGCTACCTTAAGCAGCATCTGACATATACAAACTGTTGCCTGTAGGTTGCCTGTTTGTTTGGTTTTTCTGCAGTGTGAAGGTTGAATTGAGTCATTTTGTACCCAATTACTTTGCAGTAAATTTGTCGGATGATTCTTGTCGTGCTGTATTGATCCAACATGTCACCTTGAACTTGTTTATTAACACATCAAATTCCAAAGGCAGTCCTGTTCAATTTACCACTTCCCAATTATGGTGTTTATATGATGTCACTGAAGCTTCTTGTCACGTGCAGATGAGGCCAGTTTCCCCCCTCCACCACCAATCACCTGAGCAGTGGTTGTCATTTTTCTCTGACCTTTCTGGAGAGAGATGTTGGTTCATAAAATACATCATTAGCACACGTCATTTTATCTTGCTGGGATTTTTTAAGTGAAAGGTACTTTGTTCAAAAAAATATTTTTCAATTTCTTCCTCCATGACGGTGCTGCTAAATGGGATTTTTTTTTCTCCCCTGTTGGGAGAGGTTTTGGAAGAAAATGGACATGTGAGGAATCCTGACTATTTAGCTTTAGCCAGAGTGAGCTAAGGGCCTTGAAGCCCAGCTGCAAGGTTACTAAAAGATCAGCTACAGGCAAAAGATAAGGGAGTTGGCAGCAGAAAAGAAGAATAACAGGATGGGAAAGCATGACATAAGACAGCACATAAACAGTTGTATTTAACCAGTTAGATAGCGCCCTGTGGCATATGAAGAATGTGTTGTACCAATCAGCATCATGCTTATGTTATCAGCCTGACTGTGTATATAAGGGCTACTGCTACTCTCAATAAACGGCAATACTTTAATTATATTAATCTGCGTGTTGTCCACTGTGCTCTTCCCGACAAATGGTGCCCGAACTGGGACTCTGAATTGCTGCTAGTTGCTTCACACGACGGTTTATCTGGATGTTGGAAAACATGGACGAGAGTTGGCACTGCTTGGCAATCGTGGCAGGAGCTGGAAGTGAGCTGGCCACTCACCCCTGTAAGGTAGGCACTGCAAACCTAAGGCAAATGCAGCCAGAGGTGACAGTTCCGTTACTAGGTAGTATACTCTCTAAGAGAGGGATTCCTAGTAATTCAAAACAGCTCCATGAGCTGATAAAGTGGGCTAAAGAGAGAGCCCTGATCCCCACTGTTGGTATAGCTTTCAAGCTGGAAATGTGGGAAGAAATCGGGAAGTCCCTATGGGATGAAATGAGCAAAGGATCTAAGGAGGCTGGAAAATTAGCCACGTTGTGGAGGCTGATTCGAGACACATTAAAAGAAATGAAAAGTGAGAGGGCAGCAGCAGCCTCAGCGTTTGCTGCCTTAATGCCTGATCTACCAGTACCAACAAATGCTCAAAATATGGACTCAACCTCTAAACAGTTATTTGAGACACCTAAAGAACCCCCACCAGCACCTGCGGGGGCTATACTGATTCAAGCTCAGCCAACTGTGCCATTTGACCCTGTGGTTCTGCTGAAAAGTAAAAATGGGACCAAGAAGCAAAACCAAAAGCGACCGAAAACACCACCAGAATCGTCGGAGGACCCAGAGGGAGAGAAGCCGGAGAACACGGGTGAGGAATCTCAGAATGCAGACCCCCCCCTCCTGCCCGCCTGCCGCGGCTCCGGGCCACTCTGCTGCTGCCTTCCCCACCCCCGCCTCCGCTGTCTGATTTATCTTCTTGACCACAGTTGCCATCAATTAATCCTCTGCTCCACCTGTCAACACCGGCAATGCCTGCTATAGAGCAACAACCAGAGGAATAGCTGGGACTCGGAGACAAGCAACTAAGGGAACTACTGAAAAAACTGAAAGAACTGGAGACCAAGGATGAGTATACCCCTGAAAAAAACCCTAGTTTTTCCTCCAGGGAACATCCTGAACAACCCAGGGGCACTAATACATTTTTACCTCCTGATCCATTCCCTATTCCTACTCCTACTTCCCTTAACCCTTTAACACCCACTGCTCCACCTCTTCCAGATCCAACATGGGGAGGGGAGGGTGGTGGTGGGGGGGTGGGAGTGTGGATCCGGTAACTAGATGGAAGGGAATTATTCAAAATGCTATAGTTGAAGGAGAAATGGTTCCCAATATGGGTCCGATGGATTTCCAGTGATTGTGGGACCAGGAGGAGGAGGTCAATGGGTCACATTAGATTGGAAAATGATAAAAGAAGCCAAAGCTGCCATTACGCAGTGCAGTTTGAAATCGTCATTTACTCAATCTCTTTTGCAACATCTTTTTACTGATCAATTGTTGACGCCATATGACACAAAAATGCTCATTAATACTCTGTTAACTCCTTCTCAACAACTGTAATTTCATCATAAATGGCAAATACTGTGTGAAAATGCAGCTGCGATTCCTAGACAGAACACCAATGTATTATATGGAGTGCAAGCACAAATGTTACTCGGTGCCGGTCCTTTTGTACTTGCAGATTTGCAGGCACGGTTTCAAACTGAAGTGTTACAACTTTCACAAGAATTGGCGTATAAAGCTTTGCAAACTGTGCATGATCCTGCACAAGCAACCCCCTCTTTTACAAATATTAAACAGGGGGGAACAGAGACTTATTCAAAATTTGTGGATCGCTTATATTCAGCGATAACATCACATCCTGATTTGTCAGAAGAGATGAAACCAAAGTTTTTTGATCTGTTAGCATATGACAATGCTAATGAAAAAACTAAACGTGCATTACGACTGAGCCTGGCTAGTCAACCCTGAGGGCAATAGGCTCAGAGCACTATTTGTGCACTTCTGCTGGAACACCTGTTGGACCTCAGAGCGCCGTGCCCTAAGAGAGGTTCATCTTGCAACATCTGGTTGAGAATGCGGGCATAGACCTCGGTCTAGCCCCTGCTCAGATGATCCAGAAGAAAGGGAGCCAGTTCGGCACAAACAAACATCAGCAGAAAACCCAAGGAGCCGGGTAAGAAGATCTACTGCCTTCCTTCTCTATCACTGACTCACCAAGAAAAAGATGGGACTGTCATCAAGCACCCCCGCTAATGAAAAGCTGATGACATGGACGGAGGAGCAAGAACTCTCCTCCTTCCCGTCTGCAGTGGCCATGTGGGAACTTTGGCAGGAGGTTGGTGACCTGTTGGGCGGCCCCCATACCCAAGAAAGGAATAAGAACATAACTGGATTAGAAGGTACATGGGGGGTGGTAATCAATGCCCTAAAAGAAATAAAAGCCAAGGCGGAAGCTGCCGTCGCTGCCATTGCAGCACTTCCGCCAAAAGCTAGCATTGATACTGCAGCACCACCACCAGAAGCAGAATCCGGTGTTGTCCCCACAGCGCTTCCGCTACCCACCCCTCCTCCTGAGGGTGGTAAAACCCAGAAGGCATTCTTAGGATTGAGGGACAACGGCCTTGCCATCAAGGGCATGACAGGAAAGTCGCATCATTCTATAGCCGAGTTTCTATCAGACATTGGGCCGGAGGAAGAAGAAGCAGCACCCACTCTGAGCACCGAAAGCAACGTACAAAAGAATGTGAAGATGCCGACAGCCTACGCCCCCGAGATGAGCGGCCCCAGTTACTGCTTGAAACCACCCCTACTGCCACCTCCCACTTCAGAAAAAGAGCATGGGAAAGAAGTGGCCACCCCACCAGCTGCACCCATCGGCCTGGAGGACAAAATAAAAGCCCTCCTTGAACAAACAAATCAGGCCGTGAAATCCTTAGAGAAAAGAATGAAAGGCATGGAACAACACTCGTCTTTTCATAAATATCAAGACCCACCCACCCTCCCTGATGATGATGATGAGGACGTTCCAACCCCGCTGCAATCACGACAGAACAACCAAGGCATTAAAGGTGCTGATAAACCCTGATCCGGAAGATGGACTGTTTTCATTCACGATGCCATTCTCAAAGGGGATTGGGAAGCCAGCACCATCGCTTGCCCTGTTCTGCATGATAACAACGGGCCACCTCAATTTGAACAGCACACTTGGAAAACCCTACAGCAGGCCAAGAAGACCTTGAGAGAGGGAGGATTAAAAACGGAAAGTGGCCGGGCCATCCTGGATTGGCTTTTCACCGCCGACACTAATTGCCCCCACGACTGTTGCAATCTGGCCAGGTACCTGCTCACCCCCTCCCGGCAGATTGTCTGGGTCAAAGAGTGGGAGAGCCTGGCCCAGGTGGAGGCAAATCGCCCTTGAGCACCTGGGGATCCACTATTAGGGATGATCGCCGAGATGCTCATGGGCTCAGGACGGTATGGAGATATCAAAGTTCAGCTCCAGTTCCCGACTGCGCTCCACTGTATCGCTGCGCACCTAGCCCGCCGAGCCTTCTATGTGCTCCCAGAGCCTACTCCAGTCCCCTCATTTACCGCCATCAAGCAAGGGATGAATGAGCCTTTCCAACATTTTGTTGATAGACTTTGGCAATCTGTCATGGCTCAATCCAATCTGGGAGTAGAGCAAAAAGAATCTATATTCAAGCTACTGACGTTTGAAAATGCAAATCCGAGAATGAAGTCACTATTTTCCACTTTACCAAAAACGGCTGACGTCTCGGAGATGTTAGAAGTTGCTGCCAGGGCCACCCAAACACACCAAAACCAAGGCATGGCCAGTGCCTTTGGCGCCGCCTTGGAACCCACTCAAAAGCTTCTCGCGGCAGTTGCACAGAAACTAGACAGAAGGGGAAATCAATACAGAAGGGGAAATTGATCAAGGAAATTCACCCCTGTCTGTCTTAGATGTGGAGCCACAGGCCACTCAAGAAGAACTTGCTCAGTCACAGTGTGGTGTGACCGATGCCAGAAAGACAATCACAACAATCTGGAATGCAGGGCTACGAAAAACGGAAGATGCAGCACGCAAGGCCCCCGCGCCAGGACACAAGCCAGTGCTTTATACCAACTCCCCGCCCCAGCCACAAGGGGAAGCCTGGGCATCGATGTGCCCTCAGCAGTAGACATCACCCTTGCAACAACACAAGTACACCGGATACCGACAGGAATATACGGACCGGTACACCAAGAAGAAAGCACGGTTGGAGCCTTACTAATGGGCCATTCTTCCACTGGAATCGCAGGACTTCTTGTGCTCCCAGGAGTAATAGATGTGGATTATACAGGGGAGATCATGATCACTTGTTTTACATTAACGCCTCCCCTGATAATCAAAGCAGGAACTCGGTCAGCACAACTGGTCCTCCTCCCAAAAATTAATCTGGGGAAGAACGCCCCCGTGGCACGAGGCAGTCAAGGCTTTGGATCTTCTGGAAGCACTCTGGTAACCTTAGTGCAACAGATGAAGACAAGGCCCATCATAATTGTACAGTTGACCGCTGGTAAAGAGGTCAAGACCCTTTCCATGATGATGGACACTGGGGCTGATGTTACAATAATCAACCTTAATGTGTGGCCTCGTCATTGGAAACTTATCACTGCCCTCGATGCCGTCCAGGGAATAGGTGGTGGTTCTATCCCCCTTCAGGCCCTTAACCCCATGCAGCTAAAGTTCCCTGAAGGACAAGCTGTGACCATATGACCTTATGTGTTGCCGCTACCGGGACAACTTGGAGGGTTGGTTGGCAGGGAAGTTATGAGCCAACTAGGGGCTGTTCTTTCCATCCCTGAACCCACCCAACCCCCTCAACATTTTCAATGAGGGCCACTGCAGAGGTGCTGCCAACTCCCAGACTGCAATGGAAGACAGACACCCCTGTCTGGGTGGAGCAGTGGCCCGTATCCAAAGAGCGCCTAGAAATCGCCAACCATCTGGTACAAGAGCAGCTGGACGCAGGACACATCCAGCTGTCTGTCAGTCCTTGGAACACACCCATCTTCTTAGTTCCAAAGAAGACAGGAAAATGGCGACTACTACAGGACTTGCGCAAGGTCAACAACCAGATGTGGCCAATGGGCGCACTCCAACCCGGGCTGCCCTTACTCACCATGTTACCCGGAGGCTGGCACCTTCTGGTAATAGACCTTAAGGACTGTTTCTTCACTGTTCCCCTACATCCTGAAGACACGGCTCGCTTCGCCTTTACCATCCCATCAATCAACAAAAGCGAACCTGCGAAGCGATACGAATGGGTAGTGCTGCCCCAAGGGATGAGAAATTCCCCAACGATATGCCCAATGTATGTGGCATGGGCACTCTCATCGGTCCGAAAAGAAATGCCGGACACACTAATCTATCACTACATGGATGACATACTGCTTTGCCAGAAAGCCCCATTCCCCAACAACATTAGTCAAATGTTGACCGATCAACTGAAGGCAAAAGGATTAATTGTAGCTCCTGAGAAGGTGCAATCACAATTGCCCTGGAGCTACTTAGGGTGGTAAGTCACTCACGCCATGGTGAGACCGCAAAAACTAGAAGTGATCAGCTCGATCAAAACATTGAATGACACCCAAAAGCTAGTGGGCGAGCTTCAATGGGTTCGACCCATCATAGGTCTCACCAACGCGGATATCCACCCCTTTTTGTCACTATTGCAGGGCACGCAACCAGGTGCGTTAGTGGACTGGACCAATAACCATACCAATGCGTTAAAACGAGTCGTCCACAAACTGGCAACTGGCTTTGCAGATCGTCGAGATGCCACCCAAGCCATTGGAGTCTGGGTATGCAACCACCCTTCATTCCTGTTAGCACTGCTGTTGCAGGATTTCAGTTGACAAAGGGAAAATGGGGAACACCACCATGACAACCGTGATTGAAACCACAATCAAAGCTCTCAAAAATCAGACTCAATAGCCATCTTGGAATGGTTATTTCCACCCCACACGGCCCAGAAAGGTATCTGGCAACGAACCGAAATAACAGCATTCTTGATACGAAAGGGACGACAGCGTTGCCTTGAAGTAGATGGTCGAGAGCCAGGATGGATCAGCATCTCTATCAAAACAATTGATTTTGATTGGTTGCTGCAACGCTCTACACCACTACAACTCGCCTTGCTCGAATACTCTGGAGATATTCATCATGGAGGCCCAAAACACAAGCGCCTACAGGCCGTCAGTCAGTTCCGTTGGATAGAACGACCAATTGTTTCAGAGCGTCCAGTGCCTGGTATCACTGTGTTCACTGATGCCGGAAAAAGGTCAAAAACGGCCGCCTGTGTATGTCAGGATAAGGGACAGTGGAAGCAACATTTGATTCCGGGCACTGACAAAGACAACCTACAGACTCTGGAACTACTGGCTATCATTTGGGCCTTAACACAATGGCAACGTCTACAGGTCAGTGGGTAGGGCCCAAACCGTTACTATTTACTGGAAGAGGTTATAGCTCTCTCTCCACAGACTCCGGGCCTCTTTGGGTACCCAGTAAATGGACACGCCCTGCCGTGACCAGATCTCTAATGGACAACCCGACACCCATTCCTGACAATGATGCATCATCTAGCAGGTCAAACAACTCACATGTTTAGGACATCTCATGCTTTTGAACTTCACTTATTTTTTGTGTTCCCTTTAAAAAAAAAAAAAAAAAAAAAAAGAAGAGGGGGGGGGGGAAGTGTAGTGAAATGAGGCAACCAGGTGCCACTAATTACCAGGTACTGGGCATGAGATTGTGTTAAGCCCATCTGTGCCTGATTAGGGCAGGCCCCAACTGTGCATGAGCAGGATTAGGGGGCCAATAAAAGGTGAGGCTTGAAGCCCAGGCTCAACTCATTCTTGAGCAAGTCAGCAGAGAGGTTAGTCAAATCTGGAGCAGTAGCACTGAGCCACGCTGACCAGTCCTGAGGACAACAGACTCAGAGCACTATTTGTGCACTTCTGCTGGAACACCTGTTGGACCTCAGAGTGCCGTGCCCTAAGAGAGGTTTCTCTTGCAACACCCTTCAGGCACTGGAAGGTGCTCTGAGGTCTCCCTGGAGCCTTCTCTTCTCCAGGCTGAACAACCCCAACTCTCTCAGCCTGGCTCCAGAGCTGCTTCAACCCTTGGATCTTTTTTGTGGATTCCTCCAACAGCTCCATGTCCTTCTTGCTTTGAGGACCCCCGAACTGGACCCAGCACTGCAGGGGGGTCTCCCCAGAGTGGAGCAGATGGGGACAATCCCCTCCCTGGTCCTGCTGGCCACACTGCTGGGGGTGCAGTCCAGGACATGGGTGGTTTCTGGGCTGTCAGCACACATTTCCAGCTCACATTGAGCTTCTTTTCACCCAACACCCCCAAGTCCTTTTTCTCGGGGCTGCTCTCAAATCATTCTCTACCCAGCCTGTATTTGGGTTTGGAATTGCTCTGATCTAGGTTCGGGACCTTGTTCTTGGCCTTGTTGGCCCATCCACTCAAGCACCTCATGTGTGAGCGATGTGACACCTGCAGGAAGGGACAAAGAGATAGATGGTCAAGAATTTAAAAGGCCAAATGGGAAGAGAATCCCTCAGGGAGTCTGCTCCAATGTCTGGCAGAACCTGACTACAGTGGGAGGTTTGCTTCCATGAGGAGCCTGGGAAATGGGTCCCAGGTACTTACTTTTCATTATTCTTAAAATCAATAAGTAGATACTGACTACTCTTAAAATGAATATCAAGATTATTTGACCCAAGTGGTAAGTATTGATCTAGGAATGGCCAACTGATTGTCAAGGGATGATAAATCTTGAATTTTATAGGAGCACAAAGCCACAGGCAGCAGTTAACCTCAGGTTTGCAGTGGTGCTCCTGGGGCAATATGCTCAGCGTATTTGCAAAGCAGAAGTACCCAAATCCTCCCTTTTTTTCCCCTCTTCTAAAATCTTTGGACTTTTTCTCTCTCTTGAGTGCAGATCAAGTTTATCACAAAATCCAGGCTAAATCAGTGTCTTATTATCACAGAGGGCAGGAGAGCAGGTGCCCAGGTTGAGTCTTCCTCCAGATGCACCAACATGGACAGAAATATTTGAGGGTCTGTTGGGAAAGTCTCGTCCAGAAATGCACCTGATTTCTTTAGGCAATGGAGCTTCTTTAACCACCACTTTAAAGAGATCCAGAATAACAAGCTGCATTTCATCTGGGAGACAATACCAACTTCTGTGGGGCATAATGCTGCTGATCTGCATGAGCTTTTAATAAAATAATATGTGCAATGTTGTCCTGGTTTGGGCCAGGATAGAGGTGATTTTCTGTCTTGTACTTTTGCTTTTAGCTAAGTCTCTTGTAAGTAGTTGCACTTGATGAAATTAACAGCAAGTTTCTCAGACAGTGTGTGTTTCTAGGACTGATAACACTTGATGTTTATAGTTACTGCTAGAGACTGGTATGCAGAGCCAAGGACACTGCTCAGCTCTGAAGAAAACATAAAGAGGTCCCACCTGCATCCCTTCTTTGGGGAGGAACAGACAAGACAGATGCCAGAATTGACCAAACAGAGTATTCCATCCCATACACGTCATGCTCAGTATAAATTTGAGGGATCACGAGGGCCAAGCCAGATTTCCTGCTTCCAGCTTCCGGCTGCCTGCCCTTCCTGCCTTTCCTGCTTCCCTTTCCTTCACCCCGGCATCCTGGAAGGATCCCGTCCGTTCGTCTGCCTGTGGTCCTGATCCGTGCCAGCCCATATCTGTGTGTTCCTGCCTCCAGTTCCCAACTGCTGCCAACTCCAGGAGTCCAGCCTGGACTTTCCCAGAGCTGCCCTGCAGCCTCGGTGGTGACGTGAGAGCTATTGGGGGAAAGGGGGGAGGAATGTGGTATCCATTTTCTTGTATATTTGTATATATTTAGTAATTTTTCCTATTTATCATTACTGTTTCATTAAAGTTGTGTAGTTTAGTTTCCAACCCATAAGTCTCTCTCCCTTATTCTCTCTCCTTTCTTATCAGGGAGGAGAGAGAGATTAATAGAGAGCGTCTGTTACTCGGTTTAATTGCCGGGCCAGTGTTAAACCGTGACAAATGTAAACAGCTAAGGTGGTTTATCAATCCAGCCAATAGTATTTCTTATCTCTTGGAGTTGTCAACACAGAAAATCAATGGGGTATTTGTCTGATTATTTTTGGCCAAGTACACACCAGAATATTTGGGCATTTTTTAATTTCTTATAAACTTGAAATGACATTTTTTAAGAAGCAAAACTAGTAAAAAATTGGATTGATGTTTCACCAAAAGGGGTTTTCAAATCAAAGGGGAGCTACATGTATCTGGAATAAGGTGACCAGCAGGAGCAGGGCAGGGATTGTCCCCCTGTGCTGGGCACTGGGGAGGCTGCACCTGGAATCCTGGGGTCAGTTCTGAGCCCCTCAGAAGAAGGACATTGAGGGGTTGGAGTGTGTCCAGAGAAGGGCAACGGAGCTGGGGAAGGGTCTGGAGCAGGAGTCTGCCCAGGAGCAGCTGAGGGACCTGGGGCTGTTGATCCTGGAGCAAAGGAGGCTGAGGGGAGACCTTCTGGCTCTCTGCAACCCCCTGAGAGGAGGCTGGAGCCAGGGGGGGGTCAGGCTCTGCTTCCAAGGAACAAGGGATGGGACAAGAGGAACAGCCTCAAGTTGTGCCAGGGGAGGTTGAGATTGGAGCTTGGGAACAATTTCTCCCTGGAAAGGGTTTTCAGGGCCTGGCCCAGGCTGCCCAGGGCAGGGGTGGAGTCCCCATCCCTGGAGGGCTTTCAAAGCTGTTGGAGATGTGGTGCTGAGTGCCATGGGGCAGTGGTGGCCTTGGCAGTGCTGGGTTAATGGTTGGACTTGATTATCTTAAAGGTCCTTTCCAGCCAAGATGATTCTAGTCAGTACTCAAAAATCACAATCCAGGACTGTGTCCATCTCAGGGCTGCTCAGAACCTCTGCTCCAGCAAGACTACAACCCAAAGAGTAGAGAAACACAGGGACAGGCTGTGACCTGCAAGTAAACCTTCCTGCCTAGATCCACACAAAATCCCACCACTTGGGGCTTCAGGCAGATTTCCTAACCACCTAAAGAAAAATTTCCTTAAAAGGTTTCCTTCTTTTTTTACCCCAGCAAGATTCTCTTCCCATTCTCCTTACCCTTTCTGAGCATCCGCATTGTTTCTTCAGATAGGGACCCACCAGGGAACGACTGAGCCGTACCCAGATCTCTGGGATGTGAAATATTTGTATTTTAATTGCATTCTTTGTTCTTATTTCTAATAAAGGATGAAATTATGAGGCCTGAGGGCCATAGGGATTGGTGCCGTGCAATGATAAGGAAAATGCTACGTGGTGTGGAATATGTGCTCAACAGAAATGTCCTTCAGTGGGAGGAAATACAAATACCCTATTTGCCTTCACAAGCTCAGGTAGAGGGGAATGATGCTGAGAGCTCTCCCCTTAAGCACTGCTTCCTACCTTGCATTTACTTTTCCGTCTTATTTCCTGCCGACTCCCAAGAATGACACTTGGAGGCCAAGAGGAGAAGGGAATTTTCAAAAAAAAAAAAGTTTGCAGGAGGCATGGGTACAAAACCAATTATTTATTAATAGGTTTGGTTCACGCACCTCCTGTGCATCATTTGGAACATTTAGCCTGTAGGCAGAGAAGAGCATTCAGGTGAGAAATTTGGGTTTGCATCTTGCCAGATGGGCTTGACAACTTCATGCTGAACTTTAGCTCCCCATCTCTGGCCTTGCAATTTAATTTTAATTAAAACAAAATGCCTGGCAAAAAAAAAAAAATTCTCAGAATGTTGAATGCCTCCTGAACTGTATGTAAAAATATTTATATTATTAATTTATGAATCCATATGTGTAGAGAGATCTCCAGTGTATGAGGTGGCCTTGGGTATGCACTGAAACAAGGACATCCAGGTAGAATTTGAGAGAAATGAGAATTCCATTAAAAATAAATAAATAAAAAAGGAGAAAGGATAATTGAAAAACAGCAGCTAAGCAAAGGAAAATAACACTTTAAATAGATCCCTAAACATCATTTGCACCTGTAGTGGCTCCAGTTATTTGTCATTAATGCACAGATTTACTATTGTCAGGTAAAGTGTTGGAGAACTTTTTGTCAGGATTCCACTAAGAAGGAAGTTTCTTACCATCTCCTGCATTAAAAGCAGAAGGCATCAGTGTCTGCATTTCATTCAAGGCAAGTCAGTGGTTCAGAGACTTGTCAGGAGTCAGTTGGTAGCACTGAAAGAAGTTCCTGTAGGCAGCAAGTGCCCAGACGGTGCCCCCCCCGCCTGTGCCCAGCTGGGGCTAGCCCAGGCACGCATGCCCGGGTTCGGGAGGTGTGGTTTTCCGGGAAGAATTCCAGAGCCGGACAGATCAAAGTTAGCTCCTGATACTATCCGAGCCAGCACTAGCTCGACTGACTCCCACGGCGAGACTCATCCCACGCAACAAGTTCCCTTGCTGGGTACCATTATTCAATCCTATTCTGATCATCTGATCTTGTTGGCATGGTGTCTTTGAGTCATAAAACACCCAAAGATGCTGAAATTTCTTGGACTTCTTCATTATAATACAGTACAAGTTGCATAAGAAAATCCTTTGATGATGTTTTAAGTTTCTCACTCAAATGTTGCTCAGGCTAGGTCTGATTTCTATGGGAGTAAAGTCACTCCATAGCCCCAGTGGGAACTGCCATGAGTAAACCCTGAGCAAGAACTCAGGACACAAACTTATGTGTACAGTGCTGAGAATGTCACAGATCAGACATGACCAGGAAAATAAGGTTGTTAGTCACCTGACAAGGAAAGGAGCTGATGAAACAGATACAAATTTCCCCTAATGAACTTTACCTATTCCCATTCTTCTTATACAACTTCAGCACTTAGCCACAAGCTAATCGCAATGTTTGAGCTTCAGTCAACATCATATGTTCCTTGAAATAAAGAGGCTTTTCTGGTTGCCTATCAGCTTTGCAGAAATCTTTTCAGCACAGATGCAGAAACACAATCTGCTGGCAGCAGGAGAATGAAGAAGATGAATTGTCTGATGTTATCAAGGGGTTGATTCCTCACCATTCAAAAGAGCAAGACAAGCTTAGATGCTGAGACCAGCATTCACCCCCCCATCCCTTCCCAAAGATTCACCTGCAGTTAGCATATATGAAGGGCTCTTCTCATCTAACTCATGTATAAAAAAAAAAACTGTTAACAACTGATAAAGCAAGAAGAGTTAATTTATTACCAGATACCTGATTTACCTGGCAAGATCATTGCCTGCAGGTAGAGGTAGGTGTTGGACATTAAAAGCTGGCAGCTGGCACCGTGAGGAAGACAAGCAGGAGTGAGGAAGCATCACAGCCTGCCAGACTTCTATTGAGGCAGGTCATAAAATGCTTTTGTTCACATTTTCCAAGATTCAGTGACAGTCTTGTAATTGATGACAGAGCTAAGAGGGAAAGCATCACTCTCAAGCGCCCAGCAAGGCTCCCCACACCATTGATAATGACCCACTTGCATTTACAAGAAATAAGTCCCAGCATCCTTTTATTGATACCAAACTGCCCACCATTGAGGAAGTCCAAACAGCTCTGCAGATGCTCAAGATAAATAAAGCTATTAAAACCTCCTCCATTTCTCCTGAGCTGCTAAAGTCTGTGGCCTCATAATTGCTACAAAGCTATAGACTCTGTCCAAACTCATTTGAAAGAATAATCATACACTCAATAACCAGCACATTGGAATAGCAATAATAAAATACCACAGAAAAGGAAAGATGACTAAGCAAGAAGGCATGGCTTAGTGTAATTCTATTTTTAATACTTGGCAATACTTGTGCTCTGAAGATTTGCCGTCAGAGTGATTCCCAAGACAAAATCACCTCAGAGACAGTCAATATTTTTGAATGCACATCCAGAGCTTGGTGCTTTTCTAGGGTAAAATCCTAGGGACTTCATGTAGCCTCAACTGCAATTCCAGCTGAAGATTTGACTAGAAAGAAACATGGTAATTTATTTATTTATGAATTTATTTATTCTGATTTGCTTTTATATTGCTCTTTCCTCCTCTTGCAAAGGAACACCACAGACGTCCTCTCTGTGGACAACACCAACATAAAGGCGGTCTAAATACCTGCTCCAGGGCCACACTGCAAGACAGATGCATTAGGTATCCCTCAGTTTTGGGACCCTTAAGCCAATGAGCAGGTTTCCCCAGTCCCTTTGGATGACCCGCCTGGTGGATGAGGGGAAGGCTGTGGATGTGGTCTATCTGGACTTCAGCAAGGCCTTCGACACCGTCTCCCACAGCATCCTCCTGAGAAAGCTGGCTGCCCACAGCTTGGACAAGCGTATTCTGCACTGGGTTAAGAATTGGCTGGAGGGTCGGGCCCAGAGAGTGGTGCTGAATGGGGCTGCTTCCAGTTGGCGGCCGGTCACCAGCGGTGTCCCCCAGGGATCAGTACTGGGCCCAGTCCTGTTCAATATCTTCATTGATGACTTGGATGAGGGGATTGAGTCCATCATCAGCAAGTTTGCTGATGACACCAAGCTGGGGAGAAGTGTTGATCAGCTGGAAGGCAGGAGGATTCTGCAGAGGGACCTGGACAGACTGGAGAGATGGGCTGACTCCAATGGGATGAGCTTCAACAAGGCCAAGTGCCGGGTCCTGCACTTTGGCCACAACAACCCCATGCAGCGCTACAGACTGGGGACAGAGTGGTTGGAGAGCAGCCAGGCAGAAAGGGACCTGGGAGTCTGGATTGACAGGAAGATGAACATGAGCCAGCAGTGTGCCCAGGTGGCCAAGAAGGCCAATGGCATCCTGGCATGTATCAGAAACAGCGTCACCAGCAGGTCCAAGGAGGTGATTCTGCCCCTGTACTCAGCCCTGGTAAGGCCACACCTTGAGTACTGTGTTCAGTTCAAGAAGGATATTGAGATCCTCGAACAGGTCCAAAGGAGGGCAACCAAGCTGGTGAAGGGACTCGAACACAGATCCTATGAGGAGAGGCTGAGGGAGCTGGGGCTGTTCAGCCTGAAGAAGAGGAGGCTCAGGGGAGACCTCATTGCTCTCTACAACTACCTGAAAGGAGGATGGAGCCAGGCGGGGGTTGGTCTCTTTTCCCAGGCAACTCTCAGTAAGACAAGAGGGCATGGTCTTAAATTGTGCCGGGGGAAGTTCAGATTGGATATTAGAAAGAATTTTTTCATGGAAAGGGTGATCAGACATTGGAACGGGCTGCCTGGGGAGGTGGTGGACTCTTCGTCCCTGGAGACATTTAAAAAGCGACTCGATATGGCACTCAGTGCCATAGTCTAGTGACTGTGGCGGTAGTTGTTCAAGGGTTGGACTCGATGATCTCTAAGGTCCCTTCCAACCCAGCCTATTCTATCTGCTGCTAACTGACTGGCTAATTTGGTCTTACTCTTGCCAGCTGACCATGTTTCTTTTCTGAGTCCCTTGCAAATCATAGAGAAGAATCATAGGATCATTTTGATTTAAGATCACCCAGTCCAACCATTAACCCAGCACTGCCAAGGCCACCACTGCCCCATGGCACTCAGCACCACATCGCCACAGCTTTGAAAGCCCTCCAGGGATGGGGACTCCACCCCTGCCCTGGGCAGCCTGGGTCAGACCCTGACAACCCTTTCCAGAGAGAAATTGTTCCCAAGCTCCAATCTCAACCTCCCCTGGCACAACATTGTGTTTCAATGAAGCAGTTGTCTTGATGGATGTGAGACCAGCTTCTCCATTCAGTCAATGGAGGGACATAGATGTCTTTGCAGGAGATTGAGCACCTGAGTTAGGTGCTCATTTTCTCCCTTGGTTGGCTTTCAAGAGCCCTGGTGACTCTCCACTAGATAGAAGAGGAATTTATGTGCTTATTTGAAGAGGATTCCCCTTCCCTAAATAATGAAGATGGAGGCATCCAAGTTAGACAGACTAAATCAGCAGAGTGACAGGAGTCTTCTGGCCCTGATGGAGAGCAGCAAGTGTCACCATGCTATGGTTTACTGTCTCCTCCCTTTGACCTGCCAGATGTGTGTTCCACTTGAAATTAAATTAACCCAAGTCCAGGAGACAAATTCCCACCTCTCTCAAGAACTGCTCAGGCAGCACTTTTCATAGTTGAAGTCCATCTCTACAATAACATGTGAGACACCACTCTTCCAACACCATCTCAGCCAGGAGAGCGTTACCTCTTAACCACCACCCCACCCTGCAGCACCTGGTTTTCTCCCTTGAGGTTCCTCATCAAAACACTGACCCATCCTGACCTTGTTTAGCTGTTGAGATCTGACAAGATCACAGCCTGAGGTGGTATGGTTGAATTTACATGTGCTTAACAAATTGCCTGCTCACTCAATTACATTTCATTTAATCATCTGTAATCATATAAATCATGCCTGATGGTAGTAAATGTTCATGTCAATTCCTAATTACAGATTGATTAATTGACTGTGCTGATTTGTGTTACTTATATAAGAATATATGAAGATGATGATAAATTATGATTAGCAGGCAACGTTTCATATGAAACGTAGCCAGAACTAGGGGAAACTTTCCTTTCTTTGACACTTATATTCAGTATATCAAAGATGTTTTACATTATCCCGTGGCCCAAAAAGGGTCATTTTCACTAGACTAAAAAAAAAAAGACAAAGAAAGAAGAAATATGGGGTGTGTATTACTTTGTGCCTCAGATGAAACTTCAAGCAAATAAAAAATTCAAAGATTTCCAGCCATTAAGGATTTGTATGTGGCTTTCTACTCACTTCAGTGTAGAGCTGGACTGCTCACCAGGATGAAAGTCAAGAAAGTGGGAAAAAGTATGATGCTGATATTAAGTATTAGATTTGGGTGAGATAAACCTTCTTGCTCTATAATTCAGCTTGGTCACCCTGCTGTCCCAACAAGTGCTTCAGGTTTGGAGGGCTGCTTGTATAAGCCCAAATTTGTCTTTAAGAAGGAATTTCATGTCCATGTTCAGAGGAGGGACATCAAGATGAAGGGAGGGCTGGAGCAGCTCTGCTCTGGAGCCAGGCTGAAAGAGTTGGGGTTGTTCAGCCTGGAGAAGACTCCAGGGAGACCTTAGAGCACCTTCCAGTGCCTGAAGGGGCTCCAGGAAAGCTGGGGAGGGACTTTGGACAAGGGCCTGGAGGGATGGAATGAGGGGGAATGGTTTCAGACTAAAACTGGGGAGATGTAGATTATACATTAGGAAGAAATTCTTTGGTGTGAGGGTGCTGAGCCCCTGGCCCAGGTTTCCCAGAGAAGCTGTGGCTGCCCCATCCCTGGCAGTGTCTCAGGTCAGGTTGGATGGGGCTTGGAGCAACCTGGGCTGGTGGGAGGTGTCCCATGGCAGGGGGTTGGAACTGGATGATTTTTAAAGTCCCTTCTTGCCCCAACCAGTTTGAGATTCTATGTCTGCATCCACTGGGACCTTTCAGTGTGTGCAGAAACCCTAATTCTTCTACCTACAGGTTTGTGATCTTGAATAAATTATTTACCCATCAAAGCTTTGGCTTCTCTACCAGAAAAATCAGCACAAACCCAATGACACAGTGATGTCTATTTAGCTAACATTTGTAAAGAGCCAAGGGACCTGGGCAGGGAGCATGCAATAGAAATATCTACCCTGGTGCTGTTACTAGCGTGGTCACTTACATTCCTGTGTGTAAATAAATATTGAAGGGGAAAAGCCTTTGGGATGACCAGGGAACACACAAATGCTGGAAATGTCTCATCCATTTACAGTGATCTGAATTTCTAATCTGGCACACGAGGGGAGTTATTCTGTTTTATTTTCACTTAGGCTTTTAGGCTTATGGTTTTATTTCCAGGCTTGACCGTGTGCCCTTTGGGACAGAGAACATCTTTTTGATCCATGCTTCTGACTTGCAGCCAATCCTAGAGGTTGCTGCTGGAGAAAAGGGCGCCCAGGAGGGATTGGGAGATTCCTCCACTCACCCACTCACCTTCCCATCCATTCACCTCTCATTTCATCTTTCCACTCACATGCAACAAACTGAACAAAACTAAAAAAAACACCCTCACCTAAATTTCCCACTGTCTTTCTCCTCAGCTCAAGATCTGCCAACAGACTTGTCATAATTACCTCCTTTTAAAATTTATTTATTTTATTTTTTATTGGACAAACCTCTAAAGCTTTCCATGAACAGGGTGGAAAATGCTACCAGGCAGCTCAATAGACATTTCCGTAACCAACTGTTTAAATCATAATAATTATTTTTACAAAACTAATCTGTGCAGGCAAACAAGTAGGTGAACTTTTAAAAAATGCAGTAGGATGCGTTAGTATCAGTTAATTCTCATAAAAAGGTCATTAATGGTGAGGAGAGGGAAGCAGAGGACTGGGCAGACTGGGTTGGAGAGAGACAGTCTGGGCATGACTGATGTGCAGTGCTCAGGGGTCAGCACATTACAAAATTATTCTCTTTAATTATTTACATCCCTCCATCTCTTCTATAGTGGGCTTGAACCTGCTGCAAGGAGTTCCTCCTGCCCTCCCAGGGTTTTTCCTTTTCCCCAGTGATGACATTCATGTAAATAAAAATTCTTTGGGGCCATCCTGTCCTATTTCCAGCGACTAAGGAAAACTCGGAGAGGAGTTGTTCAGTGTTGGGGAACCCTGTGCTCCCCAGTGTCATAACCAGAGAGTGTCAATCCTTCCTGAGCCCCTCAAGAGAAGATCCCATGGTGCAAAAATGATGCTGGGAAGAAGGATGAATGCTGCCTATGTCACAACTGATGATCTCTCTGTGTTAGCTGCAGCAGCAATGAAGAAGTTGAAATGCTTCCCTCTTCCCCCACCTCCAGACTTTCTGCCAAAAAAAAAAAAAAAATCTAACTTTTATTTTATTTTATTTTATTTTGCTGATGGCAGCACCATCAGGGATGCTATATATCAGCCTTGATCTATAGCTTTATGAGATGACTGTTGACAACTTAGGGCTCTTTTGTCTGGGTTTGCCTACTTGGCTGTTTAATTACGTGAAGTGCCTGCTGTCTGCATAATGTTGGTACCAGCAGCTGCTGGAATTCATGGGTGATGCGAAGTTTCCATCAGCCATCGAGCTGATATTCAAACACATTAGCATGACCAGAGCGCAAAATACATGGTAGGTTGAGTCACTATTGCACTACTTTGGTTCATATACATCAGCTAAATTAGCCAGAAGAATATTTCTTAGAATGGAATATTTCTTTTCGTGCTTTTGCTATTTTCTTCTATCCTTTTATTTTTATATTTTTTTAATGATGATGGAATTTAAATTATTGACCACAGCAATTTTATTTTGGATGCAAATCGTAATTAATAGAGAGGACATTAGAGAGATGAGTGCTGAGATTTTATGACTATGGATTACTGTAAGACTACATAATAAAATGAACACATCATGCATAAAAGGTCATTATAACTTGAATAATGCTGTCCCAAAGTACCCCTTTATTTCTGGAGGACTGAAACACTTTACCAAACCTAAATAAAAAGCAAAGTCATATGTCTCTCACCTCTGTTATTTTTAAATTTTTAAAATGAATCCAAAAGTCTGGGAACTGTTTTTGTTAGTATTGGCCAGGAAACTCTTTTCCCATCACTTTATTTCCTGAAAGATGAAAATTTAAATATGGAAAGTGGCAGAAATTTTGAAGGAGAAAACCTGGAACTGGTGATACAAGTGTCACTGATGTTTTTTTAACAAACTTTATGTAATCATAGCTGGATCTTTATTGAAATCAGTGTCTTGTACAATCTGGAGAAATAAAAAAGCCTGGGACAGGAGATATATTCCATGTTTCTGCTCTCTTTAATCTACACATGATGCTTGTGAAATGCTACCAGTTGAGTGGACATCTTATCTGTTGAAATATAAATTATTGTGCTAGTTTACTCAAATGAGCATGTTTCCTTTTCCTTTTTTTCCCCATATTTGAACTGAACCAAAATTTCTGTTCTGGCTTTGCATTTTTGCATACTCCATAAAAAATGAAAGGGACACAATTGAAATGAAAATTGAAAAAAAGTAAATTGTTTGAAGCCTACTGATTCCACTTGAAAAATGAAAGATGCTGTTTTCTTTTCTTTTTTTTTTTTTTTCCTTGGAATTTTGGGTTAGAACTTTCTTGTATCTGAAACAGTCACTCAGATTCAACATAAGTGAGCCAATAATATTGGTTGCCTTCCAGTGGTGTTATTTTGGTACTGTATTTTAAAAGAAACTCTTTCTGGTCCACCTGGGACCCAAATCTATACTCTTATCTCCTGTCCATCCTTATCTCTTGTGTCTTCACTTGTTTAAACCTCTCAGTGGCAGAAGGTGGTGGCCTTTTGTTGACCATCTTCATGGTGGCACTACTGTCGAGGTTAACAGTTGGCATTCCACTTTGGGACATTCCTGTATCACCAAATTCCAGTGGATTTAGAAACATGGTTCCTATTTGCCTGAAATACAATTTATATCCTGAAATAATTTTATCCTTAAAAGACTGTGAAGATAGTGGGGTTGGGGTAGTTCAGCCTGGAGGAGAGAAGGCTTGGGGGAGACCTTAGAGCACCTTCCAGTGCCTGAAGGGGCTCCAGGAAAGATGGGGAGGGACTTTGGACAAGGGCATGGAGGGATGGGATGAGGGAGCATGGTTTCAAGCTGAAAGAAGGGAAATTGAGATTGGATATTAGGAAGAAATTCTTTACTGTGAGGGTGCTGAGCCCCTGTCCCAGGTTTCCCAGAGAAGCTGTGGCTGCCCCATCCCTGGCAGTGTCTCAGGTCAGGTTGGATGGGGCTTGGAGCAACTTGGTCTGGTGGGAGGTGTCCCTGCCCATGGAAGGGGGTTGGAACTGGATAGTCTTTGTGGTCCCTACCATCCCAAACAATTCCATGACTTAAAAGCACTTCTACTTCACACTGCAAAACTTTTTTCACTCTCAGAAGTCACATAGGAAAATAAATGGGATTCAAATCTTAGCAGCCAAGGAACAGAGCTTGGATCAAGCATTGCAATTCTAAAAAAAGCAATGCCCAGATACTTTAGACTGTCAGAAAAAAATCCCACCTTTTGTTCTCAGCTGCTTAGCTCCAAACGCTTATTTCTCACTTCAGTCTCTGTCATGAGGATGAGCAGGCACAAGGCATATAATTTCAATTAATCTGAGATCTACCAGTATAAGAAGTTATAAAAGATCTTATTATTCTTTATTTCTCCAGACATTTTATTTATATACCAGTAGAGATACATAGTTGAATGTGCCTCCCATGTCATGTCACTGTGTGAAATAGCAAACAAAAACCCATAGGAGAGCTTATTGTGTGAATTTCTGATGGGAGTCTCAGTAAAATGAGGCCTGAGCAAAATGAGGCCTCAGTGTTTCCTCTGGATGCTGGCAAGCAGTGTACAAACAGCTACACAGACCAGTAATGTGGGTCATGGGTGGGTTTCTAAGAGGTCCAGCATCTCTGTCCATCCATGTGTTCAACTGAGCTTGTCATCTTACCAGACCCAGACTGACTGAAGATGGCTTACCTGTCTGCTGGAGGAGGTGGAAAAATATTAGAAGTGTTTTTTTAAACCTAAAACAATAAAATTCTTTTAAAAATATTACATCATTTTGCTTTTAAACTGTTGAACACCGTAGTAGGTGTCTTGGAGTCTTTTAGGTTGACAAAGGTCCTGAAGATTTTGTAGAAAATTAGGAAAGTGAAATGGGAAGAAAAGCACTTGCAAGGGGGATGCAGATGGCTGCATCAATGTCCCCTAAATCAGTGACCTATTGGTGTCTACTAGAGTAATTCTCTTTTCTCTTCTCTAGGCTTGCTCTTTATTGTGTACCCAACCCACAGGCACTCCCTGAAGCTCCTCTCTACCTGTACATGTCCATAATACACAATACACATGCTATATTATGGAATCATAGAATTTTTTTGGTTGGAAAGAACCTTTAAGATCATCAAGTCCAACCCTTAGCCCTCCAGGGGTGGGGACTCCACCCCTGCCCTGGGCAGCCTGGGCCAGGCCCTGACAACCCTTTCCAGGGAGAAATTGTTCCCAAGCTCAAATCTAAACCTTCCCTGGCACAACTTGACGCCTTTACTCTTGTCCTATTACATGTTTCATGGGAGAAGAGACCAACCCCTTTAGCTCCAAAGTTCTTTCAGGGAGCTGTAGAGAGCCAGAAGGTCTCCCCTCAGCCTCCTTTGCTCCAGGCTGAACACCCCCGATTCCCTCATTTTCCTCATGCTTGGGCTTATATGTGCTTTGAACTGAGGCTCGCTCAGGTGGCCTGGGTTAAAGATTTAAAGCAGGACAGGTCTGTTTGAATTGAAAATGAATTTTAAAAATTACACAAGTCTACAAATCATAGAATTTTCAGGTTTGGAAGGGACCTTTAAGATCATCCAGTTCCAACCCCCTGCCATGGGCAAGGACACCTCCCACCAGCTCAGGTTGCTCCAAGCCCCATCCAACCTGACCTTAAAAACTTCCAGGGATGGGGCTTCCACCACCTCTCTGGGCAACTTGTGCCAGTGTCTCACCACCTTCATGGTGAAGAACTTCTTCCTAACACCCAATCTAAACCTACCCTCCTCTATTTTGAATCCATTCCCCCATGTCCTATCACTACCTGGCATCCTAAAAAGTCCCTCCCTAGCTTTCTCGTATCCCACTTCACATACTGGACTGTTGGGAAACTGTCTGGAAGAAAACAGACATGTGAGCAATCCTGACTATTTAGCTTTAGGCCTTAAGACCCAGTTGCAAGGTTACTGAAAGATGAGCTATGGGAAAAAGATAAGGGAGCTGGCAGTAGAAAAGAAGAATAACAGGATAATGAGGTAGCCAGCAGAAGTTCTGTGAGAACAGAATTTGTGTCCAAGATATAGCCACCTGCAAGATATCGTTATATAAACAAAGGCTCTATATAAAGCGAGTGTCCACTGTTAATAAACGACTTCACTTTAACCATATTGGTGACTGCGTGTCGTCCTTTAAGCCTCCGCGGATTTTTTTTCCTACATTTGGCGCCCGAACAGGGACCCTCTCGCTGTTGCTTCCAGGAGCGATGAAGACAGCTGGAATGAGAGGGTAGCGAGAAAGCCGACCGAAGGAACGGTGCGGCAGGAGCGGAGAAGCCAGTCGAAAGGAGACTGCTGCCCCGGCGGTCTATGTAGCTGGTGCCCGGCTACGGAACGAAAGAGGTACCTCGGAATTGAAGAATCTTGCCAAGAAAAAGGTGAGCGGCTGGGGAGGAGATGGGGTCTACACTCTCTAAAGAAGAAGAGGCAGTAGTTAAGCTCCTCCAATGTATTCTCTCTAAGAGAGGTTTATCATACGAAGGCAGGACCTTACGTGAATTACTGAAATGGGCACAGGATAGAGACTTGATCCCCTCGATGGGTACCGTTTTTGAGTTACCTACTTGGGAAGCCATAGGTACTGCCCTATGGGATAAAATTAGCGATGGAGATAAGGAGGCAGGACGCTTAGCGACACTCTGGAAATTGATTAGAGAAACCTTAAAAGAGATGGAAAGTGAAAGAGCAGCAGCCTCAGCGTTTGCTGCCTTAACACCTGATCTACCAATACCGATGAATGCTCAAAATATGGACTTGACCTCTAGGCAGTTATTTGAGACACCTAAGGTGCCCCCACCAGCACCTGAAGGGACTATACTGATTCAAGCTCAGCCAATTGTGCCATTTGACCCTGGAGGGTCAGATGAAAAGCAAAAATGGGACTGAGAAGCAAAACGAAAAGCGACCGAAAACACCACCAGAATCGTCGGAGGACCCAGAGGGAGAGAAGCCGGAGAACACAGGCGAGGAACCTTGGAATGCAGACCCCCCCCTCCTGCCCGCCTGCCACGGCTCCCAAACACTCTGCCACCGCTGCCTTCCTCTCCACCTCCAATGCCTGATTTATCTTCTTGACCACAGTTGCCATCAATTAATCCTCTGCTTCACCTGTCAACACCATCAGTGCCTGCTATAGAGCAACAACCAAAGAAAGAACTGGGACTCGGAGACAAGCAACTCAGGGAACTGCTGAAGAAACTGAAAGAACTGGAGACCAAGGATGAGTATACCCCTGAAAAAACCCTAGTTTTTTGCTCCGGAGAATACCCTAAACAACCCAGGGGCACTAATCCATTTTTATCCCCTGATCCGTTCCCTATCCCTGCTCCTACTTCCCTTAACCCTTTAACACCCACTGCTCCACCTCTTCTAGATCCAACATGGGGAGGGGAGGGTGGTAGAGGGGATAGTGGGGGGGGGGGGAGGGGAAAGGTGGAATCAACAATTGCAATTTCATCATAAATGGCAAATGCTGTGTGAAAATGAAGCTGTGATTCCTAGACAGAACACCGATGCATTATACGGAGTGCAAGCACAAATGTTACTTGGTGCTTGTCCTTTTGTATGTGCAGATTCGCAGGCATGGTTTCAAACTGAAGTGTTACAACTTTCACAAGAATTGGCGTATAAAGCTTTGTAAACTGTGCATGATCCTGCACAAGCAACCCCCTCTTTTACAAATATTAAATGAGGGAGTGGAGCCATATCCAAAATTTGTGGATCACTTATGTTCAGTGGTAATATCACATCCCGACTTGACAGAAGAGATGAAAACAAAAATTTTTTATATGTCAGCATATGACAATGCTAATGAAAAAAAACTAAACGTGCATTAGGACTACTCCCAAAAGGTGCTACAGCAGCCCAATTGCTAGAAGCTTCTGAGCAAATGCTAGAAGCAGATAAAGCTGCTTAAGGACCGTCATTGCAATATGGTTCTCAATATTGATTTATATTGTGGTGCATGGTCCACTGGTGTTTCATACAGAGACAAAAAACAAACAAACAAACAAAAACAAAAACAACAACAACAACAAAAAAAAACTTGGTAATTACACTTGAGTTTTGGTTTGGGAAATTGTACCACTTCTTTTAATTTTAGGCTAACTTCATTAGATTTTATGAGAATGAGTATGCCTTTTCAGAGCCCAAGAGTTGCTGCGGAGAGTGAGAGCTGCTCCTGGTACAGAGAGCACCCCCACTCCTGCCTCCGCAGCCGTTTCTCGCCCCCCCTCACACAAGGGCACAACTCAGATATGGCTGGTGAGCATTGCCAGTGTATCTGCTACAGCTGCAGCTGCTGTCTCTGCCCCCACTGACACTGCTGCTGCTCAGAAAATGAGCCCTGCTGCAGACACCATTAAAAAAAAAAAAAAAAAAAAAAAAAAAGGAGGGGGGAATAGGGGGGGGGGGGAAAGAGTGTGCCTTTGCTGTTTAAAGGCTTAGAATTCTGTCTCTAAACAATTTTATTAGGCCTTTTTGGGCCTCAATTTGGCAACCATGAAGGAAACCAGGACTCCACTGTGCCGTGACCCGGGAGGGGTCTGGGGACGCATTTGGGGCCCCCCCCAATTTTTGTCGGATAAGCCTCCTCTACCCTCTTGGTTCTATGCACCAGTGGACACCAGACCTTCCTCATAATAAAAAGGTATTTAAGTCCTTCCATTGCAGTGTGAAATGTGCTTTTCATATTGTATTGACAATAGGTTCTTGTTAATGTTGTAATTCATGTGATCGTTTATATGTTGATTATGGGATCCCTTGTCTATGTGTTGATTGTTGATTGTGCTATTCTGTTCCACTGCTAAGTAGATGAACTGAACTTCTGGTATTTTAACACAGATGCTAAAAGATGTTGATAGTGTCAGACATGCAGTTTTGTAATATCATGCTGCCACTGACTTTTATTATTAGCTTTTATTTATGTTTGTGAAGACTTTGATGGAGTGTATTTGCATGAATTTATCTGATCATTCAGAGTCAATTCACAACCAAAAACGATTGATTAAGATAACATGAAAAATTAACTCTTGCATATATTGGGTTAAATGAATGGTTAAATCACTTAAGGATATAGGGATAGCTTAGAGATTTAATTAGACAAGGTTTATCAATTATATTTGTTATTATTGGTTTTGATGCTTTCGTATTATTAGTATGTTGTTTATGGCAATGTATTATTAGCATGTTATTTCACGTGATGAAGTAAGTCAGGCTTGCTCAAAAACAAAAAGGGGGATATGTTGGGAAACTGTCTGGAAGAAAACAGACATGTGAGCAATCCTGACTCTTTAGCTTTAGGCCTTAAGACCCAGTTGCAAGGTTACTGAAAGATGAGCTATGGGAAAAAGATAAGGGAGCTGGCAGTAGAAAAGAAGAATAACAGGATAATGAGGTAGCCAGCAGAAGTTCTGTGAGAACAGAATTTGTGTCCAAGATATAGCCACCTGCAAGATATCGTTATATAAACAAAGGCTCTATATAAAGCGAGTGTCCACTGTTAATAAACGACTTCACTTTAACCATATTGGTGACTGCGTGTCGTCCTTTAAGCCTCCGCGGATTTTTTTTCCTACACTGGACGGCCACAATAAGTTCTCCTTGGATCCTTCTCCTCTCCAGACTGAATAACCCCAACTGTCTCATTCTGTCTTCATAGGAGAGTTGCTCCAGCCCTCTGATCATCCTCGGGGCCCTTCTCTGGACATGTTCCAGCACATCCATGTCTTTCTATTACAAGACATCTATTACAATGACATCTACTGGTAACTATTTGATGCCTTCCCATGGTTCCCACCACTTGTATGATTTGTATGTTCAGGCCTCTCTCTTCACTTCATTGTTTTCTAGGTGGGAGAAGCTGTATGTTGCATCATGAGCTGGAGCTCAAGCTTGATGAATGCTCAACAGAGGACTGAAAAATGAAGGGGAGATTTCCATGGGGTGCTACAGAGGGCAGAGGAATCACATCTAGTGCAGGAGATGCTCAGGAAATGAGTAAGAGAGCTGTTGGTGGAGGTGTCCATGCCTCTGTCTTGATGTGTCTTTATGGCCAGTGTTTGCTTCAGGACTGCAGAAGACCTTTGGTCCAAGCCAGCAATGCCTGTTCTTGTGCTCTTACCTGTGTACCAGGCTAGGATTTAACCCTTCATTCTGATAAACTCAAAGCTAAGAGTCTTAGACAGAAATCTGGGAGCATCACCTGATATCTGACCTCTTGAGAGGACCTGGTCCAACCTGGTGAGTTGGGTGTGATGGTGGGAACCCTACTACACTTTAAGAGGTGGAAGCTCCTCCTTAGCCAGTTGCTGCCAGGAGGACCATCAGCAGGTCCCCACCATACCTTTCTACCCCCATTCATGGAATTGCTGTGACTGTGGAGCCACAGCCCCAGTGCTACTCCTTGGTTCATCAGCTCTGGAGCTGTGGTCCTAGGTCTCCAGGCTACCTAATTGAAATCAGATGGTTAAGGCATGGTGATGGTGCTCCTGCAGAGCCAAGGTGTGAAGAAGATTCACCTCAAAGAGCTGTTGAGCCCTAAAAAGGGTGCCCAGAGACCTAGTAAGACTACCAAATGCTGGGCACTGGAGCAGGGAGGGAACCCCTGGTTGCAGGGATGTTGGGGAGCTCCTTGTGGAGAGGGAGGGAGGCAAGAGGATAGAACCATTTTAGTTGGAAAAGACCTGTAAGATCATTAAGTACAACCATTAACCTAACTCTACTGAGTCTGGTGCTAAACTTTGCCCCTCAGCTCCACATCTACCTTTTAAATCCCTCTTGTAGTGGGAACTCCACTGCTTCCCTGGACAGCTTGGTCCAGGTCCTGACAGCCCTTGCAGGGAAGAAACTGCTCCTTGTATACAATCTAAACCTCCCCTGGCACAACATAGGGCCTTTTCCTCTGATCCTATCATTTTTTCCTTGGGAGAAGAGACCAACCTCCAACCTCCACATGCTGTGGAGAACCTGGCCATCAGCAGCACCCAGCATTGCACAAGGGTGATGGCCTATTTCTAAACTTGGTTCCTAGAAACTCACTGCATGGATGCTGCAGGAGCTGCTGCCACCCCTCCTCATGTTCCCCCTCTCCTCTCTCCTTCCTCTTTTTAATGATTCAGTGACTGCCTTTGGTAAAGGCACAATAGGAATAAAAAAAAAAGAAAAAAAAGAAAAAAAAGAAATATTAATAGAGGCTCCTTCCTCCTCTCCTGAGCAGGGCACTGGCACAGAAGCATCTGTGTGTGTGTGTTTAATGGGCTCAATTTCCTTTCCCTGCCATGGTTTGGTGGCTGACAAGGGAATGCAGCAAGATGGGGGTTACTGCTGCTTTATTGAATGGGACCCCATGGATGCTCACCTGGGGACAGCAGGAACAGTGCCCAGGCTTCCCTCTCCTCAACATCCAGGCATGTGGCTGAGGGCAAAAGCTTTCTTGGGGTTGGATGATGCTCCTCCCCCCCCCTTTTTCTTTTTTCTCTTCTACACCCTTCCAAAATAGCCAAACTGGCACAAAGGATGCTGGCGAGCTGGATGTGCTGGAAAGCAAAGCTCCTGGAATGCTCCTTAGAGCACTGTAAATGTGTGCCAAAGGAAATTAATTGAATGCTGTGTATCAAAGGAAATAACAATAAACATCATGCTGTACATCCCTAGCAACTAAAGTGTGTGTGGGGGGAGGGGGGGGGGCTGGGGGGAAAGATCTATGTGGTTCTTTCATCTCTTCTCTGCCAAGGAACGATTGTTCTCTTCTCCAGTTAATACCACGGTCATCTGGCAGAGATTTGGAAAAGGGGAGATGTTTTTCCAAGGGCAGGTGGGTGCTAACATCATAAGAAGAGGCACAACCCTTTTGCATGCTTCACCAGAGATGCTGGAGGTCTCACAGTGATGAGACCACGTTTAGAGCCAGCTGTCCTGAGCCACAGTGATTATGAGGACCAGGAAGGAGGACATGGAGTTCACCCAGGGGACATAGACAGCACAGCAGACACACTACAAGGTTGGGGTGCCCCTGCTGATGTCAAGTCCCACGTTGGTTCTCTGCCAACTGGGGTACTTTTGAGGCCAACATGATGGCTTTTCATAAATGAACCTCTGATTCCACATGCATGAAAGAAAAGTTTTGCCCATGGGTTGAGATGCTGCCCTCAGAATTGGTTTCTCTGATAAACCCATCCAGATCACACCAAGCTGTGAGAAGCCAAGTGATTGCACCACACCTTCCTCATACAAGACCCCAGACAGACCCTGAGCTGAGACAACCACCATGTTCAGAAGCTGATGAAGTCCTTCCACTGGGGCTTTCCTGAGGAAAGAAGCTTGGAGGAAACAAATGGCCACTGTCCATTTGTCCACTGTCCACTGTTCCACCACAGGAGGTGGTGGAACCTCCTTGGATGAGGTTCCACTGGCGATGGGATGTGAGCTGAAGGATGGTCTTCAAGCTGCAACTCATAGGATATAACCAAGGAGAGGGAAGTGTCTGACTGAAGTCCCTGTGACTTGGATGGACTAAATCCATCTACTCCCTTCAAGTCCCTACAGCTGCTTTGCCTCTCTGCACCTTCATTCCCCATTTATAAAGAGCTGATGAGAATATGCCTCTGCTTGAGCACACCGAGGCTTCATTCATTAATACTTACAAAAGGCTTTGAGATCCTCAGATGGCCAGTGCAAGAGAAGTAATTATTTATTAACAGCCTACGTGAAGGTGTAGGAAGCCATATTACATCTCTCCTGGGTATTTAATTTAGGTAGTGAGCATTTACTGAGCATTTAGGTCTGAGAAAGTGCTGATCTGGGCTGCTGAAGGTGATAAGGTTTGTTTGGTTTTTTTTTTCCTTTACTGTTTTTTTTTCTTCCTTTTCCTTTTCCTTTTCCTTTTCCTTTTCCTTTTCTTTTCCTTTTCCTTTTCCTTTTCCTTTTTCTTTTTCTTTTTCTTTTTCTTTTCCTTTTCCTTTTCCTTTTTCTTTTCCTTTTTCTTTTTCTTTTCCTTTTCCTTTTTCTTTTCCTTTTCTTTCTTTTTCCCTTTCTTTTCCCCTCGCCAAGCACCACAAGCATCCCCTCCCAACTTTTCTACTGGGATAACATCCAGCCATTCATACCTCAGGGTGCACTTCTCCCTCCCCAAAACCCACCCTGTCCCCTCCACAGGTGTGTGGGACCCCAGCCCCCCCATCCCCACCGTGCTCTCTGGGGAGATGCAGCACTCCTTTGCCCATTAAGTGCTTTCCGTCTCCTTTTCTTTTGTTAAAGCCAAACGGAACAATGTAATTAGCTTGTTACAATTAAAATGACTCGACTGGATAAATTGTAATCACCCAGACTGTAGTTAGGCTTCCCTGCAGGTCCCGGCCAGAGCAGCTGGGCTGCCTCATTTGCATAATTAAAATATACAAATGATAATGGATTTTGCACTCAATTTCCAGCGGCTGTAAATTTGAGAAACTATGAGATCAAAATAACTGAGATGGAGCCCACCTTGAGGTAATGAGGATGACAAGTTTTGACAGTAGGGGTGTTTATAACACTAGTTTCTCACTGAAAAAAAAAAAAAAAAAAAAAAAAGAAAAAAAGATTAGTCAGTGATATTAGTTAATAGTTCCACAGGCAGTGGGGAAAGGAGATAGACTGGTGATTACTTCTGCAAATTTACGCCGACTTTTTGACAAACTCTCTCCTAACCTTAGGGGACACTTTTTGCCTGATTATGAGAAATTGAGAATGAATTAAATGCATAAAAAGGGTTGTCACAGATATACAAACTAAACGAAAATAAATGAAATTAGTCTTGCCATTTTAGCTTGCCGCAGGAGGAAGAAGGGGGGGGAGGGGGGGGAGGGAGGAGAGGGAAGGAGAAAATGCTGGGAGAGAGGTTTCAGCTCACCCTCAAGGAGGGATTGAAGAGGCCACACAGTCCTGGATTGAGGCTGATTCCACAAAACATGGAAATTCCTTGGAATCTTAGGTGAAAAATAGGTGAAAAAAATTTTTTAGGGCAGATAACATCCTGGCCAGGTTAGCTCCAGGTTCTCTTTGGCACCAAATTTTGCTTTTCCATAATACATATTTTTAAAAATTTCTCAGTAAATATTTTTTCTTCCTCCATTTTGTAAGTTTCTGGACTTCCTGAGAACCCCTCGGAGCTGGAAATCTGGGCTGAGCTGGGGGTTGGCAGGTTGCCTGCCATCTTTTTTGACTTCTCATGGTGCGCACCTCCAAAATCACTGCTTTTTCGTGAAAAACAAGCTTCTTCACAAATATTTTGTGAAGCAAAGTTAAAAATTGGGTGTTTTCAGTCTTGCCAACTTTACCCCTTGTCCAAAAGAAGTAATAAACAATCGAATGTGGTTACTAATGATGTTTTAGGTTTTTTTTCTCTCTCAGCAGGGTGTGCAGGAGCATAAGGAGAGCTGCACCTGGTGAGACCCAAGTGGTGAGCAGCAGATACCCCTGGAAGGGTATGAAGTGGGGGAAGGGTGGAGGGCTGGATCCAGGACTGCTTGTGGTGGGCAGGATTTGCTTGCTTCCAGCTCCTGGACCCTTGGGATATGCTGATTTTGCTCTTTTTTCCCCCTTTTGGCTCTGGTGGGAACTGCTCAGATGGAAATCCCAAGCTGATAGATAGCTGGATTTTCCTAGGGATAAAAAAAAAAAAAAAAAGGCCATTTCCTTGCTCCAAAGGGAGGACATCAAAGAAGAATTAGTTGGGAGGAAAGTTGGCATGGTGGCCATGTTGATCTCCTTGTCTCCTTGCAGAGGCATGGAAGGGACAGTAGATTTATGGGACCACCAAGGACCAAACCTTTCTTGTGAGTGGGTTTGGAGGATGATCTATCCTCCTTCTCTAGAATCCTTGGGAGCTGAGAGTATGGATCCCATGCTTAAAAGCATTTAAAAGTTCAGTATTAGTATGATATTCTAATGATGTCATTGACAACCTGTAAAGGAGGTGGAAAAAGGTGCAGGAAGGCAAGATGGAGGGAAAGGAGGAGAAATGAGTAAGAGAAGAGTCAAGAGAAGAGAGAAGAAGAAAAGCAAAGAGAGCAGAGGTATGGGGAGAGATGGGCTGGGGGGCTGCAGGCATCTGGGTGAGTAATATTGGTCCCATCCTCACCCACAAGGAGCAGCAGGAGCCTTTTCCCAACTGGCATGGGAATATTTTTGCAGCAATTGCACATTCCTATCTGCTGGCTCATATCCATGGGTCAAAACAGTCCAGTGCTCTGTAGTTACCCTTCCAAATGTCACCTGAGTGGATCCTCTGCTACACCAAAAGGTTCTGCTGGTTTTCAGGCACGTTGGGTACATTTTCCCTTCTCCTCTCCCTCCTTTCTCTTCACCCCCAGTGTGTTTTCAGCTCAGGTACAGCCATCATTTACCTTTTATAGTTTGCTTTACAGCCTCTTATGATGTTACCTGTTAAAGAATGTATTTTTAATGTCTTTTATAGCATGCTTTATAAATAAGTTATTAAAGAATGTACCTGCAGCTAGTGATCACTTAATAAATATTAATAAAGCAGTTCCAGATGAGGCCATCATTAAGAGTGTCACAGCACACCCATGCTGGTTACCTCAAAAGAGTTTCTGTGCTGGGTACTGAAACGTTCAGGAGGGCTGTGATGGGAAGAGTTGGGAAGCAGAAGTGGGAAAAAAACACTTTGGCAAAGTCCTATTGGCCTTGAACTCCAGACTGAGTAATATATATATATGTTTTTCATGAAATACCAATGGCAGGTGGGGAAGGGGGGTAAAAAAAGGGAGAGTGACTCTGAAAATCATAAAATCACAGAATGGTTTGGGTTAGGAAGAGTCTTTCAAGGCCACCCTGTCCAAGCCCTGCAGTGAGCAGGGACATCTGCAACTGGATCAGGTTGCTCAGAGCCCCATCCAACCTAACCTGGAACGTTTCCAGGGATGAGGCATCTCCCACCTCTCTGGGTTGGTGTCCATAGCAAGGAAGGAACTCAAAGGGGGCTTCACAGGAGGGTAATGCTTAGCTGACCTTCAGTGGCTTTTCCACTCTAGCCTAAAATGTTAGATTAGCCCTGAGAAATGTGGACATTTAGTCAATCCTAGTTCTGTTTCTGCATGTCTCAATCTGTATTTTTTGTTATTTTCAGTTTGGATCTGGTGCAGCTGCCAGATCTACAACCCCAGGGTATTTACAGTTCTTGCTGTCCAGAAAATTACATTTTGGACCTAGCTAGAGGGGCTTAAAAGCATCCATGGGTGCAAGATATATTCTCTGGAGAAATCCACACAAATGCAGACAATTTATGAACTTATTTAATGTATAATAAGCTTAATTAATATGCAAGTTTATAAACTCAGTTTGCCCACAGTCTGTAGGATGGGGGCCAGCAGCTGAATTATTCCCACCACCTGTGGACATCATGCAGTGGTTGCATAAAACTTTCCTTAGTGTCTGAGACCTGAGTGGACAGATGAGTGTTCACCTTTGTTCATGCAGGTCCTGATGGAGGAGACCAAACCTCCTGGGTTGCCTTTGAGAGGGAGATGATGCTTTGGTGCACTCTTGTTACCTCCCTGCCCACCCCTCTGCTCTGGGTTGTCTTCTGGAGCAACAAATTTCTGGCAAACACCTCTGCCAGGCTATAATATCTTTCTGCCATGTGGTGCCAGAATGAAATATGAGCAGTGGAGATATAGTCCTGTCTCCATCAACAACCACCTCCTTTCCAAATCCTGTGTGGGGTCCATCCTATCCAAGTCTCCCTGTCCTGCTCCAAGATACCTCTTCAGAGATGGCTTTCTAGCAAACCAGAGATACTCCCAAAGGAGAGAAAGCATTTCACAGAGGAAGAAACATCAAATCCGGTTTCCTCCTTCTAACTCTTCTGTTCTCATTACAGGCCAGGGAAGGGGTGGAGTAAGCATCCCTGAAGAGATTTAAAAGCTGTGTAGATGTGGTGCTGAGGGCCATCATTTAGTGGTGGTCTTGACAGTATCTGGGTAAGGGTTGGACTTGATCTTAAAGATCTTTTCCAACCAAAATGGTTCTCTGAGGATGGGCCAGGTATTCTCCTCCCACAGCACAGAAAGCAAAGGATGGGTTGGAAAGGACCCTCCTCTCTCTCCTGCTCCTGTAATTGTCTTTGGCACTGTTTATCATCTGTGATAATACAGCTGGGCCCTGTTACCTCCAGCTGCCCTAATTCCCTGGCACCAGGGAGAGGGAGGTGAGAGGTAGGGAGGAGAGATGAAGACATTACAGAGCTGACAGGGCAGTGAGAATGGAGCCTGGTGATGGACTAGCCATCACTTGACCTGAATGCAAACATACATCCTATTGGATTGACCTTTCCCTGAGACTAATGGATCTCCTTGTGCATCATTTTTGCTACATTGCTGGTCATTCCAAGGAGATAGTTTCTGGTAATTAAGATAGATCCCTTGTATAACCCACCCACAGCTGACAATCGATAGGCTCCTCCGAAAGGATATTTCCAGATTATTGCTATGTCAGCACAATTTTGGGAAGCTTTGTTGGTCTTAGCACCAGAGGTAAAATCAGGAAAGCAACAGAGGGGTGGCTGCTGGATAGGCAGGGTGTTTGCAGGGTGTCTGTAGGTGGGGGTGGGTGTCACGATCCGAGTTATTATTTATATTTTGTTTGCGAGGAAATTTCAGCCACTACTCATAGACGACGCGTGAGTTTACAAAAATAACCAGGCTTTATGATTTAAACAAGTTCAAAGGATTTATTTAGGATTTATACAATTAGTTACTTTGGAGAGAAGAGTCGTTAAGAAGAGGAAAGAAGGAGGGTAATTAAGATGTTATCACCGTCCGCCGGCCTTGGCCTCTGGCTGTGGTCGGGTGCGTAGGGTCTGTCGCTCCTGCCGCTTCTCTGTCCCGTAGCTGAAACCGAAGTGCCGAGAGAGGGGGGGGAAGAAGAAAGCCGCCTCGCCGCTTTCCGCTTGGGCCTTCAGAGCTGCTTCCCGCCTTTTTGCGCCGAGCTGGCTGGAGTTTGTAGTCACAGGAGCTGGCTTCCACGTGTCCTTCTGAGCTGCTGGCTCCTCCGAGCTACTGGCTGCTCTGAGCTGCTCCGTCTTCGGTTCTTCTGGGGCGATTTTTATACAGGAAAAGAAAAGGGGTCCCTTTTTTGCATAAGGCCCTGATACATACAGATTTCCCGACTTCCCGGAGATGAGTCATCCTTATCTTTTAGTCTTTTTGGGTGTCCTGCTACCTTCATTGTTTCCATCATGCACCAGGAGACAACCTGATAAGTATTCTTATCTTTTAGGTGTATGTCAGGCATATGGTGAGGTAAACATATGTTAATTGACAAAATGTTGCAACATAGCAGGGAGAAAGAAAAAAAAGATTGATTCAAGAGACAAATTTTTGTATTTTTAAAGTGTTTACATCAGTGGGTGACTGTGCCCTCTCTTGTTTGGGGTGAGAAATACATAAGAATTCAATCCCGTGATGCTGCTGTGGTGAAGGGTCATAGCAGAAACTCCTCAGTCCTGTGTGATTGTGAGCTTGTAACCAGAGCAGAACAGATCTGAGCCTCCCGTTTCAAGAATGGAATTTCTGCAACTACATCAAACTCCTTGGGGAAGAGTGGCTGGAGAGCTGCCCAGAAAAGAGGGACCTGGGATGCTGAACATGAGCCAACATTCTGCCCAGGTTGCCAAGAAGGTCAACACCATCCTGGCCTGTTACAGGAACAGTGTGACCAGCAGGACCAGGGAGGTGATCTTACCCTTGTACTCAGCCCTGGTGAGGCTACATCTCAAGTACTGTGGGCAGTTTTGGGCACCACAGCATAGGAATGACATTGAAGTTCTGGAGAGGGTGTAGAGAAGGGTAACCTGGATAATTAGGGTCTGGAGAAGAGGTCTTCTGAGGAGAGGCTGAGGGGTCTGGGGCTGTTTAGCTTGGAGGAGAGGCTGAGAGGAGACCTTATTGCTCTACAACTCCCTGAAAAGAGGATGTGGTGAGGTGGGTATTGGCCTCTTCTCCCCAGTGACCAATGATAGTAGAAGAGGTACTGAGTTCAAGTTTTGCCATGGGCAGTTCAGATTGGATATTAGGCAAAATTTCTTCACTGAAAGAGTAGTGAAGCATTGGAATAGGTTGCCCAGGGAGGTGGTGGAGTCACCATCCCTGGAGGTATTAAAAAAAAATGGGTAGATGTGGCACTTCAGGAGATGATTTAGTGGTTGAGGTGGTGTAGGACTGATGGTTGGACTCGCTGATCTTGAAGGTCCTTTCAAACCATGATGGTTCCATGACTCCATGATTCCTTCTCCCATTCTTACTCATCTTTGATCCTTTCTGTTGTGGTTTTTGAGTTGTTATGAGGCAGGGAAGCAGTGGTCTCCAGCACTCCATACAGATCCCAAGCTGTACTTGCAGTGATGGAACTGGGAGAAAAAGTTTTCGCTTCATTTGCAAATTGAGCACGTTTGGTGGAGATGTCCTCCCAAGAACCACATATGCAGAGGATGTGAAGGTCTCTTGCTTTTCTTCATTCAGCCAGTTTTCTGGCTGTTAGGCAATGCTATTGTCCTGGTGTCCTGGTTTGGGCCAGGATAAAGGTAATTTTCTGTCTTGTACTTTTGCTTTCAGCTAAGTCTCTTGTAAGTAGTTGCACTTGCTGAAATGAACAGCAAGTTTCTCAGTCAGTGTCTGCTTCTGGGACTGATCACAGTCCATGTTTATAGTTACTGCTGGAGACTGGTGTGCAGAACCAAGGCCACTGCTCGGTTCTGAGGAACATTTTGGGCTCTGGAAAGAGAAAAGGAGTAAAGAGGTCATACCTGCAGCCCTCCTTTGGGGAGGAACAGACAAGGTAAATGACCAAAATTGACCAAACAGAGTATTCCATCCCATACACTTCATACTCAGTATAAATTTGAGGGATCACAAGGGTCAAACCCTTTCCCTTCCTTCTTCCCCTTCTTCCCCTGTCCCTGTTTGCTTTGGCATCCTGGGACGATTCCATCCATTCATCTGCCTGTGGTCCTGTAGAGAGAACCACAGGTCCTCAGGTGTCACCAATAATGAACTGGGAGCTTAAGCCCAGGTGTGCCCACTAATTAGGGCCTGCCCCAGCCGGAAATGGGCGGGGCTGAAGGGCAAGATAAAAGGCATGCTCCCAGAAGCAGAAGGGGTCAGAAGAGAGGAAGATGCCTGAGGAGAGGGATGGTGATAGACCCCCGGAGAAGAACCGAGTTCCCCGAGAGAAGGCTCGCTGCAACATGGTCCTGATCCGTGCCAGCCTGAATCTGTGTGTTCCTGCCTCCAGCTCCCGACTGCTGCTGACCCCAGGAGTCCAGCCTGGACTTTCCCAGGGCTGCCCTGCAGCCTCGGTGGTAACGTGAGAGTTATTGGGGGAAAGGGGGAAGGAACGTGGTATCAATTTTCCTGTATATTTGTATATTTTTAGTAATTTTTTTTCGTTTTTATCATTGCTGCTTCATTAAAGCTGTGTGGTTTATTTTCTAACCCATAAGTCTCTCTCCCTTATTCTCTCTCCTTTCTTTATCGGGGAGGGGGATTAATAGAGAGCATCTGTCATTTGGCTTAATTGCCGGGCCAGTGTTAAACCCTGACACATGGCTTCTTAAAAATATCCAACTCCAGATCTAGGAATGAAACTCCTTCACATTACAGCCATACAGATCAAGAAGTTACCCAGTTTGTGCTGCTTTCTTTACTGGTACAAAGTCTGTCAGTGAAATGAGGAAAGAAAAAGTTTTACCTGAGGTTTGATTCCCTGGTGTTTGAACCAGCTAAGTGAGGACTTTGAGTTCAAGTGAATTCTAATAATTTGAGAGATGACCTGAGAGCTGTAGAGTCTGCATTTCATCCTTCCACCAGTCCCTGACATTCTTACGAACAATTCTGGAGCACCATGTCCAGTTCTGGGGTCCCCAACACCAGAAGGACATGTAGTTGTTAGACTGAGTCCAGAGAAGGCCATGGAGATGCTGGGAGGGCTGGAGCAGCTCTGGAGCCAGGCTGAGAGAATTGGGGTTGTTCAGCCTGGAGAAGAGAAGGCTCCAGGGAGACCTTAGAGCACCTTCCAGTGTCTGAAGGGGCTCCAGGAAAGCTGGGGAGGGACTTTGGACAAGGGCATGGAGGGATGGGATGAGCGGGCAACAGTTGGAGCTGGGTGATCTTGAAGGTCCCTTCCAACCCAAACCAGTCTGGGATTCTGTGATATTTTATGACTGTTTCTTGTTTGCTACAGGAAACTAGAATGAAAGATGTGTTTGGATGGCTGGGCCTGCCCAAACACATGTTTGAGGGGTTCAGTAATTGTCTGGGATGCACCAGCAATTTACTGGGATGCAGTAACTGGTGGGACGCACCATCGACATCAGTGTTTTGGAGCTCTAGAGTAGGGTTTGGCTTAACAGCTCTTTCATTGGGTGGTAAAACTTGTGCTGATGACAAGAGGCTCTGAAATTTATTCCTTCAGTCATATTCATCGAAGAAATGCTGCTAAACACGAGCTGGGATATGTGCTTTCAAAATGTCAAGGGGAAATTATTTCAAGCTTTGAGTATACATGAAGTTAATAACTTGGTTCTTCCCATTTCTCTCAACCATTCTCGGGTTGGTGACCTGATTTTCCAGAAAGAGATCTTTGGTGAGTCAGTGGTGGGCAGGGATGTAAATGACTCCCTGTAAGGTTCGGGTATCATTTCTGCAACCAGAATCTGGTCTTCTAGCAGAGTCCTCTGGGGGTTTCTGGTACAAGAGAAAATCTCCAGAGTGTGACATTTCTTTCCTTGCTGAGCATTTCACATTTACCTGATGTATATTTTTCATCTTAGTCATCTTCTAATGTGTCTTTGCTCTGGAAATGGCATCTCTGGATGTCCTAGTAAAAGGTAGAAGGACCCTCTTGCAAGGGAAAATCTTTTATGAAGGTCTCCAACCTTTCAGTTATGCTTCTAACACTGTGACACAGTTACTCTGTTTTGTCTTCAGATTTTCTTGTTAGTTTTTCCATGAATTTGTGGAACATTTGTGCTCTCTGTCCCTCCTAACCCTTTAAATCAGCTTCTTCTATACCAAATCTGCTCTTCACAACTTTTCATGTTTGTTTGGTTTTGCTTTTTTTTTTCTCCATTTTAGCTTTCCATTTCATGTTAGCACATAAAGAAAAATATATTTTAGCTATGTCCACTCTCTGTGGATGAAACCAGAGAGTGCTGTGCCATGTGGTTCACATTATGGACACATTATCTCACTGTATGGTCAAAATCTAATCATAATATTTTGAGAGGAAAATTCTTATTTAAATGCAATTTTGCCTGTGATACATATTAGAGCCATAAAAGAACATTAACTGGTTTTATTTTATTTGTTTCATAAAACTGAGGGTTTATATCAATTGATCAAGCTGTTAAAAAGCCAATTATATATGTACTTCCCCACACTACTGCATGTAAAGTTTCTACACAAAAAATAGAAAGAGATCCATCCACCACTCTGCCGATGAAATATCCTTACTGAAAACATGGGTTGCATTTCTGATTGCACAAAAAAAAAAAAACAATCTCCTAATGGATGCTTTCTGTTTGCTCAAATCAGCATTGTTTTTGGGGGAAACAAACCTCATCTGAACTGAGGAGTAAGGCTTTAAATATGGATAACTCTTGATTTTCCATTTGGGTGAGGATAGGTGGTACTAAAACATTGCTATTTTTGAGAAAGTATACGATTGGATTTTTTTACAGAGCAACACAAGAAGTTATAAGAGTTCTAATTTTCCTAATGGTTTTTTTTCCTCTTAATAAACCTGGAGTCCCTTTCCCTGGAGGGATTTCAACACTGTGTAAATCTGCTGCTAAAAGCCATGGTTTAGTGGTGGACTTGACTGTGCTGGGTTAAGCATTGGACTTGATGATCTGAAAGGTCTTTTCCAAAGCAAATGAGTCTATAACTCCATAAGAGTCCTGTAAGGAGCTGCTGTTAACCAAAAAATCCCCAACTCTTCTGTGACTCACTCATTTTATCTGATCTTGAAAATCATAGAATCATCAGGGTTGGAAAAGACCTCTAAGATCATCGAGTCCAACTGTCTGCCCTACAACCCCAACCCCTAACCACTAAACCATCCACTGTAGCTCTTCATCTACCCATCTTCTGAACACCGCCAGGGATGGTGCCCCCCCCCCCAGGCAGCTTGTTCCAAAGTAATTCCTAGTAAATAAACCAACATCAATATATTCTGATTTTGAGAAAAAGATATCAGCCCACAATCCCACACACCCACAAAGAAAAGAAAAAAAAAGATGTTTCTGAGCTCCAGTGAAAGAGACCATTACAAAAATGAGGTTGGCTGATATGATTAAACATTATTTACCAACAGGACATGGATCTGATGAAAAGACAAGGCTGGGTGTCCCTATTATGGTGACAGGAAAAAATACAAATTATTCAGCAGAGGTGCTTATTTCATTTTAGTAATTATGGATGAAAGTAACTTGGACAGTCTGTCAGCTTTGATATGGTAGAGTTAACTCATAGATCATGTAAATAAAAGCTGTTTGTTTAAATCAGAAATTAAAGGGCCATCATTTTCCCTGTTATCTCACAATTTGTCTTTGAGGTCTTTGAAATACTATCATCAAGCACAGACCTTCTGTTGGGAAATTGTCTGGAAGAAAACAGACATGTGAGCAATCCTGACTATTTAGCTTTAGCTAGAGTAAACTAAGGGCCTTGAGACCCAGTTGCAAGGTTACTGAAAGATGAGCTATGGGAAAAAGATAAGGGAGCTGGCAGTAGAAAAGAAGAAATAACAGGATAATGAGGAAGCCAGCAGAAGATCTGTGAGAACAGGATTTGTGGCCAAGATATAGCCACCTGCAAGATATCGTTATATAAACAAAGGCTCTATATAAAGCGAGTGTCCACTCTTAATAAACGACTTCACTTTAACCATATTGGTGACTGCGTGTCGTCCTTTAAGCCTCCGCGGATTTTTTCCTACAACCTTCAAGATTTATTCCTCATAGGTTGCATTTTTAAAAAAACTACTTGAATAGCTTCCCTCTAGAACCCAGATATACAAACAAATTTTGGGAGGATCTGGCCTGACACCTGCATGGAGAGACTGGAAATTATCAGGGTTCAGCATCTGAAGTTTCTATTAGCTGCTCGTCTCAAAATCAGACCCTGAAAATACCAATTATGAACATTTTTTACCTAGTTTTGTGTCCAAGTTTATTAGCGTGAGCAAGAAGAGAAAGAAATTTCAGTGCTTTTCCAATAAAGTCCCCAGTGTGGCATAAAATGCAGCCATCCAATCCCTTGCAGATCCTTCCTAAGGTTTGGGCTTCACTTGAATTATACTGAAATGAAGAATGGGATAAGTGGGATTGGAAACCCTTGGAAAGCACCACAATGAAGGAAAGTGTTGCCAGATATTGGGAGCTGTAGAGTGAGGAGAAACCTTTAAATGTTATTGAACATCTGCATCTTCACCTCCAAGGGTAACTTCAGAGAATGACAGAATCCCAGACTGGTTTGGGTTGGAAGGGACCTTCAAGATCACCCAGTTGCAACCCCCCTGCCATGGACAGGGACACCTCCCACCAGCCCAGGTTGCTCCAAGCCCCATCCAACCTGACCTGACACTGCCAGGGATGGGACAGCCACAGCTTCTCTGGGCAACCTGGGCCAGGGGCTCAGCACCCCCACAGCAAAGAATTTCTTAATGTCTCATCTCAGTCTCCCCTGAGAAGGTCCCTGGAAGATCCCTTCCAACCCAAACCAGTCTGGGATTCTGACACCTTTGCTTAATTCCACCTTGCCCATTACTAGAAATCCATGTGATCATGGCAAGCATCAAGGCACAAGAATCATAGAATGGTGGAAGAAGCCAAGAAAAGCTATCCTTGTAATTTTTATCAATGTCAGGTCATCTGCAGATTTTCAAAACGCTCATCACCACTTGGAAAATTCTTTGATACCCCTGCATTTTTGTTTTTCTTTCTGTGAAAATAAAAGGGGAAATTTCCAATTCTGTTGAGCAAAAAACTTAGTGCCCCTAAAACTCTATAGTTAAGTCCTGTGGTGGTATTGATCCACTTCTCTAAACTTAATAGCTCAGATGCAGAGCTCTGCATCCCCTTTATTTCTCCAGCAGATCAATGTCCAAGAAAAGCAACTTCTATTTCTGCTTTCAGCTCTGTCCCTGGCTCCCATGGCCTTGTTGTGTCTCTGCTTCACCTTAAAATTGCCACTATATCCCTGTGCCATTGTCTCCCCACTGGTGAGATGAGAGCAGGGCTGACAATCTCTTAATGTTTTCACAGCAAGTAAGAAAAGCGCTGTCGTGATCCGTTTATTATTTTATATTTTGATTATGAGGATTTCTCAGCCTCTGCTTCAGAGATGACGCATAAAATTGCAAGCTAACACGTTTGAAACTTAAACAAGTTACAAGGGTTTATTTTTAGGGAAGGGAAAACAAAATATCACAGTTAAGAAAGGGTAAACACAATTTGCTACTTTTGGAGAGACGAGTCGTTAAGGAAAGAAAGAAAGAAAGAAAGAAACGAGGGGTAATTTAAAATGTTTCACCGCCAGTTGGTCCTAGCGGAAGGGGAGGGGGTAGGAGTCGTTTTACCGCGCCGCCGCTGTAGTCGAAAAGCCGCGTCGCCGCTTTCCGCTTGGGCCTTCGGAGCTGCTTGCCCGCCTTTTTGCGCCGAGCTGGCTGGAGTTCGTAGTCACAGGAGCTGGCTTCCACGTGGTTCTTCTGAGCTGCTGGCTGCTTTTAGGTTCTTTCTGGGGGATTTTTATAATGCAAAGGAGAGCGGGTCCCCCTCTTTTTTCCTTTTGTGTGAGTTGTTGATAAAAAATCAGGCTTTCCCGGAGTTGAGCATACTTCCCGAAGACAAGTTACCTTATCAGTTCGTTAAGATATGCTAATTTCGCGACGTCTGGCCACATGTCAGGCGCCAGGAATTTGTTTTCCTGTTTACCAGTCTTTTAGATATGTTAATGTGGCAGCATGTTCGATATGGGAGCTTGAAAAGAAAAAAACTAAATAATTCTTGCTTAAGAATCAAATATTTTTAAATTGATTACATAATTCCGCTCTGTAATTCTTGAGTCAATATTCATTTTATTATTTTTTTCTTTTTTTTTCTTTATATGCATACACATATATGCACACATCCCTGTACATATATATATACACACATCCCGTATGGTGTGCTGGTGTTGTGTGGCTATTTTTGCAATCTGTGCCTTATGCGGGCTATACCATCTCCGAGGTTTGCCCTGGGGGCGCAAACCGGGAATTAACCTCTGCCTGGCACAGTGCTCTGCCCACTTACCCACTACACGTCCCATCTGGCTCAAAAGCCAGTATATTTTTGACGTGTGATTGTGGGGGGGGTTAGTGGTAAAACCGTCTGTTGTACCACACATTTGCCACAATGTATATACCTCACCAAATTACGTCACCTCACCCCGTGGGTTTTGAGGCTATGGGAGCGTGTTGTCGGGATGAATACATATATATACATACACAAAAGAAAAAAGAAATTGCATCCTGTGTTGCGCCAGCATTGGGAAGTTTTGCAACCAGTTATCTAGATATATTACCGACATGTAAAGCTTAAAAGGTAGCAGTGAACATATATGAAAACTTACAAAGGATCAATTTCACATGAATAAAGTATGTGTGGCTGTACATGGCAATTGTCTTCATTTACAACATGTATAGAAACCAAGGAAAATACTGATTGTTACAGGAAACTTAGCAATTAAATTAAAAGGAGAAAAATATTGATTACATATCAGAACTTGGTAATAATAGCAATAGTAAAAATTATAAGAATGATAATAATAATAATAGAAGAAGATACAATGGAAGAATCACAAATACATAACATAGGCCCATTTCATACACATACAAATTACATCTGATATTATACCACCCATAAAATGTATTACAGGTAACAGCAATCCAGGAGCAATCATGGACAAAATCATGATGTTATAAATTACTTTACCTAGGCTAAAGAGGTGGCTAGCCTCCCAGCCAGCAGTAAGTAATTTCTTCCAGTGTCAGTTTCAGAGTAGCCAAGTCTGAAACTGTACACCAGGGGTGTTTTGGTTTGATGTCCTAGGATTACTGATGCCTGTAGTCACGTTAATTCAACCTCATTCTGTCCCAATACACAAAACCTAATTACACAGAGGACCAAAAAGAAAACATTTGTTTACAGTACATAGGGAAAAAGATAACTTAAACCTTATTCCACACAGATTATCCAGTTTGTGCTAATTTTGTGCTGTTTATCATTCATGTCAGTTGCCACCCACGTGTTTGAATTCAGTGGATTTTGCAAAATGAGTTTAATTCTACCTATGTTAGGTAAATTCACACAAACAGCTTGGTCTGACTGCAAGGTTCCTCTGAAGTTCCTGGGAGGCTGCTTCTCAGTGTTGTTATCTTGATTAGGCAACAGGGGAAAGAATGTGTCATTCTGGGACACCCGTTCACACCCCACCTATTATTGACCGTGGCAATAGCATAATTGAGTCTCTCGTCCCATTTACCTTCCTGAGGTCTAATGAATTTTTTAAGTAACCCATTTGTTCATTCAACGATGCCATTTGCCTGGGGATGATAGGGAATATGAGACGCCCAGTTAATATTTTCACTTTTTGCCCATTGCTGGACCAGGTGGGAAGTGAAATGAGTACCATTATCAGATTGAATACTGCTGGGTTTAGGCAAAATTCCAAAAACCTTTTTCAGGAAAGAAACAGTGTTTTCTCCATTTGCTTTTGCATAAGCTTCAGCACAAGTTAACCCAGAGATAACCTCCACAATTACAATAACATACTGTTTATTTCCTGACCTTCGGAAGGGTCCTATATAATCTATCTGCCAAGTAGACCATAATGTTTTACCATCTCTGAGATGTAAATTGTCAGCAGTCAGAGGATGTTCTCCCAACCGAATTTTACACAAATCACATGAGGAAATTATTGTTTTACATTGTTCTCGTGATACAGACCAGCCACGAGATTGTGCTTCTTTATACAAATCAAAAATACCCGAATGGCCTCTCTTGCAATGAAGCCATTCTAGTAATTTTCCCCATTCTTGGACTTCACCTTGATTGAGAGCATCTCTGATTTCAATGACATTAACTCTTGACAGATCATCAACTTAGTTATTATATTTGCTTGCTTCATCTTTTAAATTAGATTGGTGGGAAGGTACCCATCCTACATGAAAATTGGGATTTTGTTTTGCAATTTTTAGCATTTCCTGCCACTTCTCTGTATGCCATACAGGCACTCTATTAATTTCCCAGTTATTATTTTCCCAAAATGTCACCCATTCTACACAGCCTTTAAAGACAGCAAAAGAATCTGTATAGATATATACAGGTTCCTTAGTGGCTTTTTCTTTTACAAATACATTCAAAACAGCATCCAGTTTACCTGCTTGTGCACTTCCTTCACCTTGATTTATTATTTGTTCGCCTGTGGAAGGTTTAATTGCAGCAGATTTAAAAAAGCATACTGTTCTTTCCCTTCGGGAAGAAGCATCTGTGAACCAGGCTGTAGTCATATCATTGTTGTATTCAGAGGCTTCTTTAATAGGGCTAGGAGTTTTCATTATTAAATCTTTTTCATCTGTGGATTCAATTGGTTCTTGAATTTTCAGATGCTTATCAGGGCCTTCCTCAATTTGGAAAAGTTCAGCAAAATATTCAATTTGACTATACCATTTTCTAATTGTGCCTTTCTGAGAAATTCCTTCAGGAGGTGGCTTTCCAGACAGTACCTGGTTAATCACCTTAAAAGGCCCTTGCAGGATTACCTTTTGTTTTTTAATTACCTTGCTTATCTCCTTAAGCGCTGCGCTGACTGTGAGCAGAGCCTTTTCCAGGACCGAATACCGCTTCTCTGAGTCCTTTAAGGACTAAGAATAAAACGATATGGGCCTGGTGGCTGCCAAAAGTGATAACGCACTGGAAGAAAAACCCCATTCGATTGTTATCAGGTCCTCTGAGTGAAGAGGTCCCAGGGTCTGAAAGGTCTGTGCATCTAGGAGGAGTTTTAGCGCCTCATCCTGAGTTTGAGTCCACTCCCAGTGGCGGTGTTTCTTTAACAAGTCATACAATGGCCTAGCAATGATTGACAGGTCAGGTATGTGCTTTCGCCAATATTGCAAAGTTCCCATAATCTCTTGTAATTCCTTTTTATTTGTGGGTGCCTTTATTTCTCCCAGGTGAGAGAGAGTATCTGTAGGGATATTCCATGTCCCACCTTTCCATTTGATTCCTAGAAATTTTGTTTCCTGGGATGGAGGTTGTCTTTTTTACCTCAGGTATTTCAATTTGTAAGTTTGTTAAGTGCCCAATTATGGCATCATAAACTGTTCTCACGGCTTGCTCAGTTTTACCACCTATCAGTACACTAGCATAAATTGGATCTTGGCCCCAGATGTTTCTGCAGACCCTTAAGGTAGAACAGACTTCAAGCCAGCCAAGTTGGGCCCAAGAACAAGGAAATGAGAGTTTGGTCTTAGTGGTCCATACAAAAACAGTTGACATGTGTAGAGAGTCCCATGGGAACTGCTGAAAGCAACTCTGGGAAAGTGCTTTTCTTGTATTCTTTTGTACTTTTTATAGCATCAGGACCAAATCCAACCAAGTGAATAATTTCCTGAAAAGTTGTGTGTGTTTCCAAATTGGTTTTGGTCACACAGCCAGAGAAATGCAAGAGGTTTTCTTTAATTATTGCACAAAAAATAAACTTGAATTATTAGGACCAATTCAATTTCTGTAGTCTTAAACAAGAGCATTTTTGCCTCCTCTGTTTTCAGTTTCTGTGTGGCTCCTGCCAAGACTTCTAGTTTAAAATAATTAAAGCCATTTGTTTGAATATGATGCAGCAGTTTCTGCAGTGCTTTGCATGTTTATTTGTGTGTGTGTGTTGGTTTTGTTTATTCCTCAAGTCCAGTGTCACTCCTAGTGGGAATTGACAGGTCAGAGCCATGAATGAAACCTCTGGTGGAAGGCAAGCAGACAATCCAACTGGAGTTCAGCCCAAATGATCTTTGATTATTAAATGGAAATTTATGTGAATGGAGAACCAGATGTGCTTGACAGTGGATGTGAAAAGAACTGGGGGAGGTTTAAAGGGGAGGGGGATGTACCTCAGGATTAGAGCAGAAAGTAACACAAGCTTTTCTTCTGTGAACCAATTAGTGAAATCACTTTCTGGACATTTAAGAGCCCTACATGTGCAACATTAAACACTGGGCCACTGCACAACCAATTTGGGTCAGTATGATGTTTAAACTCTTAAGTGGTACCACTAATCTCCATTATTCTGACTTCAAAGATGAGACATAATGCTCAGGACAAGAGACTGAGTTGTTAATACCCATTCCTCAGCTGGAGCACTAATGCATGACTCCTGCAGAAGGAAGAGGATCTTCCAGGCTTGAGTGTGAGGGTTAAAAATAGACATCTATTTAGGAATCTCTCCAGAACTGCTCTGTATTTTGGGTTCTTTCAAACCATTTCTGCCTTTTGCCACTGCAGGTGCAAGGATGGTCCTGAAGATGTCCTCTTATGTGGGTTATTTTGATTTTCTCTTAAAAAAAAATCCTCAAACCAGGTTTTCTTAGTGCAGCCCATATGATGAATTGATGACCTCATATAATGAGGAAGAGTTAGGGATGCAATCCATGGATTTACCCCAAAGCACATGGGATGGAGAAAATTAGGTTGGTCAACCAACCTCACCCCCATCATTCTCTGGAACCACCACAGAAGCCAATGAAATGTTGCTGGTCTAAAGCACCTACACAAGAAGAAAACCTCTGGGGAGTGATCTCATGCTAGAAAAACAGCTTTGAAAATCCTCCTTTTATTCTGGTTTCAATATAACTTGTAGTTTGAGTGTGGGGAGTCATCACTCAGCCTGAGTAGGATTACTCCATGTGTTCCTGATGTACAAAGGAAGATATTTTTCTTTACATTCTTGGACAAAAGGCATCATTTTTATTTAAAATGTCCACATTTCACAATTATTTAACTCCACAAGTTGCTTTTTTTAAATATATTTGGTCTCCTTGAGTTTTTCCAACATTTGATACCAAAATATTTCCCAAAACAATTCACTGAAATTTGTCAAAATCAAGGAGAAGGAGGTGTTATAAGAAAAATGATAAATTAAAATTATAATTAAAGTAGTTATTTTATTAAAGTAGTTATTTATTTAATTATAATTAAAATTATAATTAAAGTATTCACATCCACTGTCAAAAAATAGGTACATATGGTTAACAAAACAGAAATAACAGCTATGTTTTCCACCTCAGACTTTCTGACTGAATTATTTTGAGCAACTTTCCTCAAAGATGTGCCTGGGTTTTAATTGTGTTGACAAACCAAAAGCCTTGTTCTGTAAACACTATGAGATGTTTTTAGGAAAGGTAAAACCACCTATGTGTCAATGTAGGCAGCAGGTGCCCAGACGGTGCCCGCCCCACCTGTGCCAGCTGGGGCTAGCCCAGATGCGCATGCCCGATTTAGGCCCAGATGTTATGTGAAAGGAATCTCGCTGGGGGCGCGATCTCGGTTCGTAAACAGAGTCAGTCGAGCTAGTGCTGGTTCAGATTAGTATCAGAGAACTAAGTTCGATCCGCCTGGCTCTGGGACCTGCTGGAACCACACCCTGCCTAAATCGGGCATGCGCATCTGGGCTAGCCCCAGCTGGCACAGGCGGGGCGGGCACCGTCTTGGCACCTGCTGCCTACATGTCAAGCTACAAAACTCAAGCCCAGTTCAAGAGAGACAGAGATCTACTGGAGAGAGTCTAAGGGAAAGCTACAAGGATGATGAAGGGACCTGAGCATCTCTCCTGTGAAGAAAGAGTGAGAGCCCTGGGGCTGTTCAGACTGGAGAAAAGGAGGCTGAGAGGGGATCTTCTGAATGTCCATCAATATCTGAGGGGTGGGGGGCAAGAGGAAGGGGCCAATCTCTTCTCAGTGGTGCCCAGGAACAGGACAAGGAATAATGGGTTGAAAGTAGAACATAGGAAGTTCTACCTCAACATGAGGAGAAACTTCTTTCCTGTGAGGGTGAGGGAGCCCTGGCCCAGGCTGCCCAGAGAGGTTGTGGAGTCTCCTTCTCTGGAGGCTTCCAAACCCACCTGGATCTGTTCCTGGGTGACCTACATGAGGTGATCCTGCTGTGGCAGGGGGGTTGGACTGGATGATCCCCAGAGGTCCCTTCCAAGCCCTAACATTCTATAAATGTTCTAAGACAAAGCTAAATGGTACTTAATCTGGGCCTTGGTGACACCAAGTTGTTTAGAAGTCAAGAAGAATTTTGGGAAACATCTAATTTAAGACCAAGTTGTTTGGAAGTCAAGAAGAATGTTGGAACACAGCTTACATTCGGATGTAAAAAAAAAAAAAAAATCACAGAGAAAACAGAAACTTCAGGTGGAACAGTCTCCCCAGATCATGTGCCAGACATGTAACCACAACCAGCAAAAGGTCCCAGTCTGAGCCTGACCATGGCTGTCCTCCTACCAGTGACAGCTTTGCTTTTGGTTTTCTTCTGGGTGGTATCTCCTGTCCTCCTGCCTGCTGAGCTCCTCTGAAAGCTGAGCAGAATGTTAAGTAAGGTTTCACAAAACTGCTGAAGTTCTCATTTGTCCCCAAGGATTCCACCACAGGAGACAGTCCCAGTGAAAAAGCTCACAGGATCCATAAATAAACAATCTTATTATTCTCTGACTTCTTTGGAGACATCTACGTCTGCTGCTGAGATGGTGTCAGGGTTTAACACTGGCCTGGCTATTAAACCAAATGACAGATGCTCTCTATTAATCCCCCTCCCTGATAAAGAAAGGAGAGAGAATAAGGGAGAGAGACTTATGGGTTGGAAACTAAACTACACAACTTTAATGAAACAGTAATGATAAAAAGGGGAAATTACTAAATATATACAAATATACAGGAAAATTGATACCACGTTCCTCCCTCCTCTCCCCCAATAACTCTCACGTCACCACCGAGGCTGCAGGGCAGCCCTGGGAAAGTCCAGGCTGGACTCCTGGGGTCAGCAGCAGTCGGGAGCTGGAGGCAGGAACACACAGATATGGGCTGGCACGGATCAGGACCACAGGCAGATGAATGGACGGAATCCTCCCAGGATGCCGAAGCAAACAGGGACAGGAGAAGAAAGGGAAACAGGAAGGGGTTTGACCCTCATGATCCCACAAATTTATACTGAGTATGATGCATATGGGATGGAATACTCTGGTCAATTTTGGTCATTTACCTTGTCTGTTCCTCCCCAAAGGAGGGCTGCAGGTATGACCTCTTTACTCCTTTTCTCTTTCCAGAGCCCAAAATGTTCCTCAGAACCGAGCAGTGGCCTTGGTTCTGCACACCAGTCTCCAGCAGTAACTATAAACATGGACTGTGATCAGTCCCAGAAGCAGACACTGACTGAGAAACTTGCTGTTCATTTCAGCAAGTGCAACTACTTACAAGAGACTTAGCTGAAAGCAAAAGTACAAGACAGAAAATTACTTTTATCCTGGCCCAAACCAAGACAGATGGCTTAAAGAAATTATAAAATTATTTTTTAATAAAAGGCAGGTAGGAAAGTTTCTAATTATTCCTGTGCTCAAAATATTCTGCAGCTGTAGGATTTCTCTTACCCCACAACAAGGTGGGACCCACCTCATGTAGCTCAGGCCGTGCAGAATCAAGCCAGTGGTTAGGATTTGTCTACACTTGTAGATGCACAGTACTCAACCCAAGTGTCCATATATGTCAGAGGAGACTGTTGCGGGAGAAGAACTTCGAAGCGATGGCAAGCTCAGAGTGAGGACAGGATCGGTAGAGGACTGGCCACCAACCAGCACAGCTGCGAACCTGCTTCAGAGTGAGCCCCTTGCCAGTCTCAAGCCCCACCTTTTATTGGCCCTTGATCTTTGAGCATGCGCACTTGGGCCAGCCCTAACTGGGCACAGGTGAAGCTGAGCACCGACTGAGCTCATTACTCGGCAGGTCCTGCCACCTGCTGCCTACAGGAGACCCTGGTCATTCCACCTGACCTTGGCTCCTCCTCCTGGATACTTCCACCTTACTGTCTTCTCCTATGGGATACTCCAGATAGCCCTAGACATCTCACAAGGCAGTAGACACGGATGTTTTAGCGTCCAGATCAATTGCCATCTCAATCTCCATGGGCTCTGCTGGAAGCTGGGACCCTGGTGCACATGGGGACACCTCTCCACAAGAACAAGACACCTCTCCATCTGTGTTCATCACCTGAATGCTGTGTGTAGGTAATGAAGATATATATCTCTCAGACTCATAGAATCATAGAATTGTTTTGGTTGGAAAGGACCTTGAAGATCATTAACTCCAACCATTAACCCAGCACTGCCAAGGCCACCATGGCCCTCAGCACCACATCTCCACAGCTTTGAAAGCCCTCCAGGGATGAGGACTCCACCACTGCCCTGGGCAGCCTGGGCCAGGCCCTGACAACCCTTTCCGGGGAGAAAATCTTCCTAATATCCAATCTAAATGACTCACATGCCTTGGATACATCACCCCAAAACTGTCCCTCAACACAGATGTAGTCCAGACTCCTCAGACATGAGTCAGCTGTATAAAAGGGATGGATGGTGCTAGATAGACATCCCAGGATGGTAGAGACATCCATGAAGGGCTGGAAATTTGACAGGAGCGAACAAGGTAGCTAGCAGACCACGGAGCAGACCCTGAAGGGTGTACCAAACACCTAGCCCTGTGCTGAAGGCAGCTGTGGACATTGTAGATGGTCCTATTTGAGGGGTCCCTTCATTAAATCAGCAGCAAAACTTCATCTGGCTCCAGCCCATCCAGAACATCCCACCAGATAGTTCCTATTGATTGTGATGATAAAGCGAGCACTGGTCTTGACAAAGATTATATGAAGTCTCTGCCACATTCTCCTCAGAGAATTTTACTTTCCCCTTGGTTTTCCTGTTGGGAATCTCATCTTTAGGACATACTTTTGGAGAAGACAAAAGCTACCTCCCCAGCTGAGGGCAGGCTGCCTGGGTTTGACATCTGCTATCAAATGACAGTGTCAAAGGATGAAAATAGATGCTGGCTGAAGTTTTACATGGAGTTTTACAAAAGAACAGCCTTATGGAAAGGGACCTTGGTGGACAGCAGATTCAACATGAGCAAACAGTGTACTTCAGTGGCAAAGAAAGCCAACAGGATGCTGGGCTGCACCAACAAGGGCATCACCAGCAGAGAGAAAGAAGTCATCATCCCTCTCTACTCAATGCTGGTGTATTGTGTTCAGTTTGGGTCCCCACTGTACCAAAAGGATGTGGACAGGCTGAAGAAGGTCCAGAGAAGAACCACGAAGATGATCAGAGGACTGGAGCACCTGCCATATGAGGAGAGGCTGAGAAAATTGGATTTGTTCAGCCTTGAGAAGAGAATGCTCAAGGGAGACCTTCTGACCATGTTCCAGCAATTAAAAGGTGGCTCCAAAGAAGATGGAGACTCCCAATTTACAAGGAGTCCCATGGACAAGACAAGGGGCAATGGGCACAAGTTGCTCCTGGGGAGATTCCAATTGAACACACAAGGAAAAATTTTCTCCATGAGGACAGTCAGACATTGGAATGGTCTCCCAGGGGAAGTGGTGGATTCCCCCACTTTGGGCAATTTTAAGTCTCAGCTTGATGGGGTGCTGAGACATTTCATATAAAAAATAATATTAGAAGGGATGGATGGATGGATGGATGGATGGATGATGGGATTGGATGATGATGATGGTTGATGGTTTCATTCATCATCTCATGATCAGATGGTCCTTGAGGTCCCTTCCAACCTGACATTCTATGGTAGCAACACAGAGGGTGCATTTAGGCATCTGGGTGAAGAAACGGATGAAAAATTCATGTTTTTGTAAGAAGTGCAGTTCACTGGTGTTTCATAATCATTCTTCTATTTTTTTAAGATGGAATCCTAAGGAATGGGTTTTTTTGGAGCCAAAGAGAAATCGCATGCTCAGTGAGGAAGTTCAGCTGCAGATTTCAGGGTCCTTCATTGACGACAGCTCTGCAGGAACCTTGATGGGTCTCTCAGGGTTGTTGGGTTGTTTTTTTTAAGCCTCTGTATTATGGATTTCCACAACAGGTGTTAACAGCTCAAGGCATCTTAATGCCTATTGGATTAAATAATGCGCATTTTAAAAATTACTCGAAGTCTCTCCTGCTGGGGAAATGCTATCCTTTCCTCTTTGGCTTTTAAACAAAAAATAAAGCATGTACTATGAAAATTACCAAATAAATGGATAAAATCCAGCATAGAAGCTGGGCTGGATTTTTATGTTCAGCTCATTCCTCCTTTACCCAAGTCTTGAGGCTCCCAAGGCAGACTAGAGCTGAGAGGAAATGGGTATGACCACAGCCAGAAAAAGTCAGGAGAGGTTGTGGAGAACAGAAAACTGGGACAAAAGCACTGGTTAAACTGGTTAAAGGGTCTTTTCATACTCTGGCACCAATTCATACACCTGCTGTAAGCCTAAACCAGTGCTTTTCTGGAAAGGAAACATGAGGAATTGATCCATTAACAAGAAGTGAGGTGAACTGGGATGTTCTGGAGGGTCCAGCCAGCCAACCCCAATGGAAGACAGCAGCAGGACATGGCACATCCTACACAGGTATGTCTATCTTCAGGTGATCCCCTCAGGGCTCTGGACCCTGAGCAGAGGGATGTCCAGGCAGAGATATCCACTCTGATGCCCATGTGTCAGGCTTGGGGGTACATGGCCAGTGCAGTGGAGCAGAAGGTATGGGTCCAACCATTCTCATTGTGAGCAAGAACAGAGAGAAGTCCTCAGTTTCCCTTCCTGAGAGCTAACACTCTCCTTGGGAACCCATTTTCATAGAATCAGAGAATCTTGGAATGGTTTGGGTTGGAAGGGACCTTCAAGCTCATCCAGTTCCAACCCCTTTCCATAGGCAGGGACACCTCCCACCAGCCCAGGTTGCTCCAAGCCCCATCCAACCTGACCTGAGACACTTCCAGGGATGGGGCAGTCACAGCTTCTCTGGGCAACCTGGGCCAAGGGCTCACAGCAAAGAACTTCCTAATGTCTTTTTTTATTATTATTTTGGGGAGAGCTTCTGCAAAAGCAGGGGTGTTTTTTTGCAAAATTTGGTTGTCATTTTGGCATTAATCATGGCTCTGAGACAATTATTAATGCTCTGTTGAGAGCTAACAGTGCAGCACTGCTGCCCCTGATATACAAACAGTGGTGATTAAGCACCAGATTAAACATCTCCATGAATATTTCAAAGGCTGGTTTTGAAAGTTTCCTGTCCTTTTACACTAATAGCCCCATTAAAACCTGTTTACAAGCCAGTTATGAGAGTAACTGTGTGCACTTAAAACACTGAGAGAGTTCCCCTAGAGGAGTGCTTTAACCATGTGAGGATGGCAGCTGATCAATAGGGATCTTAAAGTAAGACTGTCTGACTAACCCATTGGAAACAACCCTTGCAATGTAGATATAAAAAGCTGGCAAGTGCCCAGATGGTTAATTAGGGAGGGAAAACTGTAATAGTAATAATTATAATATTTGCTTGAAAGTCCAGTTGTCTAGTTGTGGGTGGTAGGTGTCTACCTGCCATGGGACTTCTCAGAAGCTGTTTAAAGATGTGAAGGGCAGCCAGGAAAAGGCTAGGGAAAGTTTTAAATAAGCTTAACATCTTGCTGTTTCCTGGATCTTCTGCTGTTTTCCACATCAAGCCCTGATTGCAGACAGCCAGAGCCTAAAATGAGGGTGCAGATACTGTTTGATAGCTCTTAATAATTCATGCAATCCACACGTTATGTAGAAATATTGTAGAATAAACACAAGTCTTTCATATCTGCATGAAGCAGCTGTGGCTGCCCCATCCCTGAAAGTGTTGAAGGCCAGGTTGGATGGGGCTTGGAGAAAACTGGTCTGGTGGGAATTGTCCCATGGCAAGGGAATGGAACTAGGTGATCTTGAAGGTCTCTTCCAACCCAAACCACTCTGTGATTCCATGATACATCCATAAGAGAAGAGGTGAGCCTATTCAATCAGTGTTGTAAACCCCAAATTCAAATCTCTGGTGCTGAGCCCTCTTACATGGACATTACTCTTGGCCCTGGCTTTGTTCCTCACCACACATCATATTCATTGCCTTGTTCTGAGCCAAGGAGCCCTGAAAGCAACTTTGTGAAGGTACTTGAGGTGTAGATGCTTAAATACTATGAAAAACCTGGACCTTTGTGTCTGTCCTGGTGCTACACCACCAAGAAATCTATTGACATCCGTGGGCTTTGTATTAGGTTCCTGCTGTGTTATGAAGTGAATTATTAATTATTAATAATAGCATAACAGAAATCACATGTTGCCTTAGCCAACCATTCAATTTTTGCCCTATGTGGGTTGGTTTTTTTGAAAATGCAGTCGCCAACTTTAAATACAAGTGTGGATTGATTGCTCAGCCTCCTCTCTCATTGCCAAGGAGAGAGTATGCTTACATATGGGTGTCCAGTTTTAAATGAATATTGATTGGCTGAAATTCATGCTGTCTGCTTCAGTTTAACTGTTTGGCAAAACTAAAGATGTCAATAAAAGTGGATTGAATTTTGAATGGTATTAAAACTTTCTGGAGCCAAGGTAATCATGATGGAAAAAAGTAATAAATGGCTGGAGACCTTGGAAGCATGGAGATTTTCCTACTGCTGTGAAGCCCTGTGGGGTTAGGGGTGTTTAGACCCAATGTTAAAAGACCAGGAGAGCTGCTAATAGTCTTACTGTTCCTTTGGCTGCAGCAAATATAAATAGGCAAAGTAGATGTTGTAACTCATACCTTCCTAAAACTTGGCCAGAAGAATGTCTTTATAATGATTCTTCAGATCATGAGGTCTGGGAAAACATCACCCCTTCAAGAGAGTGGCAGCTAGCTGCATCTCCAGAAGGTCTTCTCTGAGTTTGCCCCACTGGGACTGGCATTCACCTGTCCTGGCTCCTCAAGAGGGACACATCCACCTTACCTGCAGGAGAAGTGACACTTGGTAGGGTGTGGAAGAGGTCCCACCATGTGAGAATCCCCATGTAATCATAGAATCATTGAATGGTTTGGGTTGGAAGGGTCCTTTCAAGGCCATCACCCCCTCTGCAGTCAGCAGGGACATCTGCAACTGGATCAGGTTGCTCAGAGCCCCATCCAACCTCACCTGGAATGGTTCCAGGGATGGGGCATCTCCCACCTCTCTGGGCAACCTGGGCCAGGGTCTCATCACTCTCATCATAAAAATCTCCTTCTATTACCTAGACTAAATCTAATTCATCGTGTAAGAGTACAGTGTTGTCCAGCCATCTGCATCCTCACTGCATCCCACTACCACAGCAACTTTTATTGCACTTTTCTGCTTATTTATGGTCAATATAATTTACTTACCCACTTCTTAGTGTACTGAGTGTGGCTGAATGTCAGTGGAATTAAGGCACTGATCCCCCCAAATTGTTATCCTATTTCTAAATGGTTCCCTTGAGGATTTGTCCTAAGGATGAAACCATATCCCTCAAATTTAGCTGTGTATAGGTCAGGCTGCCTGACCCAGCAGCTATGCAGGCACCAGAGATGCCTCCTCCTGCCCTACAAATGATGAACTGATGACACTTAGGTTTGTTCTGCAAAGAACTTGGACAATTACAAAGAGAGAATAAATCCACGGGCATGGTTTACACAAGACCATGATTAACAGCAAGTAGCAAAGCAAGGAGTTGGATGGGGCTGCTTTGCAGGCTTGTTGTATACCACAAAATCATGGAATGGTTTGGGTTGGAAGAAATCTTCAAGATCATCAAGATCCAAACAGGGACACCCCCCCACCAGCCCAGGTTGTTCCAAGCCCCATCCAACCTCACCTGAGACACTGCCAGGGATGGCGCATCAACAACCTCCCGGGGCAACCTATAAATCTCAGTCCTGGCCTAGGACATCAACCATCTAGCCTAGTTTTGGGCTGGAACTGTGAAAAGAGACAGCTCCACAATAACTCAGCAAGACCAGGCTCAAAGGACAGCACCCTGGTGTGCAAAAAAAAGCAGTGGGACAATTTTCCTGTATATTTGTATATATTTAGTAATTTTTCCTATTTATCATTACTGTTTCATTAAATCTGTGTAGTTTAGTTTCCAACCCATAAGTCTCTCTCCCTTATTCTCTCGCCTTTCTTTATCGGGGGGGATAATAGAGAGCACCTGTTATTTGGTTTAATTGCTGGGCCAGTGTTAAACCCTGACAGGTACATAACACAGGGATTTCCATGCTCACAAGGATAAATCAGGGGCAAACCCTGGACAGGTTTTTCCTGATGTCACAAGTAGCTGAAGAGATTTTTAAGTCCTCTCTCTATGTTTCACTGATGTCAGGAGGCACACTCGACTTGTGGAGCTTGAAAATTTTGGTTCATCCTGCACCCCCTCTGGAATATTTTGCTGTGTGAGGTTGAAGACCCTGCAGACAGATGCTTTATCAGAGATCAGGGGAGATTAACCCTGGTGGAGGAGGCAGCAGCCATCAGCTCACCTAGATGAGAGGTGGTGGGAGAATCAGAAGAAAAAGATGTGAGGCTGAGAAAGGTTTGGGCATGGAGGCACAGGAGATGTTTCAGGGGTAGGAATGAGGGGCTTAGGGTGGCTCTGAAAAAGGGTTGAAATCCCTGGGCTCCAGGGCATGGAGCAGAGCACAAGGCTTTTGTGGCTGAGGAACCTGGGGGTGTTGATCCTTGAGCAAAGGAGGCTGAGGGGAGACCTTCTGGCTGTCTGCAACCCCCTGAGAGGAGGTTGGAGCCAGGGGGGATCGGGCTCTGCTTCCAAGGAACAAGGGATGGGACAAGAGGAATTGACCTGGAGGTTTAGATTGGAGCTTGGGAACAATTTCTCCCTGGAAAGTGTAAAAAATAGAGGTTTAAAATTGTAATTTATTGTTTTGTTGAGTGTATCTTTCAATTTAATAATGGTTGCCTAGGCTGTTTGTTGAAATAGCATGTTATATCCTGTTATCTTAAAGTGTATGTTTAAGCGTACTTATAAGGAAGAAAAGTCAGAAAAATAAGAAGAGGGGGCCGACCGCAAAAGCCCACGAAAATTCCCGCGAAGAATTCCCTCAGCAACAGGACAAAGCCTGCGAAGAATTCCCTCAGGAACAGAACAAAACCCGCGAAACAAGAACCAATGCTGGGAGAGCCCGCGAAACGAAAACCAATGATAAACTGATAAGAGACTAAGGGGAAGGGGTTTACGAAAAGTATAAAAGAACCGGTTTTACATTATTGAACTTGCGAGCCGGTTGGTAGAGCTGCGACTCCCCGGCCGCCCAGCATGCTGCAGCGCGCTGCTTTACTTATATTTCTCTCAATAAAAAGTTTTATTGTTGATACATCGAGTCAGCATTTTTAACAAAAGGGTTGTCAGGGCCTGGCCCAGGCTGCCCAGGGTAGGGGTGGAGTCCCCATCCCTGGAGGGATTTCAAAGCTGTGGAGATGTGGTGCTGAGGGCCATGGGGCAGTGGTGGCCTTAGCAGTGCTGGGTTAAGGGTTGGTCCTGATGATCTTCAAGGTTTTTTCCAACTGATTCCATTCTCTGAGCCTAAATTGATATTACCCAAGCACCCAACCACCATTAATGAGCCATGCTGCAGGCTGATGGAGAAAGAGCCTGCATCAAGAAGGACCCCAAGAAGCACTTAGCATTTTGCAGGCTCTTCCCCTGCACTCCCTGATCACATTTGGCTCCTGGAAGAATTAATTGCTGCTCTCACTTCCCTGGGTTACTCACCTCCAGAGAACACTTATTGCTATGGTGATGGCAACCAACAGCAAGAGGCTTCCACTGAGAGACACCATGACAATTTCATAAGTAGATGGTGGTGAACCTTGAAGAGAGTATGGAAATCACAGGTGAGTTTTGCCAGCAAATGGCTTTAAGACATGCATCCCTTTGTGAAATGGCCTCAAGTTGTGACATGCTGCACATCCTTTCCAACCACAATGGTTCTATGATTATATGAAATTTTTGGAGAAGGAATATGATTGCAAGAAGACAGAGATCTGAAGACAGCTATCCCCACTGGACACTTATCCAGGCAGCTTTAACCAGGACCCTAATTTGGGGGTACTCTGCAAGGTACAGAATCCTTGCAGCTCCTACCCAACCCCATCCTCTGTTTTCTTCTTGAGGGATCTCAACTCTAACTGCTTGTTACAGGCTGTAAGGCAGGGGCTGTCCTGGATCACCTATGGAGAAATCCATTAATATATAACTGAACTGATATACAGAAATAGAAGGGAAAATACTTCCTGCAACCACTGACATACTTACCTATCTTTTGGCCTGAAGTTATTACTGTTGGTAGGTTGAAAAATGTGGGATTTTTTTTTCTTTTTTTGTCTGTATTCTGTATTAAATGCCCTGAGGAACAGAGTGTGGAACTTTATTCTTTTTTCCCCAGCAATCAACACATAAGGTGAGAGCACCATGTCTGAAGCATCATGAGCAACCATCCTTCTCACTCCAGGCTCCTCAGATGTGCCCACTCTGAAAAACAAAAATTAAAAAATGAGAATATAGGAAGAGGCAAATATGGGGATGAAATAGGAAAGAGATCAAAGGCACACACTGGTTCTTGAGGGACCACAAACAGCATCTGCCTAGGAATTATATTGGGTGGATGTGGTAGGATGATACTTCCACATGCTGGAGAGTGTTGATACTAATAATAAATGAAACAATGGGTTGAATTTGCATAATAAGAGTAGTATCAAAAGGTTGTATGATTACATAGTAATCATAGACATTAGTAGTAGATATCAAAATTAGTAGTAGATATCAAAACGTTGTATGGTAATAACTGAGCATGAGAATATTGTGACTTTAAGGAAATCATTCACATGAAGTTTGTCATTCTGAGTGCTTTGAGAGAACCATTTTTTTGTGGTACTGAATGCAAAGCAGCAGCTGGACAAGCTAAATGAGCTTTCTGCATGATCCCAAGGGCACAGCAGATCCATGCTTGGGTTACAGTTGATGGTGTAGTACTGAAGTTATAGATGTCAAATTATTCCATATATAATCAAAACCCATGTCACCCCTGACAGGACATCCCCAAACTGCCTGAAGTAAAGGGACAGGAGACAAATTTCTTTTTTTTTTTTTTTTTTTTTTTTTTATAAAAACTTCAAAATGAGTTGGGTACATTTTACAATAGGTCTAAGTGCCACCAAAAATGGTGCTGCCTACTTTGAACATCTCCTGTGCTTGCTATCAGGATTGACTCCGATGTGATGATGTCTACATTTGACATTCAAATTGGTAGGAATATTTTCCCCTAAATGCTTCCAAATTTATGAAAGGAACAGATGTCACTGTAGATTGATCTTATGGCCACAACACTGAAATTGGATTGTTCCAAGAGGTAAGTGCATAGGATCCACTCCATTGGCTGAACTAATGGTGCAGACTGGAGATACTATTGACTCACATTTAATGTCACAGAGGCTTTTGGCTTGAGTTTTAACAATTAACAAGATGATTTTATGAAATAAAGTCAGTTCACCAAACACCTTTGTTCTGTGTCACAGTTTCTTACAGATGTGTGGCCTCCAAACCCTTCTGAGACCTTTTACTGAACTGCCCTTGATACTGAGCATGATGATAATTTCTCCACGTAGGAGGATGGATGGATGGATGGATGGATGGATGGATGGACTGAATGAGGTCCATGAAACCACTGGGTTTCATGACTCTCCCTTCTCACTATCACAGAATCCTAGAATAGTTTGGGTTGGAAGGAACTTTAAAGATCATCTACTTCCCACTCCCTGCCACAGGCAGGGACACCTCCCACCAGCCCAGGTTGCTCCAAGCCCCATCCAACCTGACCTGAGACACTGCCAGGGATGGGGCAGCCACAGCTTCTCTGGGAAACCTCTTCCTCTTACCATCTATTATGACATATGTAAATTTAAATCAATCTATAATATCCCCCAGAATGAATTTTAGAAACAGTCCCATTTTTTTCAATGAGTGTTGGACAGGGCTCTGTATTAAGCAAGCCAGTAGCTCCCAGTTGTCTCCTGCAAACCACTGGGACCACACCACCAAGCCAGTCCAAAGCTGTCCAAGGACTAATAATTAGCACCTTCTTTAAAGTATCTTTACAGTGCATGCAATTAAAAGTTAAATGAAGAAGATGAAAGACTGGCAGTGTCACTGTTCCAATGAGTCTGGAAATGTCTGAATCAAAACATGGAGTGACTACATTATTTTATTTTCAACTGCACTGTGAAGAAGCAAGTGTGAGAGTTAAGATACGAGAGACTTTTTAACTCAACTACATTTTATAAAAGGTCTCTGAAATGCTGGTAGATGAACAGTACTCCCTAAACACATTCACACCTACACACCTCCTTTTCAGGTGCACAAACTGAGGCTTGAAGAAGAAATTGTATTTTTCCAACTTAGATAACTCAACAGAGAAATCCCAAACCAAAGGAGATTGATTTTCAGAAATGCCTAATCTGGACAGATGGGCAGCAAACCAGATTAATCATAGGGCACTCTTATTTGAAAGCTTATCTTTAAAATGTTGATCTATAAATGGCTCCCTGTAACCTCATGCAGTAACTCATTGAAGTAAAGAGTAAAATTCCAGGATTCTGGGTGTCCTCTGGTCTGATCATAATGCCATACCTTACACCACAGATATGGTTAGTAGAGGAGTTGTTTAAATTATTCTGTTATTTTGGACCAAAAAAGGGAACTTCAAGCTTGAAAAATCAGTAGCCTTCACCATAATGTAATGCAGTGTCCAAACATTTTTCCATTTCCTTGGTCTATTGGCTTCTGGCATGACAGCCTGGAGCTTTTAGCTCAAATACCTGCTTGGAGAAGATTGGTCCAGCCTAGGGAACCTGAGCTCAGAAGTCCCAAAAGCCACTCATGAGATTGGTTAAAAAAAGCAATGTAGGGATCTTTGACTCATGAGTCCTACAGCCACTGATTTCAAAAGGAAAAGCAAAACCTTTGATCTTGAAAATAACTGGGACACTTCAGGGATATGGTTTGATGGTGGACTCAGCAGTACTGGGTTATTAGGTTGGATTTGATGATCTTAAAGGTCTTTTCCAACCAAAATGATTCTATGATAACTTTAAATAGAGCAGGTGCATGGCGTAGTTACCTTACATGCTGGAATAACAGTTAAACTGTTTGAAATTACTTTTTAGGAGAGAATTTACACCTTCTCCATGTCTGGGCTTGTTCCTCTCCTTAACTGACCAAGTGTCAGTAAAAGGAGGTGAGAAATATCACAATAATATTAAACTTTGCTTGAAAAATCACACCTACAGCCTTTATAACACCAGTGAAACTTCTTCAGCCATAAGAAGGGACTTCACTTTGGAAAAGACAACTTTGCCTTTGTAAATTTGTCCTGGATTGCTGGGCCCTATTTGGGATTTGTCATCTTATCTCAACTTGGAAGGTGAGGTGCCTGGTATCTTGAGCTCCTAGGTTCACTTTAACTTCAAGGGGAGTGTCAGATGCACAGAGAACAACAGTGGATTTAAAAAAAAAAAAGACTCTATATGTCTAAAGCCATCATGTGCACATCTGAGGTTCTACATACACACATAGGTGCATTTAAACAGGGGGACAGGGTGAGAGGAGACAGTAAAACACACAGATATATTTTTGGCAAAGCTGTCATTTCTAAAGCTGAGCTTCATGCAGCAGCATAACATATATCTAATTTATTTCTGCATCATTTCTATGCTGTGGTCAAAGAGTATTAAAGGATACATTCCTGCTCTAAATTACATCTAGGTAAATCCAGAGGAATTCCCCTGAGCTAAGTTTACCTTTAAGATTTTGTCTACATGAGGACACTCAGGAAAATAACCCAAATTAGCTGAAGGTGAGAATTTAAAAGTGGATTAATTAAACTGCATGCAAACCCCTGTGAAGGATGTTCTTATTCAGAATTCAGGTGGTCTTCCTTCAATTTAATTTAGTTCACTTTGAAAATTAATTCAGATTAATTGTCCTAACAGTTTTTATGTACCTATTCTAGATTAACACTGGGGTAATGCAATGAATTGGAGCTCACTGGCTTCGAGGTGATTTTTAGATGTATACCAGGAGGCTCTGGAGAAGGACTGGCCCCTGTGAGTCCAGAAGCCAGTGCTTTGCTAGTCAAGAAAAAGGGGGTATCTCTAAAAATAGATAAGCAATACTCTTTTAGCTTCAGGGGCAATTTTTTAAAGGTCTGAGAATAAAAAGAAGGTAACAATGACAGCAACAGGTTTAACACCACTGGTTTGGAGCCCTGAGTAAGTAGCCCACAGACTTACCTTCCCCTGGGGCCTGATCCTGCTTTTATGAGATGGGTTTTTTTTTGGGGGGGGGGAAATAAAATCCTTTGACATCAAGAGGAACAATATACAAATCTCCTAATTCCAGGCAATCTGATTTTGCAAGCCTGGAGCCAAATGAAAATCAAGACTGGAGTAGAGAGGGCCTGTGCTATTTGAAAGAAGAAAAACTGCTTGAAAGAGATAACTGCTCAAAATCTACTCCCCAAAGAAGGAGACTCTTAATAAGGATTTCTTCTTGACGTGTCTGCCTAAAGGCTTCTTCAGAAGGGATTTAGTCATTTATAACTCAGACCTGGAGTTTGAACCCCCCCTTTTTTGCTGCATGGCAGCTCCTGCTGAAACAAAGAAAAGACCCTGACAGGGTTAACTCCTGGCAGGATAAATTCCTGTAACTTTCCACTAAAGCAGTGTGAACATCTTTTGTCTTGTAAGTACAGATCTTGCTTTTAAAAACAAGACACTGCCAAGGCCAACTAGGCAGCGAGGGGATTAACTTCTGTAAAGCGTAGGTCTTGTTCTCTAAACAAGGCACTGCCAAGGCTAGCTAGACACCGGGGGAGTGCGAACACCTGCACGGAGACAGGATGAGGCAGCCACAACCAGCAGATAAGGGAGAAATTATCGCAAGGGTCCAATTTCGCTCTGTAACAAGAGGATGAAGTCATCGAAAACAGGAGAGATAAAGATTTCTTACTTCATCCAAAGACCCCTCCAACATCTCCGCCCAGACTCCGCCTGTCATGAATATTATAATTATATGTTGCAAACTTATGAATATGTATGTAACCTCCCCTGTAACTGTATAAATACCCTAACCCTTTCCCTCGGGGTCGGGAACTCTGTCCAGCGCGAGCTGGGAGTTCCCCGGATCCGAAAATAAAGACCTTTGCTGTTTAAAGGCTCAAAACTCTGTCTCTAAACAGTTTTGCTTGGCCTTTTTGGGCTTCACTGCTTAGCTGGGGCTAAAGCTGGGTGGAGGGACAACAGAGGTGGCATGTGTCCTGTCCCACTAAGGACACTGCAAGGAGCCCAGCCTAATAGGGTGGAAAAAAAAAAAAAAAAAGAAAGAAAGAAAAATACCAGAGCTTCTGAATCTGTCTGGGGTCAAAAAAAAAAAAAAAAAAAAAAAAGAAAAGAAAAATACCAGAGCTTCTGAATCTGTCTGGGGTCAGCCAAACACTGCTGAGGGGGAAAAAAACAAAAACAAAAAAAACACACACACAAAAAACCACCAAAAAACAAAAAAACAAAATCACACAAAACTGATTTCTGAAAAGCTTTTGGCAGTTTTCTGTGTCTTTCTCTGAAGCACCTGGTGAAAGGGGGACAGGAGTGAAATGGTTCCTGTCTGCCAAATCCTTTCTGCATATTCAGATTTTAAATGTCAAATACAGCTACAAAACCAATTAAAAATAAATTAAAAAAAAAAACCTTTCAATCGGTGTAGAAAACTAAATGCAACCTCCTGCGTGTTGCAGCTGTGATAAAACGGTAACAAAGCTCATAAAATCTAAAAAATTTAAAAGTAGTGATGCTACTGGGATGAAATTTGGGGAAGGGTAGGGGAGTTATCCAGTCAGGAGCTTCCCAAACCCATCCCGCAGGCATTGCCACTTGGAGTAAAAAGGTTTTAATCCTTAAAGGAGCGGTCGCTGCGGCGGGAAACCTCAAATCCCTGCTCCCCTGCTGTCACCCTGGGGCTTGGGGACAGATCCGTGGCTCCTCGGAATCTCGGGGACAAAACGAAGGGAAATTCGGGCTCTCCATACCCGCTTTGCTGCCGTGACCCCCGGAGCAGCCGCCAAACGGCAGCTCCAAGGTGCGGAGAGATGCGCGCTGAGCAGCGGAGCGCGGCGCGCTCCCAGAGCGAAGGGGAGAGCTGTGGCACGGGTGGGGTTTTTGGGGGGAATCCCCCCTCACCTCGCATCACTCAGGTCCCCAGGTACCCCTCCTGCTCCCCGGGGCAGGACCCTGCCCTGTAGCCCCTTGGTTTTACGCATCAAACCAAATTTGCTGCTCGGGCAAATCTGACCTCTTTCTTGGCCCAGATACGTTTCAAACGCTTTCTCCGTTAATTTTTATTTTGTTTTATCTTTTAAAGACGGGGTGCGGGGTCTCCGCAGTCCCTAGAGCATCTCTCCTCCTGCCCGTAAATTTATCCAATTACTCCCTGGAGCAAAGGGTCAGGAAGGTCCCGAATAGCCCAAGGACTTACTCTCATCCTCATCCCGGTTTCTTCGGATCCCCTTTCCCGACGGGGAGGGGTCCCACAGAGGCTGGGACAACATGTGAGCCCCATTTGGGGACCAGGAACTCCTTTTCAGAGAGGATTGGGGGGGGGGTATGCGCGCAGTGTAACGGCACAGACTGTCGTACTCCTCGCCTTGTAGGCAGCTAAAGGCTGTTCTCTTAATGAATTACTAATGAGTTAAAATTGGACAGACGGGTTAATTAAAGCGTAGAGGCAAGGTGTTTACCACATTGTAATTAAACCCATTAGGGCTCTGGCTTTGTGTTTTTAAGCAGCCGCCTA